>NC_139322.1:21496223-22106223 GCF_056507025.1 Lutjanus erythropterus
CCAGGGTTGGGGAGTAATGGGAAGTAAAAAATGATGACTGTATTCCTTTACAGTTACAGAAAAAAAAAAAAAATGTGATGTTCGTCCTTAAATCAGAAAAGAGGAATAACATCACAGTGCAGTGACAGTTCTGCCTTTAGCTTAGAAAATACTGTCATCAAGACCTCAACATCTTATTTAAAGAATCGTTTACAGGTAAGACCAACAAACTAACATTAGCTAAACAGAACAACCTCTATTGTTAGCTACAAAGACCAACCACTACACACATTTTAATGAACATCAAACATCAATTACTGATGAACTTAACCTGGCTTTGTAAATTTCACAATTTCACAATATGATCCAATTTCTACAGCCTGCTACCACACACTCAAATTACATAATAGCATGCACACTACTTAATGAAAACTGGCCACTGATGTGTTTACAAAAAATTAAATCGGTACAGTTAGACCAGGACAAGAATCGTGCATATTAAGTCACTTTCATATTACAAAACAAACATCTGAAATTAATTGTACGATTTTGTAAATTACAGGTAACAAGTTAAAGATTGAAGTTTGTTGATCAGCAGTATAACATAATCACTGTAAAGATGCTACAAGGAATATTTTGTTGATTTTGAAGGTCCCTGAGGACAAAAGTGGTAGTGGTGTCGTCATAGTAACCACGAAATATAACAAAAAAATAAAATCATCTTAATAATGCTTCTTTTTTTACTGGCTACATTAACTCTGGTGGCAGGTAGTAATTGTACATAATGAGCCAATTTTCTCACAGATGGTCTTTTCATCTTACATAGGTCATATAGACGCATCAGTAATAAATTGAGACTGTTTCATAACCAGTTATTACATGGCTTTGATGAATACTCAATTCTGACTGGTCACTTATAGCATTTTAAGGTCTGTTAAGGTCTATTAAAATGATTCAAGACCCCTCTGCTTCGCATTGGTGTCCTGCATCACCCTGTCGTGATTTATTTCACAGTAACAACTCCTCGTGGTAGCTTTAACCTCATGTCTTATGGATTATTTTGTTGGCACTTTTAAAGGGTCAACAGTGTAGTAATCATGCTTACATGTATCTTAAAACTGTTAAAGACCCACAAACTGACCCCAATATAGACACAGATTAGAGGGCAGGTATTGGATTTCCAGTGGAAGACTTATCAGTGACCCCTACACATCTACACAGAATAACTGCTAATGTTAGCAACACAGAAATCCAGTTATCCTAGCTAACCTGTCAGGACTACTACTCCTGCAAAATATGTTGGGACTGTAGGTTGTGGTGCTGGTGATCAGGATGATGTGTGGGTAAAAACACTGTGTGAAGTGTGAATAGGATAACATTACTTACTTAATCACAAAGTACATCTAAACGTGCAAAATTACTGCTATTAATCTACACAACCATTCAGAACAAACAATTAATAAACCTACAACAAACATAAAACACTATATTAGTCTGAACAATATCACCATATTTAATGTTGAAGTAACAGAAAGTAATCAAGTTGCATTACTTTTATGTTATGATACTTGTATTAGGTTAGTGACTACATTTTTTAACAGGTATTTAGTAATTGTATTGAAATACATTTTTAAAGTAACCCCAACCCTCTCCATAACACACTGATGAAGGCCAGAGTATTTCAGATAAGAACTGGTTTTGAGGAGAAACTCGAATGTCTTATTTATGACAGAAAAAAGACAGCAGGGATATAAAATTTTCGCTCTGCAGTCCCTCTTTTAGTGTGAATCATTGCCACGCATCGATGTGAATATCCATGATAGTAGGTCACAACATTTGGTTATATAACCACTCCTAATGTTCTGCTCTGAAAATCATCACATCATCATCCAATATGGAAATAAAAGAAATGAGAGGATGTATCAAGATCCTGAGGCATCACACGCATGGGCGGGGAGTGGGGGGGCTAAATAACGAGGAGGAAACGGGATCAGCCGTCAGGGTCATCGGGGCTGGACCCTCTCGTTCTCCCCGTCCCGTCTCATCCCACGGCTGCTCAGCTGTTCCTGTCATCCATATTTGCAGCCTCAGTGGACAATTTCCTCAGCCGCGGGCCCTCTCAGTGCTCACAACAACACATAGATCAAGTGAATTAATTCTGCTATTGTGGCAGCACACTGGAGATCTAGGTCATGCAGTCATGGCTGTGTTTTATGTGTGTGTGTGTGTGTGTGTATGTGTGGTCACCTAAAGTCATGTCAACATCCTCCTGTCCTCTTCCACAATCTGACCTTGACATTCCCAGGTGATTTTCCACAGAGGTGTGTGTGTGTGTCCGTGAGCTGCTTTGCCACAGTGTGTGTGTGTGTGTGTGTGCACGTGTGTGTCGACAGGCTACATGTGTGTGTACATGTGTATGAGTGTTTCATCTGTAGGTACCATAGGTATGATGAGCTGTGTTATGAAAAAGAATGAGCCTGTCTATACTTAGGGCTTGCCTGCAGCTATGTGTGCACGGCAGAGAAGAGAAGATAGAGAGCACAGTGGAGTGGATGTGGGAGGGTGAGCAGCAGAGTGAGAGGAGGATGACAGAGGAAGAGGGAGTAGGGAGGGAGGAGGAGAGGAGGGGGGGGCTGTGACGCACGCTGATCGGCTCTGCTCCCTTCTGATTGGCCCAGACCGCTGCCAGTCAGAAGGAGCTGGGAGTCAGGCACTGCTGGGGAGAGCAGATTATGAAGCGGAGCTCAACCAGCGGCAGTCTCCTCTCATTGTCTCAATGGCTGCACACGCATTCCTCCTGTGCTCCCTCGCCTTGCTGTCCGCTCTCAGCCGGCCCGGGCTCTCCTTCACTGATGAAGAGCTGCTGCCGGGGCTCACCTATGACGAAGTGCCTGAAATCCTGGACAGAAGGTAAATTCATCCTCTTCTTGTCTCTATACGGCTGTAGAACAAGAGGAGGGGTGTTAGGGGAGGAGGAGTGTGGGGGGAGGGGGGGTACGGTGGAGATGCATGCAGGGATGCTGGGGATGCTGATGTGCTCTCCGAGGGTCTTTTCTTTCTCTCCGTCTCACCTTGGGGTGCATCAGAAATGGTGAATGCAGGCAGGATTGGTGTGTCAGGGAGAGCTGTGAGGCTTTTGTTTGTCTCATTCTTGGGGACTGCATCAGACGCTGCTCATCGATCACGGATGGGGCTGTTGTCTCTGTACAGTAGTGTTGGTCTGGCAGGAGCTAAATAAGGCTGGGGCATCAGTGGTGGGCCTGCAGGAGAGGTAGGAAAGGAGAGAGGAGGGAAGGTAAACAAGGATGGGACAGGGGAGGAGAGGAGACGATGCATCAGGGATGGTCTGCTGGGGTCTGTTTACTGATGCAGTCATTGAGAGAAGAGGAGGAGGAGAGGGGAGAGAGGAAGAGTGGAGAAGGGAATTCTAGCCGGCCATGTCTGCATAATGCACATGCAGTCCTGCAGGTCAAATCTGGATAAAATATTCAAGGCTCAAACCTGGGGGGTACTCACAACGGTGTCAGCCTAGCACCAGCTCCTGCTCTGCTTACAGAGACATCAAGGCAATAGTATGGTGCCAAAACCATGTAAGGCTCTTGAAACTGTGCCACGCATGGTGGCTCACACAATCCTCTATAGCGCAAATGCTAAAAAGCCATAATAGGCTGCAGTTTCTGCTTTGTTATTGCACTTTCAGGACAGAAACACATAGATTATTGATGTCATGCTTTCATTTACTGCACAATCCCAGTCTTATCTGTACACATGTTTGCAAGTGTAGGCCACAGATAACTTGGGTTTAGAATTCAATAGACAAAAGCCTCATGGGATTGCTTTCGTTCCAGCTCAATCTCGTGTTTGTGAAACCCCTGACATATCCCTATCTTAACTTTTCACTGCTCCGACAGAGGATGGCTGCATTGATTTCTCCCGGGGTTTTGAGCCTACATTATATTCCCTGGATCAAACTTTTGTACGTAACTCTGCAACGTAACAGTTGCGGTCCCCAGTCGCAGGTCTACACTCTCCGCTCTGACACACTCCAAGATGCTGTTATATAAGAGCAGCCTTTCATTTCAGAGGCCTTGTAGGGTGCATAACATCAGTTGGAAATGCAGAAGGAAAGGTACAGTGAGTTAGAAGACTCTGCCGCTGACAGACGCGGGGTTTAAGGAAGATAATGAGGAGAAAATGTTCAGTAAGGATCAGTAATTTTATGTGGTAACTGACATGTGTGGTAATATGACAAATATGGAACTGGACTTAGATTGATATCCAAAATTATTAAAATTACTAACCAGAAAGGACGTACTGGACTGATATATTTTTCTGCCGCAGCAACACCATTCATCCTAATCCAAATACTTTCTAGGAAATGTGTTGGAAATAGTGATGACTTTTGAACGTTTAAAACAAAATACAGTTCAAAATGTCATAAATCAATTAACAAATTTGCCATGTTTGCACATTTTTATATAACTGTAATAATCTCTGCGGTGGTGATATTTCTGAAACAATCCAAGCTTAACACATTTACACTGAAAGTGAATATGGTCCAAATATGGGTACAGATTAGGGGTCCAAAGACTAAGATGTAATTTTGGAAACGACCTCTTTACTCATCCAAGTCTGTCAACGGCACAGAGGGAAAATAGAGAATGAGAGGAAAACTACTGCAAGATGAGACTTTGCAGCTGTAGTTTATAGTTGTTTATTGATGCTGTTGTAATTTAAGCTTTTGCATCGCAATTTATGTTTGCCAACAGAGAACGAGTAAGGTGCCACTTTTAAAAAGCAGGATAAGATATAAAAACTAATCACTTTTTACATACAAATCCAACATTTTAATTACAATAAAAAAAAAACTTTCAATTACCAATGAAAACCAGTGTTAAATTAACCTGGCCCTGTACATTTCTCAAATAATTACACAACTCAATCAAATATGTTCCAATTTCTGGAGCCTGCTGCAGCACACTCAGATTACATTATAGCATCCACAGTATCTAATGAAAACATGTTTACAAAGACTAAATGGGGTCAGCACATCTTCCCATAGTAACTATTAATTCTCAAGCTCTAAAATAATCATGTGAAACTCTGAAAATAAAAAACACTTGTAGGATTTTAACTATAGGTAACAGGTAGAAGACAAACTGCAAGACTTACTCGGTAGTTGATCAGCACTGAAACTTAGTTGAAGCTACTACTAGAAACTTTTATATTGTGTTGATTTTGGACGCCCCTGTGGACAAAAGCAGTAGCGTGTCCATCATAATAACCACCAAATATAAGGTGAAAAATTTAATTATTTAAATAAAAATCTCCTGCTTCTTTTTAACTGGCTAATGTAACTCTGCCTGGTAAACACAGCCTTGTTGCATCTGATTCAAAGGAGAATCCTGAAACCTGGTTTCAGACATTAAGAATAACTATACAGAAATAGCCAATCTTCTCATGGATGGTCTTGTTATCTTCTCTGGGTCATATAGAGGCATTAGCAATAAATTGAGACAGTCACGGTAGCTTTAACCTAATTGATTATTTTGCTTGACCTTTTAAAAGGGTCAACAGTGTAGTAAACTTGCACTCAAATGTATCTTAAAACTGTTTAAGAACCACAAACTAGCCCAAGTATAGACACAGATTAGAGGTAAAGTATTGGATTTCCAGTGGAAGACTGATCAGTGATCCCCTTTCAAAGAAAGATTAAAGGGTTAAAAAGCGTTAATCTCTGATATTAGCAGTATTTACATATTATTTAACTTAATAAGTATGTGTTGCCCTGTTTATTTTGCGGCTAGACAGATTCAGAGACCAAAACAGAGTGAGACCAGATAAATCAAAGGTGAATAATCATGAGTGAGTTGAATGCAGTTGTGATGTGAGGGTGCAAACACCGGCACTGAGGTGTAGGACGATTTAAACAAGTCCAACGCTTGACCCGAGGTCAAATTTGAGGTTACAATCAAAGCTACACTGAAATGGCAGCAGGACTGTTAGTGGCATCTCAGTGAACTCCTAAGGCTTAATCTGCACTAATAAATCTATTAATAGGCCAGCACCTGCACAGTGTGGGATTAAGACATGTTTTCCTGCTGTGACAGGCACACAATTATTTACCCTACCATTGAATGCTTTTTAATGAATGAAATTAGAACGTCTTTTACATATATCACCAAAATAACACTGTCTCTGAGATTAACATTACTTTGCATAAATAGTTCACCCTGTACATTGTGAAATACTATCATAGCTGGGTTTGAAATTTCATGTAGGCATAATATAAGGAAACATGAGTACAAGAACACATCACTGTAGTCTGATATAATATTGATATACACAGTGACAATGATTCTGGGGTGAGAAACCAAAATCTAGTCTAATGCTATCTTCTGTGTTCTTGTAATATTTTTTAATGAAAATTGTTGTATACAGTAGTGATGCACCTGAACCTGGATACTTTATTTGGGAAAGCACAGACAATGATAAGAAAACGGATAATTCTTCTATCTGAAGTTGTGCATTATTTGGGAGAAATCATCTCCATGATTATCCAATATGATTAAGTTAAAAAAAAAGGTTGCATCGACCAGGATCCTTTTTTTTTCCTTAATGTGAAGTTTCTATTTCTAATGCAAGTCAGAATCTTTTGATTTATAAAATATTTTCTTACAGTTTCTGATTGTTAAATGTCCCCCGGTTAAAGGGGTGGTGGTGTTGGGCTTCAGTTCATAAAACTTAGTTAACTTCAAAGTTAAAATAATTCATAATTAGCTATATACCAGTATTAAAGAATGTTAATGCTTTGTATGCAGAACAATTGTGTTGTCAATGAATATTTGTAAAAAACAAAACAAAACAAAACACTTGGTTCTATGTTAAAAACAAATTAATCTATTCATTACTTGTCTTTATAACATTTTTTTCTGTTACAGAGATGTTTATATAAGAATTTATCATTCAGCATAGATAGATATGACAACTAATAAATTTTAAATTTTATATTAAGAACAACCACTGTCAAACAAATGGTTATGTACAGAGCTGTTTCAGTGGAATTCCTTCCATTATAAAATGTTAAAAGAAATAAAAAGATAAAATGTTACTAATGCAGTAACTTTTGACTAAAGACCATGCTTTTTGTTGCTTAACTTCTAATCAACATGGAATAAATAGAAATTTGAGTTTAACTGTGTTGATGTGTCTTCTGGCTGTTGAGGGTCTCTTTTATGCTTGCATTAAAAATCTTTTTTCATTTCTTGGTAAATTATGTGTCTATGAATGTAGTATACTTGTAGTAGGGTAAGTGATAATTGAATATCATCTACCTGGAATTTGAAATGCCAGGAGCTTGTCTTGTCTGTATGTGCGTGTTCTAGTCTTTGTACTGTGTAATGTTGTATATTACTGTACATGCCACAATTTAAATGTGGTACACTGTCACAATATAAGCTTTTTGTGCACCTCAAGTAAGAATAGCTGCTGCAGTACAGTAGTTTTAACATGGTTCCTAATAAATTAAACTAAACTTCTGGTCTTTTATCTGAATACAGATAATTTTGTTGGTTGAACACACACAGATACAAATAGAGATCATGTCATCTCTGTGCACCTCTGGTTTAGAATGAGCTAAATGACTCACATAGAGGATAGTTAGATACCGCTCTTCACAACACTAACAACTAGCTATTCCTCCTCAACACTGTATTCCTGTAGTGTGATGTAAAGGCTTGATGGTGGTTCACAGAGAGTCCGAGTGCAGTGGCTCAGCACTCTGTGGCTGTAGCAGAGGCGAAGAGGATTTGTTTACAAGTTTGGGTAGCAGGCACCACACCTTTTCTGTGCTCCTCAGCACACAGCACAGGCACAGATGAGGGATGATAATCGGTCATCCATCCACGGTGTTGAATAAGGATGTCCAGTGAATACGCTGCATGAAAACGTATTGATCGATATACCATTAGCAGCACAGATGATTCTCATTGTTGTTAATATTTATAAGCAGGACACTTACTTATCCAAAAGTAATTGTGATCATCACAGACTAATAAGCATCATAATGAATTCGGGTTCATCTTGCACTGCTAATTTGGACATTATGTGATGTGCGGGTGCATGTTTGTAAACTTGCGTGCGCACATATTTAAGGGTATATGCAGAGGGAGCGAGGTGAGCCAAGGAGTGGCTCTGGCATGGCTTTGATTATATAAAGGGCCTGTTCAGCACCCAGGCACCGTGTGACAGGCTGAGCCAATGACGGGGCCGCAGCAGTCCTGCGTTGCTGACCTCGCGAAACTGGCACAGGAACAAACGACTGGGCTTTAGTTAGCACTCACACACACTCATGCTTGCACACACTCCTCTGGCTCCTCTCAGCCAGCTGAGGCCTGGGTGGGTGCAGAGGAATGTGTGTTTATTCACTTGTGTTTGGGATGGGTCGGGGTGAGGAGGGGTGGGGGGTGCAGCTGCATATGCAGCTTCTTTACAAAGACACAAACAGTTATTAATCAGCAAATGTAGCTGCACTGTTTACATGGATTCATAAATATGTAAATCAGATATGAAGATGTCCGCAAGCAAATTTTAACCTTTATGTTATAAGTCTTGTAAGGTTTCACATATCAGTGCAGGTGATAAGTGAGCACCGTCCAAGTATCTACCATGCTGCTGAGGTTTCAGTCACAACCGTCAGCTGCCAAAGGCGTAGTGCTTTTGGCAGCTCTTCCATATATACAAACATGCTTACCCAGCATTCACCTGGGCTAATGTAAATATTTGGATTTACCTTATAAGTAAAATGTCATATTGTTACCTATGAGGTCATGAAGTAGTAGATGCAGGCATAACGTGCAACTAAGTTCATACGAATGTCTACACATATATGCCAACATGTACTCGCACTCTCTAGTCTCTAATTTAGCCAATCACGATACTGACGTTGGAGCTGGCAACCGCATGGACACAGCAGTATGTAGGTTGAAGAGGCTGAACTGCAGCTCCCATTCAGCCATTTTTATCTGTTTGACTGGACTGAAGATGAACTCAGTTACAGGCTATTTAATGTAGGCTATTCCATAATATACAATATAGGTCTCAACACACACATTTTCTCTAAAATATCATACTGTAAATTCTCAAATATTGTGACAATAGTGTAGGCATGACTTTTGGTGCTTTCACAAAATATTAACACAATGAGATTTTTTTAATGAGTAATTAGTCATGTGGATATTATGAGTAAGTGGGTAAAGGCAAATAACAGAACAGCTAGAACTGTCTGGTTAGTTCACAAAATGACCAGTGATCACATTACTGTGATGCTGCCTTCAAAACCAGGAAGAGACAACTCTTCTGTAATATCGCGATATAACGATAACCAAAATCTAAGACGATATCTCATCTTATAGCACAGTATCAATATGTTATTGATATATTTCCCGGCTCTACACTCAATTTCACTTGATTTTTTCAGTAAATGCATGTGATAACTCTCCAGCTGTGTCACAGGTGGCCCAAAGTCAAAATCGATGCTGCACAATGAATAAGTAGCCTTCATCTACATGTTGCATACCATGAGCTTATCTTATTGCAAAATGTGACACCATCTGTGTTCTCATATGCACATTGTTTTACTCATTCAATTGAGAACATGAAGTACTATTATGCAGTAGCAGAAAGAGTACTGAAAATCTGTACTCAAGTACAAGTACTGGTGCATTACAGAAATATTAGTAGACTACAAGTTATACTACTGGTGTTAAGAAATACTGAAGTAAAAGCACAGACAAAGTCTTTGAAAACTACTCTCGCATTAGTTACTTTTTAACCTTTGATACTTAATGCATGAGATTAAGAGTAAATTACAGCATTTGCAATCAGATAGCTGTATTGACCAAAAAATGCAGATCTGGATAATAATTCAAACTGTAGGCCTGCTCACCAGTGAATTATGATTTTAAAAGTACATTACATAGTTAAATGCATAATTAGTGAGAGTAAAATTACAGACTAGAAATAAGACTCATTAAAGTACCCAAAGAAATTACTTACATATAATAATTTGAGATTTGGTTGACTGTATTTCATGAGGGGATACCAGTTACACAAATTTAGTTAAATAACCTTAAACCTCTTCATCCAGCATGTGGAACTTAATTCAATTAGTGCCTGGGTGTAAGGGAAGTCATGATTTCGTAGGTCAGTTCAGATGTATAAATTAGCACTTGAACTGTCCAGAATACCGTCGGCTCTGACATCAGGCCTTAATCTCTTCATCTTGTTCAGGGCCTACGTCTCTCCATATTTGGGCTCTAGTGGACCTGGCCTGTGCTTACCACTAATCCTAATCCATCTGGCACTAAACTACACAATATTGCCCAGGTGGAAACTGCACCAGACGGGTAGATAACTGCTCCAGGCTGCTGGTGCTGATATGTCTGGCATCCTGAAAGTATCAGACACAGGACGTGCTAATACCTTTTCATTTGTTAGCTGCTGCTCTCCAAATCTGCTCGCCTTATTTTGATCTTTAATTACACTGTCCATCCAGGACCAATGAGTACAATTTTAAAAATGTCAGAATGTTTGAAAAAAGATGTAGACAGCTGTGTCTGAGATATTGTGCATGGCATCCATGGGTGAATGAGCCAACAGTACGGCCCTTGAGCCAATCGGTGAAAATGTCACAGTGACGTGAAAAGAGCCATCATTTCCTTGAATTTGGACAACATCCAGTTAGATTTTGAGCACGAAAGGCAAATGAAAAAATACATGTCTTAAGACAAGGCTCCATACTTGCTTCAGATTATGGAAAGGAGAATATGAGGAACAACTGAAGCTTAATAAGAATGTAATCTTTTTTTGTTGTACTTTTTTATGTAGGCCTGAGTTACACTCAAAAGTTATTCTTTGAATTAACAGAATTAATTCATGGAAAGTATTTCCATGTGTTTGAATGGCTTTCTTTCTACATTAAGCAATTCTGCTCCAACTTAAATTTCCTTAAATTGTGTCCAACTCAGTTTAATAGGCTTAGTCCAACTAATTTTACAGTAATAAAATTGCATCAGTAAATGAAGTTGATAAAACCCCAGTAAATTAAGTTATCCCAATAGAATTGCTTAATGCTGAAAATAAAGCCATTCAATCACATACCTTGTCATATTTTCAATAATTTTGTCCAAAGAATAACTTTTGACTGTAATGTAGGCCTCTAAATTAATCAAATCTGTTGGGCCAACACAATTTATTTGAATTTACTTGAGTTGAGTTGAGTTGAACTCCATTTACTGGCATAATTTTACTACTGTGGTATTAGTTTGACCAACCCTACTAAATTAAGTTGGACCCAACCCAAGTAAATAAGTTAAACTAAGCATAATACAGTACATTAAGTTGACCCAATTTGGATCAACAGAGTAGCTAAGCCACGTGGAAATACTATGTGATTTTATTAAGTTAATTCAAAGAATAATTTTTGAGTGCACCTTATGCCTCAGAAGTACATAATTCTGTTGGTCTGACATAATTTACTTCATTCAACTTCATTTACTTGTTTAATTTTACTACAGTGAAATTAGTTTGACCAAACCTATTAAACTCAATAAAAAATTAAGTTGAGCCAACAGAATTGTTTGATGCTGAAAAAAAAAATATATATGTGGAAATAGAATTTAGCCTTGAGGTGCCCTTCATAGATCCCGCAGCTGAATCACAGTATATGGGGTAGTTCCACGAGAGTCTGGACAACAGTTGTCACAGCTATTGACCGGCTTTTGTGTGTTTAAATTTAGTATAAATATTCAGGTCATCCTCTATCTCATGTATCTTCTAAAAAGGCTTTTCCTACAAGATCACAGTGTTACTATTCAACTAAAGATAACAGAGACACAGATGAACATCCTTACAGACTCTGCTTTTGTTGTGCTGTGATTCAGAAAATGATTTGAAATACCTGTGACTACAGCTGATGAACAAATAGTCTTAGGTGACATCACACTAAAGACAGATGCTTGTCGTCACGCTCGCTCCCACAGGTTTTAAGGTTTACCTTTTACAAGCCCATTATAACTGGCTATTGTGTGGAGATTAGTGAGCCAGGCCAGGAGATCATGTCGGACATGCAAGGACAGACCACACAGTCGGAGCACTGGGTGGACCATCACAACAAGCAACACTGGCCATGTCAGCGCCGCTCAGTAAGCCCATTGCAGGCGTATTACGTCTTTGATTAGACAGTTAAAAGGATCAGGATAAGCTTCAAGAACTCCAAGGCTACGCAGGGTTTAGTAGTTAGACTGAGAGGACGACAGCCAGGACAAACGTGAAGGAAAAGGAAGTGGTTTGTCCTCTGTCCCTTGTGCACTATGTAGGTCAGTCCTACATCAAAGATCCGTCATTTAGTAAAAGCAGTACATCATCACACCAACACTGAAGACCTCCAACATAGACACCCAGCAAACCTATTTACTTTGTAAACTGGTCATAATATTCTGTATTCAACATCTTCAGAGTTTATCCTGAGTGATTTTCTGCAGCTGTGCACTGTCCACAAAAGTCATTTTAATAATTTAATAGGTCTGGACATTATTTGAAAAAGGTTAAGTGCAAAGGGGATGGACATTTACATTCCCTGTGTCCTACCTGTGAAGTTAGGAATTTAAATGTGTAAAACAATGCACTTTTTTTGTCTACTTTATTAGTTTTCTCAATTGGAAAAGAAATATTATGTACAAAAATGGAGGCAATATCACTGCACCTTTGTAAGATCGTTGCCTTAGCCTATTGTTTACATAAACAGTTTTGTATTTAACATCTTTTCTCATTCAGTTTGACTGTCCTCCATTCTCTCTGCTTAAAGAGCTTAAAACTTTTTAAGAAAATAAGTGTCTTTGTGCTTAACAGCAGACAAAACCAATGCATAGGCCAATTAGCCTCTCTCTCATTTGAAGAAATTATTTATAGTTAAGTAGCACATAAGCATGTTGTATAAAATGTGTATGAAAGTGGGCATAATCATCTTTTACTAAATATAAAAACACTGAGTATACAAGTACTAATATAATAAGTTAATAAAATTCATTTTAGAATATGCAATATTCTTATTAGGGCTGCACAATATGGTAAAAAAAATCATATGGCATTCATTTTGGTGGAGATTGTGATTCATGTTTAGTGTGGTTGATATTTTTTGCATAATTTTCACTCAGAAAGAGTGAAAAAACAAACAAACAAAAAAAAACAACACCCAAGCAATTAAAATGATGATAATGTGACATTTGTTGGGGACAGAACTAAACAAACACGTTTTCTTGCATCTGGAGAACAAGCTTTGTAGGCCAGGGCATCTCTGCAGCACTCCATTATAATGCTATTTTGTCAGACATTTTACTATTACTAAAAATGCTGCTTCTGCAGTTTACACAATATTACATGTGGTCATATTGCAATTTTGATAATATTTCAAATAATTGTGCAGCACTAATTCTTTTTGTCCCTGTTTGCTGCAGCTGCATCACTAGAAAATAAACTTCCCTGATTAAGGGAAAATGCTAAACAAGCACCCTGTACATATTATAGAGCAATATAATTTAAAAAAAAAGAAGAAAAACCTTCAACATTTCCCTACATCTTCTGATCACAAGACCTTATTGTGTCTTCTGTCTTTTCCACAGCAAAGAGAACCCCAAACAAGCAACAAGAGTCACATCAAGTAAGTAACAAATCTGCTGTGACACAAGGCCTGATTCAATCAGACCTGCCATGGTAATTTTGACGCTGATGTATTGGATAGATAGTCCTGACAAAAGCATTTCATTCTCAATCCCAGAGACATCTTTGCTACATTGTAATACTAACAGATTTTGAAGTGTGGCGTGTGTGTATGTGTGTTTGTGTGTGTGTGTGTGTGATCCATACACCTCAGATGCAATTCAGCTGTGTGCCTATATTTAGGCCTCTTTGACAAAAAGGCAGAAAAAAGCGATGGAGACAAGCCTTTAAATTATATGATCATAAATCATATGTTTCTGGAACAAGATGAAGAGTATTTGTAAACACCAAACAATACTACCGTAACTGTGAAATAGACTGCTGATGAGTCACTGTGATGACGCAAAACAACTGGAAATAGATAGTGCCTGAGCACCGAGGTGTACACAGGATCTCTTTGTGCTTATTTGTGTGTGTTGCATGTGTGCAATCAGCTGAACTTTTATGATTATGTTGCAATCTGCAATGCAGCATTGCAATCAGCTTAACATATGTATACTGATATAATCTTTCATCGCACAGTAATGTCTGTGTGTGTTTTCAGGTCAAGATGGTGGGTACGGCTTAGAAAGTGAAGAGGTTATTTTGACGCCTGAAGATGAAAACCCACTCAGGAGAATACTGCAGGTACACACACACACACACACACACACACACACACACACACACACACACACACACACACACACACACACACACACACTCTCTCAGTATCTCCTACATCTACCTCACCCTCTTGTCCACACATACAAACACACGCACGCACTGGGATGCACGCAGACAAAACAGAGTGCACTCTCTCTGCCACACTGCCTGACCTTGGATGTGGGAATATTGTTGGTCTCACATTCACCAGAGGTAAAACATCCTCGCCACCCACAAATAACGGGACCACACTGACTGAAAATCAGTAAAAAAAACTGTGCTATATCAGCCGATGCATCCAGGTATGGTTAGATTAAAGTAGAACTCTGTAATATATTTACTGTAATAAATCATAAAATGACATGCTGGAAAATACTGGCTTTTCTGACAAGATTTGACATAGTTTGTGTAATTCTTTGCTAGTTTCACATTAATTAGAGTTAAAATTAATGCTGAATGTCCTCCCATTGAGTAAGAGTCTTATGACTTGTAAGAAATCATTAATAATCTTTTAGATGGCGTAGGTGTTCATAATGGGGTAATTGAGCAATATGTCAGTGAAGTCTGACAGGCAGAGAGACAGACAACCACTGAACTTCAGTTTCACAGTGTGTTTTTTCAGAGTAGTGGGCTTTTATTTTCAGAATAACAGGCTCAGCTTCACATGGATGCACAACAGACAGTTATGAACAGCTGATCAACTTAGAGTATAGGAACTATCCTTACTTGTTATCATCAAATTACAATTTTGCACTCATCTTGTGCTCCTGTAGTGTTCCTGCAGCCTGCCTGAGCTTCCTCCAATCTAGGGAGGAGGGGGCTAACAAAAACTACTTGCTTAAACCGTAGACTGTATTTTAAATAGGATATAATATACATTATATCTATGGCTCCAACTTGCTATTTGGGTTGCAGTACTCATTTTTGGATGCACAATTGTTATATTTTGCTCCTGTAGCTGATTTCTTGCAGTAACCTCTCCAAAGCTACTATATCAGTACTGTAGATTTTAAATGTTTAGGAAATTGCCATCATAGTTAACATACTTAACAATATTTTACATCAAACAAGCAAAAACTAATAACAACCACTTCCTAACCACTGTGACCACTACTTTACATTCTGTGTAGAGCTGGATTAGCCCAAATGCCCTCCAATGAGATGTGGCCTTTGAGTAAAGAGATTAAACAGCTAGAGGGGGCAGTTTCAATGAGCACAGTGCAGAAATGCAGTCTACCGTGCTATTATATGTAAATTCTGAAAGCTGCTGTTTTCTACTGAGAAGACAGCGCTGCTCATCCCTCACTTGAAATTCAGTGGTGGTTGGAACACTGAACTTTACACATGACTGACATTTTATGGTCAGAGTGACAAGCTTCAAAGAAAGGTGATCACAGCATGCATAAGAGGGAGGCACAGCAGGCTGCGCACTAAAACAAGCTTGCTTTGTATCAGTTGTATGGAGCTGTTAGGTGGTGATGTAGAAGAAAAACAGTCTGACTGAAAGGGCTGCTAATATTGAATAATGCGATATTTCGAATGTTTGGTCTCTATTGCTCTAATGACTGGTCTATATATATTTTAATAATACAAATAATCATGCATTTTATTCATCAAGTACTTTTCTAGGTACTTAAAGACACTTTACAAAGGTTAAAAGAGCAAAGAAAACAAGCAAGCAAGAAAAACAGCACACTTAAAACTTAAGGTCAAACACAAGGCCTCAGTTCAGCCGTCTAATCAACACCACTGCTTAGCCAGTAAAGTTCTCCTGATAGAGTGTATTTACTACATTTTGGCTATTTCAACTTTCTTATTCAAGGAGGAGCGATATCTGCAAAACCTTTAGGGCATACACCTTTTGTGGGCCACATTCAACCCCTGAAATGGGACACAGCTTATGAGTATGTCTCTGCATAAAAATCTGATCGCCCTCTAGAGGACAGTCAAAAAATGCAAAACTGCTGCTGCCCACACTTTGGTTGCCAGTTTACTGCAGATTCTTTATTTCTCCTGTGTTTAATTCATTTCTTCATGTGTTCACAGCCTTTTAACTGGCACCAGCCGGGGATGTCTCACAGTAAGAGGAAGCTGCTCCAGTCTCTGATGGGGCCGTACGGCCCGCTGAGTGTGTCTTACAATGGGAAAACCTGCATTCTGTTCAAGGCAAAACGCCTGGCAATCCGCTACAGGAACCACACCTTCATTGATCTGACTGAGAAGGTCTTCAACCCCAACTCACCCGTAGACACTAAAGGCTCCATCTGCACCAAGGAGAAAGCTACGTAAGTCAAACCTGACGGAAGTATAACCTGTGTTCAAGGAATTTGTTTTTAGTGAATTGTTTCACATTTCAGTTCTTATACTTTTCTACTTTTCTTTTTTGTTGTTGTTTTGTTTTGGTTTTATTTTCAATTCATTTAATGTTCACTTAGTTTTCTGAGTGGGTTCACTCATTTCAGTTTAGTTTTTATTGTTTAAAAATGTTTAGTTTTAGTTTAGGTTTTATTGGTTTCATTATTATTTTTTTTTAAATATGATATAGAGTATATTTGTCAAGTAATATTTTTAAGAACATTTAAGATTTAAGAGGTTGTGAATAGCGTTTTACAATATAAACACATTGTCAAGGCAACTGACTCACAGTCATGTAGACTTCCTAGTTTCAGTACAAATTGGACCAAAGTGATTAAAACAAAAACTAAAGGCATTTACTGTATGTTTTCATGTTGTGTAGTTAGTTTTATAAGTGCACAGGTCAATTAGTTTTCAGTTTTTTTTTTTGTTTTTTTTTTTCTAATGTCTAGTTTTGGTGTTGTTGTTTTTAGTTAACTTAAATGTTTTTTTCACACCAAGTTTAAGTTTATTTAATTTTAGTGAAATATAATAACCTTGCAACATATATGATAAGGAGGGATGGAAACATACTGTATGACAAATATGACAAAAGCTGACCTCTACATTTACAGCCAAGGCATCAGCATTGATTTAATAGTATTTTTTATTGGACACAGAAGTAAAAATAACACAATCTAACTAAATGTTGAGTACTATAGCTAGAAAAGAATAACAGTTTAATTTCTTGTGATCTTCTGAGAGAATTCCTCTGAATTATTGTGCTAAATCAGATATTTTAATATTTGTGTTTTTGCTTTTCTACAGGCTTTCATTACAGTTTGGTGATGTGGAGGACTTGCGGGGTCTAGTAATCAGGTGAAATGCACATACTTACTCAATTCAAATATTTTGAATATTAGTATTTAAAAAAGTCTGATTAGGTAACCGATTCTGACTGGTCAATTATGGCATTCAAAGGTCTGTTATTTCTTAATAGCAGACCACTCCCATGAGGAACAGACCATTGTTATGGGTGCATTTTTGATCATACACACTGCAAGAGCAATAAGATCATTTTTAAATTAATATTTTGAGTCAGATTATTATTTTTTTTTAGTATGTAGCCATGTACTAAGCAGGATAATGTACAGTCAGTGGGTCATTCTTGCAAAATAGCTCCCTGGATTACCCTGCTGGAGTTTATTTTGCAATAATAACCCACTCACTGTATTTTATCCCTTACATCAGTGGTTCCCAAACTTTTGGCCCCCCTTCAGAAGCCAGAAACAGTTCATGCCCTGCCACCCCACATTTTTTAAATAAGTTATAAACAATAATTGGGGAGGCAACTGATAAAAAATAATAAAAGTTGAATTTTAGTGAAACAGTCAACATGATAGAATCCACAAACTCTTGTTTGTCTATTTTCCATACATAAGTCATATTCATTTAACTTTATTTTACTCTATATTTCTCTTTGTTCAGACTTCAGATGTCTAACACTTTTTATGAGGCAGCTGGTCAAAACTGGTTCACGCTAGACAGTGTTCACATCCACTACAACTGGACCCAGGAGGCTACGTTCAACGCCAGCGAGGTCTACGCTCCGGCCACCTCATCTTACCATTGCCAGCACGTCAGCAGCCTGCACAAATATGACACCCTGCTAGTGCCCAGCTCCCACACTGACACATCCGCTAACTGGCACATCACTTTCACTGATTTCCAGGTACACTGTCGCACAAGGGGCGCAGCTTTTGTTGTGTAACTCTTCCAGTAATGTCTGCACATTCACTGTTATATCATAGCCTTTTCCCCTGGTTCCTACGTGTGTGCATGTGTCTGTATGTTTGCCAGCCTTTTCCTTTTGTGTTCCACCTGTTTGGCTGTCAGTCAGTCAGTCTGTCTGTTTACCGTCTGTTTGGCAGTCTGTCAATCTGTCTGTACACTGTCTGTTTAACCATCTGCTAGGCTGTCCCAACCTGTCCATCTGCCCAGTGTCTCTGTGCCTGGTAAGCCCAGTAAGAGCCAGTTGTCCTCTTTAGTTTAATCTCGTCTTTCTGCTCTCTCTTTCTCTGCTCCTCCAGATCCAGGCCTTCAATGTGCAGTCAGACAAGTTCGCGTCGGCCAGCGACTGCGCCACATTCCTGACACCGGCCATCCTCATGGGCCTGGTGACGTCTTTGATCCTGCTCCTCGTCCTAGCCTACGCCCTGCACATGGTGGTACACCTCAAGCACATCGACCGCTATGAGGAGCACAAAGCCACCGTCTACTTCCCCCGCAGTCCAGAGGCCGAGCTGCCGGACAAAAACAGCCTGTGAGGGGAAGAAGAAGAATTAGAGGACGACAGGAGGGGAGTGAGAAAGCTGAGAAGCAAAGCTGAGGGGAATGCAAGTGAATACAAGAGCGAAAAAGTATCCTCCACAGAATATTTGTTCTCAACAAAAATGACAACTTTGCCTGTTCATATGAAACCTTTTAAGTCTTAACTACTTTAAGTAAACGCAGACCGTGGTCGGATACTTTTTCTTCTTTCCTCATTGACCTGCATCTTGGCATCCAGATTTTGAATAAGGCCTTTGGATGTTCAAGCCTCTCCCTGAGAGATGGTTCATGATCCTAATGTCAAAGGTCACGGACAGACCCAGGGCCCTGAAGTGCGACAGCAAAAACAGGCCTTTACCCCAGTCAGCCATTAAAACCACAAAAAGGCTAGCACCTGTAGCTAATACAGCTAACATCAGATGCTCCTATGTATTACATGGCTCACAAGTGTCATATTACAAGCTTCCATCACACACACATTGTCTTTCCAGCTTTCATTACAGTGTACTTTGTCTAATACCGCTGCAAGAAATATATCCTTCAAACAGCCAGTTTTATAGCTGAAATAGCCGTATTAGCTGCATGCCATGAAAGGCTGGTCTATCTGGGCTAGCACAGTGTTTCCTAATAATGAGGATTACAGAGAGTCTTGCATGATAAAATAAAACAATATGGCACAAAGATGAAGGAGCTTGAAAAGCTTTTCAGTGTATAAGCGATGGGAAATATTGGGAACCACTGGTCTAGCATCTGGCTGGAGTGACTGGACCAGCACTACCGGCCCTTCAGAGCCTCTGGTGTCTCTCACCCCACCCCTGAGCAAAGACTGCTGCTTGGGACTTAACTGTGAAACGGCCTTTTACAGACCAGCCAGACAAAAGGGGGTTCTACAAACTAGCACAACATTGGTTAGCTGCAAAAGCACTAACAACAAACAAACTATCAAAGACTATACAAGGAACTATGCTGCACAAGACTGCCCGTCGTCTGAGGGCATGGCAGGAATGCGGGTCTTGCGATGACTCGACTCTCTGAGAGTCGAGCGTTTTGGACAAGGGAGGCTGTGGGTCCTCCATCCATAGTCCACACCACTGGGTTTGACTGCCAAAGTGAAGCTACAAGGAGTTGCCATAAAAATATGGTGAGAGACAGAGTGAGACAATGTGAAAATGAAAGTTACAGCTATGTACAAAACAAGAACACATACATGTACAGAAGTGTCACTCTGCGGAGGTCTTTTTTTATATTCAGTGTAATCATGAACTACTATTAGGTACAGGATGACTATGCTAATCCTCATAACCAAAAGGATATACAAAGCTGTAGATACATTAAGATCTCTATACGATCATAGCTGTTTACTATCTTCAAATATTGCACAACTAATAAACATAGGTACAAGTAAGACATTGTGCTATGAGGATTGGTGAAAGTATCAATGCATATGATTTTTTCTACAAGGTATTAACATGTTACACTGTCTGTCTATTTGTTTTAAGCTGGGCCAGACAATGTAAGGTCCAGCCTCATCTAACTGTAAATTA
Source organism: Lutjanus erythropterus (assembly GCF_056507025.1). Taxonomy (NCBI): domain Eukaryota; kingdom Metazoa; phylum Chordata; class Actinopteri; order Lutjaniformes; family Lutjanidae; genus Lutjanus; species Lutjanus erythropterus. Next base: position 21,516,833 of record NC_139322.1, read on the forward strand.
CAGTACCAATTCCTACCATAGACGGACGATACTATGGAATGCCGTCCATCCACCAACTGGACTTATAGATGCCATTATTATGCCAGAAGCCACACTAGCAGCAGTAACAGCATCAGTAAGTCATTACTACTGATAAAAACACTCAGCATGACAGTAAATAGATATCTTATCATTCGATATGGCAGTTCTGTCAATCTGTAGCAGTGTGAAATGTGTTCTTTGGTCATAAATGTATCCTACAAACTATGAAATGAGTGGAGGCAGTTTGTCCAAGGACTGACTGATGTAGATTGAACAATAAATGATATTCAGAGGAAAAGGAGTTCTGTGTTTATATGTTAAGTAGTTGTTTTGTACTGCATGCTTACAGGAGCACACTAATCGCATATTTCACTAAAGTTTTCCTGTTCAACCCTCCTTTAATTGCATAATGTATTTACCAAAATGTTGATGATGATGTTAATTGGATACTACCTTACAAGACTAGCCTTATAAGTTATTTTTAAATGGTTTATAATTAGGTTATTAATTAGGTTGTAAACACTTTGTAAACATTAAATAAGCTATTATTAGCAACACATCAGATAAAAAGGCCAATAATGACCTGTTGCTTGCCTAATAGTGATCCCACATTTATCTGTGCTGTTAAGCTTCTGATCTCATTGTTTACTATGCTTACATTGTCATCTACATCAGCTGAATTTATACCTATCAACAGATATTGTTAATAACTTACTAGCATTTAACCACAGTCAGTATATCTTAATAGTCAGAAATCTTAATTTGGTATCAAATTAACATATCAAATGACTAGATTCATACAGTAATGTTTTGTATTATTTACCTTGTCATTTTCAGCATGCTATCATCAGCTTTCCTCATTATTATCACAGGTGTTGATGTGCCACTGAAGTGGTATATTATGGTGCTAACACTTTACAATAAGGCTCCCTTTTGCAACTCATTTAGATTAATTAGTAGTAAGCAGTAACTGTATTTTGCCAAATAGTGATCCCAAATCAATGTATGAAAACTGTGTTTAATAATTCATTGACTTATAGTGTTTACAACCTAATCAATAACCTTATTATAAACCATGTACAACTCATTTATAAGGGTAGTCTTATTGTAAATTGGTACCATAAATTGTTACTTAACCTAGAGCTTTCCCACTCCAGTGTCTAGGTCTTCTGCCAGCTCCGTCTCCCCTCCTGAGTGCCATCTGCTCTCTCCTCTCACCTCTCTGACCTAAAATGTCAGTACCCCTGACTAAGACAGTTTATCCACCGGCACCTGTCCAATCAAACACTTTCATGCATATCTCATAGGCACTCATAACCATCTGATAAACTGTAATCTCAAACCAGAGTCAATGTCAAATCTCTTCTGTAAGTCAAGATGCTGTATCCAAGACTCGTCATTTAAACTATATTATTCTAATTTTCAGAGTAGATTTTCAAGGAGGAGAGACTAAATTATTCATGTTACTCAAACGCAGTGTCATACAAAGATTATTTTGAATCTGCATGCGTGCAAAGCAAGCATGACCCCATATAAAAACACTGAGCCACTGCAATTTTAATGCCCTATTTTGTTTTTCAGCTGCATTTTTTCCCTTTTTTTTTCAATATTACAAACATAATAGAATCCCATTTCCACCATTATGGTGAAAAAAAAACTAGTAAGACATAATGAGAAACTTTTTCAAAAAAATAACCAAATATTTAAAAGTAATGACTTAAGGGATAATTTTGAGATGCTAGATCTTTATTTTGAGAAAGCTTCTCATTGCTTTGAAATATGTAAGTTCTCATTTTGAAGCACTTATTCATTATTTTGAGATCCTTTTATTTTAAGATGCTAACTCATTATTTTGAGTTAAGTAAGTCGTTATTTTTAAATATTAGTCAGTTTTAGAAAGTTTCTCCTTATTTCTATATACTAATTCATTATTTTGAGATACTAATTCATTATTTTGAGGTACAAAGTCACTGTTTTGAGTTAAATAAATCACTATTTTGAAATAATAGTCATTACCTTTTCAAAAAATAAAGTTTCTTAAAGATTCTTTTGCCAATAACAATTCATTATTCTGATATTCTAACTTGTCATTTTGAGATAATCAATAACTATTTTAGGTTAAGGCATTGTTTTTTAAATATTAGTCTTTTTTTAATCTCATTATTTTGATATCCTAGTTATTATTTTGAGAAACTATCTCAATATAACGACTCACAGGATCGCTATTGTTTTGTTTTTTTTAATTATTATTTATATATATATATATATATATATATATATAACAATGGTGGAAATGGGCTTCATAGTGTTCATAGTGATTAAATTAAAAATACGGCCGCATCTCACAGCCCTTCAAAAGTCACAGTCCTAACTTGATTTTTGAACTCTTTTGTTTTCTCAGTCAGACATACTTGTGTACTACAGTGACACCTAGTGGGTAAAAGTGGTCCTAGCAACTAGCACTTGACCATGCCAGCTTCCTGAAACCAACGACTGGGCCTTTCAGGAACCGGTTGTAGTAATGTGGTTTGTAGGGAATTGAGAGTACATTACAGTTATTAACTCCATAAGGCTTTGTTATGTCGACATTACTGGGGGTCGGCTTGTTTTCTGCCTTATCATGAGTTGGATTGACGGTTCATATCAGTTGACTCAGCTTCAGTTAGCTAGCTTCAGTTGACAAGAGCCCGTAGGAAACGACGATGAACAGCTTCCAGGTAACATCAGAGTTGTCCTCTTTTTATCTAATATACATGTTGTGTCCTCTCTAAGCGAACTAGCAAGTATGACTCACCTGGGTTTTGTGGAAAGGTCATGTTGTATGAACCCCGTGGGAACAACTGCAGTGTTTGTTTGCTTGCTAACTGTTAACCCAGTTCATGACCTCAAAAGTTACCTGTGCAGTGCCGGATCATAAACCATAAAAAAACCACAGAGGATCGTTTGAAGACTCAATTTTCCAGCCACTTCACGGAATCTGACAGGTCTTAGAGGCTGTTGAAACTTAACTGGTGATTTGTTAGGTTACGTTTGATTTTAGGAAATGGTAAACAAGTAATATTCACAACCTTGCCTGTGGCCTTATGCATTGTGTGTTCAATTGATCATCAGTGTCGGTTTTGTCCGTGCATTGTTATAATGTGCAACATAATTGTTTCGTATGCACAATATTTTGAAAATACTGCAGTTTTATTCTGGCCATGAGTGTTTGATAGATTGTGAACTGATCACCTGACTAAAGCTCATGGAGTACACTAGTTCTTAGGGTTGTCATGATACCAGAATTTTAGGCTTTGATGCAATACTAGTATTTAAAAGAACTGTAGTGTATTCAATACTACTGGCCAAAAAAAAAGAAACAGGAAAAATAGTTTCACAAAATAGGATTTTTTTTCTATCAATACTTAGATACTTTTGACAGCCTTACTAGAGCTGCAACAGTTAGTTGAATAATAAATTATTTGTCAACTTTTAAACTAAATAATCAACTATTTTGATATTTGATTAATCGTTTGGAGACATCTTCTACAATAAAACTGAACTGAATAGCTTTGGGATGTGGATTTGAGGACATCACTTCAGGTTTTTGGGGAAACTGTTTTTTTTTGTTTTTTTTTTATCCATTTCCTGATATTTTATTGACCAAATAACTAATCAGTAAACAAATAAAATAGTAGATTAATGGATAATGAAAATTGTAATAGTTGGATAGTCATTAGTTGCAGCCCTGATCTACACAATTTGAAATGTGTTCTTATTTATTCATGTGTACCAGTGGAAGTTCTGGTCTGGTGTTGGTGCTGAAAAGAGGGTCAAGTGGTCACCAAAAATATCATGATTCATCCTTTAGAGATCCTGAACATCAATATGGAATATCAAGTTGGTCAGTAGGCTACACTAAAGGTTGTAATATGTTGCTGTGGACAAAAGTATGAACAGATACACAGTGTAGACAAAATTTCCTTAGGCACATTGTTTAATTAGAGAAACAATGAGTCACCATGCAGCAGAACAGAGCTTTAAATAGGCTACATGAAAAATGTGAATTTTTTATAAAACATAGAACCTCATAATTGAAATGTAGAGAGCAAAGCAACTTTTAAGTAAAACCGATGCAAAACATTGGATTAATCTTTTTGATTGTCCACTTAAATACATAGAGATCACATGTAAATAATTATTGCCTAGGTTAAATTATTTTATGATGTACGGAGATAATTTCTCACTAGTTGCTCAATGGTACAGTGGTATCATTGAATGTGGAGCGTTGTTTTGATTGCAGATATGACTCCACTGAAGGGACTGACTTAGAGTATGTCATTTTATAATACATCCACTAGAGGTCAGGGAAGCTTTGCATTCAATAATGTGAGCTGCAGTGAACAGCTGCAGTCTACATGACAAGAGACTTGTATATAGGGCTGTAAATCACAAGTTTGATCACAATACCATATTCTTTGGACGATGCTGCAATATTTGCTGATATTATGAAGTCTGCCAAGGTACGACTTTGATTCGATAAAAATCAGGGGCCTGGGTCAAATATGTTAATAGGCTCTGTATTAGAGAGACCACAGGGCCTGTTTTTTATGTGTTGTAAGTAATTTAAATTTTGGTCAGTAGTCCTATGAATAATTTATGGGTATGTGTCTCTGTGACATACATGTAGTGCCACAGACACCATACAGTAAGAGTGAAACTGGCTGTGTATTATGTGGAACATGTGTATACCCTTTAAAGGCCCAGTTTGTTATTTTTTAGATATGTATAAATATGGGCTAAATTCTCAGGCATAATTATATAAATGGCTGCATTTAGGATTGACCCACCGACCCTGGGATCAATGGATGTCCAGTTCTACCTCCTGAGCCACTGCTGAGTTTTCTTTAATGATTCAGTGAGAAAAACAACAACATTTTGTTTGTTTCTTGACCAGTTGCGATTGAAAAATAAAGGCCCATTTTTCTCAAAATGTACCTCAAATGGTTAAACGTGAGTGTGCTTCACATCTGTACTTTGAAAGTGTAACTTCATATGACTTGCTCTAGATGTCAGTGTTTACTTGTGTGACAGTTTCTGGTGGCTACATCTGGATCTTATAACCTGATAAATTAACTCTAATACATTAAGATTTGCCCTTACTGTGGCCAATTATGAAAGCCAAAGTAAATACAGAATTTAAATGTTTTTTTTTTTTATTTGTTGCAGAGAGTACCATGGTCTGGCCCACATAACTTATAATGTGATTTAAACTCCATATCAAATTGAACTGTGGCAGCTTGCAACATGACAGCACCAAGGCTTCATGTTAAATCGAACAAATAATGTACAAAAACTTTTGAGGCAGAATAAGGCAGATTCATCTGCGTTTTTGAACGGCAGTGCAGAGATTGTTTGCGCTGACAGTGAAGCTGGAGACTTTTATTTGACCAGTTCCCCTCAGTGATCCACAGTTCTTCTCTGAGACGTGGATGGAAGAGTCATGTTTAGTGTTTGTTGTTAATCTCTCCCTGTGCAGAACTCCAGAGCGGGGATCCTCAGAGTGTTCCAAGCTGGGGATTCGGACTTTGTGGCCGCAGCCTGTGCAGAGACAGATAGGCCTGCCTGTTTTATATGTAAAGCTGCCAGCCAGAAAGCACAGGCCCACAGGGTACTCCGCACAACTCCTTTGTTGCAGCCAAACTGTGACGGGGTCCCACTGTCTAAGCTGCTTTGCATTCTGGGAAGCACAAGAGATGGGAAGGACACTAAGGATGGAAGGTGGGTAAAGTTGGACCCTTGTAGGCATCCGTGTTCACACGCTTTTTATGCGGTGGGCTGGGCCCCGGACGGCAGCATCTTGTTTAAAATAACACTGGCAGAAAACAACACAACACTCTCCCTCTTCCTCTTTTACTCTTCAACTTTCTATTCCATTTCTCTCCTTCTATCCCTTGTTTGGTGTGTTCACTGTAGTAAATAGTTAGATAATATTGCTCAGCCCTTCCTTCTGTGGCTGGGATTATTCCGCACTGTCAATCACTGATTTGGCCCAATGGGGCACTTTGATGTGTTTGAGGACTCGGTGAGTTGACTATTAATTGAACATCACAGTCAAGCCAATCACAGCCTCCGACTTCCTCATCCTCTATCAGCACAGCCACAGTGAATGGCCTCATTTGAGCCTCTTGGGCATGTTATCATTGCAAATGAGTTGGTTATCAACAAGACAGCCTCGTAGGCTAAACAAATAAACAGTACAAGGGTGGTTTAGAGGAGGTTCCCTACAGTATGTGCTGCTCTGCAGTAGCTCAGTCAGTTTGTTTAAAGGAGAAATCTGTGATATATTTACTATAATTTATCATAAAATGACCATGATATGTCATTAGAGATTAAGTTGAAATATGCAGTCTCCTTTGAAATTTCCTTTCTGGGACAGACTGTTTTTGTTTGCCTCTTTCACATTAATTAGAGTTCAAATTAATGCCTCAGAATGAGTTAGCGTCTGTTTACGAGCCATAAGAAATTATCAATAACAGCTATAAACATATAAACATCTGATCAACTTGCAGTGCAGGACTCGTAGTCATTTGTTATTTACAGTTTACAACGTTGCGCTTGTCTTGCACTCCTGCACTGGAAGGGGGGGGATTAACTAATTAACTAACATGTTTATTAAATAGGGCTTCAACCGATTTAATTAATTAATTTACAGTCCATGGACTACCATACTCATATTTGGTTGCTACATATTGCTCCTTTAAAGATGTGTGTTTTGGTTTTTTGGGTACAGATTGAGTGCTGTGGAGATACATATTACTGTTATTAAAGGTTGAAAATAGATTGTTCTGAGAGTTGTGCCATGTGCCAAATTTCGGAATCTCCTGAAACAATGATAAACTAGCATAATGACTGAAAGTATACACTGTTTTGTCACTTGATTTGCAGCTGCAGTGTTGCCAAACCAATACAGAAAAAACAGACAGAAAGACAGAGGTATGTTATCTGGTTCTGCTCAGTCTGACTGTAATTTCCTGTAACATGGGGCATGGCTCTGGTTCTCTAGGCAAACAGTTCGCCTTTGAAGAATGATTTGAAAATATACATTTTAATAAGGTGCACTGAGGCACGGCCAACGAGACACAAGAAAAAGATAAAAAGGAGATTGCATATCTGAAATAAGCTGATGACGGGAGGGAGGGGGAAAATAAAGGCGACAGAGAATAATGGAGGTAAGGAGAGGACTTGTAACAGCAAGGTGTTTTTTCTTTAATTGAAGTGGATGGGGAATGTAAAATGGAATGGCATGCTTTGGGCAAATCAATCGGGAACATGTTGTGAATGTAGAGCACTTTAGCACCATTTTTAATCTGCTCCACAAAATAATGCAAATATCACACACGTCCTCGCCGGCTGCCTGTTATTTCTCCACATAATGAAGCCACCTCTCCCATCAAGTCTTTTCTTTCAGGCAATCAGACAGCTGCTTGAGTCATTTCACACTGTTTGTTTGAAGATAGAAAAGAAAATTGACAAGTTTACTCCTTAATACAAAAGTCAGACTATCCACACAGTTTGTGCTTTGGATTTATTTCTGCTTTGTTATTGGTGTGGACGTCTCTCATCCCGCAGTTACCCGTCTCCGTCTGTCTCTCATTTCTGACTCTTCTCTTGTTTCTACCCCTCTACTCTCTCTTTCCGACCCTTCTATTTTTAGGTAGAGTGCCTTCAATTATGCATGTTGTCATAGTGCTTTTAGCATTACAGTCGTTTAAGAAGGCGTGTGTGTGTGAGAGAGAGAGAGAGAGAGAGTGTGTGTGAGAGTGTGAGCACAATCCCTGCTTTCTATTTGTTTACTCGGCTTGCTTTGCATCTGAACACAACCCCGGTGTGAGGACACGGTGTAGAGTGTAAGCTATGAGACGCTCTGGCCCTCGGAGACCAGCAGTACAAACATAGTGTCTTAGAAAAAGGGGAAATGCATACCAGCACACATACACATGATGTTCAGAAAGTGATATACTGACAACCTAGTGCCCTATTGACCTGATGTTGTGACCTCTTGAGTGATTGGAATATCTTTTGTCCTGCTATTGTGTCATCGATTGAAGATAGAAGTCATTGAATTGGCATCATATTGTTAAATGGATAGTTAGGATTTTTTAAGTAAATCCAACTGAATACAGTACAAAGACAAGATACTTAATGTTCAAACCTATCCAAACTTTATTTTTTTTTAAACTTTTGTTTAATACGCTCATTCTGAATTTGATGCCTGCAACATGTGCCAAAAAAAGTTAGGCTACAGGCATGTTTACCATTTTGTTCTCAGTAAACATTCTTTCCCATTTTTACTTGATATGTGACTTCAGCTCCTCAACAGCCCAGGATCTCTGTTGCTGTATGTTGTGCTTCATAATGCACCTCACATTTACAGTGGGAGACTGGACTGGAGGCAGGCCAGTCTAGTTCCTGCTCTCTTTTACTACGAAGCCACACTGTTGTAATATGTGCAGAATGTGCCTCTTGAAAATGACATTGTCTGGATGGCAGAATATGTTGCTCCTAAACCTCTATGTACCTTCCAGCATTATGTTGCCTTCACAGATGTGACAGTTAACCATATCTTGGGCACTAACACAACCCCATACCGTCACTGATGCTGGGTTTTGAAGTTAGCACTGGTAGTAATCTGGATGGTTCTTCTCTTCTTTAGTTCAGAGGAAACAACATCCATGATTTCCAAAAACAATTTGAAACAATTTCGACTTTCCCACTTTCTGTCAGTCCATCTCAGATAAGCTCAGGCCCTGAGAAGCTGGTGGCATTTCTTTAATAACAATAACAAACTAACCAATTGAGGCAGCATTAGATGAGCAACACCTGCATTGTTGAGGTAAAATTACTGTTGTTGCCAAAGGAGTCTGGTTGTTTTGGTGAGTGATATTTGGCTCATTTAACAGTGGCTTCCCCTCAGAAAAGGCTGTCTGACTGCAAAGTAAAGTGGTGAATATATTCTAAATATAGATGAAACTGAAAGTGATGACAGTTTTTTTATGTGGGCCCTTTTTATGAGGCTAAAATCTGTTTTACTGCTGACCCTGTTCACAGCAGTTCATTGCTTAGCTGCTTACATCAGTACATCTGCTGGCTTCTCCAAACTGGGTGCGTGCTGACCACCATCTCCTGTACGTAATTCACTGACTATGGATAAGTATGTCATATAACGCCACTTTAAGAAATCCAAACTATGCCTTTAAAACGTTTGACTGTGATTGATTCCTGATTGCAGTGAGATGAAAAATCTCACTGCTCTTCCACACAAATCAGAAGTGTAGAGACCCGTGCTGATCTGACACCAGGGTGACATGCACTGATTTCCAACACGACACACTCTAAACACCAGATTATATGGCCCGACAAAGCTTCCCCTTTCTCTGCTTCTGTCATACTGCGCTCCAGTTGCTTTCTATTTACTAGCCTGTCTTCCTTTAGCACCTTCTTGTTTCTCTCATTTATGTTTTAGCCTTTTAAAAGCAGATGGCTTCTTCCTGTCTCTTCCAGTTTCTGTCTCTCTGTGCCTCCTCCTTTCACCTGTGTTCTCCAACTCCATTGCTTTTTCATCTTCCCTATACGTCCTTGTTTTCCCCTCTCCTTGTTAAACTCTATCCACCCTCTTCCTCTTCAGCTTCTTTCATCTCCTCTCCGACCATCTCTGTCCCTCTTCACCCAGGCGCTTCATTGTTTTGATATATGACCTAATTACTTCACTAATTGAGGTTCCTGTAGCTGCCACACAGTTTGGTGGAGGGGAACTATATCTGGTTGCCTTTAAAATATATGTGAAGGTCATGGCCAGTCTGATTGTTTGCCATTGTCTCTTTTTCGTCAGCTTTTTGAATCACATAGAGGGAGCACAGATTATCTCCAGTCTTAACATAAAGTTTTTTGTCAACTTCTGAATAGTGGGTCACCAATACCACAGTTCACTTGGCCATTATGGGCCTTGCAGCCCTCCATCAACTCAATTCTCTTTCATAAATGGCTCAGTGTTCTGATTCTTGTCTCAGAGCACAGGAAATGACTGGTGTATAATTGCTTTTAAACACAATTATGTTCACTAATATGCATCCCATTCTGTAGATTTTTTCAATGACAAATTAATCTTTGGTGTCTTTTAAGACAGCCTGAAGCGCTCATTTCACTCTCGTCTCCTCCTGCCACTTTTCTCAGGATATCTTGCCCTCTTCATTTCCCACTCTTTTCTTTTCTTTTGCTGAACAAGCTGTTTCTTTGTTTCACTATTGACTGCTTGTCAGAAGACACTAGATGCAGGACTGAGCAGGTCTGTGTCTACGCCCGATCTGTCTGCCATAAGGGAGCTTATTTTGCTTTTACTTACTTACTGTACTTACTGGTTAATTTAATCAGAACAGCTATGTTGATCTCGGAAAGATTTATATGTTATCTAGGAATGACCACATTATTCAGCCACCAGTTGTCATCAGCTGATCGGAAGATTGGAATTAACGTTTTCTTATATGTAGATCATGTACTATAAATGTAGTACATGATCTACATATGTATTATACATATATGTAGATTTACTTGACATAGATCATGAGCCCTTGAACATGACGTAAGAAACGGTTGTAGAAATGGGGTTAGAAATGTAAACATTATAGTGTGGCAGCTCCTCTGTTTGCTTGATTTTGTTTACAGGCCAGTCTTGACTGGTCCAGTATGGCAGCCACAATGACATTTGATCTAAAGGCCAGTGTGGCATCATGTGCATATGTTCATAGTTCACTGGCCAGGGGCTGCACATGTGGTTGCTCAGGCGCTCTGTAGTCACACAGCATTTATAGCCTAGGTTATGCTGCAGGCTGGTTGGCTGGTATAGCAGTCACACGGACCTATAATACTGCTATACCAGCTGTTATAACAAAACAAAACAAAAGCAATCTCTATTAGCCAAATGTTGGCTGATATGGCTCATAGATCCACAATTGGGAATGGCGGCAAAATAAACATGATGGGGGTATCCCGAATGTAATCATACAATGGCATACAGACATACAAGAAATGTACAGAAAAATGTTTTCTCAGAGGTGTGACATTTAATATGCCGTTTTAGAATGCAGCCATGCATGCATGTCCAGTACGCAGTGTTATAAATTCAAGGATTTTTAGTATTTTTTCACGTTTAAGACCTCAGAGACCAAACTATCCTGGTATTATCAGGAAAATTAAAGCTCCAGTAGGCAACATTATTTTGGTATAATTGAGAAATAATTTCATAAAAACCTTTCAGCATATTGTAAATCAGGTGTTCTGAGAGAGAAATAGATTTCTGCACCTCCTCTGTGGCTGTTTTCAGCATTTAGAGAATCTGCCCCGTGACGGTAGACTTAAACCAATAACAGGTCTTTTAGGACCTGGGGGACTCCTCCTAATAGTGCAGCTGCGCGTGCACGTTCCCTCAGTCAGACCCTGAATCAATGACGGAAACTACTGCAGGAAAAGTCTCAATAAAGCAGCATTATAATAAAGAGAAAAGAGCCTAATGAGCAACATGCTCAACCAAGGAGTTTGTCAGCTCACTCAGTTACTTCTGAGTTCACCTTCAGTTGCGTTCATTTACGTGTATTGTGGAGCTTTGCTGACTGCTGAGAGGACATAGCGGAGCTGAGACACAGAGCTGACAGACAGCTGCTCAGAGTCGGGGGGGCTCTGCAAGACAGGGTCGGCAGACTGGTGCTTCTGGAGGAAAAAAACACCGGAGTTGGTGTGATGCCTGCTACTTTACTGGAAGAAGAGGAGCTCAGAGTGTATGTTTCAAACTTTTTCGATTACAAAGAAGATTTATCTTCACTCCTGCTTCAACCTTCTGCAGCAACAACCAAGAATTCATGGAGCTGCAGACCGGCCAGACGAGAGTGTTTGGTTTTGAAACTTTTGAGATGAAAAAGTGGATTTATTTTTACTCCTGCCTTTCAGCCCCAGCGATTCACGAAACAATTGCGGATGTGCTGACCGGCCAGATGAGAGCTCAGAGTTTGTTTTTTAAACTTTTGGGATTAAAAAGTGGATTTATCTTCATGTTTGCTTGTAAACCTGTATGCAGCAGCACCACGAAGGACAGTTTTGGCTGTGTGAGTCAAACAATGCTGCCCCTGAGTTGCATTTTCTGGACCGCTTATATGGCCGCAAGCTGCGCCCAACATGAACTGCGAGCCTGACTCGCCTCCAAGCGGGCTGCAGTCACATCGTGCTGACCGCGGCCCAATGGTGGTGAGCCTCCTTTCTGTCCCCCTACAACAAGTGAGTGTTGTGATACTGAGCTCATGTGTGTGCAGGAGAGCACAGAGGAAAAAGATTCATTGTGAAGATTCAGAAGTACTGAGAGTTGAACATAGAGACTTTTAAAAACGTCTGTTTTTAAATGTAGTTTCTCTCCTCTGTCTGTGTTTTTTATTACCAGGTGTCTGTTATATTACACACAGCTGATGTCTGTCGGTCTGTGCTCGCTCATGATAGCCTCTGTTAACTGTTGCTTGCGCTCATGAATGGCGTGCTGCTCATCTAGTGGGAGGGGCTCAGGACACAAAACGAAACCTAACTCAACTGAGACTCAAAAATCAACTTTTTTCAGGCTTTCTACCTGCTGCATCTTTAAAAATGTTAAGATATACTGTCTTTTTGCATAAGTGCTTCTTTCACAGCTACATGACTTGAAGAAGCATGCTGGATGTTGGTGTTGCATGACAATATTTCCAATCTAAAAACAGCCATTTAGCTCCTAAGCACAAAGGGTTTGACCTAACAGTACCTGCTCAGTAAAGTTCACAAGTGCAAACATAAAACAGTAAAAAGATTATTAATTTAGATACTTAAATTATTTAAGAAACTGAATAGAGGACTAGTTTTTAATCTGCTCCTAGAGGCTTTGGGGCCCTAAGCAGCTGCTAACTGTATCCTGCTTACGCCTTAGGCCAGCTATGCAGATATTCTCAGGTGAAAGTTTCAGAGGAAATGGGAACATCAGCCATGATTGATAGTCTCTTGCACCATTTATCCAAGTAAGAATTTCTGAACTTTTAGCACCCAGGAACTGCTTTTCATCTTGCAAACTACATGCATTTATATAGTGTCTCTCTTATTGTGAATTAGATTATTAAACGTGTAAAGTATAGATATTAGATGTTATATAATAAATGATAAATAATGAGCAGTTTCCTAAATGTGACTGAATGGTACCCCATGGGGAAAACCTTTCTCACTATTTCTAAATGTGTTCAAATGGCATCTAAACATCCACAGCTATTTTCTAAAGAGATGCCAGTTTGGAAAATTAGGCTACCTTTCACTAGCGCTGGAGGAATCTCCAAGTCAGTCTCCGAGCAGCACAAGCTTTTTAATCATCTATTCAACCTAGTGTGCTGTATTCTGACAGCCGCTACTGAAGATGATTTCTCCCAAAAGCCTTCATTCACTTTCCATCTGCTTTAACATTTCTTTTTCAAAGAGCTTACTTGTACAAGCACAAGCAGCCTTTGCCAGCATAACAGATCAAATGTGTAATTCAAGTACACAGTTTCCAGTAAGGGAGGAAAGCCCAGTAATTGGTCGTTTTTCCTGTCATGATTTCACAGGTGACACACCAGGCGTTCACTCACCTCCCTCCCCGTCGAGGCTACCACCGCCCCCTGCTGTTCGTCATGGCCAGGCTTGGAGCAGTTTGTCCTTGTTTTCTGGGCCCATGAATCTTGCATGCAGTGGATATTTTGATCCATGACAGTGCATATTCCACAGGCAGCTGCATTCCATCTCATCAAATACAGTCGTCTGTTTCTCTGCCAGTGCTGATGGAGGAGACATCTCATTATTAATTGAATTAAGAGAGGTATTTCTGGAGCAAGGTGAGTTCTGAGCCTGGTAACAAAGAATTATTTATGGAGTGCTTTGAAATTCCTAGGCACTAATGGGACTGAGCCCATCACTGTCTACACGGATAAGAACATTGATGCTCACACACAGACATAATCTCCTGCCTCCCGCTGTCTACTGTAAATACAAACCAGCCTGGACAGAGATGCTTCGGTTCAGCAATAGCTCAAAGTATAAAAATATAACAGGTCTATCCCATGATTTAACATATAAAATAGATAAGTGACGGGACTGTTTTTAGACCTATAGGATAGAAAACTAAGATGACCATAGTTCCAGAGCAGAGCATCTCTCAGTTTGTCTTGCTCTTTTAAAGGTGTTTTTCCTAAAAAACCCTATGTTGTATCAACAAGGCACTAGTCATACATTGCTCACTCATACCTCATTGAAGTACCAGCATATCTAGTTAAATCGTGCCGACACGCCTGCGCCTTTCCCGCTGATTCTTTATTCTGTAGTGGTATGCAGAATTGACCTTGGTGCTAATGAGCTGCTGGAGGTACAGGAGAGCCGGTAGCCCTGAGGTCAAACAAGGGACAACAGAAAAGAAAACAAGGCCATGGTGATGAAGCTCTCACACTTCTAATAGTCTCAAGTAATTTGTATAAACATGTTTGTATAAAAATGTATTTAAAACTTTTTTTTTCTTTCAGTAATGTCAACAGTATCTCATTAGTTTATGTAAACACTTCAATCAGCACAACAGCACAGCAGCAACAGAATATATATTGCCTTCTTACTGCAACCATAGATAGTTGTTCCACATTCAAACTAGAGATTTTTTGATACCATCTTTTCCCTTCGCGATACTATTTCCCATACATGTACTGCACATATCAGCCAATAACTTGAGTATCCAATATCACTGTGTTAAATCGTATGGTTTTTTTTATGGGGAAATCTGTAATACTTCACTGTAATGAATTATAAAATAACCATGATATGTCATCAGAGATTAAGGAAAAGTGCTGAAATACTTGCTTCTCTGACACCAACACTGTAGCTGCAGTGGCCTCCTTTGAATTTTCTAGTCCAAGCTGGAATAATAGTTATCGTTTGCCCATTTCATGTTCATTTGTTAATTAGAGTTCAAATTAAGGCCGAATGTCCACCAAATGAGTTCGAGTCCATTTATGGGTTCTAAGAAATAATCTTGTAGAAAGTGTAGGTGTTTAGAATGGCTAAATTGAGCAATATGCCAATGGAGCCTGGCAGGTAGTGCCTTGTGCTCCTGCAGTATTCCTGCAGCCTGCCCGAGCCTCCTCAAATCTGGGGAGAAGGAGGTAGGGGAGAACAATTTGCTTCAACCATAGATTGTATATTAAATAGGATTTCAACCTATTTAATATACAGTCTAGGTCTCCAAATTGTTATTTGAACTGCAGTACTCATTTGTGCATGTACAGTTTCTACACATTGCTCCTTTACACCACAATCATTGGATGTTTGACCTTCAAATGCTTATTACCCATTGGTATGGACATGAAATGCACATGGTGCCCACTCATGATCAGCTTTTTTTAATTTCAAATTTGACCTCACCTACCACTGACCTTTCAAAGTGCGACCAATGAAATAAAAGCTGTATGTAACGACGCAGTCAGAAGCGACACATATAAGCACGAGAGGGAGAGAGTGACAGAAGAAAAGTGTTTCAGACTTCCCTAAATTTTAAATTGAAATGTTAAAAACACACCATAATGCCACCACTAGGCAAAATACATAGTGAAATGTCAGCAGTCACATGGGGCTACGAGATTTGCAAATCATACATTTTGCGAACTTAGCTAAATCCAATGCTGAAGTTAGCTTAGCTGTTTGTATGCCAGGCAGGCATGACGTATAGCACTGTGGTTTGTCTCTCTGCGTCCTACTTCACGCTGAGCCAAGAGCAAATTTCTTATCATGTGAATGCAGCTTTACAGCACACAGCATAATCTTGCTGTATATTAATATGACCTCAAAGAATGACAATGATAATTTTATCAAAGATCTGAGAATCTTCAGTTCACAAATTATTATATATATACATATATATAGTGTATATTCATATATCTAGTTTCTTCTTGAGGCATTCAGGGACTATTCAAAAAAAGTACAGAATTTATTTTGGCATGGTGTTAAAAAGGGAGACTGCTCTTTGTGCATTAATTATTTTCCAGTGAAGATAAATTGAAAAACACTAGATAACATTATAACTTATGTGATATTTAAAGCTGCAGGTTTTACATTGGAGGGGTATAGGGAGAATTGAAAGCTATCACTATTGGATGGAAAAAGAAGTGCACCATCAAAGATTTCAGACTGTTTTTTTTTTCTCAGGTGAAATGTCAGGTACAGCCTGGTTACCACCAGCTTGGGTACACTCTGCTCTCCAAAATCAGGTGATTACAGCATTCAGAAGTGAGAAAATGGAGGGTTAGAGGAGAAACAAGAGGGGTTGTGGGCGTGTGAAGATGGAAAGGCGCACTGGGTCATTAGTCTTTGATGTTTTTTTTTCCCTCTGATGTGACCCATGACTAATTCTCCTCCACACTTTTTACGTGAAGTAAGTGTGTGTGCACCTCTTTATCGTCTATGAATATATTAATAAATCTATCAGTGTTATTTTGTAATAATTTTGGGTCTTGCTCAGCACATTAATAACCTCATCCCCATGGCGACGGCAGGCAACGCCTTGGTTTCAAGGTTGACTATCGTGTGTGTAAGAATCCCCTGCTAATCCAGACTTTAGCCCTCTACCTCAACACCCCATCCATCCAGAAAATCTCCTGGGACATGTCTCCAGTTCACGTGCATGAATCTATCATCAGGAATTATGTGGAAAAGTGGTCGGCTCCTGCATAGTTACTAGAACTATATTTTTTATGTCAGTGAATAATACCACGGAAATTATGTTATTCTCTCTCTAAAGTAGCTGCATCTTTTGGGATGTGGCTACAAGCTATTGTAACAGTGGATTGGGAATCATGAGGGACTAATGGGATGGTGTATGGGCTCCCATGTGACATGAGGGGTATTACATTGTGTTCTCTCAGAGGGAGTGAGATGAAGAAATGAGCCTTGGGAACAGATAAGAAACATGAGGAATTTATGTCCAATTGCCTTATTATCATCTGACTTTTGTTTACTTTGGAGCTGCTCCAGCATCTACAAGTATTTGCTCAACTTAAATTCAGAAAATCTGCTATTTATATACAGTATAAAAGCTTCTTTTCAAAAAAAATCCAGTCAGATTAGTAAAGATGAGGGCAGTGCAGATGCCTAGTGAAGGAGATCTGGAGAGGACAACTGCAAAAAGGATCAGAATAGGATGAAAATACTAAATAAGAATTGGGGACAGAAATAACTTAGCCTTATCCTATCCACCCTGTGCCGAAGACTTTCTTGAACTGAGCAGCTCAGATATTTTTTGGTTTTTAACTTTTCCATTCACTCCACTTACTGCTATTATTCAGGCCACATAGTACTGTCAAGTGAAATGGCCCTGCTTTGCTCAGTTTATATTCCTATACACAATAACACTTCTCTCTCAGGGGAGACTTTGGCCTTGTGGTTAAAAACTTCCATTCAGTGAAGAAAAATCTGTCCAACTACCATTTTTGCAGGTTTTGTCCTAAATGCTGTGTGTCATCTCTTTACTTCAGGGAGGTGATGGTAAACAATGACAATGATCCTTTCCGCATGCTGTACAGCTGCCACCGGGCAACACCTGACACAGTATGAACATGCTGAGACAACAGAAGAAGGGGTGATGTTCAGACACAGAAACGAATGTAAACAACATAAAAGAAGATGTCCATTTAACTAAAATTTCTTTCTTATTTGAAGTGGGATTATATGAGGTACTTATCACTAGTCAATGTATTATGTACAGTAGATGCCAGTTGGCACATCCCAAATTTGGAGAGGCAGCGTGTTGCAATAAAATGTTGTGGACAGAGTCAGCAACAAAAGGTATTTCAACCATGTAAAAAGGTCCACTTAGGTGGCCAGGCAGCCCAGTTGGTGGAGCGTGCGTCCTATGTGCGAGGACTGTGGGTCCTCTGCAGTGACCATGGTTTCGACTCCTGCCTGCGGCCCTTTGCTGCATGTCTTCCCCTCATACTCTCTCCACCTTTTCTGTTTTCACTTCAGCTGTCCTATCTAAGAAATAAAGGCATAAAAGGAAAAAAAAAAGGGTAAAAAAGGTCAACTAAACAGTCATTTTGCCTCACAGAACATGGGAGTTGCTGGTCAACTTCTGCCTTGAACTCTTAGTTTATTTCTGTTATTGTGTAACTTCAGTGAATCTAAACTATTTTTTTTAAACATGTGCACAATATCACAAACAGTCTAACAGATGAAGGTAGTGGTAGACCAGCAACTTTTCTGTGAGATAAAATTACTGATTTCACTTATGGAGTTTGGTTGGTTTGGAGTGAACAATATTTGGCTTATATGGCAGTGGTTTCCTGTCAGAAAAGGTGTGTAGAAAGTGACTTTTTTTCAGGTGGACCTTTTTGAAAGTGGCTGAAATAACTTTTGTTGCTGACCGCATCCACTGCAGTTTACTGCTTAGCTTCCATGCTGGTGCACCTCTTTGCTTCTCCTAAGACACACACAAGTACTTCATACAACCCTACATCAAATAATTGGAACTATCCTTTAAAAACCACTTAAACAATAGCAAGACAATCATATGTTGAGCATATGCCTTTAGCTTAATTTTCTTTAATTTAGCAATTGGAGCCCCACTTTAGGCACCACTTCTGCACATATTCAAAACAATGGTATGGCACGAGCTAGTTTAAACAATTTTCTCACATATAGTGTCAAACCATATTTTCCCCTACTATCATGCTATAACAGTTAGAAAGTAAATGTTTTACTGATAAACTGAATAACTGCAATAATCTCTTAGCTCAGTTGTCAGGTTAAAAGTATATTACTAATTAAACATAGATTGCTTGGGCAATTTGCCAATAGTAAGATGTTTTGATTGACTGAGTAGGAGTTTTGCTTTTATCTACATTAAGCAGTGACTGTTATCTCAGTGTTTTACAACACAAATTTGATATATTTTTACAGTCTGTCACTCTCAGTATTCTCCTAATTGAGTTTGCTTCATTTTATTGTCAGACCAGATCTCCACACAGCATTTGTTTCAGCGCAGGCTGACTTCATTATAGTCTCATCTTCATTATAGTCTCATCTTCATTATAGTCTGTGCTTGTTGGTTCGGAAACCTGGGAGCCTTCCCAGTGACATCAAAGCACTGGCCACTGTAGGGAAGGCAGTGGGGAGAGCAATCAAAAAATGTGTTTAAATACTGAACTTTCTCACCTGAGCGCATTTTAATGTCTTGTGTATGCCAGTATAATCATATGCTACCTGAGGTTTAACACAAATCCAAAAATACTTTTTCTACCTTATTTTCCTGAATGTATGCAGAGTTTTGTTTTAAATTAGAAAAACCTGACTTTTTTTAATTTTTATTTGGAGCCAGAGGTGACCATATTTGGATGAGAGTGTAGAGCTGGGAAGGTTGGGTGCTAGGGACTTGACAAGGTAGCCACACCCTAAAGCATGTAATGCTTTGTTATGTAATTTACTCTAAAGGCTCATTTACAA
This sequence comes from Lutjanus erythropterus, assembly GCF_056507025.1. Lineage (NCBI taxonomy): Eukaryota > Metazoa > Chordata > Actinopteri > Lutjaniformes > Lutjanidae > Lutjanus > Lutjanus erythropterus. The sequence goes on from NC_139322.1 coordinate 21,536,396, forward strand.
ACAAATATGGATATGTCCGTTTCAAATGATGTAACCATCACTGCCCTGTCCTTTATGTTTGCATGTTAAGCTATACATCCACTAGAGGATGCCGCTCAGTGTCAAAAGTTTCAGACAACGACAAAGATGGCGATACAGGGGAGGTTGTAATAATGTACCTCCTGAGAAAGAGGCAAAAAGGGAGGCAGTGTTATAGACAGCAGTGGTCTTCAGCCATTAAATACATTTTAGTACATGAATGGAGAATTCTTTTCACAAAATAGTTGATGAACGTAATTTCCAATGCTTATGGATTTTTAAAATTTCTTTATGTCCTGCTTAAACTATTGGCCACACTACTACTCTGCCCCCACCACTACCAGTGGTACTGCTTCTTTTCATCTGTATCCATAAGCTTTCAGAGAACATGCGCAAAGGCGGACAGAATCAATACAGAGTATGGACAGAAGGCTCCATCTATATGCATAATGTTAAGCATGAATGAACCTTAAATGGGATCATTATTTACAAAATGAACATCATGATGTATTGAAGAAAACTTGAAACTAACAACGGCTTATTTTTGCAACCAGTGGAGTTGCCCCCTGCTGCCATTAGTAAGAATGCCGGTTTAACAGATCTGAAAGCTTTGTCCACTACTTATACAGTCAAATAAGGTAGGCTTTACTTCTGTATGTGTTGCCGTTAAGACTCTTAATGACAGGTTTGAACGGACTATGGTTGTTTTGTGGTTAGGATTAACCAAGCCCAGGTGTTTCACGTGAATGTTTGACCCACATATGTCAAAGGTGAGTCTTCCAGTGTAAAAGAGGGAGTGCTGCAGTTAACAGGGCACCACTCCTACAGTGGTAGAGATCGGCTATTCAGTCTGTGCTGATCCCTTTCCAGTGCTTTGCCAGAATCCTTCCAGCTCTATGTGAAACCCGATCCGTCACATGGGGTCTGTCCGTCGCCTGGGGGCTCTCATCCTCTTTCACAACCCATATGCCCACACACTGCCAGTGCCACATCACTGCTGCAGAGTGCATTCAATTGACATGCTTTTTATGCAGCATAACTGACTGGTCCTTCCCTCCTTCCACCAAAAGCCTGGACAATTCACTCTGTCTTTTTACAAACAAATACAAACAGGGTTGAGGAGTAATGGATTACATGTAACAGGATTATGTAATCAGAATACAAAAAAGGTAACTGTATTCCATTACAGTTACAGAAGAAAAGATGTAATCACATTGCCAATGAATTTAATAAACGTGAGGATAATTAGAAGGATTAAAATTTAATAACACAGAACACAGAAATCCACTTAGCTAGCTAACTAGTCAATATTACTGCTACTGGAAAATATGTTGGGACTGTAGGTGGTGATGCTGATGAACAGAAGGGTGTATGGGTAAAAATTTTGACAAACAGTTGACCCTTCGTAAGTCCTGCCCCTTTTGGAATCTCTGTCAGCTTTCCTCCTCCTGCTGTGTGCTAGGCTTGTCTACATATGTAGAAAAGAAAAACAAATTTCTAAAATGGTTAGATGTTTCTGGGGGACCTGTAAAAGCAACTTATAGTCACATCTTAAGTAAGCTAGTTAACAAAACACTAGCTAACTAATTAGCTAATCTCCATCCATCATAGTCATGTATTGAACCCCAGGCCCATGAAAGAACTTGAAACAGTGATCATTTTAACCCAAACCATGATTGTTCCTTTCACCTTAAACAAGTGTTATCTGTTCCTAATCTTACTCAGATTTTAAACACAGCATTGCCACATTATAAAACACATAAAATCTGTATAAGGTGCACAATAAATAACATGTACAAATCAAGGGTTCCTGACTAGACACAACCATCAATTGTTAGCTAGTTAGTTAGCTAGTAGGAAAGGAGAAGTTGACCAAGGTTCTGTTGGGTACCAAGCCTGCTCAACTATTATTGAGTCCCTAAGTCACGCCCCTTCTGGTGTACTGCAATGGGACTTAACTTTCTTCTTGTTTGAATTGTGCCACTTAAAAGAGAATTTTTCAAGTCAAGACAGTTGTAATTTGTTGTAAAACTGTTTAAATATGAGACTGTGAAGATATGCAGTTAGAAAGACTTCACAACCAGAAGTCGCATAAGTGACATCATGATTTTCTCCCTCCAGAAACTGATGTTAGCTGTGGACGCTATGATGCCTGTGTGTATCGTACCGGGATGTAGTCACACAACAGCGGGTCTTGATCGTTCTTCCTCTTCCCGGCCGATAAAGCCTGAGGAATCCGTGGATAACACACTTAAAGTAAGCTAACATTACAGTGGGCAGCAAGATTGGTGTTGATGTATATTGTATGAGAGGAGAGGGGCAGTTCACTAACATGCAAAACTAAACTACAACAAACCTACAATAACAGTTAAAACAGAAGCAAAATATAATTTGTCTCTTGTCATAGACCACTGATCATATTTTTTTCCAAATTCACATCACCTGGGACGCACTGGAGGGGGTGTGACTTAGGTAAAACAGTTTGTGCAAAGAAAGTTGTACAAAACAAAAACTGGAGCAAAAAGGGGCGTGGCTTGTGAGGGATCAATTAAGAAACCTACAAAGATTATAGAACATTATATTAGCCTAAACAATTTCACCATATTTGGTACTGAGATAATTCACAGTAACATAAAGTAATCAAGTTACTTTTATATTGTTACACTTGGATTAGGTTGCTGACTACATTTTTAACAGATACTTACTAATATTATTGAATGCAATTTTAAAGTAACCGTTCCAACCCTGCACACAAACACACTTTCTTTTCTGTTCTTCCTCAGTCTTTAGTCAGCACTTTGTCAGTAATTCCTGCTTCACTGAACTGGGCATACAGTGGATGACTTGATCTGACATGAAAGCTAAAGGCTAGCTATTATAGCCCTGTATTAGAGCCCGTGAGTGGGGGAGAAAGAGGCATAAGTACGGCGTAATTCAACAGCAACAATAACAGCATCCTCAGTAGCCTCTCCTCAGATCCTGAGAGTCAGGAGGAGAGAAAGTGAGAGGGGAGGGAGGAGAGAGGAGGCTAGTCGCATCACTCAGGAGGAGTAGGCGTGCTCTCCAGTGCGCTGCATCGTTTGATGATCTCCCCGGTTTCCCCCCTGAACCTCCACTCTCTGCTCTCTGCGGGTGAGGTCGGCCAAACAAAGCGGCTGAGCGGACTTTCCCCTGCCGGAGGAGGCGAGCTCTCAGCGGAGCCGTCCGTGTGCGCCGCACCGGTCAGCGGGGCCACACAGCGGCACTTTGGATAAACTCACACAGCTGAGGATCCCGCGCCAAGAACAGCCGAACACATTGCCATGAATGATTTAGTCAGTCAGCATAGGTGACTTTTGATTCACTCCATTTTTTTTCCCTCTTTTCTTTTCATTTTTTTCCCCGAGTCTCTGGAGGAGAAAAAAAAAATAAAAATCAACGGTGGCAGCATAAAGCCCAAAACTCGCTCTGTGCGCGTCGGGAGGGTTTTTTTTTTGCCCAAGATGCAGGTGGATCGGAGCTGTGTGCTTTCCAGTGCGTGGTGTGCGTGTCTGCTTTTACTTTTCTCAACTCTGAGCACCAGGGTCACTGAGGTGGGAGGAACCCACCAAAGCATGGTGGCGTCCGTGTAAGTAGATGCTCTTTTACGCAAAACATCACTTGATTCTCCAAGTTTCAGACCTTGATTAAAATCCGTGTGAGTGTACAGAAATTTGTTGATGGCTTATTGCGTTCTGTCCTGGAACGGTTTCCACTGCTGTTAAATGAGTGTGATGCCTCCTCGTTTTCCAAATTATATCCATGTTTCTGTTGTATACAAGATAGAAAATTAGAGCCAGCCAAATACTGGTAAAATATAAAAGTGTCTGGTGGATTTTAGACACAAAATATTCATTCATTCATTTTCTGTAACCGCTTATTCCCGAAGGGTCACGGGGGGCTGGAGCCTATCCCAGCTGACACTGGGCGACACAAAATACTGGTTTACTGTTAAGTGGCCAGTGAATTTGAATATTTATCTGACAGTTGCTGGTAGATGTTTGAGGATTTTTTTTAAAAAAAGTTAATTTCTCACTCTGGTTGCATATCAAGTATAAAATATAAAATCGGCAGGGTTGTTGCAAAATCTGTGAAACACAGACTAGTCAGTGTGTTAACTGCTCTAAGTTGTGGTCTATTCTATGGTAATACATTTAAAAAAAAAATGTTTTTTTCATTTGTCTCAGTGTGCTCTCACTCTCACTCTCTGCTGTCTACAGGGTGAAGCTTTGGGCTTCAGCATTTGGTGGGGAGATGAAGTCCATCTCTGCAAAGTACTCTGGCTCCCAGCTGCTACAGAAGGTGAGCAGTTTTATTGTCTGGTGTCAAATTGAAAGTACTACCTGGAACCTGAAAAGTCTTACAATATTATTCAAATGTCTCCACATGACTGAACTTGAGCAGGATTTTCTTGTGGGCACTTTGACTCTGGCAAAATTTTGAGTAGAAGAGATTTTATTTTAAAAAGGAGCTTCACTATCCTTGAAATACACTACGTTTATTATTCAAAAGCATTTTTATGCCATTCCAGTGGGTGAGTACTCACAGGGACACACACCGTATTACAGATATTTTTTGCACAGCTGAAATCATGTGATACTGTGTGTAAAGTAACTGTTTATTTAAAAGCTTAAAGCTACCTTTTAAAATTGCCGTCAGAGAGGAAATGACTGCTGTTGAGTAATTTTTTGAGTTGAGAGAAATGTCACTCTTCATCTCTTAAACTGCAGGACCTGTGCTTTTTAGCCACTTGAGAATCGGTAATGCATGTCGACTAGGTAGGCACAGATTTGAAAGCTTATTCAGAACATGTGCCTTTTAAATGAGTGTCCAATTCTCGAGCACTCTGGCAGATGCATTCTCACACACACACACACACACACACACTAATATACTCTCCTGAAAGCACATTTTTTCGCTAAGCAACTGAATGTTTCTCACATTTGTAACACCCCCTTACCTCTTTTCGTACCTCTCTGCAGTCTGCTCCCATCCCTCTTCCACTCTGCTTTGTGGCATTAATGCGAGATTTGAGTGTGATGGAATGCAAATTTTCCTAATGGAGGGTCAGTTGATGAAGCATGAGTCAAAACCTGCTAATGGATAGCTGGTGGATAAAGGGCCAAGCTGGAGCTAACCTCTCGGCGGGTGCACACACACAGTGTTGTGCTTGGGGCCAGCAGGTCGGGGCCCATGGTGGATTCAGAAGAAACACTGTGGCGTGTGGCTGTAGTTTGGTATCACACAGGCCAGCAGAGATCTAATGTGATTCACAACCAGGACCTGTGACTGTTGCTTAGACTGGGTTGCACCAAACAAGATTTAGTTTAAGATGAGTTCTAATCAGAGTTCGGCAAAACTAGGTTTAAATTGAGTAAATTGAGTTTTAAAATTAAGCAGAGCTCTGTTGCACAATTAAAACTAATCTCTGTTCGGTAAATCCAAGTTTAGTGATGAAAACTGAATTCAAAGTTTAAATTAGACTTTAATCAATATATCAAAATTAAAATAAATAAATAAATAAATAAATAGTAAAATTGAGTGCTGTCAAGACCTCGTGAGTAAAAAGGAGGAGGGAAATCCTAGTCTATACCAAATGTTACATTGTTTGCTAGCTAACTAAAAAGTAAAAAAAAAATCTTGCATTGTTTGCTAAATAGCTAAAAACGTTTAAGAAAAAAAATCTTATATTACTTACTAGCTAGCTAAAAAGTTTACTAAATCTTACAGTGTGAGCTAGCTGAGACGTTAATTGGGCTACTTGTGATGACTTGGCAGAAAAGCTCTAATTTGCCCTCCTTTGAGAGGCAACGCATCATTAAACTCAAATGGGTCAAGTTTGTACCTTAACTTTCTTTGAGGAACTCTGTCTCAAAAAGGCAGCCATTTTAAAAGTTTAACCCCATCAAGTCTATGTTTAAAGATAAGACTGGATCAAAATTTAATTTTGATCAAATTTAATTTAGGTTTATGGTAAAAACTAAACTAAGGGTTATAGTTTAAATATAATCTTTCTTAATTTTAAGCTAATTTAAAAATTTGTTACAAAAACAAAGCTTAAAGTTAAATAATTTAATCTGGTTTAGAAATGAATTCTTGTTGGTGCTTTATACATGAACCCTATGCATGAGTCCACACATACAGAATCACACACACAAACACACACGCATAAAAGTGTGGACATGACCACACACTGCATATTCACATACACAGTCAGTCACATAGACACATATAGGGTCCTATAGTGTGGATTTCATCAGCCGCTCAGAAGGCAGAGGAGAGGTGTTATCTTTTTTGACAGGATAAAAACTGTTCCCCCCTCTCATCTTTTTCTGCCTCCAAAAAGGAGATAACCCTCCCACAGAGTGACGACCTCTTTATGAAATGCAAATGAAGGCCGCAGGGTTAATTGAGCAAAGAAAAGACTGGAGACCTCTTTGTGTGAAAAGTGCATCTTTCACCCCAAACTGGTAGGCTATGTTACTGGATGGTATCGTCGGATGTGCTCACATGCATTCACTTGCAGGCTTTGGCAACGTGGTACAGTCTGTCCTGTATGTTGTGCTTTATTGTGTGTTTGACCGGTACAGTCTGGTAGCTCTTGTCCAGAAAAGCTGAGGAGGGACCACAGTTCCCCCGAAGGCACATATGCTTTTAAATAGGCAGAGAGAATGAGGGATGTACACTGTTGTGCATAGAGAGGAGGATGGTACTAAAGAGAAAGGACCAAGCCTTGTGTGTGTGTGTGTGTGTGTGTGTGTTTGTGTTTGTTTCCCCTGGGCACAGGACAGATGGACTCAGTCTCTCTTCAGTTATCTCACTGACCCTAGCGTAACAAGACTCCCTTGGAAATAACCATACCGCTGCATGAGTCTCATACACACACACAAATAAACTATCCCCCAATTTCACCTGTTATGTTACGTTTTATATAAAAACTATTTTGTACCATCAAACCAAAGCATTATAAATTGTTTAATTTGTAGAAAATATCTTAAAAATACTTGAAAATTTTACACACACACATATATATGTATACATACTATATTATATGTCTGTATGTATATGTGTGTGTGTATATGTATATGTACACACACACACACACATACACACAAACTGCCTATCCAAAAATAATTAATATGTTTCAACTGGCAACAAGTTGATTAACCCTAACTGATTTCAGAAGGGTCAAATTATTGGCCTGCATCAAACAAAGAAAAGGACTAAGGAGATTGCTGAAACTACTAAAATTGAGTTAAGAACTGTCCAACGCATTATTAAAACTTGGAAAGTTAGTGGTGAACCATCATCTTCGAGGAAGAAATGTGGTTGGAAAAAAATCTTGAATGATGGTGATTGGAGATCACTTAAACGTTGGTGAAATCAGATCATAAAAAATCAGCAGTAGAACTCACGGCTTTGTTTAATAGTGAAAGTAAGAGCATTTCCATAAACACAATGTGAAGAGTGCAACAGCTGTGTAGCCTGAAGAAAATCACTTATCAGTGAGGCTAATCGGAAAAAAAGGCTTCAGTTTGCTACAGAGCATAAAGAGAGCATTGGACTCTGGAGCAATGAAAAAAGGTCATGTGGTCTGACGAGTCCAGATTTACCCTGTTCCAGAGGGACGGGCACATCAGGGTAAGAAGAGAGGTGGATGAAGTGATGCTCCCATCATGCCTAGTGCCTACTGTACAAGCCTATGGGGGCAGTGTTATGATCTGGGGTTTCTTCAGTTGGTCAGGTCGAGGTTCAGCAACATTATGTGCCCAAAAAATGAGGTCAGCTCACTACCTGAATGTACTGAATGACCAGGTTTCTCCATCAGTGGATTTCTTCTTGTATAATGGCACAGGCATATTCCAAGGTGACAAATTGTGAAAGAGTGGTTCAGGGAGCATGAGACATAATTTTCACACATGGATTGACCACCACAGAGTCCAGACCTTAACCCCATTGAAAATCTTTGGGATGTGCTGGAGAGAAGACTCTCCTGTCATCAATACAAGATCCTCAGGAAAAATTAATACAGCTCTGGACAGAAATAAGCATGATGCCATGATGAATATGAGCTAAAGGCGGTCCAACAAAATTATTAGTGTGTGACTTTTTTTTGTCCAGGTGTATGGTGTATGTACACCATCTTTTTACGATGAAACATTATGTTGGACAATGCACAAATCCAATCTGTACAGTAAAAAAATAATCTTTTGTCAAGCAGTCATGGATGAATTTCTTTACTGTTTTAAAGTCTTGCACCTGCTGTGGCTCATGCTGTTACTTTGTTCCAAGTTAAAATTCTGCAGTTCACATTTCATACTTCCTTTGTATCCACTCTGCATTAATTTGACTTCCAATTTTGTTATCTTCAATGAGGAATATTCTTTAAAAAGTGCAAAATTGTGTTTAATCATAATTGATAACATAAAACCATGCAATGAATTACTTAATTCTTTTTAATTGACTGACAGTCCTAATCCAAATTCATTAGTAGCTCAATTTAATATTCTCATAGATAATTCATTAAGATTTTTAAGTAATTTCAGTCAGAATGAAAACAGGGTTGTAGGATCAATTCTGAGCAGACATTACTTGAAATAGACAATGAATTTATTGTATGACTCTTAAGTTGTAAAATAATAGAATTCCCAGAAGGACCTACGGTACATCAATGATAGAAATCTAAATATTTGAAAATTATGAATGGCTTTTTGTCAAATAAAAGGACTTCAGAATGTAACATCTTTTTTGCCTCTCCTGTCCTGATCTGTCCTCCCTTCCCACGCCACAGCCCACTTCCTGTATCCATCGGAAACAGCTCTTGTTTCAAGGTTATACCAGTCAGGGCGTGTGTGTGTGTGTGTGTGTGTGTGTGTGTGGTGTGTGTGTGTGTGTGTGTGTGTGCACGCCCACTTGTGTGTCCCTGAAGAAGTAAAAAAAAAACAACCATGATCAATAACGGCTTCAATTTGTTACACAAATTACATGTGAGCAGTATTCTCATCACTGTATGCACAAATAAAATACACTGTGCACTACTGTCTACACTGTATATACACACTCATGCACATATACGAAAAACAGGAGACTTCTGCTCGAGACACATTAAACATCTCCCACTGATAGTTCGAATTAGCTCTGTGTGTTTTACCCTCTTCACTGCTATTCTGTTGAAATCTTTAATTTCATGTATCATTGAGCAACCTGTCTATATGAGCCAGACTGGCTGTGATGGCTGTGTGTGTGTGTGCATGTGTTGTTGGCTAGCTGGACTAGTTTTCACCTCACTGATGTTATGGCTTTCTGGAATCAAAGCAGTGGGACATTATGCCACGCTGAAATAACTTCAAGCCTCTTGGTAATGGAAGATACAAGACAAATGATCATTGTGTGGGATCGCCACCGCGGCTGTCTTGAAAGTCATCCTTGCACGTCTGCTTTCCTATTTTTAAAAGCATAAACAGTACCTGAGGGTGAGGAATAGGCAGCAGAAGTATGTGCTTGCGGCATGTGTGTGTTAAGTTTGCATACACGCCGCCTCTCTTACACTCAGAGGCGCATACACTGAGCAAAAGAGCAGAGGATGATAGGAAGGTGTAATGATGTGTGACAAGAGTATGCTGGAATCGATTTGCTTGGATGGGGAGGAAGAGTGTGTGTTGGGGTGTATGTGTGTGTGTGTGCGTGTGTGTGTGTGTGTGCGCGCGCCATACCATTCTGCTTTACTACAGCGAGCCACTCACATGTCCGCTGACAATATTCCTAAAGAATGAGTCAAAGAAGACGGAGTGGAGTGGTTTCTCAGAAAGAAGCGGTGGATGAAAAATATATACCAGTATTAGAGTCGTCCAGTGAAGTGGAAAAAGGCTTAGACGGAGACACACAACATGCAAATGCTGAGTACAGAGAGAAAGAGTTACAGAGAGAATGTCCTTAAATTTGTATTCACTGATATCGCCAGTCATCAGCTTTTGCTACAAAATATTTTTTTGGTAACAATAAGTGTCTGAAATAGAATGAATGTATAAATATCACGCTGTGCTTCAAACCCTTTCAATCAAACTTCATTTGCAAAGCATCTCATAAAAATTAGTGCATAAAAAAGCTTATGTTTTGCTTGTTGTTTGGCATTATCTAATGGGCTTCAGCGGGATCAGTGTATTTTGTCTCACGTGATAAGTTAAATGGTTTCACAAACCTTACAAGGCTTTTCTCGATCCTTTTGCTTAAGAATTCAAATTAAATGCTCTGACAAATCTGTCAAATTATGATAGGCTTAAACTATTTCAATCAAACTTTATTTTGCAAATCATCTTTTTTACAGATTAGTACAGAAAACAGCTTATTTTTTTGCTTAACACCAGTCTATTTTGCTTGATAGCAGTTTATTTGACATTATCTAATGGGTTTCAGTGAGATCAGTGTATTTTGTCTCACATGATGGGTTAAGTGATTTACACACAACACAGCGTGATGTTTTGATCTATTGGAGACCGTTCTACAAGACTTATTTCACAAAACCGTAATTTAATTTTTCTACAGAAGGCAGTTTCATGTTTGTCTGTTTTAGAAAAAAAAAGATCTATTTTTGCTCTGAATATGTATTTTAGTCACACTAACCAGATTTAAGAGCATGACTAATTGTCTAATTCTGAAGTGGAAATGATTATGCATTTCAGTTTTTCACGTTCATTTAAAATTAATTACATATTTGGATGACAACAGTGGAAGAATGACTCTTGCTGTGTGCAGAACTGCAATATGAGTTTTTTTATATTTTCCACTCAGTAGTCACATTAAACAGCACTAAAAGTTTAGATTTGATTTGGCATTCCTTTTTTAAGTTCACAAATGTCATGCATTTGTACAAATTTATATAGTTTTAGAGCCTTATATATTTTTTTATACAAATTGTCCTTTACAAAAAAGAAAGTTAGGAAAGTGTTTCATTTATGTTAGCCATATATTATTTGTTAAAGATACCTATATTGGGCTCATATACTGTACATATAAGAGTCTATGCACACTGCTGTAGCTACCAGTTGGGACTGGAGTCCACAGTATTGCTTTGGCAAATGTGTGAATTTTAATTATCTGAGGATGACCTTACACTCTACAAATACCCACAAATTACAACAGATAAATAAAAATGAAATATTATTTCTCCACTATAATTACATTTTTGGAGAAGGCATCCATATAGTCCTGTGGCGAGATATATTATCAGAAAGCTTAACATTCTTTTCGGTGGCAAAATTTCTTATGGGGCTGGAGGAGTGCTGGAGGAGTTTAGAATACCTCAACACTAGAAATTTTTCTATGTTCTTATTATCATTATTATCATTGTTGGTATTATGTGTAAGGTTACTTGAGGATGAAGTAAATCACATAGCACTTAGTAAATAGTACATAGTAAAAGAGCAAAAAATGTACAAAAATGCATTCAATTTAAATGTATTCCAAAGGAATTGATTTAAACTGTTGGTTTAGTGGAGTACAAACTGCTTTGGCAACTCTATTAGTGTTTTTGAAAAACTTGGAACTTGATAGAACCATTATATTACTAATTAATTAATTAAATCATTGGTGGTACAACATTTCAGCTAAGGGGTTAAAAGTGTATTAACACATATTTATAATCAATAAAAACATCTTGCTACAGAATCTGGATCGATACGTGGATTGGTGTGTCAGGCCGACATTCTATGAGTGAATTACGTCAGTATCAACCAGTGATGCATGATGTGAATTTTTTTTTTTTTTTACATTAACTGATAATTACCTGCTTCTCGTGACAAATACAGATGTGATAACCAATAATTTCACATTTATGTTTTCAAAACAAGTTCATATAACCTGTAGTTTATGCACACCTGAGGATAAGAAAGGCTCAGATGTAGTGAGGATTACTTAATATTCCATTGGTCTGACCAAACCAAATCTAACTGACATCACTATTCAACAAAAACAAAGAACTGCTCTGATTCTTCAAGTGTTCATTTATTTTCTCTAGTTAAGTCTATCGAAAAAACTTCACAAACATACAGTGGCTTTTAAAGAGCATTTTGCCTCAGAATCAAAATGAAATGCTTTGACAACATCTGTTAAATCAGATTTTATTATAGCTGGAATAATAAATGTTGAAATTATTCTGCTCTGAAATGTATACATTCATCCATAGAATACATACATAAACACAATGATGACTCAAATGTGGTTATAAAACCGGATAATTTACGGTTATCAATAAACTTTATTGTCCAAAATGACATCAGGGCACTGAAACAGTAAACTTGCACTGGTATTTCAATATTGTTTTATTCATTTATAAATAACTATAAATAATAAAAAACACAAATAGCATACCAGACAAAATATATGTTGATACTGATATAGCTTTGATAGGCCAATACAGGCTGATAATTTATTGGCACAGATATTTAACATACATCCTTAGTATCGGATCGATCCTAACTATAGGCTGTATGGAAGCTGCATGTGTTTCAGCCTGGTGGAAACAAATATGATGAAAATAGCAGCTTGCAGCAGTGGTGAAACCTGAGTTTTAGGCTGCTCAGATGTTACAATAAGTTCTTCTTTTGGTCCATAAAAAAATGAAAATTGTACACTCAGACTTATTGAAGAAGTTTGACCTGTATATCTTTTTGCCCTCTATTTGCCTTTTTTGCCCTATGGATGACATTGTATATCTGTCTGTGTGTGAGTGTGTGTGTGCGCGTGTGTGTGTGAATGTCTGTATGGAAGTGGAGGAGGGAACTGTGTGTGATGATGGTGCCAATCTGCTGCCAAGGGTGGGTGATGGCTGAGGCGTTCCAGTGTAACAGTGTGTCAGCGAGGGGGAGACGGCTGCAGATTAGATTTAGCTTTGGGAAAATTGAATAGCTGTCAGGTTTGGTTCAGCATGGCTGGCGATGAGGTGAGGGAAGGGGGTGTGTAGGGGTGTGTACTGATGACTGTCCCTCTTTCCCTAACCTCCCCTAACCCTCCCATCTCTTCTCCTGCTCCTCACTCCCCTCCCTCTCTTGTTCTCATTGACCAAAGCATGATCTTGCTAAATTTGATTCCTCCACTGTTCGTAGAGGGGATGGGGAAGAGAACGAGGTGTGTGTGCGTGTGTGTGCCTGTGTGTGTGTGCGTGTGCATTAGGGAGGGAGAAAACGGGCGAGGAAAGAAGGAGGAATGTCGTGTCACAGAGTTAATTACAGCGTTAGCAGGCGGGAGTGCAGCCTGTGCTGCTATCCTTTCATGTCCTAGCAGGCCAGCTTTAGCCAACACAGCCACTCACTCATACTGTAATTAGTGCTTTGTTGGTGAGAAAAGCATGAGAAAAGCCACTGTGAATCAAACACCCTGCCTTTACTGTAGAGAGCTCAGGAGCAGGGAGCGGGGCCCTTTGCTACCGGATTAAAGAACTTAAATTCTTAAAGAGCACAACTGCTGACGCTGTGTTTGTGGGCTTAGGAAATCAAGTGTCTTTTGATGGCTTGTTGTGCAGTTTAACTCTTTGATTTATCCCCAATCGCTCGAACTAAGTTCATTTGCCAGTGTGGAAAGTGTTTGATTTAGTAGTTAATTTGTATTTGTAAGAAACTTGATTTTTCTTTCCAGTTCCTGAAGTTTCTGGTGTAGATACACACATACACTCCTGTATCACCAAGAGTGGACTATAATTCTACACCCACGAAGTGTGGACTCCTGTTTCAGGTAATTTTTAAAGAAACAAAACATAGAACATTTAATGTCAAGGTCTTTATAAGGACATAAGGCCGTAATATTACTGCAACTGTAATTTTTAAATTTTTTTTCCCTAAAAAAATAGCAACATGGAACTTGCGTCATTGAGTGATGTCAACCTATCAAAGAGGGGACCTACCCACTGAATGATTAATTATTTATCACAATGAACTCCTTTGTCTCTTTCAAAAATAGATTATTTAACCTTTCAACTTACTAGCTATTCATGTTATCGAAAAAAAGATAATCTAAAAATGTGCAAGTCATAAAGGAGACAATTTCCTGTAGCTAACGGTCAAAACAGAAGCATATCACGAGCCCGAATTCGGCTCAGTAGTCGTGCCCCCCCGAGGTTCTGTGAAAACTTTGGCACCCAATGCCCACTAGGTGGCACTCTCACAGCAAGTATTGCATACTGTATGTTGGCAACCATGGCTCGTATTAACATGAAAACTGAAGTAGTTGCGCATACCTCCCAGTGGGTCCATACAGACTTACTGCCACCAATGGGCCTGTGCTACTGGATTAAAGAATGGCTTGTTGTGTGGTTTAACTCTTTGATTTATCCCCAATCTTTCATTTAATAATTTCAAAAATGGAAAATTCAACTTTTCAACTAACTATTCAACTTATCAAAAAAAGGGATAATCCAAAAATGCACCAGTTATAAAGAAGATAATTTCCTGTAGCTAGCAGTCAAAACAGTAGGCATATGATGAACCGTAACTTGGCTCAGTAGTTGCACATGCTCCCTGAGGGTCTGTACAAACTTTGCCGCCAATTGGCCTTTTGCTACCAGATTAAAGAACTTCCGTTCTTAAAGAGCACAGCTGCTGACACTGTGTTTGTAGGCTTAGAAAATCAAGTGTCTTTTGATGGCTTGTTGTGCGGTTTAACTCTTTGATTGATCCGCAATCTCTCTGACTCATTTGCCGGCGTGGGAAGTGTTTGATTTAGTAGTTAATTTGTGATGTGTTGAGGAAGTTGATTTTTCTTTCCAGTTCCTGAAGTTTCTGCAGAACACACACACATGCACACACACACACACACACACACACACACAATGTTTGCATACAGTGTGTGTGTGTGCTGTTAGAATGATGAATGTGAACACTGAAGACAAATATCCACTGTCATCTGTCATCTGCTGTTCACGTCTGGCTCTGCCTCTGTTGGCCTGCAGATAAAGAGCATCTCACCGTGGCTGTACTCTGGACATTAATGGACACACACAAGTGTACAAGCACATGCACTCTCACAGATTTCTATAATTATGACAGATAGTTCACCTGGTGTGCTCCAGACTCGATTGCATGCAGAGAGTAAACATTAGGCAACTTGGTAAAGGGGCGGGTCTAGTACTATTAAGCACATTAACGTGTGCGGTATTGTGTGAAGGACTGTCTGTGACTTGCTGATGTCCACATCAATCATCCATGCCGCTTGTTTGGGTCCACCCTGCGTGCTGTAGGTAAAGATGGTCCGCATAAAACAATATGCTGAACAGAAGAGAGGACATCAAAGCCATAACAGCTGCTCCATCAATCACAAATACCTCCTTAAATGTCCTAAACCTCTGCATGCTCAGATAATTCTCATTTAAATGTTATGCTCAGAATTAAAGGGATAGTTTGGATTGGTTCATGTAGGCAAAAGATATTTTATCCAGTTTAAAAAAGCGCTATAGTTTTGCTACATTTAGAATGTTTTGGTTTTGAGAAATATTTGGCTTACATATATAAAGGTGAGATTATTGTGAGATTATTTGAAGTGGGGTTGAAGCAGAGAGGGGCGCCAGCACAGTAGGTAACCAGTGAACTGTTGTGAACAGGGTCAGCAACACTTCAGCCACTTAATTAAAGGCCCATTTAAATGTTCTATATCACTTCAGGTGTACGCTATATTTAGAATATTTTCACTGCTTTACTTTCCCATCAGACAGCCTTTACTGGTGAAAATGTTCTAAATATAGCTTACACTTAAACCGATATTGATATTTTTTTAAGTGGCTAAAATACCTTTTGTTGCTGACCCATTCCACAGTACATTACTTCCGTGCTGATACTCCTCTCTGCTTGTCCTAACTGAGGGTTTGTTGACTGGTTGGTTGAATGGCATCTACTGTAGCTAATACACTGACTTTCAATAAGTATTTTACACAACACCACTTACAATAATCTGAACTGTCCCTTTAAATATCCTCTTTCTTTTGTCTTACTTCACTTCCTTTCACTTTGTCTCTGTATTACCTTCAACCTCTCCGTCAACTCTACGCTCAACATTTTCACCCATGTGTTTTTGCGCCCTTGTGCCTCCCCCAATTATTTCTCTCTCTCTCTCTCTCTCTCTCTCTCTCTCTCTCTCTCTCTCTCTCTCTCTCCCTCACTCTCTCTCCCCTTCCCTCTCTACATCTCCCCTCATCTCCCTCCATCCCCCTGCTTTAATAATGGATAGGATGCAGCTACGGCACTAAAGAATACATGGGAGGGGATCTTGGGACACACCGGTGTTTGGAGCAAGTGTTGATGCCCACACCCTCAAAAAATAGTTCCGCTGGCCTAGCACAATGTCATGCACTCTCTGCACTCTCGGGCGGCCTCAATATGTGTCCCAGGTCACCCCCCTCTGCCTCTACATTAACTCTGCCAACATACGCACACACTCTCACAAACACACACTTAGTTTGGCTGTACTTTGTCTGGAGCCCTGCACTGCGCCCCATTTGCACAACACTTCTCATAGACTGTGAGAGTGCTGCCAAATCCAGCTCCGTTGGACAGCAGTGGCCCCTCCTCCTGACGACCTTCACCTGCACTTGCTATCATCTCACACAAACACACACAGGATTGAGGAATACAGTTATGCATAAACAGCAATGGGAAGCACACACACATGCACTTTAGTTAGCCTTTCCCTTTTACTTACTGAACAACCGCTCCTTCAGTGCACATTATAAAACATTTGTCACTCACATCGGTCTATATTTTAGTTTCCTTTTGTGTCTGCTTCACATGCAATGTAATGCATTTACTGGCTGGAGGCCTGTGCTGGCTAATGTGCAGATGACACTGTGGTAATGCTGAGCACTGAGTAAGTGACAAACGATTACTTAGACACAGAGGATCGGGATCAATGTTGAAGCCTATTGATTACATGGTGTTGTTGGCATGTGCGGTAACAAAGACAGATACTGTACTGTGTGGAAAGTAAGAAGTCCACATTTAGTCCACAGGCAGGAACTGTTGCTTTTTCTATCATTTTGAAGCTATTTTTTAACTGTGCACAGCAGATTTGATGTTTTAGTCCTCAATTACATAGCCTGTGAGTCATTCGTTGGTCACAACTTGGTTCAACTTAATTCTGGAATCACCAAAGTTTAATTTATTGCTGCCTGTGCTTTTGGGTGTGTGATGAAAGTCTTAGTGGGAATATTAAGTTTGAATTGTTATATTTTGTTGTAACTAGACCTGATCATAGACTGTATATAAAGATTGACTTTGTGTCTCTACTTCCTCCTGCTGTGCAAAAACGAAGTCAAAATATCCCAGGTTTGACCCAAGCACTGGTGATGTCATTTGGGACCTGGGTGTGCACAGTAGTGATCAGGGTTGGAAGTGCAGTATCACTGTCCCACCCATACACCTGGCCGACTCAATTATTAGTAGGGCTCAGATGTGAGTACCACAAAAATCTGTTGCCCCAAAACATGTAAAGCTGACTTTTTGTCATAATCTTGTCATTTTGAATGGCTTGATTTATGTTTTTTAAATCATTTCAAGTTGATTTAGAAAACACCATCAGCTCTGTGATCAACTCAAACTAAAACTGGCCAGCTGTTTTTGGCTAACAACAATCAATGAGTGGCCTATTTATACTGACTGAAAATGCAGCTCCACGGAAAATCAATAAACTTTCAATAACAAGATGCAAGATGATGCTTGTGTAAAGGGAGGGTTACCGTTAATTACTGTCAATGGGCTTTGTTGTTTATGCCGCTAAGTGTTTACTCAGTCAATTTTTTCCTGTGTGAAAACCCAGGAAATTTTTTTCAAGCCAATAGACATATATGCAACAGCTGATAATAACAACAGTGTGTTAAAGAGCATCTGAGAAAAACTACTCCTCACAAAGGGCCATGCTGGGTTACACACTTGTCAGCAAAGAACAAATAGTTGTAGTGGGCATCTAGAGCCCAAAGTTGGTGATGAAAGAGTGAAAAAATGGCTGATACATTCCAGCATCTGCACAGTGAGCTGATAGTACTCAGACTTTTGTAACCAGTGACACTTCATGAAATAGTCCTGCTGGGGCACAATAGTGAAAGCTCATAGTGGTCATGTGGTGTGTGGAATGATATTTGGCACTCTTACAGCTGTGAAAACGGTCCTTTATTTGAATGCCACAGCCTTTCTTAACACATATTGCTACTTTTTTCAAATAGTCACAAAGCGTGCACCATCTCAGGTTTGTTCTGGGAGTGTGATAGAGAAGACAGTTTACTTCATTGAACTGCACAGTTTCAGAATTTCAGCCGCCAGTTCGCTCCTCTGAGATGATGCAGAACTATAAGTTCATGGCATGAATGGGACACCAGAGGATCATGATGTTATTGAGTCAATGGGCTATGATCTCAGTGGAATTTGTATTATCTTGAACCTAAGCTTTAAAGCTGTGGTGGGCAGTTTATGTTTTTTGGTGTTATTGTACAAGAATTCCATTATAACGGGATGTTTTTTTTTTTACAGTCACAGGCTGGTGTTGTAATTAATTCTGGAGAAAGATAGTTGACTCTTGAGTGTCATTCTCAAGTTGTCAAATATTGATGTTTTGGATTGGTGGCTCTGGTAACAGAGCTCCTACTTGATAGGCCAAGACTGATATACTGGCCGATATTAGCTTGTGGCAGATATATTGGTCTGGTGTATATGTCAGCAGGTGATTTCAGTACAGAAATGTGTATTTAAGTTGGTTTGAGTATCAACATTGTTTTTTTATGTTTAATAAAATACTATCAATTACACAACCCCGAATTTGGTCAGTCGAATTGGATTTGGCTGTTCAATGCAAATATTTGACCTTTCCCTCCTTTCTTTTCATATACACCATCAATACTTTATTGAATTACCACATTTTTGAATGAGATTCGGTGGGACGTGCAGGGTGACAGCAACTGCGGGTGGGAAATGGGATGAAGCATCTCCCCATTAAGAGAGATGCCAACATACATACGTATTAACGCACGAGGCACAGCAGTATAACTTCAATGATTATTTAAACCCTTGCTCATAATCTAATGTTAATTAATGTGTTCTTATATACATCCAAAGTGATTTGCTGTTCGTATTTTTTAACCTATTCCATTATGAACCGGATGCAAGTTGTAGTTTACACTTAATGTTCTACATTTACTTCAAATTGTTCAATATATTTATATGCTCATTTCAACTTCATTGTGTCTACTGATAAATGTTTTGCGGTTCTCAAAAGTATTCTTCTCAATATTAGGAAGTACATTCAGTCCCTCCTTTTCTTTGTGAGCCATTTAAAGCAAACTCAAATGAAACTGCAGGCCAAAAAGTGTAACTTCCCATAATAAATCTCCACTTGCAAGGATGAATATTACCTTTATACATCCACTGCAATGTTTTGCTCTCTCTTTCCACTTTCACGCTGGCTGCTGCTAGAATCAATTTGAGATTGTGAGAATGTATGGAGAGGAATAGGGAAGCAGCAGGCCACATTGTACATGCCGCTAAGCATGAAAAATGTTTTCCACGACTCCACTGAAACCAACTGAATGCAGGCAACTACAGATAGACTGTGGACTATTAATCAGTTCCGTGTGAACAGATTAGACCTGCTCTTGGTGCTATTATGTTTTTTGCGAGGTGAATTATGGCTGTATGAAAGAAAAAGTGGAGTGGAGATAGTACAGTTCTTGCTTCTTAAGTTTTGAAAGGGAAAGACTGCATTTGCTTTATAACAGAATTATTTTCATGCTGGCATCCATGGCATCAGCCAGTGTGTGTGTGTGCGTCTGTGTGTCTGTGTAGGTAGGGGGTACACGGTGATGGCAAGGCATGTGAGGACATTGAAAGATGGTGGTCATTAAAGAGAGCAGGGATTTGGCACCCACTCTGAGGGGCAATGGTGCATACCCAACAGACGCAGTGCACCCTGGGACAAACTCCTAAGCGTGGCTACCAGCTACGCCATAAGGCCTTGTGTGTGTGTTTCGCGTTAGTGTACAGCTGTTATTCTACTGTTCCTCTCAATAGCCCTCAGGCAGCTGTTAAACACTCTATCACTGCAGAAGCACTTACACACATGCACACACGCACTCAGGAGCTGCGGGTGGATTAATTGTGTTGAGGAGTGAAATGGTTGAGGTGTGTAAGTGGTTTCAATTATGCTGAAATAAAACAGAGCAATATGGTTTGCATGGGGTTAAATCTGTTTGCTAGTCTCGCTATACCAGAGAATTGGAGATCACGCCACCTACCAATCGTCAGGGGATTTTGTAAATGCAAGGTAGTTGGTAGAATGGCAGTGAATACGGCAGCCAGCAAACCTACTTCACTTGCATTTTTTCTCAAGGACACACCTTACCAGACACAATGGTCTTCCATTATATTCTTCAGTACACTGTGAGAGAAAAAAAAGTTGAGAAAACTCATAATTTCAAGGCAACTGCCTTCACTAGATTTTTGAGTTTTGGGCTCAAAACTTCAAAAAACTATTGAAGCAAATTGCCTTGAAATTTTGTTTGCTTGAGTTTTTCATTTTTGCAGTGAGCACATGATGTCATAGCTCTAATATGAGAGGCCACCCCAAAACAATTATTTAAAATGATTTATTTTTAACTCTTCATTGATTCCACCTAGTTTTAGCAACAAAAGCTGGGAAATTTCCCCAGTCTCTATTGACTGAAGTGTTTAGACATACTAGTTAATAATAGTAATAGTTTTAATAGTTTTGTTTTTTTTTGTACGATTCTTGTTCTCGGCTATTAGGGAGTGCTACTGACCTAATGCAAATAGAAACAGAATTCAGTTGTCACCTCCAAGAGTTCCTAGCAGGATGTGACTGACAGTTTATTGGACCAATAGAAGTACAGAAGAGCTATTAAAGGGCAAAATGCCACATCTTTTCTCACAGAAAGACTGTCCATGAAGTAGTGATTTTTTTTGCTTCTTTGTTTTTATGAGAGATTTGAAAAAGACATACTTAGTTATGGCGTATTGATAATACCTGACAAATTATACGTTACACAAAGGCAAACCACCGTTGTTGGTTGGTCCCTAACCGTAACCCCAACCCACTTTGGTCCTGACTGAAATATGTCAATGACCATTGGGCAGAGGACTGCCATGAAATTTTGGTCCACAGAGGATGAAGCCTCTTGACTCTGGTGATCCACTGACTTCTCTGAAGTGCAACCATGAGGTTGACAGTTGTGGTTTTAAGTGAAATAGCTAACAATAACCAAACAAACAAGTGGATGGATTGCCATGGAATTTGTTACAAATGTTCGTGCTCCCCTCAAACTTTTTACATTTGTCCTCATGAACACATTACAAGTCACTGAGATGTCTTGAGGAATGAGCGTTAAAATGACACAATATTGGATTATGTTCCTTTCAGTGCTGTTAATTGTGTTTTTAGTGGCAGTATTTGAGACCTTCCAAGTCCTTTCAATGCTTCAACCAAATAATAAACTATGCAAAGATGGCCTCCTGCTATGTCTTTTATTTTCATTGTTTCACGATTTTGCTGGGTTAGAACTCAAGATTTAACTGTTTTTGCCTCAGTCTGACCCAAGTCCAAGATATCTCAGTCTACAACTTTGCTCTTTATTGAATCAGTTTGGGTCAGCTTTATTGAGTATTTACACACAGATGTTGAGGGATGAAAATCTATCACTCCCCTCAGACACTGAACATGTTTTATTCCACTTTATGGTTCCCCACTATGTTCCACATTTTAGTTGTAAATGAAACAATTTACTGTTTTCAACAGTCAATCCTGACTTTAGTTTCTTGATGATAACACATTTACAGCTGCTGTCACTGCTGTCACCACGCTGAAAAACAGGGAACCAGCGTGTAGCAGTGATGATAAAGAAAGACTCATAGGATCATTATTTAGCTGTTGTTATCTGTCTAGATGTAACAGAGCGTTAATCAATCAAAGCAGAGATATTTGGAACATTGTTATTAAGCTCGACAGAAGCCAGAATTCGCTTGTCTTTCATTGTGAACCATCATCATTTTAATTAAGTTGTTTAAAAAAAATCTGTGTATTTGTCGGACTTGTTTGTATGTTCAACAGGTGCTTTATAATGCCTTAGAGTGTGACTTCGCAGAGCAAAAACGAAGACCAGATCTATTTGTTTTATAAGAAAAAAAAATTGAGACCAGGCTGCCAACTGTTAGTCATATCACAATCTGGTGTCCTGCTCCGACTTTTTCGGCCTCTCGCTGTGGGTCTGACCATGTGGTAGATGTCTCGGGTCGAGCGACGGACCTTTTCCCAGTTCACTTCTTACGGCGCAGTCTATTTCCTATCAGGAGCTGCCCTCTTCTCACCGCATGATTGAGTGGTCTCTCAAAACTGTGTGTGCCTGCACGTGTCCTCACAACCCTCCCCATTCATTCACCGCACATTGATCTGACTTTGAGACATCTCCGCGTTGTGATCAATACTATACTCGCCCCCACTGATGGATTGCATTATGGTGAACGGAGCAGCAATGAAGGTGTGGTCAGTCAGGCAAGAAGAGTTTATGATCCTTGAGTTTTATTTGTATTTAAAGATGTCTTGTTTTTATATCTGTGTGATTAGCATTTACACTAAGTGTTTAATTTACATTTTGTCTGTGTGAGTGTGTGTGTTTTACAATTCGCGGGGAGTGTCTCTGTGCCACCAGATACGGGACTCAGACCAACATGCTTTTGAGGCAGGGAGGACAAGCGTGAAATTAATTGTTCCACTTCATCTCCGGCCAGCGCTCCTCTTTTGAGGGAACAATTTGTCGGCTGGCATACAAGGGAGGGTATGAAAGGAGGAGGGCACAGCAACGATTTGGCGTTCCTGGGAGATCCTGTGATCCAGCAGTGATTTCCTGCTGTGGATTTGGGCTGACGCTCCCGTCCCCCGCCCAAGTAACAGACTCAGAGTGTTTCACAGGAGGCGGAATGCAACATCAGTCAAAGTGCAATTGTTTCAGACAGTCTCTCAGCCTCGCATTCTGTTTTCCCCTCCTTTCTGCACGCTGATGCACACTCAGTAGTGGCCCGGTGACACTGTTGCAGAAAGCAGAATTAACTTCGACCACGTGATGCCTCTGGGTCCTACCTTTTCTCTTTTTCTCTCCTCACCTCCGTTCCTGTCCCTTGTCCCTCCTCCTCGTCCTCCCCGAGCTACGTTGGCTGTAATTACAAACATGGCTTTAGGAAATCCGTGGCCCTTTTATATGAAATGATGACACTGCAAGACATTTGTCCTCCTGAACATGTTTTAGGAGAATAGATGCTCTGTCGGCACTGTCCGCAAAAGGATGTAGCTTGCATTAATAAAAAACATACAAGCACCTGAAAGCACACACGCAGAGAAAGTGCACTTCATCCAAAAGGGAAATGACTTCTCATCTTTGGATTTCTCTCTGTCCTGGGAATTGGTTGAAAAATTCAAGGTCTGCGTCTGACATACCCATATTAAGTGTTGTATTTTATAATGATATAATAGAAAAGATTAAATTGATATATACATTGGGTTGCAAATTAGACTGTTTCATGTCAGCTAGAGTTAAAACGTTGTGTATCTTTGTGAGGACATCATTGACATAGGGGGGTATTTTAGACGTGCAGTGGAAGTAGACACATAAAGAAAATGTAGTAAGTAAAAGTAACAAGATGACAATCCAAAAATACACTATGACAAGTAAAAATCTATTCTATATTATATTATTGTCCTCTCAGCTATGTCCTATCAGTATTTCAATGTCCAACCATTTATTTAATATGAGGTAGATTTTATACAATTGTCTGCATAAAAAGTTATCAGAGGAGTGTCCTCAGTCCAGACATGTTACACGTTTCAAGTGCAACACTGCAGGTTCACAGAACTCAAACAGAACTGGAACAGAACTAGAGATATCAAATATGAATCAAGATTCTCACCTTAAACATTTTCAGAAACACATTTTAGTGTTCTGTTTAGCTGTAATTTGAGAATGTTTGTCACCAAGTCGCCATTTTTTCTTGCAAAAATGAACTGAGAGATTCCAGGCTAGGCCAAAAATGCTTTACAACTTAAGGATTATTTCTATAATTGATATATCTGTTGATTATTTTCTCAATTAATCGTTTAGTTGTTTGGTCCATAAAATGTCATAAAATGGTAAAGAAAAAAAAATGTCTTAACAGTGTCTCCCAAAGGCAAAGATGATGTCCTCAAATAATAAATGTTATTTATTTAAATGTCTTGTTTTGACCATAACCGAAAGATATTCAGTTTACTGTCATAGAAGAGTAAAGAAACCAGAAAAGATTCACATTTGAGAAGCTGAAATCAGAGAAAACATTTTTGTATTTCAAAATGCCTCAAAATGATTCATGGATTATTGAAATAGTTGGTGATTAATTTAATAGTTGATTAATAATCAATTAATCATTGCAGCTGTGCTTTACAGCATAATTGTTTTACATTAGGGTTGAGTGATTTAAAATGTTATTTTGACACACATTTTGCCTTTAACAAATATTGTGCTGCTTGCAGTTTGAAAATTGTGATTTACATAAAGGTCTGGGACGATACACTAATCTCCTGATTCGATATTATAACAATACTTTGGTGCAGATTCATATATATTGTAATTCGTTATTATGATTTATTGTGATTTTTGTTACCTTTTTTAACACTAGACTTGAAAAGTTGAATCATACACTTTGGGAGACTATATATTATGAGTCATATTTCCAAAAACAATGCACATCACATGTCAATCAGTCTTTGAGTTTGAATTACACAGCATCATTGCAATACTGCACATATAAGTATACTTTCTGAAAAACAAAAAAAAACTTTTGCTCCTCCTCCTCATCAAGCTGGTCTCATGAGAAAATAAAAAATAAAATAAGATGTTAGGCCAAAATGAATAGAGCCCCTGAAAACTGCACACCTGAACCTTTAAATGAACATCTTTCACATATTAAACTGAACTTTGAAACTGTTATTTTAAAACCCTGCACTAATAAAGTAAATAAAGTGGTAAATAATGTACAATATAGTGAATAAAAGCATATACTTTTTTTAAAAGTAAACTGCTACATAGCTGTTTCTGCTCGTCAAGTACTGAACAATAAATAAACTAAAACCTAAATACATGTCCTGCCCTCTCCTGGCATGCATCGTCTCTTCCAAGCAGTAGCGGTATTTTGACTTTGAATTTTGACCCTTTGAGTTTGCTGTAGCTGGTCAGTGTGGAGTGTTTTAATGTATTTCATTTAATGTTGCAAACACTGTGATTTAAGGCTACACCATAACTTTACAAAATTTCACTCAGTAACATATGAATGACAGATGCTGATCCTTAATATTGATCTTTATGAGTAGACATTGAATTGAGTTTGTAAATGCCATTTATAGATGGATGACAGAAAGAAGTAAATATTTTGAGAAGAAGTGGTGCTGAAAAGAGTGATAGAGTCCCTCATATTCCAGTTCAGTTCTTCCCTTTTTTGTCACGTTTTTCTTCATCTTTAATTTTTTTTCCGTACTGTGTTGTGGTTGATTGTCAGTTTATTGAAGGAACTTTTTTAGGTTTTGTTAGAAAGTTTGTCACAGACACTAGAAACTTTCTGTGTTTTTTGTGCCACATGTTTGCTCATTTCAAGGGCTCGGTACATCAGAGACTCTGTTAAGTGGACTTATTGGTCTCTGTGTCCCTGTGTTGTCTCTCCTCATTTCCTCCCACACACATACACACACACACACACGCATTCAAAGGCTTCTCTGAGCCATGTCTCTTTTGTTCATCAAACCAGACTCGTCCACAAGCAGGCACACAAGCACATTAAATAAACAGGGATGCTTTTTGTGAATGAAAACCAAATAACGCAGCATGAATGAGGCAGGATACTAAAACACACAGACTTGTAATTCAGGGTTGTATGCTTGCCTTCTTGGCTCATGCTTTTGCCTCTTACTGCTTTCGAGCAAATTAACTAATAAAATCAGTAACACTTCATATTTTTCATGATTTTATAATTATTTATGAATCATGATTTGCCCATTTGACATTTTAACATGCAGATATGCAGAGCAAGAAATTCAATAATTAATGAAGAAGAATGAAATAAGATAGACAGAACATTGCCCTCAGTAGAGTGCAGATCCCTGACAGGCAACAGATGGTGAAGCACCTACTGCAATGCAACCACAACTGGCAGATACAACCGGCAGAGATTTGCAAAGTTCATTAACATGACCCCACATATGTTGTCTCCAGCTGAGACAAGATTTCAAATTAAAGCAGTTGCTGATCACTTGCGGCCCCGAGCAGCCATTTATAATAAGAGTGAAAAGTCAGTTGTCATATTCACACTTGAGAGTGGATGCTTGTACCAAGTTTGAAGAAATTTCCTCCAAGCTTCCTGAGATATCAGTTTCACATGAATTGGAAGGACTTGAGGTCACACTGACCTTGACCTTTTACCTTTGACAAAATCTGATCAGTTCATTCTTATATCTAAGTGGTCATTTGTTCCGAGTGTGAAGAAATTTCCTCCAGGCATTTTTGAGATATCGTATTCACAAGAATGGGATGACCTGAAAACATACCTGTCGTTACAGCGGCCATCAGTTTTGAGCCATACAAAATCACAGAGGTCCTTCAGCATACCGTCATGAATGTGCACAAAATACATTAGGTGGATCCGTCCAGTAGTATGCAAAATTTAATAATAATAAGTGAGGCATCCGATGAGTAAGATTTATATGTTTATGTCTGTGCGCAGATTTTATGAGTGTGAACAAACATTTTTTACCTGCTAATGTTATTGTGTGTGTGAGAGAGAGACAAAGCGAGGGAGGGAGAGATTCAAACAGCTGTGAGAGTGGGCCGAGGTAAAGTGGGCTCTGGTGACGCGTAAAATGAGCTGGGATTTGGGGGATTGGGGTCTTAGTGTGAAATGAAGTTTTTCCCCTTCATTAATCACTTTATTATCAAACCCCAAGGAAATGACATACAGATACAAAAACATACAGTATTATGTTATTCACAAATCTAACTACTAACACTTCATTATGACCAACAAATGGACACAGTGCTTATGTTATCCTGTCAATAACAGAAAAAATGTGTGAGATGCCCTCTTCCATATGTATATTTTAGATCTACTGTACACTCATCGTAATATTTATTGAGTTTTGTCTGAATATGTGTGTGTGTGTGTGTGTGTGTGTGTGTACATGCAGGCTTCTGTGAGCTAAAGTGCAGCCTGGATGTGGGGATTCTAGCCTCTGATTGTTGTCCCACAGTCAGAACACAGTGTGTAGGAGAGAGATTAGCAGCATCAGCTCATTCATATGATGCGGCACAGCAGAGGGGTGAGGGGAAGAGAGGGATTGAGTTACCACAGACTATACAGGATGTGTCACCACTGCTTGTCTCTGTCCTTACTTTTCATGAGGTAGCCTTACCACCTAATACACAGTATATCTTGCAAGGGGAGAAATGCATCTGTGACTGGACTGTAATTTTGTTCATGGGTGCCCACAGTTTGATTTAGAGTAGCACTGTTTGGGATTCAACCTCTAGCTGTTCCTTTGGAGCTGCTCTGCAGTAAAGAAACAAGGACTGGTTGTAGAGGGCACCTTCAGGGTGTGACTGTATACTGTATGCAAACATGCTACAAACACTCCCAGAGGCTGCTCTCAATCACATCAGTTGGTTTTATGTTTTGCGTGTCTGTGAGGGCCCATAAGGGTAATTGTGATGTAAATTTCATCATCAGGAGGTTGTATGTGTAGGCTCTTTGTGGACATCCATGTACCCCCAGTTTGTTGTCACCCCACGGACTTGTCTATCAGCCATCACAGATGCCGTACTGGCCCTGTGTGGATCATGTCCTCCAAGCAGTATGGCTACCATGTGGACTGCTATGTTATTGAACTGCAAATACGGAGCTGATATTTCAATCTTTATTTTCTGATTTGGTTTGTTTTTATGGGGATATGCAGTAAAACCCAGAGCAGACTTTCTGAGTTGTCTTTCTTTTGTGAGTGTGAACTGGACTGGACTGAACTGTTTCGGTACTCAGCACAGCGTGTCTTTCCAATGTGGCTTTCTAGGACAATGTTTCTAGAAAGACACATTGCTGTTGAGTTTTTTAAATGTTATTTTCCAGTCCATTGTATTGTATTGGAGTGGCAGCAGAAATCTCACAACCTTAAAGTGAACAACCAATAAAGCAGCTAAACTGGCACGTAAAATGTTTGAAAACGATACCAATGGGTTGTAAAAAAAAAATGGAACAGCTTTTTCTTTGGCTGAGGAAACTTTGAGCTGAAGCCCAGCCCACTTTCTAGGTTAGCAGAAATCTCCCCGGTGAAATGAGCAATACATGTCTGGTAAATCAGGCCAGTATCCAGGTGCACAAACCTGAGCCATTTCCACCCAATGTAACAATCCTCCGGGAAAAGTGAAAGGAAACGTTTCATGCTCAGCTCTGCAGGACATCAGCAGCTAGGCTAGTGGACATAAGCATGTGCTCCAGCCTGAGCAAGACAAGCTACCACCTCCAAAGCAGAAACATTCCAGGACGTGTGAAGTACTTCTCAGGTGACGAGGGCTGATCGTGTTTCATGAGCAAAATCTTGGGCTACATCAAGCACCTAATATGTGACATTAAGTGCTTCTTCTAAACAGCCACAATATTTCTGACACAGCAGAGGTCTGGGCACAGATTTGACCACATACAGCTCAGCGACCGTGGAGCTGGGAGGATATTTCTCTCTCTGGCTTGAGGACACTTCAGCAGAGCAGATACTTATTAATGCAGGGGCCTGAATTGGACTCCTCTGGTTGTCTGCTTAATCACTAATCACTGCACCACTATCCTGCTGTTAAACTTGCCATTGAAGCCTGTAGTAGAAGCTCTCCTCTCGCCTCTCCTGGGAAATGGTGGTTCTGGATGTATGTCAGTTGGCTTGCCTGTGATGATGATGTGATGTGAAGAGGATAGCTTCAGGCTAATTAGGCCTGGATCTGCTCTGGTCAGCCTGACTGAACATAGCGCTACAGACAGCCTGTGGTCAGCCCGACCCTCTTAGCCTCTGACTGACCAGACAAACGTGATCACAAACACGTAAACACTTCGTTTCAGGCAGCAGGCACTCAGTGTTTTCCTTATGCCTCAGTGATATGAGTAATGTCTGTCGGTTCTGGGCCAGTTTCATGGACAAGGATTTAGTGAAGCTGCGGACAAAAATATACTGGTTTCAATAGAAAAGAGGGAACAATTCTTAGCTTCAACTGCGTCCATGAAGTCAGCCCATTCATTTTATAATTAGCAAAGGAAGTGGGTGCCGTAGAGAAGAAGATGAAAGAGTAAAGCAGGAGATTCACAAACTAGAGAGAAGGAGACAAAGCTCTACTGAACCAGCGAGGGGAGAAAGGATGAAGAGAAAATAGTTGAAGAAAGCGGTCAAGCCAGTTCGGGTTTGAGCTGCCGCTGACCTGTCAGCTTTAACAGCCCACCACTGCCAGCCAGGAACCAGGATTGGTTTAAAATCAGGATTTTCTGTCGCGCTGACATACAGCAGTTGTCAGTCAGCCAGTGGGATTATTGCTCCGATTTTCGTACGGTTACGGTCGCTGTGATTTGGCTTCTGAGTCATCATCAGCCAGTCTCTTTGATTGGCCACAGAAGATGTTGCTTGAGGGTGCAATTAATTAGCGATGATGTTGGGTGAGGGACAAGGTTTGTTTGAGAAAATGTCAAACTTTCTTTTCTTTTCTTTCTTTCTTTCTTTCTTTCTTTCTTTCTTTCTTTCTTTCTTTCTTTCTTTCTTTCTCTTCTTGCGTCTGATCCAATCTTAACCATATGTGAAACAGAAGCATTTTTGGATGACTACACCGGGGCTTTTGAAGACAATTTTGATACTCCAAACTGTTTTGCCATCATGACATGCAAATGAATTTGGCAGCAAAGGCTCCACTTCGGCAGCCTTTCAAAGATGCACAGACTGCTCAGTGTTATGGCTGTGAACAGAGTGTTGATGCTATGATATGGAGATAAAGATGAAACAGTCATGAGTGTTTCCTTTTATGAACCTGAATTTAGTCAACCCTCACTGGCTTCGCCATTCGTGCTGCTCTTGTCTTTAAATCTCTCTCTTGAATACCCACTGGTGGAAGAACTTTTTCTCTTATTCGGAACAGGAGGTTCACCCCCTGTACTGTAACTCGGACACTAATCTCCTCAAAAAGTACCTTTATGAATCAGACCTTCTTTCCTCTAATCACCATAATTGCTCTCAAAAAAATCCCTCCTACCTTAGCTCTCTTATTTTAATTCATTTTTAAGCACTTCCCTCTCATATGATCATTCTGGCATCACAGGGATGTTGTACCTTCAGGCTCTCTGGCCTTTGCACTCTTTATAATTGGTTGGTTGTAATGATGGATGTAGTAATCAATGTATTTGACCTTAATCTATTAAACTCTTAGAAATTAAGGCTCCAAAAGGGTTCTTCCTGAAGGAACCACATGCTTCTGGATAACCACTTTTTGAAGAAAGGGTTTGTTAAGGGTTCTTTATAAGACTGAGGGTTCCATTAACAACTCCTTTCATCCCTTTTTAGAAAAAAATGTTCTTCAAGGATTTTAACAATCCTCAAAGGTTATTTGCACCATAATATAAAAGGGCTCCAGAACCCCCTGCATGAGTTCTAGATAAAAACCTTGGCGTATATAAATGTTTTAGTAGAACCCCTCTGAGTGTGTTTTGGATAAAACCCTTGGATTATAAAAATGTTCCCAGTAGTTCCCAGTGTGTTCTTCATAAAATTCTTGGAATTTATGGTTCTTAGTAGAGCCCCCTAGGTGGGCTTGTGTTGGCACCCATAGAAGGTGGAAAGGTCCTGGATAGAACTGACAGGGAGGGTTCTAGGTGGAACCACTACACCATAGACGGTGTTCAGGTTTTCAGTTTTCTTTGGGGTTTCTGGGTGGAACAAGATGGTTCTAGATATAACCCTTTATGGTGGGTTCTAGGTAGAACTGTCTGAAAGGGTTCCAAGTGGAAACTTTATAAAAGGTTCCAGCAGGGACCAAAAAGGGTTCTCCTGTGAGGAGAAGCCAAAGAATTATTTATGGTTCTTTTTGGCATTTTTATTTCTGAGTGTACCTTGTATAGTCTGAGTTGCTCTGCTAACTATTTATGTTGTAAATATTAAAGTGAATTAGAGATTTGAAGCTGATCCCTCTACTTATGCCCACCTGCATCTCTACAAATACAGATAATATTTCACACACCCCTCTGACCTCCCACTTCAGCATTATCTCTCTTTGCTCTCTCAGTTCATCCATCATCCTATTCCTCTTCACTTTTCACCCTTAACATCCCTCCAGCCTCCCTTTCTTTCTTCCTCATCCTGCCTGTCTTTGCATCTCTTGAATCTCTTTGCACCCACACAGTGTTTGCTCTCCCTATCACAGTCCCTCTTCTCTATCTCCCTCCGTCTCTCTTTTGGTTTCCTGTTATCTTTCTCTTCCCTCTCTCGTCTATTTGTCTGTCTGTCTGGCTTTGTCTTTCTCTTGGGATGGGAAGTGGAGAAAGCAATGTACCCATAATTCTAACAAGATAACAATCATTGATCAAATTCAGTGTCTCCTCTCAGTGTCCCTTTTCAAGCTTGATTGTTTTCACCCAAGGCTTTTGTTTTTTTTTGCATGATAAACTTACTTGTCTTAGTGCACTCAAAGGACCGATTATTTTGCTCACCCTCTTCAGCTCCACCTTAAAAACTCACCCCTATAAAAAGTTTTGGTATGAAAAAAAAAAATATTCCTCTCTGTTTGGCGATGTCCTGCAGTTTTTCAGATGACTGCCTAAATCCAAAAGCTGCTGCCTGAGTGAGTGTCTGATGCTGTCCCCGTTCCTCCTCCTACCGTGATCCCCCCCCCATCGCCCTGCTCCCTGCTCCTCATCGTGTGTGTTGCTGCACAGGAGCAGCTAAGAGCATGCGTCTAAGCAGGTTGGCATAACATTAGAGGGGGCATGCTATTTGATATGGCGGTAATCTTCTGTTAAATCCCCCAAGAGTGAAACACAACCGCCTTCAGCTTTGCACAGATTTCAAAAATGGTTTTCTTTTCCTCTTCTTCTTTCTTTTTTGATGTACAAGTATACCCCAATTGCTTAGACCAGCTCTGCATATATATCTGTGTGTGTGTGTGTGTGTGTGGCATGTATGGGTGTGGAATTAGCAGGACTTAATGTCACTGTCCCTGGTTAAGGCGCTGGTTAAGTTAAGCACCCTAGTATTGGTTCCTAGCAGAATAATGTGATTTAGTGAAGTGGAGATACTGAGGGCAGCGGTGTGTCATTGATGCTTAATGTGTGGTCGGTAAAACTTGAAGGTGGCTGATAATTCTCTCGGCTGAGCTGATTGGTTTCGTTTATATGTAGATTAGTTTGTGGAAGCTCCTACTGAGCAGTATTCCACGTCTGGACCACTGATAACGCATTCTTAGTCCGGTCATTATTGTATATTGTAAATATGTTTGTCTGTATCAGAGCTTCCTGAACTTTTTCAGCTCGAGACCCAAAAGAAAAAAATTAAGGTTACAAAAATACACCAGGAATTACCATAACATTTACATTCATAAACTACTGATTAGGGTTGGGTGATAACTACCAAATTGGTGTATGATGATATTATGATTTTTTTGGACGGGTGGGGGGTTGACGGTCCCGTAACAGAAAAACCAACTTGCTCACCAGCTCACCACTGTAGTCACTATTGCCTCTTACCTCCAGCTGTCTCAACTCAGCTGAGAAAACTCTCCAGTGAAGGGAGCAGGCAGATCAACTCTCACATCCCTGCCAGGGGAGCTTCCGACATAACATCCCTGTGCTGAGTTTAAAATGCCCGCACCTCATGTCTGTAACTTAGCTGTGTTAATCTTGAAATAAAGTTAGACAGCTAGCTATACTATATAATAGCGACAGGACTGAATGAAAGACACTAACAGCAGCCTGCAGAAAAGAATGTCTTTATAGTGCCTTGGGTTCACTGGTCTGTGCAGGTTTAATAAGAAATTCATAAAGAAGACATCACAATGAAATCATGATGTTATGATGGTAGAGAGCTCAGGGATGATGACTGTCAGCCACCGGCGATGGACAGTGGCATCGACCATCAGTCCAACGCTACTACTGATAAAGAATGCAACAAACCATGAATTCATGAATTGTTAATGGATGTGTTTACTTTATTATAAAAGTTCATCACAGCAATAATCAAATTTGTGTAGTGTAATATTAAGTTTCTCACCACCTGACGAAGCTAATGAATTTGCACTCTCCACTGATAAACTGGTGGGCTTTTAATTTGAAACAGATGCAGGAAGTGTTGATTTTGTAATAACAGTGTAATGCAGTCACTAACAAGCCAAATGGGAGTGGATCAAAAATTTATTTATTTTATTTTTCCATTATTTAATCAGGAAGTCCCAATTAAATTCAAAAACTCTTTTATGAGAGACCTGCCCAAGGTAGCAGCCATACAAAATCACAACATATTAAAATGCAACTAATGCAACATACAAAATTCATAGTGGCCTGTCAAGAAACACAAGCATGTCTCCATTACCATATTTTTTTATTATGCTTGTGAATTCATCAGTACGTATAAGTGTTTGTAATTTTAGATTTTTTGTATATTGTTCCATGTCCCTGATGCATAGTAGGAAAATGCACTTTTCCCCAAAACTGTCAAAACCCAGGCTACATTAAAACGAGTACAAGTGCTGTTGTCTGCGAGTGGTTAATGATGTCCAACCCACCAATTCATAAAGAATGCATTGGTGAATGAGGGACTTTGCATTTGTAAAATGAAGCTTTGTACTAAAATATTGTTGTAATGGCCCACATTTCCTATCACGCCTAGAGATGACCCGAGTAGTTTGTTAAGTTAGCTGTTTTAGTTCCAAAATGCAAATCTTACTTTCTGTTAGTGTTTGTAATGTGTCTGTTTGGAACATGGTGGTTTATGTTGGTAGCATAATTCCCATTTCTATTCTGGTTTAAAGTTGTAACCATTGGTGAGGTGTCTGTTACATTTCTTGACCCCTGCTGTGTTTTACTGTTTTGTTTAGACTTCTGATGTCCTATACTGAATGCCCCTTGTTGAAAGAAGCTTCCCGCCTCTCATTCTGTGCTGCCTGCCAGAAAATGATGTGCAACCCTTAGTTTGGGAAACTCTGCTCTATCTTGTAACTTTACCGCAGCTACTTCTGGTTACTCTGTATACATACCACTTATTTCATGTCTGTTCATCCTGGGACAGGATTTTTACTGTTAAATTCTTTTTTTTTTTTTTTTTGCCAATTTTTCTTGTGGAAGGATAAATTGTGTCATATACCACAAAGAGCCCCCTGAGACCAGCTTGTGAATGTAGCTTATAGAAATAAAAAAAAGACTTGTTTTTACTTGCTGTGGTGTAGAATCTGCTTTTAATAGCTTACTTGCCTCTAAAAAAATACCTACAAAATCTGAATGTTTTTGATGTTAAGACGTTAATCTCATGTCTGCAAGCAGTTCGAACATAGGATTACCTTCCCATTTTCCCATCATCTTGCTTTATATGAGAAAAACAATGCTGAGTATATTAGTCTAGATTGGATACTGAACATTGGCACAAACTCCCACTGGGACATACAGGTTATACACTATTACATGTATTGCAAAGGAAAACGATTTTCAGAATCAGTGTATTGGAATGAAAACACATTGTGTAGTGATTTAACTGTAACTTGATAACATGAATTTGTGCTTTTCTTTCAGAAATACAAGGAGTTTGAGCGAGCAGTGCAAGTGGAGGAGATCGATGGGCTCCGGCTGGTAAAGAGGCTGGCAGAGGACATGGAGGAGATGTTTCACAAGAAAGCCCAGGCGATGAAGGTACTTGTTTTCTACATAACTCTTCATCCATCACACAAAACCTAAACCTTCCTTTGAATTCAACAGAAATGCAAATACAAAATAACTACTATAAAGGAACAAGGAAATTAGATCTATTAAAACAATTATGTTTATATACAAGCTACTGTAGCACATAAATAATGACAAAATAGACATAATTAGATACACACACAGATAGAAGTGATTTTCAGTTGTACTGGCCCGTCTATTACTAAAAGTAAAAGTGAAGTATTTATTTCTGATCACTCTCACCGACCCGATTGGATGTCTGAAGAGGTGCTGTAGTGTCATATTGCCTCAGTGAAACCAAACACATCTTGCGTTTGCTGTGTGCATGTGTGAGAGAGACATGTGAAGGAGCGGGTGCTGTGGGTGAGGTGACAGACACATAGAGGCTGTGATCCACCCATCAGTGTCGCTGCCACTTTATTGATCTGCTCAGACCAAACATCAGTATGTACTGGAAGAAGGACAAAGCTCTGTAGACAAGAACTAAAATTATTAATGGGTTAAATTTATGAATTTATCATTTGTTTTGTTCAAATTTTGCATGAATGTCTCTGCATATGGGGCATCTTTTGTCTTAATAAGTGGACTGGATAGAATGTCTTTACTATGCTGAGAAGCAGTGTTTCTCAAAACTTTTTACATCACGCATCACCTCAGAAAATACTGAGATCTCCAAGTACCACCTTACTATTTTTCTTCGTTTGGTGGTAGCAGGTTTCGTGGACTCTTCTGTGGCACTACTTGAATTGTCATTAGTAGTTGTTTTTGGTTCACTTGTCATCCACTTTATTTTCAACATGGCTGCTGGAAATATTGTCCTCCTGATCTGCACTCCTCTTCATAATAATTCTCATTTGGAGCTACAATTGCAGTGTTTTTGAAGTATTAATTTTCTTTCTCTTCATTTTGCCTCCGCTCAGTGTCTGTCCATGGTAACTACCTGTTGGCTGACGTATATCCATGCTACATGCATGTTTGAACTTATGTAGCAGGCTTATATTGAAACATTAAAGAGATCTGAGATTTTATGTATTCGCATTCCAGGTTTTGTAGTATTTTGATAGTATTATACGTTTTTAAATTAATTTATTTTACTTTTGAAAAATATTTCTGACATTTTTTTCACTACCACTAGAGGGAACTCACATACGGTGTTTTAGGTACTTAATACATTTAAGATGAAAATTTTGTTACTTATTTTTTCTTACTTTTTAACTCCTGTGCATTTATTTTGCAGCTATGGTCCATACCTTGGACTTTGAAATATTAAGCAAATCATATGATCTGCTCATTAGGGTCCAGTGTGTAAGATTTTGGGGATCTATTGGCAGAACATGGTAGTAATGGGATCTAATATCCATAAGTATGTTTTCTTTAGTGTCGAATTAGCTGAAAATAAGAATTGTTGTGTTTTTGTGACTTCAGAATGAATCGTTTATTTCTTATTTCTTCCCAGGAGGACACCATGTTTCTACAATAGCCCCAAATGAACAAGCAGTAACTCAAGAAAGGCCCTTTTACACTTTTCACATGTTTTGTGGCCACTGTGGTTTATCCTACACCTTTGGAAGGGGAGGGTGAGGCAAGTTGGTCGTAATCTGCAAGTTCATTGCTAGCTACCACTAAATCCTACACACTGGTTCTTTAAGTATTTTAGGTATTTAATACTTTGTCTTGATACATTTTAAGTGGAAATATACTTTTTACTCTATTATTACTACTACTACTATTTCACTATTCCAGTACTGTTATTTATTTTGATACCTTGCACATTTATCAGACTGATCAGATAAACACATGATCTACTCATTAAATATGCATTTTTATATTTAAATTAAGTAACACTTTAACACTGTATTTTAGACTGAGCCATTCATATCTTGAGAAGATCCAGGTCCCCCTCCAGTCTTTCTACAGTTGCCCAGAATGGACAAACCAAACACTGGCTCTAGATAGGGTCTGTCATGTTTCGTGGCCACCATAGGTTCTCTCACACTCTTGGAAGGGGAGGATGAGATGACACATTTGCAGTCTGCAAGTTTACCGCTAGATGTCACTAAATCCTAAATACATTTTGCATTAATACTTGTGTACTTTCGCTTAAAGTCGTGAAAGCAGACTATTTTTTCTTAAATAAAAGATCTGAATGCTTCATTCACCACTGTTGTAGGTACATCTGTGCCTTTACAGTTTGAACGCACTTGCCCATATCTGTGTGTGAGCATGTCTGTATGTCTGTGGATATGTGTGCCTGTGTGTCCCTGTGTGTGTGTGTTGTCAGTGTTGTAACAGGTGCAGTTCAGGATGTGTCCACGGTGCACTGCCTCTCTGGCTGCAGCTCTAGCTCCAGGTGATAGATCCTATCAGGACAACATGGTGCTGTTAACAGAAATTGGATTTCTCTCTGAGAGTCTGGTCCAAGGATACAAGCTGAAAGGAGTGCGAGGGAGGGAGAGAGAGGGGCACAGATAGTGACAAACCATTTCCATGCTTTAGCTTTGCTTGTGCCTGTGTTATTATTCTTATGTATGATACCTTTGCCTGCTCAGATTGCGTGACCATGCCTGTTTCACACTGTTACATCCACTTTGGAAGTGTTCACATCTCCACTCGTCCACATGCTCGACAGTCTTCACTGAGCACATCGAAAAGATGAAGTATTTCATGCTAATATGAGTCATCTGGCATTTTAAAAATATGACTCCTAGTCTTATACAATGATTTCTGGCATGAAAGCAACGTTCTAATTGAATATTGTTACTGGTTATGTTCTTAACTCCTTTAATAGAAAATGGAGGACTTAATCTGTTTTCTAATAATAATGAACATTGTTCTTGGATTAAACCACAGCTGCACCCTTTCCAAACCAGCATTAACTGCATTTAATTTATGTAACTCCTTTTTTAATTATAGCAGTTTGATAAACTTACATGTTGACAAGAGTCATTTTTATTGAGTTGTGAGATTAGACGTATGTAATCTGTGTGCGCCATCTCCTTGAGAGTGCATTAAACCCCTGGAGATACGAGGACTCTGTTAGCTAATAGCTTCTCTTAAGCGGCCTGCCCAGATGCTTGATGCCTGATAATTTTACATCTCAGGGGACTGTGTGTGCCAGTGTGCGATGGGCACAAATACATCAAAAAATATGTTGTTACAGATTGCAAATGCTTCTTAATCAAATGGATTTAATTAAAATACACGTATTTGTAATTTGGAAATACAAAAATATAGCCTAGTCCATACAAACTGATAATTTATGAGATTTGTGGCATTCAAAATTGAACCAAAATTATCAACAGCATGTGAAGAAATAACAGTTCTGACATTATGTCCAAGATGTGGAAGCTGAATCATGACCACCGTCCCCCTCCTCTCTTGTTTCACACTTCTTCTGTCCTTGCCTGAACCTGCCGCAGCAAAACACCTCCTGTGTTCCCTGACATCAGACTGGCCTCTGTTGGTCTCGGAGGATGTGCTCAGTCCTGTCCTGGTCAAGTTCACCGGGAGGCTGCTGAGTCTACTTGGTAACAATAACTACAGTTAGTGGCAGTAAGTGGTTACTCTGACAATGTGCTGCCCCTTATTTGTTTGGAATATAAATGTTCTAGAAACTCTTACATGTTGCACCTTTAACCTCCCAACGTTGAAAAGATGAGCTCTGCTGATTTACCTCATAGATCTGAAGTGACCAAGCAGGATATTTTAAAGGTGGAAGGCTGCACATTCAGGAGTGCATGCTGGGTAGTTTATCTTCAAGGAAATTTGCAACAAACACCAAAGCAGCTTCTTTCCTTGAGGAACACGAATGAAATATGATAATTTACAATGAACGCATTACTTGACTTGACAGGACAAGTCACATAATTCGCTTGCATTTAGCCAAGGGCTCACTGTTATATAGTTCTTTTTTCATCAATCTAAACCTAGTTAATGAATGAAATAACACAATAAATAATGAATTTTAGGCATTTAAAAAACACAAATACAAGCTGTTAAAGTATATTGTTACAAATTACATCTTTTTTTCAGGCCAGCAAAATACAGATTACACAACAATTTAAAGTAATTAAATCTGTTTTAAGTACATTTAATTGAAATATGTATACATATATCGAGGCAGACCAACTCTGTATCATTCGCTACCACTTTTTGTTGACAGTTCCAACAAAAATGCAAAGGCTCTCATTTTTAAGCCAATACCTTCATGCTAACTTCCCCATATTGGTGAAAATGATGATTTAAAAATTTTATTAAGTTGGTCTCATGTAGGACATCCATTTCCATCCACAATGTCAAACATGCCCTCTACACTGGACAGGAATAACACACATCTTTTTATTGGATTTTATCATTTCTTCTATTTTCTATTAATATTTTTTTTATTTAAATTCTGTATTTTGTGACCCACCTGTTGGTACCTGTCCACTGATGACATTGGAAAATTCTTTTTCTTCATCATTCTTTTCTTTTCTGTCATCAATAAACAGCTAGGAGAGAGAAATGTGCACAGAAAGATTGCACAGTGTGAAACTGCAAATTGTGATTTTGTCACTTAAGCACACTTTGCCCATTGTGCATACCTCGCATGTTCTTCAGCTTTTGCCACCTCAGAAACATCCAGAGAAAATCCTGACGTGGAGTAAAAGTTACTGGGATTGATGAGAGGTTGAGACGTGCCACTGGTCACTGAACTGATGGAATTGTGCTTTAGCAAAAGACTGATGAAAGTCATGGGAAGAGCAGACAGAATAAATGTCATAGGACAAAAAAATGTGAGGAAAGTGGAGGAGTGACAAAAAGGCCTCACGCTTATATCCATGGAGAATTTAACCCTCGTCAGCTGCCATCATGATTCCTCTTCACCTCCACCTTTCTCATTTTCAGAGCTGACAGTTGGCCTTGTGATGAATTGTTAGTCTCCAACATACAATGGAAGTGTCCACGAGTCTCTTTTCCCTCTTCTTCTCCATCTTTCTCCAATTTCTCTCTGCCTTTCATTACCCAAACTCTCATCTGTCTGGCCCAGTGTGCAGTCCTGCCGCTGCCCTTAAGCATCCCTCGCTCCTTTGTCTGTCTCTCCCCTCTCTACTCCGCCTCTTCCCATCTCTCTGCTTTTTGCTAAAGTATATGTGGCGCTTCAGCGATTCAATTTCCGTGCCGGTGCTCTCCCCTGTCCGTCAGCGTGGTTTTATCTAACTGTCTCCACGTCGATTCCCCCTCTTTATCGCTTGCCACCACCTGCTGAGAGACAGCAGCTCTGCTGCTTTAAAAGGGTGCACCTGTAAATATGTGTGTACGCTGGTTGATGTCATTCTTTTTTAGTGCATTTAGGTGAGAGAAGGTTTGTGTGTTAAGATAATGGGTTTAATTTGGAGAGAGGAAGATGATATATTGTGGAAACTGTGTTTGTAAGCCAAATTCATAGTATTGAATGGATAATTCTGTAATATGTTAATTGTAATAAATCATTAGATCATTGTGATATTTCATCAGAGGTTAAGGAAACATGCTAAGTTGAAATATTTGCTACTACAGCCGTAGTGTCCTCCTTTTAAATGTCTCTTCTGGTCTGTAACTTGTGATTGTTTGCCCATTCCATGTTAATTAGACTTCAAATTAATGCCGAATGAGTAGGCGTCTGATTATGCGTCATAAAAAACCATTAATAATCTATTAGAGGGAGTAGATGTTTATAACGGTTACATGAGCAATATGCTAATGGAGTCTGGCAGGCAGGAAGGCAGACAGTCACTGAACTCCAACTGCAGAGTGTGTATTTTTAGAGCAGTGGGCTTTTGTTTTCAGGATAACAGGCTTTACATTGACAGACAATTGACAGTTATAAACAGCTTACAGTGTACACTTGCTGTGACTTGTTATTGTCAAATTACAATGTTGTGCTTGTCTTGTGCTCCTGTTGTGTTCCTGCAGCCTACCTGAGCTTCTCTGAGTCTGTGACAAAGGAGGTGGAGGAAACAACTCACTTCAACCGTCGATCATTTATTAAATAGTGATTAAATTGTGATTCAACTCACTATTTGCACTGCAGTGCTCATTTTTGAATGCAATTTTTTTTTTTACATATTGCTCCTTAAGCTTCCTGCAGGTTTTGGGTGTGGAACTGTGTGTGTTTAATAGAGAAATAGCATTTAGAATTGGTGTTTGATTGCGTTCATGTTTCTGTCCTCTGTCTCTTACCGTCTCCACATTACTGTGGCAGGCACAGCCTCCGCTCTGTCTGACAGAAAATGAAACTTTGGGCAACAGCAGTTGTGTCTTTTAGTTGCTTCAGCCAATTTAATTGCAACTCCGCTATTATAGATAAGATAAAAATGGCAATCAAACAATATTTCAAAGTAAACATGCACTTGTGAAGGACATTGTTTTTGTGTGTGTCCTTGTTTGTAGCTTGTGTGTGTGTGTGTGTGTGTGTGTGTGCGTGTGCGTGTTTGTGTACTAAATTCACAGGCACGTATGTGTATTTGTGTGTTTATTCCTGGGCTCAGCCAGCATATTAGCTCGCCATTGTTACTTTTTAATTGCTATTACCTTCATCAGTTCCTGAGTTGGTGGGATATTATCACTGTCTAGCAGACAGCAGCTCCTCTCCTCTCGTCTCCCCTTTCTATCTCCTCTGAAAAAAAAAAACACTTGTCTGCTGGCTGGAAATGGTGGCGACAGCAGACGGTTAAAGAAACAGTGAACATGTTGTTATCAAAGTTGAAAGGCGTGGAGCTATTGTAATGCCCTCTTTGAAGTCAAGCACGGCTGTGTTTCATGTGACAAATGCACTTCAAAGCAGAGTGGATGCCTTGCTGCTAGGGCTGTTTCTCCTGTAATGGCATTCGGTCTCTGCATGCTCTGTACCTGCTGATATCATTTACCTGTGGCAGCTACGCCTCTGTAGTCCTCAACATGATTACCAGTGTAGAGCAGGGGAAGTCTGCATGGGTGTATGTTAAAAATAAAAGGCACACACAGGACTTTAAATGAAATTTCTCTGCCAGCGAAAAACCTCCTATGAACTTTAATTTTCATTTGCTGACATTGCACAGTGAATTTTAAACAGAAATTCAGAATTGCGACAATGTGCTGCAAATGGTCCTCTGCAGGA
Organism: Lutjanus erythropterus; assembly: GCF_056507025.1. Lineage (NCBI taxonomy): Eukaryota > Metazoa > Chordata > Actinopteri > Lutjaniformes > Lutjanidae > Lutjanus > Lutjanus erythropterus. The sequence goes on from NC_139322.1 coordinate 21,578,528, forward strand.
AATGATTTGAATTAAGAACATTTGAAGAGTAATTCTGTTTATTACAACTTAGGTCTTATTTTCATGGTTTTTGGCTGTAATTTCTGTCGGTAATGATAATATTGCAATTTAATTGCTGAGCGCATGACAACAATGCTAAAAAGAAGTCTGACAGAGCAAGAGGTACCTGCAATCAGACAATCAAACCCTCAAGATTATTTGGAACAAAGAGAGAGAAATGTGGATAGAATGAAGATGAATCGGTTCTTTTTACACCAAGAACTCATCACAGTTTAAAGACTAACCTTCAGTTTCAGTCCACCATGCTTGCCAATTTTCCACATTTTGGGTGTGCTCAATTTTGATTTCACCTCCGGTGTCTCACCTCCAATTATGGACCGAACTACAAAAAAAGGACCCAAGTTTTCATCCAAATGTAATGCAAAACTCATATAAAGTTCCAGAAGATCAGTGAAAATGAAATTGTGAGGAAAATGTCAGTTTCTGTGCATTTCCATCCACTGCTGTTATGTGAATAGTTTTAGATGGACTTTAACAGTGGTGCTAATTCTCTAATTGGCTGGCAAGAAACTGAAGTCCATGTTTCATGCATCATGATTTATTCCCTAAGTGTGACTCTTCCTTCTCCTTCTCTCTGGTTGTCTTTTCATTGCACTTTGTTTTTTTTATTGTTACATCACACCTCAGTCAAGCCTTAAAACTTTTGCAATATTTCAACTTTTTATTTTCAAGAGAAGAGAAAGCTCTCGTACACTGTCCTTTACTTGCAATAAACTTTATTAAAGATACAATAAAGTTTATTACAAGTAAAGGACAGTGTGCTGGAGGTCTCTCTTGTCTTGCCCATGGATTTATCTCCTATACACTTGCCTACAAGAAACTGAAGGTGTGCATGTGCATTTCATTCTGTTTCTGACTTTTTGTTTTTTAAATTTCTGACCCTTTACTCAAGTTTTAAATGTGCATAGAATGTGTGGATAGAAACACACAGATGTCATTTCAGTCCAAAACAAGTGAATGAAATAAAGGTAAATGTTTATTTAACGTTATAATTAATCTTGACAGAAAGTCTTTGGTGTTTAGTGCAGACTCAACGGGGAGATTTTGTAATTGAGGGCCGTCTGCCCTGAGCAGCAGCAAGATAAATCCCCTCATAGAGTCCATACACTTGTGGTGGTGGTAGCAGATGACTCTGCCGGGACTGATAGCCTGATGAAATTATGAAGCTGATGAATCTGCAAAGACTGGACAGTGACGGGGAGGTGGAGGAGTGTGCATGCCAGCAGCATGAACAGCTAAAGGTAGAGAGACAAACATATTTAAAAAGACAGCAGTAAGACAGACTAACAGTTAAGGTCTGTCACTGTGGTATTGGAAAGAAGTGATCAGCTGATGGATCAATTGACAGCCCCAGACAATGATAGTAGCGAATTTATGATTGAGCATGCATGAGAGTAGTAACAGGCAGGGTGGTAAGAAGAATAAACTACAGGCCCAAACATACAAATGTCTTCCATACTAAACTTTCGCTATAGCTTTATTTGTCAACAGTTTTGTCTCCCCTAAAAAAGAGAAAAAAGGAGCAACAAATTTGTTGATTAGTCATCACGGTCATATAATTTATGCTAGCTGAACTCTAGACATTTCCCATTTTTTTTGGTGTATAGTTTTGTTCGGGGTTATAATGGTGCCACCCATTCCCGCAGTCTCGCCCTGCCCTTACCTCCTGTCTGCCCTCCTCACTGATATACCACACAGTCATGCTGAGCTCACAGCTCTGCTCTCCTCATTTCCCTCATTTCGTTAGCTGTCCTCAGTCTCAGATCATTGCCACGTCTGTCTGTCTGGCTGTCAGTCCATGTGTGTGTGTGTGTGTGTGTGTGTGTCTGTGTCTGTGAGTGTGTGAATGTCTGCTAAGAGTGATGGCTACTAATGACAAGGCAGAGCCAGCCAGTAGATGTCAGGGCAGCAGCAGTCTCTTCCTTGTCCTTTTCTCTGGTTGTTTTTCTGTCACCAAGAAATCAAAGAGATGGAATTGTTTCCTTGAGTGATGAAATGGGGATGTAGGCAGCAGGGATGGGAAAGGTAAATGTCAAGAAAAAAAGATTAGTCAGAAGTTCACTTTCAGTGAAATTAAAGTGAAGAAAGTGTGAAGAAAAAGACAATACGAGGCAGAGCAGAGAGGGATGGCAGGGCTGGGTTAAGCACTTCATATTCCCTTCATATTCCCTTTCAGTCAGCAGAACTGCTGAGAACTTGTCAAGTATTGATTATTGGGACTTGATGTCTCAAAACTCTCCTCCCTCTATCTTTTACTTTCCCTTGGTGTCTCTCCACCATGCTCTGTCTACTTGGCTTGTGCCCAATCTAAATGTGCAAAACAGAGGAAGCAAAGTGTCACAGAGCACTTTTCCATTTTGTTGATGCTGCAACTCTTCCCTGGTTGGTTTGACAATATTAATTGCTGTCCCCAGTGCTATTGATGGGCTGACCCAAGCCAATCCCGCTCAGTCCAGCTCAGATCTCGATGGATCAGGCCTCTGGCAGGACCAAGACCCGTAGGACCTGCCCTTATGTGGTAGGCCAAAGCTTAGTTAGCATTTACTCTTACGAACAAGGAAACGTGAAGTTATTCAATTGCTTTAGTTTACCACAGTACATCCAGAAATTCCAGAAATTTACTTCGGTTTTAGCCATTAGCACAGATTTGGGATGGGACTCTCCAGATATCAGACATAAATGTAAAATGCCTTAGCTTTCGAATAGACTTGTGAAGATGTTTGATCAGAGACTCACTAAAAAGATATCTGATTGGGACATTTTGCATGGTTATCACTGGCCCAATGAGTTGAAATCCTTATTTTATTTGAACTACTTATCATTCATTTTCCAGGTGTGACATTCTGGAGATAAGGAGACAATTTAAACAAAGACAAAAACCGCTATGTGCACAGTTAAGTTCGGAAACCGTACCATTAGCCGTGGAAACTGGCACATTTAATGCCACTCCAGAGGAGGACAGACTTTGTTTTGTGATGTTAATGACGTTCATTTTATTTGTTTTGCTGTTCTGTCTATGTTTACTAGGATGTCCATTTATGATGATTTCTTGTGACTGGATGATTTTGAAAAAACTTGCTTTTAGAAGGGAGCCTTTTTTGTAGTAGACCTTTTTTTTTAACCAAGCTTGGAAGAGAAGGCAAAATACTTTTAAATTAATTTTGTAATGAAATGTTTTCTCACAGAAACTGCACTTGTAAACCTATGAGGGTTGTGCAGTTTGTGTGCGTTACAAAAAAAGAAATCAAATACACCCCAAGCAAACACAAATAGTGTGTATACTTTATTTGTCCCACATATAGACATTTTAAAGGTACAAATTTAGAAGTGCGAAAAAGTCTTAAAGCTACACATGAGCACAGAGCTGATAAATGGAGCTGATCTCAATTAATTTGGGTTACTGTTGGTAAGCTGTTTATTAAATAGCTGCTCTGCTATTTTCAGGACAACATGTTCAGATGTTCTCAACAAATTATAACTCCAGAAAATGACTATATGGAAAAAGGAAACGTAAAAGGAAAGAAAAGTTAAGTTTGAACCAAAAGTACATATGCTTGCTGAACCATCAGCACACAGCACCTCTGGGAATGTTTTTTATGTGAGTCTATTTAGAACTGTAGTTGATGCGGTCTTGTTCTTGGCTACCTCGGGAGAACATTCAGATTCAGGCCACTGCCCTCCCCTCCCCACAGTGGAGGGAATGTGCCGAGGCAAGGCTTAATGTACTGCTTAAAAAAAGTCTAAGACTTCCGCTACCAGTCAATAATGTATGTGACACCCCGCCGCCCCTCCCCGTCCACTCCTCCTCTGCTTCCCTGACAGCGGTTGTTAGCATCGCTCAGCTATATATGACAGCTTTTGCTAACTTTCACGGCTTTAGTTGTGCATTCATAATGGATAGGCATTTGTTAAGGTCAGTGGCTTCAACCGTCAGGAAACCCACCACACAGCAAGTACAGCGCAAGAACAATAAGCCAATCAAGTTGACAGCTAAATGAGGGGGATCGTTTATGAACTTTTGAAAGTGTAAACAAGCTGAATCCTTTGTCAGGCAAATCATAATCACAGGATGTCAGATAATGAAAGGGGGTAGATGAGTGCAAATGTCAGAGAAATGGACTGGGCGGGAGGAAGGGGGCGGGTTGAAAAATGATGAAATAGGAACGGAAATTGTGCTTAATTGAGGGGGAAGAGATTGCTCCAACTTACACAAGGGAACTGGGGGGACATTAGGAAAGAATGATGTTCCTCAGGCTCAAAAAAGTTGTTTCTAAACCAGTCAGAACCAAAGATAAGGACAATAGGGATGAACACAAATCTAACAAAACACACTGATGTCATTGCTGATATAAATTTTAACACATTTCTCCAATACCTCAGGCTTTTCTTTCTGTTTCGGTAAAATGAATTCTCTTCATGTTACTTTTTTCTTCATAGACGACATTGTCTATGTGTGCTGTGGCTGGAGGCATTATGTTCTTGGGTTGGCTGTCCATCTATTTCGTTCCTGTAAATGCAAAATCTCAATAAGGAATTTCTTCAAATTTGGCACAAGTGTCCACTTGGACTTGCCAATGAACTTGGTAAATTTTGGTGGTCAAAGGTCAAGGTGATTGTGATCCCATTCTTAGGTTAAAAGTCAAAGGTAAAATGGGATAACTCAGGAACATTTACAGGAGTGGAGTTGGTGGTCAAAGGTCACAAGGTTACTGTGATCTCAAAATATGTTTTTGGCCAAACTCAAGAATTCATACATTTATTACAAATTATTGATTTCCCACAAATGTCCACTAGGATTTAATAATAAAGTGATTACATTTCATATCCAAAAGGTCAAAGGTCAGCTTTACTGTGACAGAATGTTCTGCAAAAACACTTTCTGTCAGTCATCTGTACTTTTCCGCAATAATCATACATGTCAGTAAAGTGATAACTTCCATTTTAACACCTTTTATTAATTTCCTCAAAGTCTATGAGTCTGGACAGACATGGATGTAAACTACAACATGACTGGCTGACAGAGACGTACGACTGTGAAGTGGTAATTCTAGTTTTCTGTGTTAATGTGCATCACCTCAGCCAACATGACAGCTCCAAAGGATCACAGAGAGCTCTGGCAAAGCAACGGGGGCTAGATGTGAACTTGTTAACACAACACACAGCTTCCTGCGGTTTGATTTAAGCTAAGAACAAATCGACAAATAAAATGAGCCTGAGGGAATTAAAAGAAAATGGAGCCTGACCCAGAGCAGACCAGTCTGGTCGGGCCTAATCAGGTTTGTGCTGAAAATCAAAGCTCTGTAGTGAAGACAGAGACCAGCAGAAAACACATCAGGGATCTGTAATCAGGTAGAGATGCCAGACTCTTCTTCCAGCGCTAACAAATCTAATCCAGTCACCACAGCGAGTCTTGTTAGCGCTGTGTGTTGAGCTTTTAGCCTGTCAGCTACAGTGAAGGCTTGTGAATGCTGTGTATGAGCTTGTGTGTGTGTGTGATTTCAGGGAGACAACAGGGCCTGCCTCTCTGACTGTGTCAGTTTAATTATTGCTGTCATCTCGTAGCGAGCCCGAGCCTTGGCAGAATGACTTGAGAAAAAAAAGTCATTTCCTCTCTCTTTTTAAACGGCATCATACACTTTGGCAGGACCACCTATTGACAAAAAGACATGGCAGGCTCATTTGAATATATGCGAGTCACACACAAACACACACGGAAAGGCAGCGCACACATCCCTGTACGCCCACAGCAATGCAACATACACACAAAGACAAACACACCACCTGGAGTGTTCGTCCTGGTGATATGCTGGAATTGAAATTCACAGGAGTGAGTAGTTCCTACTTATCTCTAATCTGTTTTTCCAATTGAAAAACTCCCTGCTACCTATGCAAGTTATTTTTACCCTAGAGCTTTAACTCCTATCTTTCTGCACGGTATGTTATACTACATGAATGATATGCCAGAATAGATTATCCACAGGTGAAAATCAAGTATTTAAATGTTCAGCAGAGTGCAGTAGAGATTTAATAATGTTGGTTATGTATAATGATATTGTAATGTTCGGTCATTTTTAGGGATGTAACAATATATTGAATATTACTGCTGGCTGCTGCTTTTATTTTATTTCATTAACATCTTCACTGTTCTGATTGCACATAAAAGTAAACTTTTTTAACTCTGATTTTATGCATACGTAATGTAATATTATGATGGTTTTCCTAAAACTAGATAAAAGATAATATATCACCTTGTTTATAGTATAACAGTATATCAGTATATAACAAGATATTGAATTGTAAACCCTGTATTGTGATGCATATCATATTGCCAGGTTTTTGCCAATGAGCAGCCCTAGAAGTAAAGCAGAAGCACTTTAAATGAAAAGGAAAAACAATTTTATAAGAACAAAAAATGCTGGACACATCAGATATATTATTTAATATAGCAGATTTTTTTCACATTGTCTGTGATTTAAAATATTGTGATTAATATCTTAATGTGGACTTTTTATTATGGTATTACTGCACCTTGAGTTTTTGGTATTGATACATTCCTAGTCATTTTTACACATTTTCGATTGTTAAAGGCATTTGGTTTTCTTATATACACATATGAAAAAAAAAATAATAGAGAGAGAAATTATAACTCACAGGCCATCTCACAACTGCATATTGATAGATACACACACACACACACACACACACACACACACACACACACACACACACACACACTGTACATGCATGTAGTCAAATTCAATTTCAGATTACAGAGTTCATCACACTCACAGTGACACACTTGCATACTCTCAAGCCCCATGATTGACATTTGCAAAAGCAGCTATGAGACAGAATAGGTCAAAGGGCTAATATCTTAACACGTGTCAGCTGAGAAAAACATTAACACTCACGCGTGCACACACAAACACACACCATCACCCACTCACAAATGCTGAAAAGTGTGTTTCTATCGACATCGGCTTCACAGGCAGCGTTTTGACATTTTGCTGGGAGTGTGAGGCTAAGCGTTCAGACCTTTAGAGAATGTTATTCTCTCATTCCTCTCTCATCCTCCCTTTATTCCACCGTCCTTATCTCTGTTTGTTCCTAGTGCACGCTTTGTTGTGGATTTCCAGCAGATGCACCTGTCGGAGGTTTTGCTTCTCAATGCAAGGGTTCTCACACACACATAAAATATACACACACATGCATAAGAGTTTCTTGTTTATTTCTGAAAAAGATCTGAAGACGTCCAGGCCAGAGGCATCCACTGTGTCTTCTGCTGTTATACATCAGACCAGGAAGGAAGCGTAACGAACACAAACATGAATCAATAGCCGAATTGAGGCGAGCACAGAATGATATGCAACGATATGCAGTGGCCAGGTGTGTTGCTATGGTGAAGGAAATGATTGGCCAGGCCCTAGATTACAGTGTTCACTTCCCAAAACAGCCTGCACACACACACACACACACACACACACACACACACAACCTCACACATGGCTCAGCTGAAATAAGCTGGCTGATTGCAGTAGTTTTACGGGTAAAGCCATTTGAATGGAAATGTGAAATGGAAGTGCATTACCAAAACTCATAGACACCAGGACCAGCTGTGAATGAGAGAAATAACTTGCTATGAGAACATACCGTGCGCATCACAGTTGGAAGTAGAAAGAAGTGCTTCTGTGTGTGTGTGTGTGTGTGTGTGTGTGTGTGAGAAAGTCAAACTGTTAGTCAGGGCCCAGAAAACCTTCCATCAGGTCCTTCACCTTTAGCCTGTTTGAAATGCTGCTGTTTGCCAACAGTTATTACTGTATCTATTTTTTCCTCAGCGTCAGACCGCAGGCAGTTACATCTTCAACCAGCCATCATCACCAAAACTGGAGCCCTTCATAGCAAGACAGGACAACACCTACACCAAATATCAATGACTCATTATAGAAAACAAACTGTGCTGTTCCCCGTGACACGCCTTGCTCTCATAATAACAAATGACGCTAATCGCCCCCTCAGTCCCAGCATTGCTTTCTGGTTGTAGATGCAGGAGTTGAAAATAGAAAAAAAGCTCAGTTTTGCAGGAGCTTTGTTCCCTCTGCCATAGCAAATCTGAACAAACTGCAATGTTTTCGCTGTTTGTAAGGATGTAGGCTACATCTTTACAAACAGTTTCAACATATGTCGACTAGGCATATAGAGAAGGTGGCGCATGAAGATGCAGTGGCCGGTAGCTCTTTCAAATGTTGTTACTTTTTGCCTTTAATCCGTTATTTTTTCAGGTTATTGCTAATGCGCACATCACCTATGACAGAAATGCAGTTGTAGTCATTGGAAAATGAAGATGTGGAGTTTGGATTAAAGAGCAGCAGACCCTGAGAGGATCAATGAATGCAGTCAGCATCTTGTACATGTAGTCAGATCAGCTGGATGTACCACAATGGGTGACCGCCCAAAGTGTAAAGGAGCAGGGCAGGGACAAGAAACTACTACTCACTTTCATTACTCACATGATCAGATTTAGTTTTTGAGTCCACAGAACACTGTTTTTAAACTGAAAACACAACCCAAACAAACAGATGAACAAAAAACATGACATGCCTCCATACTGCTCGTCTGGTGTAATCCAAGTCTTCTAAAATCCATGCCAAGTTGACTTGAAAGACGTCATTTACACCAGGTTTTTAGCCTAAAACTTCACTGTAGATCCGTAGCTTGCAGCCGCGTGCACACTGTCTGAACTGGGTGTGTGCAGGTACAAGCGAAAAGCATGTTGTTTTGTTTTTTCAGTTGCTGAAAACTGGTCACCATTCGTGAGATTCTGCAGTGCTGTTTTTCTGTGAAACTGCTGTCTTATATGTTGTGAACTGTTATCTTTGGATTTTGGACCATCTGTTGGACAAAACAGTGACAATGTCAGCCTGGCCTCTGGAAAATTGTTTCTATGCTGATGTCAGCTTGGCCTCTGTTATGTGTCTGTGTCAGGCGACAAGAATTCTTTAAGGGAATTTCTTTAAATTTGGTACAAAGATCCACTTGGACCTGGAGGATGAACTACATAGATTCTGGAGGGAAAATCACTGTGACCTCACAAACCACATCTTTGGACATAACTAAAGAAATTAGTTAGTGCTTAGTTATGACACAATTTCACTCCAATATCTAATAGGACAAAATGATGAAGTGATGACATTTTATATCCAAAAGGTCAAAGGTCAGCCTTACTGTGACATCATAAGTTTCCGCTCTCTATCAGTCCTCTGCACTGTAATATTTGTGTTTTCCACAGAACAAAAGATGCAAGTCATAAAGCAGGGAGAACTTTATTTTATGGGGACTGTGCAACTTAAATTTCTCCATGATTATCTTTCATTTGAGTATGATGACAGCGACATGTTCCCTGCTATAGACAAAAAAAAAAAAAGCTATTTTCAAAAGATGATAGTTCTCATAAACGAGGGAGGCAGAGAGGGAGCGTAACGTTGAGTCAAAGGCACGCAGATACCCGACTCACCCCACAGGCACACACAGCAGACGGTAGCAGCAAGAGGGTGATGATAGTGTGTGTGTGTTGTTGAGTGTATGAGAGAGAGTGCATGTGTAAAACAGCATGAACTGATGATGGAGTTTGTTGTGGTAGTGTCCAAAGAACCTGAGGCAGTCATTACCTCTACTGCTGAACCATTTAGGAAAATAGCCTCTTTTCACGAGACGGCCAAATGTCTGTCCGCTATCTGTGTCTGTCTGTATGAGTGTGTGTGTGTGTGTCTGTCCTGAGGGTTTGTAGTGTTGCTTTATAGTGCTGAGGGGTACTTATAAAGCCAGTTGTAAAGCTACTTTCTGCATGGATGTTTCTCTGCCTATTATCTTTGACCCACTAATCAATTCACTTTTGTGCTAAAACTATTATATCCCCCCCGTCTCCTCCTCTCTTTTCATCCTCTAGAGGCTGGTGGAGGCGGCAGAGGAAGCCCACCTCCAGCATGAGGAGGATCCAGACTTACAGGTATGTATATATGTGTCCTCTGGATCTACAGTGTTTTCTGACCACACAAACATTATAACGACTAACACATCCACTCCCTGCTTTTGTAAGCTTATTAATTAAATCAGGCTGAAAATAATTTATCCAACAGAACCCAGTGCTTCTGAGATTAGTGAGGGAAAAGGCCCAGTGAATGACAAGGGCCTCTGTAAACACAACAGAGCCGAGAGGGGGAGAAAAGGCATTAGGAATCTTGTTCTGTAGTGTGTTTCGCTTCACTGGGCTTAACAGTCTTTTCTATTTTAAAAGTGAGTGTTAGTCCACATCTCTCTATAATCTTTTTGTCAGCATATGTTTTGTCCTGACACCGTCACGCTATCAGGTATTCGCAGTCTCACAAGAGCACAAGTCACAACAAACATATATACAGATATAATTATATAAGCAAAAAAAATCCACCCTATCCCGTCATGATTTTACATTTTGTGTGTGAGTGAAAAAAGTTTTTAGACATTGAGCCGTCGCATTGAGCCAGTAATCTAAAGAGATGGATTTCTGGGTGATGTCATCAGTGAGATTGGCATGCATGCAGGGGATAGAAAACAAATCAGAATGACTGAGAGCATATGAGGACATCATGAGGAGTTGATTTTAATGTTATAAACTGCATGAGTCACAAAAGTAATGTGTGGAAAAATGTTCTTCAAACTTAGCTCATAGTGCAAAATTAGCTGTGATCATCCAGCTATGTGGTCAGAGCAGTGGATGTTAAATGGTGCAAAGCAGGTGATTTTCCTGTTTGAATAGTAGTTGTTAGTAGGGATGTTCCTGGTGACAAATTTTCCTGTTGGTAGAACACAAATTTTAATTTAGATTAGTCAACTAGTTGTCCTCAGATGTTTTGTTTTGCCCACAACCCAAAGATATTCAGTTTGATATCATAAAGGAGAAAAGAAACGAAAAAATATTCACATTTAAGAGACTGGAATCAAAGAATTTTGATTTTTTTTTCTTAAAAAATAATCAAATCGATTAATTAATAATCAAAATAGTTGAAGATTAATTTAATAATCAATTAATAAATGATTCAAGTTTAATTGTTGCAGCTCTAAACGTCACTGCTTAACCATCTTCATTGAACCTGGAGTAAAAGTCCTGGTAGGAGCTGCTGTATATCACCTCAGTACTGTATTCCCAGTGGTCAAAATGGCCTCCATCCGTCTCAGAGGCCGATGGTCGGTGTCCAAGCCAAACAGGGCTGCTGACTGAGCTGACTAGCTAATGGCAACTACAACACAGTTAGCAGCAGTGCGCAGGTTCAGTTATTATTACATTATACGTTAAAAAATAACACATAAACTGTAATTTTACTGGTTTTCAGAAAGTTGCTTTATGCCTAATTACTGAAATATATATAAGCTATCATGACGCTTGAGTTTATTGTTTGTATGTACTTAATGGGAAACACATCTAGAGTAAATGTGAGGTTTTGATGTTCACTGGTGTTTGCACAAAGTTTTCAGCTATTTTGGTAGCAAAAGGAGGAGTTTTCTTCCTTAATGGAAAATTCTACTTTGTCATAATCTGGGTGAAAATTTTGTAGTTTTTGCCATCGTTCAGTCATGATAACTACACAGATGCTGCTACACTGTCTGCTGATATAGTTATCAGGTCATCAGCCACTATGATGAAGTCACTCTTCTCATAACTGTATAAATAATATATAGGGCTCCCCTCTAATATTGCAAATTACATTGCAATTACAATATAAGCCAAAAATAATCGTGATTATATATTTATTCCTATAAATATAGACCTATATAAATATGTAAATATGAAATTAGCCAATTCAACTTTGTCCTGGACTCAGGATGAGTTAAAAACCTTTACTCCACCCCATCATGTGAGGTTCATATTTTCCAGGAAACTAGGATATTGTAGTCCAACACTTCAGATTCAGTAGAATCAATCTACTGCTTAGTTACGGCATCACGATAGCACCTACAGATGTGTAATAATAATAGCTAAAGATGAAATTGTGTGTGGGAAGCATCTCACAGTATATATTTTGTTAGAGGTGAAGCCATTAATCCTCATGCTTTCATGCCAGAATTGACTCTTGTGACAAACACATTTTGAGCCTGCAACATAAATCGTGAATTATTAATGGTATTATATCACTGTCACATTCCCTACTCAAAAACTCAACAAATTTTAAACTATTCCCTGGGAGTTCCACCCTCAGTTCTGCAGACTTGGGCAAATGCATTCAGTTAATCATATCTGCATACACACCCCCAAACCCAGCCTCTGCTCTCATGGTTCTGCCTCAAATCCATTTGAGCAGCTTTAATTTTTAGAGTGCAGCTTTGTATTGTGTGTGTGTGTGTGTGTGTGTGTGTGTATGTGAGCCAAAAAGAGAGGGAGCGAGAGAGAGAGGCAGTGCACTTGTGATGTTTTCGCCTGAGTTTGCTGCGCATCGTGCACATCTCAGAGCAGAGTTTATTAAAGTAGGAGGAGCGACAGCAGAAACTTGAGTTTTAAAGAGCAAATATGATGCTAAGCTGACTTGGGAGTATTTGCTGCTAAACTACTTATAAAGTCTGTGGCGTGTGTGTTATGTGTGCCTGTGTCTCTGCCTGTGGCGGTGAGTATGTGTTTACTCTGTCAGCTCTTCAAGGCATTACAGTGAATACCCGGAGGTTTGCTGCTGTCATGGACCATTAAGAAGGATCAATTACTAAATTTAACCACTGACTGCTGTCCAGCTCTGAATCTTCCTCTCACAGAACTTCTTTCCTTTCTTATTTTTGGACACCTGCTTGATTCTCTGCTTTAGAGAACCACCATGCAAGATTTAAGGGAATTTATCAGCAGAATATTTCAGAAATGGAATGTAATATTCATAAGTATGTTTAAATTGGTGAATGTTCAATTGAAAATAAGAATCACTGTGTTTACATTACTTTAGAATGAACCATTTATATCTGCAGAGGCTGCAGGTCCTCTTCCATAGAGGCACGTTTCTACTGTAGCCTAGAGTGGACAAACTAAACACTGGCTCTAGATACTGTCTTTCATGTTTTTGCAGCAGTTTTGCAGCTAATGTATTTTCTCCTATGACCTTGGAAAGGGAGGGTGAGGTAAGCAGTATTCATTTTGTGGCAACCTACAACCTCACTGTTGCCATTAAATCCAACACACTGGTCCTTTAAAGGGAGATTCATTGTGTAACACTTAAAATTGCTTCAAAGTGGAGCAAAACTTGGTATAAGTGGGCCCATTTGGATGGAATAATTTTCACTATTTAGATAACAACTTAGATAACTACAACAAGAAAGAAAATCAGCATCTATTTTGATCATCAATTTTTCTTTTTTGTAAACAATAAGAGAACAACAACACTATTAATAATAAAAACAATAACTTTTATTTATATAGCATCTTTCATACATGCAAAATGCTTTGCAGGGTGGCATAAAAGACCTTACAACTTCATATGGCATTAAAAAACAAGACACAAAATACAAGAAATACATAACTTCATAAAGTAGAAATTAAAAAAAAATCTGTATTAATCACTTAATTGAGAAAATAATTGTCAGATTAACTGATAAATAAAGTCATCATTAGTTATAGGCCTGTGGATTTCACAAAGCTCATGTAAGAATCAGCAAATGCTTCTGTAAAAACTCACAATTTTGCACCAAAAAAGTAAGAGATCCAAATTTAGACCATAATGCAACATGGCCTCACAGTGTTGTGTTTTGAGAAACTGTGCCTGTTTCAATTGGATTAAGTCCATCTCTCTTTCTTCTATCTGGAAATGGTGTTTGCTCCACCTGCACAATCGCTCACAGCTGATTGCAACAAGTTCACTCTGGGTTTGAACACCATCCTGGAAAATGTACGTTTATCACCGGCTGAAGCAACAGGTACACTGGGAGATCAGCCAATAGAGAAAAATGTAGCATTTCATTGCAGAATTGCTTTGTGTGTGTGTGTGTGTGTGTGTGTGTGTGTGTGTGTGTGTGTGTGTGTGTGTGTGTGTGTGTGTGTGTTCACTACCGCCCACTCCTTTTCACTTGGCACTGAGGAATTTACAACAGAACAGGAACCTAATTCACACATTCATTCTGTCATCAGTTTAAAGAAACATCTCATACAACTTAACACACACAACTGTAATAAAACAAGCATGGGTTTGTCAATGAAGAGTAAATTGTGAGTTTCTGCCTGTTGCAAACTGGTCATTATGCACAAGTTTGCATGTTAACAAAACTGCCTTCACAGATGCATACTTGAGTTTGGCATGTATTTATCTAGGATGGCAATTTTGTGTGTTCTTGTGGATATGTGATTGTGTGTCTGCCTGTATGTGTCACTTTGTGACGCCTGTCTGTGAGTGTTTGTGTTTTCATATGCTGCTTGAGGGCCAGTAACACTGTGTGGGCTCACAGCGGTGCTTTATGCCAGTAATTACTTGGCGGCGATGAGATGAGCCCAGCAAAGTGAGTGTCCCTTTGTTTCAGCTTTAATGACACAGCTACAGAGCTGATAATGGCTGATACAGAGTGTATACTGCAATGTAGAGTTTCACAATGTCTCGGACAAAGTGAGACACCATTATCAAGTTCAAATACCTCTATACAAGAACACTTGTTATATCACTGTACCTGTATTATGTATATACTGTGGCGAAAATGTGGGAATTGGGAATAATCAAAAGTAGGATAAGGAAGGGAAAGAGAGAGGAGATAAATGATCATGATAATGACAATTACATGTACCTACCAGATGCTTGTTAGCGTGGTGTGTGACCACAGTAATAGCATCTACTTTAATCAGAGATTAACGTAATGGCAGATGCAGTGAGCGTATGATGCAGTGTTACTTCATTACAGAGATTAATTTCTGAACCTGAGCCACAATGCAGAGCCCATTGTTTGTTGCACCTACAGGTTTTCATCAGACACAATCATGTTTGCACAGCACCCTACCAGTAACCAGTAGGGTTGGGTTCCCTTCATGTGTGAACTGATAGTTTAATTTCTCCGTAATAACAAAAATGTAATTTTAGTTAAAAAAAACAAAAAAAACAAGCAACAACATCTTAGTTTCAACATAGTAGGGCTGCAACTAACAGTTATTTTCATAGTAAATTAATTTGTTGATTATTTTCGTTAACAGTTGTTTGTTTTAAAATGTCAGAAAATTGTGAAAAATTTCAATCAATGTTTCCCAAAGCCTCAGATGACGTCCTCAAATGTCTTGTTTTGCTTACAGCCCAAAGATACTCAGTTTATTGTGACAGAGGAGTAAAGAAACCAAAACATATTCACAATTAAGAAGCTGAAAATAGATCATTTTTACAGTTTTTCTTAAAAAAATTACTCAAAGCGATTAATTGATTCTCAGAATAGTTGGCGATTAATTCAATAATTGATTAATAATTGATGAATTGATCCATTGTTGTAGTTCTACGAGATTGTTCCCCATGAAGAACATTTTAAACACCTCATGAAATAAAAATCCCTTCCTCACAAACCTGAAACTACAATCTACAAACTGCCGCCTGTCAGTCTGTCACCAGAGCAATTAACGCTGTGTTTGTGTCTCAGAGGAAGCTGAGATGTTATGTAGTTGTTGTGAAGTTGCATACTGTTATATTATCCTGTTAATAATATGCACTTCACAGATGTTAATATTCATACTCATTCTTTGGGCTGGGCAATATAATGATATTATATTGTGATGAGACTAGATATCGTGATAGGTTTTGGATAATGTTGTATCATGATATGTCAGAAGTGTTGTCCTTTCCTAGTTTTAAAGGCTGTATTACAGTTTAATGATGTCATTTTGAGAATTTACCAGACTGCTCCAGCTGATCTATTATTTGCCTTTACTCACTTAGGCATTATATCCACATTACTGATGATTATTTATAAAATAATCTCACATTTTGTCAAAGCACCAATAGTCATCCCTGTAGTATTGTTGCAATATAATACAACAAACTTATTTTATCCCCTCAGCCACTTCCACCCTTCGGAGTACACAACAAATCAGTCACAACTTACACGATCAATAATTATCGATATCGACCGATATGAAACTTCACTATCGTGACAGGTTTTTTTGGCTATATCGCCCAGGCCTACTCATACTAAGGTTTTGGATATACTAATAAATCTCATACACTGTTGTAGCGTACTAAATAGCATGTTGGCAAGGAATTTCGGACACTGCCAGTGGCTGAGGGTTGGCTAATGCTAGTAAGAAAGCTAAACCACACTGAAATAAGCCCAGCTATCTCCAACAACAACTCCAAAAAACAATTAACCACCTGGGATGCTGATGAAGTTGTAGATGCCTCACTTTGAGTTTTGTTGAATTACACTTTTTAGGTGCTCAATGCAGCTGCACTAATGTTAGCTTCAGCTGCTGCAGTGGCCTTTCAGGCTAAACATAGTACTCTCTTCAGCTTAGGTGGGTTACCCAGGCCAGCATTGCATGTCACATTACAAGTGTTACAGCGAGTGTTGCTGCTTTGAGTTTTGAAAAGTGTAGCCACACTTGCGACCATTTTCAGCTGGCTTTACAACACCAGTACCAATACCAGTATCCTTAAAAAGGTACTGATACCAATAGAGGGCTTCATTCGAAACCCATCGTGAATGGAAGAATACCTGATTATTTTTTTCAAATGGTACCTAAAAAGTATTGTGCACCAATACCCAGCATAGCTATTAAGGGGCTTTCGCATGATAATAAATTTGTTCCAGACTCACCGCGAGGTAGAGCACAGAGAGGCAAAGCACAGCGCTACAACCGCTATGTCCTGTCTGCCTGGTATACAAACGACTCTACCGCTGATCATGTTACCCAGACTCACTGTGACTTGAACAAGTTGCAGGAACAAAACCGCAGTTTCTCTGTTTCTTTTTCCCTCCATACTCTAGTTACTCTCTCAGCCAGATGCTTGCATGTAGGCCAACTGAAATTTGGCACCGATTGATTTAGAATGAATTGGCACTTGATAGTAGCAAGGAAATTTGGTCAGTATCATCATCATCATCATCATCATAAATCACTCAGTCATTAACAGCACAATGGTAACACAAAACACATGTGCTTACCTATTTTATTTTTACAAAATAAATGTTCCTCTAGTATACTCCATCCTTTCATCCCATCACCGCCCTGCAGTGCTGATCCGCTGAAGTGAGTTTGGCCTGTTTGGTCTGACTGAATGAAAGTTACGCTTACTTAAATGATTATCAAGTAACATGAACGGCAAATAATGGACTGACTGAAATACTTGCATCATATTTTTCAGAAGATTATTAAAGTATTGAAAGATACTGATAGTCACAGTCAAAGTCCTCGTCCAAATGTGGGAGGTTCTGCATCGTGTTGCGACACCCGTCACAAATTAATCCCTGCTTCACAGGCTCGGTCATCAGAGTAATAATAACAGACTGTCTTTGTCTGGCTATCATTCTGCATCCATGTTAGTCTGTGTGTGTGTGTGTGTGTGTGTGTGTGTATTGGAGTATGGTTAAGCAGGTTTTTCAGTACCTCTTGGCAAATGATGTTGCAGCCATTAATTTTTCTTGCTAATTGTGTTTTGAATTGCCTGAGCAGTAAATTAAATGGTTGAGCATAATGTAGCAGCGATCACAAACTGCTGTAGCTTTTTTGTTGCTGTTTACATACACAAATATTAATATGCGTGTACATTTTTGTGAGTGCTGTGTATACCTGTGTGTGTGTGTGTGTGTGTGTGTGTGTGTGTGTGTGTGTGTGTGTGTGTGTGTGTGTGTGTGTGTGTGTGTGTGTGTTTGCACAGCTCTGATGGTGGCATTTCTAATAGTGCGTTTTACTGCAGAACATGGTGAATAGATGGTAATTATCACCAGCTGTGCTAAAAATACCACATCTACGCTGTAGGGTGAAACCTCCTCCATCACTATTCGGGGGTTTATTATAAAATGTTTGTGTGTTTTTTCGCTATTGGATACATATTTGGCTGGCAGCGGTTTGATAGGAATTTCCTTATCTATCCTTTCCAGAGCTCTTCTGCTTCCATGTGAAATTGGCACGGTAATCTGCTGCGATTTTCCTCCCTTGCTCTTTTACCCGCAGTGCTCATGTACTGTAAATAGGAAAGCAGAGAGCAGTCTCCCATGCCCTCTGCAGCCAATGAAATCCTTCCTTGGAGGCTGGAGACAAACAGCCAATTGCCAAGCCTGATGTTGACTGAAAATGTAGCCCCAGTCTGGAGGGAGCAATGGGAGAGAAATGCTTAATCTTCCTTTTTTTCCTTCTCTCTGTCTCTCTTTTGTTCTCACACTCCCCTGTCTAGGGTATTACCATAGAGTGCAGAGAGGTGGCCGCATGCTTGTTGATTTGCCAATTTGCTCGTCTTGTTACTGGCAAAAATTATTTGACCTGAGTGTGTATTCAGAGTATCCTCTGCTTCACTGCCCTGTCCGATTTTTAGGTCATTTATTCAAGAGTTGGCCCTGTCTGTCTGACATATAATGCACAAATACGCCCAATAGCCCAAACAACTTCCGGAACTTGCGCAAACTGTGTGTATTAAGAGCCATTTGAAGCTGTTAATCACAGTCTATAATCGCCAAATCGTACTTTAAATGCCACTGAAATGCACGCTACTTCGCACTGTGCAATACAAGCCTTACACATTAATGTACAAAACATGACAACAACTCACTAAACGCTTCACCTTTTCAGACCGAAGAGGGTCACAGTGTCTGTGTGTAGAGGACCCAGAGCTAACATTAGCTGCCAGCCTGACACACAGTGTGGCTAACATTAGCAGTTCTAGCAGCAGCAGCTCCGCTTGCAGGTTTATGTCTGTGCTTAATGTGGGCACGTTTCTCCAGTCGAGTGAATATATATCAGCTTATTCTGTCACAGTCTACATTCATCTGTCCGACTTTGCTGATATAAACATCCGGGGTTGCCAGGGCGATCGGGGCATACGCACTGCGCGAGAGGGGCTGCCGTCCGACTAGTGGCATGTGGCTGCATAAAATCTTAGAGGCAACAGATAACTGGCATCGTGCATGAATGAAATATTGATAAATATTTTATTTTTAAACATTTTAAATCACTAGTGTTTCTGGTGCCGACTAGTGTGGGTGGGGACGTTTAATCGTATAGTTGTTTCCACCATGTGATGGCAACAATACTTTGAAGGGGTCATGCTTTTACCTGTGTCTGGACATGAAAAAAAACATGATACAGTCCTTATGACAGTAAAATGGGCTATTTAAAGCCAATCAATTTTCTAATTAGAAGAAAATGTGGGTAAGAACACTGTTGCATGAAAAAAAAAGATATACAGCTGTAAATAGAATCTTATGTCTGCTTGGAAGTGTTGAGGAGGATCTTATAAACAGGCCTGTTTATGGTTTTACTATATGCCTCTTGTTTTTTTTTTACATATGGACCTGATAGAAAAACACCTCATGTCTCCTTGTTGTTTAGATGTAAGTTTTTCACTTCTGTATCAAGCCTTGTAAACATAACTTTCCTACATTTTTGTATGAAGTGGCTGCTGTCTAAAACGGATTATAAAGATGCCATTAAAGTGAAAGAAAAGGGATGCACATGACTAATTTATTCTTTGTAGTAAAATGTAATAACATACTGCCAGAATTCTTTGTAGCCATTAGTGAGAAAGTATTCTATGCAGCCCAACGGACTCCCAGTGATTTTCCTATCTGGCCCACTTGCTGTTGAAGTTGAATAGTTCTGTCCTACATTCTGGTCCTTAAACTAACACACAGTAACTACCAACACTGTGCTTTCCAGAAAACTAGAGTAGTGTGAGCAGACAATCAGATTTGAACCTGGACACCACGGAGTTATGGTGCATCACACAGCTAACAGTCAGTTTCACTTGTGTTTTATATACAGTATGTCCCATAGAAGCTCTGAGAAAAGGAGCGAAAGGTGAAGTTCTCTCTTACCTGACATGACGTCCCTGAGTCTCTCTAAACAATTCAGTGCTAAGCCTAGAGAGAGTCTGAAGAGATAAGGACTGACTTAACCAATTAATTATTCATTTCCTTTGGACAGAGAACATTGGCTACACAGAGATGTGTCTAAATAGCATGCAGCTTGTTTTAAAATCATACTTTGTTTTTCCACAGATTCATACTTTCTGTGTTTATTATTACTTTTTGTACCAAAAATACAACTTTGCTCTGATTATAGTTCATAACACTGTAGAGCTGCAACAATTAGTTGATGAATTGATTAGTCAATCAAAAGAAAATTACTCACCATTTATTTCAATTATTGACAAGAAAATGTGTGTTGGTTGCAGCTTCATAAACAGAAAGATCTGTTGCTTTTCTTTGTCATTTATAATAGTAAATGAAGAGGCTTTGGGTTTTAGACTGTTGGTTTGACTAAAAAAAAAGCAATATGAAGATGTCAGTTCAAGCTCTGGGAAGTTGTGAGGAGCATTTTTCACATATGTGGGGTATTTAATAAACAAAACTATTAATCGATTAATTGTAAAAATATTCAGCAAATTAAACAGTAATGACCGTAATTGTTAATTCTGCCCCAAAACACTGATAAAAACTTGTCCTCGCCCCCCTTTCTCTCACACACACACGACCATGTGTAATGAGCATTTTAGCTTCACATGACTGTTATAGATTGTAGTCATGTTATATTTTATTTTAAACAGAGAAATACAAACGAACACCTTCTGAATTCATGTTTCTCTCCTTTACCGAACTAAGCCGACCTTAATTAGCCCCATAACTCTTCAGAAAACACACCTCATTTAAACTCGACAGAAAAATGTGTAAATCTCACCAAAACCATCTTTGTTACTCTGTCCACTCTTCCAACAATCACCAACTCTGGTTTGGTCAAAAATAAATCATCACTTTACCGCATGAAAAGAGTGTAAAGAGTCTGGTTTTGCGGGCTGCTTACCTCTCACTCGTCACCCAGCTCAGCGCACTCATGGTCAGCTGAGTGGGTGTGTACTGCGCTGCTGGATGAGAGCACAGTGCAGAGCAGAGGCTGTCACTCTGCAGACATTTGCAAAATAAAATGACAAATATCGCCCTAAAAATCGGACATAAAAAGCAATCGGCGATGGATTCAGCCCATCGTCGATAGACGATATAGTCGTCCAATCACCCAACCCTAATATGACCCTCTACTTGGCCTTTCCTCCGAGTTATTTACTCAATCTGCTGTCTTGTTTACTCACTGATTACCTGTATCCGAGCCCCCTGGTTGTTTTCCAGTCACATTTCCACACTCTGGGAGTGGTGTCTCCCCCTTCTCCAACCGTGGAGAAAGAGAGCAGGGAGGTGGGTGAATAGAAGAGGAGAGTGGAAGTGGAGATGAGAGTTAAAAGTGAACACCAGAGGGTGGAGCGTCACGGTCAAACCCCCGCTTCACATGTGGTCTCTTCTCTGTCTCACGCTCTCTCTTCTCCCCTCGAGGCTGTTGACTCACTGTTGTGCTCTTTGCAGCAAGAGTATTTATCAAAATCAACACCAGTGTTCTTATTTATTTGTGAGCATGTGCATGTGGGTCACACTCTAATGAACTGTTTCTGTATGACTGGGTGCACACATAGGATACTGAGCTCCATAGGGGCTCCTCTATAAGGTGAAAGGTACTCCTGACTGCTTTTAAAGCAGCATGAGCAAGTGTATCTTTTTGCCATATACACACTTCAGCCACTGACAACCTCAATTTTGGCCATTATACCCAAGGCTGTAATTTAAAAAGATTACACAAATGCTTAAAAAAGGAGCATACAATAAATGAGTTACACTCCAGCAGCTTAAATTAATAAAATTGCTAAAGAGACAGCTACTCAACTCAGTGATTGCAGAGAAATCACAGTATTTAAAGTCAGAATTAAGTGTGTGCATCACTGTAATACCTTTCTGCACGAGTCTTACTCAGCAACACTCAGAAAAAGATTCTGACACATCTCTAGAAACCTGTTAAATGCATGTCCACAGATATATTTGTAGCATACTTCCTACAGAGGCCGTTTCAAAGTGTTTGACATACAATTTAACTTTAAACGGACCATCAAAACTAAATCAATGATAAATTAAGATAAAAGATATTGTTTGAAAATGTCTAAAATTTCAAAGTACTGCACTTAAAGGATTTTTTTTAATGAATATAAAATGGAATACTCAAGAAAAGTTATATTTAGTGGGAAGTCTTATAAAAGTAGAAAGTAGAAAAATAAATAAAAGTGAATAAAAAACCCTGAGATTAAATTGTTACTGTTATTTTGTGATTATCCACTGTCTTTCATTTAGTGAAGTGCTTCACTTAGATAAGTGACAGAAAAGTGATGCTAGCTTTTGCAGATTGAATTACATGAATTCTCTCAACAATCAAAGTGAGCGAACATGCAGATGATGCATGGTGCTTCAGAGCAGAGAGGAATATGGAGTGTTCCACCATGTATGTAGTTGAGTCTAACAGTTATTCTCTTGATTAATCAAAATATTCTTATGGTGTAAATGTTGGACAGGGCAGGTATATTGGTTGGCCAATGTTAAAAGTAAAAGAGAATACAGTCGATTATATATATATTTATATATACTGTATATATATATATACACTTTGAGATTGAGATTGAAGTTTCGTCCTAGAACTTTTTTATTCCAATAATTATTGTGTAAATTAATATGTATTCCTTCTTTTTTGCTCTCATGTAGTACTTTGTGTTGACATAAAAATGAAAAAAAAAAAAAAAAAAGATTGAATTTCAAAATTATTTACCAATTCCTGATCCCCTTCTTTTACGGGATTTTGAAGTCCTTTTTTTGCCGAAACAGACACACTTTGAGAATGACAGTGAGCGAAAACAGTTTCATCTTTGAATTCTGGTTTTTTAATTCTTCCATGTCATCACTGGGTAAATGAATATGTATTCCTTCTTTTTTGCTCACATGGTGTAATTTGCTTAGAAATAAAAAATTACAAAATAATTTAATTTTAAAATGCTTCACCCACAAGAGTGCAGGAAATAAACAAAGCAATGGAGAAATTATGGTATTATTACATACTAAATAATTTTAATTAACTCCATCGTACATTGTACTAATATATCAATTCATATTATGCTTTTAATGTATTTGCATTATCGAACCTTGGATCTATCTATTCTTTTGGCTTATGTTTTGAAACAGGAAACTGCAGTATGCTGCACTGTTTACCTCCAGTAACCCCTCCTCATCCTCTCCCTCTCTGTCTGTGGCACACTGAGTGAGTGGGTGCTGATAGAACATGTGCAATCTCTCAGCGTAATGCACTGCAGCGTTAAAGATCAGGTTGTTAACACCATGATCAGGGACTGCATTAGTGGCACTGGGCACTCCTTCACTGTAATGCTGGAATGGCATAATTGACTTACTCAACACATACACCCACACTTGGACACACATACACACACATTTCCACTCTTACTGTACACACACAGCCCTCGGTTGACGCTCAGGAGCATACACAGATACACACACCCGGTGGTGTGCCCCTGCCTTCATTCACACACCCACACTCACTCCCACACTTTTGAAACTCAAAAGCTGATGGGTGCAATTTTAATCAAAATTAAAGCCCACATGCTGTGAATTTAAATAAGTCTATTAGTGGACTCATTAACTGTTGTTTGTTTAACTTTTTTGTTACTTGACTTTATATTCTCTATACTTTTAACAGCTAATGCCTCTGGTGGCGTTTTCACTCGTCTTTGTCCTTCTCTCACTGTCTTTAAAGACACTTACACAGGGTATAGAGCCAGAACATCTGCTCAACTTCAATTGTTCCTCTGAATCGACTCATTAGTAACTGTTGTTTTCCGTCTCGGAGCCATAGATAGTCACAGCCATTATATATATTTTTGCTTCTTTGTGTGTGAACGTGTGCGTGTGATAGGGATGTTCCTGGCGACTAATTTCCCTGTTGATTAAACGCAAAAATTTAATTTAGACTAGTCGACTTGTCTAACAGTAAGAAAATACCCAGAAAGCGGTTAAAATTGAACATAATTTATTAATTGATAATGCTAAATACTGTAAATACTTAGTGTATTAAGAGCCATTTGAAGCCGTTAATCACCATCTACAATCACCGAATTGTATTTTAAATGCCGCTGAAATATGTGCCATTTTGTGCTGTACCATTCAAACATTGCTCGTTAACCTACACAACATGACAACAACTTACTGAATGCTTCACCTTTTCAGCCAAACTGCGCTGGTTTTACGAGCTGTCATGGGGTTACATGGGCCTGCGAGGCACACACACTCATGGGGTATGGCGAGAGGAGCTGCCATCTGACGGGCCCGCAGCCCCAACTAGTGGCGGGCATTTGCAGAACATCTTAGAGGCAATAGTTAATTGGCATTGTGCGTGAATAAAATATTGAGAAATAGTTTAACCAACTAATATATCTGGTTCCGACGCAGGGGGTGGGGCGCAGGGGTTAATCATGTTGTCGTGTAATCGTGTAGCATTGGAGCTTTGGATGGAGGAATTATTTTTTCAGGTCTATCTGTCTGTACATAGGATACAACTTGTGGATGCAACATCTCAAGACCCCTTTGAAGGAATTTCTTCAGATTTGGCTCAAATGGACTGGTGGTTAAAGTTAAAGTAGTCTGACTCACCAGATGCGCTCTGCAGGTACAAGCCTGCCACTGGGTGACTTCTTTCACTTGGCATCACAGCATCCACTATTTGCATTTTAAACGTCCCTGGGAAACAACACCAACCTCTGGGATAGCAACCTACATGCTGAAAATGGCAAATTAGCACCTGGGATGCTAATGTTATGAACGTAAATAAGCTAAGTTAATGTTTCTTTTGCAGTGATGTAGTCATTTTAATGCACCCCACACCTCCTGCAGCCAGCACTATTTTGCAGAGGCACCTTCGCTGCATCCTGTGCTAAGCGCCACCAAAGATGACTGTGATTAGATTAGGGAAATACAAACAAGGCAGGGTGGTTTTTCCTCTAAAGCAGAATGTGTATGTGTGGAGCCAGCCTTGTCTCCAGGACAGGACACCTTTGTCTCTATGCAAGATTAAGGTCACTGTAACCTCATGTTTTTGGCCAAAATTCAAGAATTTCACTAAATAATTATGACTAGATTTCACACAAATGTCCAATAGGATAAAATGATGAGGTGGTGACATTTTATATCCAAAAGCTCAAAGGTCATTCTCACTATGACATCATAATATTCAGCTTTCTTACCAATCCTCCATACTCCTCTACAGAAATAGTTACTCAGTGAAAATTATTCACTGGAATCATACATGTCAATATAGTGACAGCTTACGTTCTGCTAAAAATACACTTAATCTGTAATACATTTATAATAATAAATCAGAAAATGACCATAAGTCATCAGATATCAAGGAAATATTTTCCTTGATATTTAAGTTTAATGCTACAGCCGTGGTGTCCCTTTAACTAACTTTTTTGTATGCCTGTTAATTAATTCAAGTTCAAATTAACTCACTTCTACCTTATATTGTATATTAAATAGGACTACTTCAACCTATTTAATATACAGTCTAAGCACACACAATTGTGACATATTGCTCCTTAAAACCTTTTTATTAAACTCCTTTGAAGTCTTCACCATGTATATTTAAATCTGGGCATGTGGACATACATGGACATAAATGATAACTTGACTGGTTGGCGGAGGAATACAACCACAAGGCAGTAGTTCTAGTTCTTTACACCTTTTCAAATTAACTTTGCTGCTCTTCCTGCATTTGAGCAAAAAGAGCTGGAAATTGTTTTTATTTTGGAAGTGAGAGTGATCCAATTTCCTTATTCCACCTATCATAGGCTACAAACAGAGGGAAGATGGAGTGCAGCCAGTGAGATGGGAGAGACAAACAGATAGAAAGGGGGACCAGACAGAGACAACCTGGCAATTGCAACAATGGTCTCACAGATAGAGTTGATAGTAGCCAAACCTTGCCAGTGAGAGCTGCATGCATAAGAGAGCACATTTGAGTTGAATACCGGGACGAGACGGAGGGCGGTGAGGAGAGGAGCTTGATGAGGATTGCATGCAGCCAGTGAACAATGGGTAGAAGGAAACAGGCTGAGCCAGAAAAGGAAAGGGATAAATCAGGTCGGAAGGGAGAGACAGAAAAAGTGAGAGTGAGAACGATAGAACAGGTACTAACGAGACAATGGCAGAAAGAGAACAGAGAGAAGACGTAATGGGGTCTGGTCCACTGCAGGTGCAGTTGGCTCTGTCTCTGTGTTTCGTTGTTGGAGGGTGTACATTTTGTGGAAAGATCTCAGTTTTTAAGTATCCTAATTTTGGCTTCAGCCACTTGAGATATTATGTTGAGGTCAATTCTTGGTTTTTTGGAAAGTGTTAGTCATTTTCTGTATGAGTCCCTCTGCACTGACAGTTACTGTGTTTGCCAACAGAGCAAGGCTGACAACATCTGACTCATGACTCATTAAAAAGTCTTCAGTTTTTTACAGCTCCTGTACCTCCATTTCACTCATTGCACTCATTTGTATGGAAGTAATTTGTGCTTGTTCAAACTGTTGAATGATGTGAAAAGAATAATTTTGGCTGACAATGAACCAAAGAAACAAATGAAATATTAAAAATAACTGAGCAATCACAAAGACAAGAACAGGAGTACTACAGTGTAAAAGCGCACATTTTCACTTGATAGTAAAGTATTCTTTCTATGAATTTCTTTGGACTGGAGAACAGCATACTGTGACCTGGAGAGGTTGTGAAGGTGATAATCAGCTGTAATGAAGGCTGTCTCTGGACACCGTTGTCCTGTTTGGCAGGAAATAAAGATACGGTTGCCAGAGGAAGAGAGGTCAGGAGCAGAGCAAGCAGGAGATGGGTGAACAGGATACGTAAGCAATTCTCTGCATTGAGAAACCGTGCCAGACTTTCGCACCGTCTGAAGGTCATCAATCCTGCAACCTCACCAGATTTTATGTCACGGGAGACTCTCTCATGTCAATGGCAGCAGTGTTTGATCACAGTTCAAATGCAGACCCAAATCCTCAAGGTGCTCCTTTAATCTAACAAGAATATCGCCATGTAAATACTGGCATATTATCCCTTTTAAAGTTGATATAGTAAACATGTTAGTATACAGTTGCCTATTTGCACATTCAGCTGATACAGAGCGACATTAGAATTCATTTGGAGTTGTGTTTCTGGCCACCTGGCGAATGTAAGTCCAATATGCACTCACCTTTTAGCTCTGTTTTTGGTCTCCACCAGTTCCTGAGGGAAATTAATGTCTCTTCAGCTCATAAATACTCAAATATGTTTACTGGCTAGTTGCTAACTTTGTCAGTTGGTGCTGGACAAGGAACTTAAAGGGTTTCCTATAGCCATTTTAGCCAAAACAGCTGCATAAATGACACTTTCATTATGAAGAGTGTACCAAACCAAAATAATGAGTTGAAACCATTGACATAAAGGTGGACAACATGATCGCTCCCCAGAAGTGAAGCTAAAGCATCTTGGATCATCTCCTGGTGGCTGGCTGCAGTATAAGTCCTACCCCCTCCATGTTAGCAGATGGGACACAGGCCAAACTTAAAAACTCAAAGTATAAGAGTATTTATTTTTTTAAGATGGTTTATGTAAGTTTTCCATCCCATCCATCCATCTCATGTTCATGCATGCAATATCTCAAGAATGCTTTCAAGGAATTATCCAAAAGGTCAAATTTGCCAGCTTCACTGTGACATCATAATGTTCTTCATGACATTTTATGGGGTAGACGACATAATTGTAGTATTTGTCAAAGCCTTGTAAAAAAAAACAAGTAAACTCTATTGTACTACTAATACTAATACTACCTTAACGTAGGCAGAGCTGATCATCATGGCGATGCCAATTCCCACAGCTGGAAAACAACACAGTCTTGAGAAGGTGCAGCTTTTATTCACGGACAAACTCAAATCTACACTGTACATTTACAGTGCTTCGGCTGTGCATATACTGCATATACTGCCACGCTCACTATGACATGCTACTCTGACCAGTCAGTAGTCTGCAGTGTTTGCTGGCGGACAATTTTCCAAATTTAGGTATCATACACGGAATCAAACCAAGGCCAAGTAGGTGCAGCTGTCTGTTCCTTTTGTGGAAAATAAGAGGTAGTACCTCATAGTATTGTTAGTTTACATTCATACTTCCATTGTTTTGGATTTGCAGACCACTAATTTTATGGCATTATCTGTGAAGGCTTAAAGCCTATCCTGGAGGACAGAAACTCCTTTCATTCTCCTTGATCAAGTTTCATTAAACCAGTTTCAGCGTAAGACATATTGGACTCCTGTGTGCTTTCTCCTTTTGATGTATGGGCAATAGACATAAATCTACTACAAATGGCTGAAACATGCTACTGAGTAAAGCTCAGTAATACTGAGGAGAACTGCAGAGTGGTGTGACAACTGGGCTCATTGCTAAGATTATACCATTTTCACATACAAGTAGTCACATGATCTATTATTGATATAAAATATTGATATTGAAGTAACCAAATATGTCACCTGCACAGCTGATACTGCTGTTTGACCCCTTTTCTTGCCTCTTTGTATTGTATCATATCATATCATGCCCTTTCTCTTTGTCCAGTCCTATCATATCCTATTGCATTGCTTTATTGTATCATATCATATCATATCATATCATATAATCCTTGCATGTCCTGTCCTGCCTTATTCTACGACCTATTATCCTATTGTCCTGTCCTATCCTGTCCTATGCCTATTATCTGTCTTTTGTCCTTTCTTCCCCTCTCTCCTCTTGCTTTCATGTCTTTGCCTCTTTTTTCCTCTCAATGACTTCCTCTCATTTCATGTTGTGTAATTAAAGATAGTTCAGCTATGGAGATAAAAGAAACTTTTTAACTGATGTTTTGCTTTTATGTTGATGTTTTCCCTTTTTTTTGCTTTTTTGTCAAAAGCTATTCTGCCTGTTTGATTTTTCATGCTAAATACTATTATTGTGAAGCACTTTAACTAAACTGCTATATATAATTAAATCTTTAATCACGTTTTAACCAAGAGTTTCACTGTCAGAGCAGACCTGTCGGAGACATTCTGAAGAGATTGGGAAATTTTCCACTCACATCCTTGGTTGTTCACTTTTCTGTATATCCTTAAAAGCACAAGGTTGAAGTGGTTTCCCAAAGCAACACAGCAAAACTCAAATAAAAAACGTCCTTGCCAAAGTCAACTAATTTGGATTCTGTTCACCCTGTGCTGAAGAAAATAGGTACCATACTGGTCATAGAAAATGGCTGGTATCCCAAACATTGTAAAGGTCGATGTAGATCAGGTTTTCACAATTGGTAGGTCAAGACCCAAAAGTGAGTTGCATACTAATGTCTTATACTGACATAGCTAAATTCTGAGTGAAGCAACCCATGACCTGGCACTGTATGAAAGGTTGTCATGTGTTTGTCTGTTGAATCTCACTATAGCTCTGTACAATTTGGCCTCCGTAGCCCTCTCATTTTTAAATGTTTTAAATGCAAGTGTTTTTTTTTTTTTTCACTCATCACATAAAAAAAAGCTAAGAGGATTTTTCTTTTGAAGACATAAGTTTTGTTTCCATACAGTCGGAGAAAGAGCCAAGTGAAGACAAGAAGGGAAATATTGGGAGAAATATGCAACACTGTGCTCTCTCACCTTGAAATGGCAGTGTTCCCCTTGATAAAAGGCTAATAAGCCTAATCAGGCCTGATTAATTACACCGATAGGCACTGCGTTTGCCAGCCTAATTGATGGCTTTATCTGTGTTTTGCACCGGGTTGAGGGGATGATGGTGTTCCTCAGGAGGAGCTGGGAAGATTTAGCCCAAATGAAGGTTACTGGTTGCTCGAGAGGGTAGGGTGGTGGGGATACCGAGGCATATAGGAGTCCACCAAAGTGAGTGGTAGGACAATAGAATATGGCTTGTGAAGATTTGATGATAAATAGATGAGGTGTTCTGATTTTTAAATGTGAACTATATGAACTATATGTGCTTTTTTCTCCACACTGATTTGCCCTTTACTTGGACCCGCAGTCTTGTCAGTCTCTGAAAAATCAAAGTCCAGAGAGTGTCTGTCCTCCTCTGAATGATAACACATGTACTGAGGCTTTGTATTGGACTCTTGAGAATAGCAATTCATTCTCCTCAGACGCCCCTTTTCAAATCCTATTCTCTTGGTCATTACAAGAGAAATCAATGTGGCCTTAAGCCATGCAATCACTGCCGTTCACCTGCGCGAGGGATTGAACCGCTGCTGCTGCGATTGCTACTGACAGTAAGAACAGTAGAACATATTTTTGTTCAAGTAGGAAATAAAGGTTGTTTTCCATCAGCTAATATTTGACAGCACTTGTTATCCTAATTACCCACGTAACAGAAATTGTGTTGAAGTTATGTATTCATTATCAGTTTAAAGCAAACAGGCTGTGTGGTGAATTGAGTTCTGCTTTCAGATTCCAGATTTCATCAAAGTAGAGGTGGTCAGTCTGATTTTAGATCAACATCCTGATCTAAGGCTTCCATTATCTACTTTTCAGGTGAATTGTTGAGCCTGTGGCAGAGTCCTCCACGGGTCCAGTTTTGCAAACCCACACCTGCTCACACCTGCAAAGCTCAGAACCAGAACCAAACCATTGCCCGCAATTATCTTAAATCCAGACCTGCCCTGAACCATTAATATAAGTCCTGCGACCTGTCCTGCAGCCATGATTAAAATATTAAACACACAAACACTTACTTGTCACTAACCAGCAGCTAGCCTGTTGTGACATGATGTTCCACTGTTTGGCAGGATGTGGGGTCAGGTTGTGTTGTAGACTTTCACAATAAAATCCTGGCAGCTAATTAGAATTGGAATTTTTTAGCAGATTTTAATGTCAAAATTACTGCATAATTATTTTTATTCCTGATTTCTCTTAAAAAACAAACATATTTTTGTACTTTAAATGTTATAATATTGTTCTCACCAGCTACCTGCCCACAATTAGCTGATTTTTACCCGTGCCCTTACCAGTGAGTTTATATAAATATATTTTGTACCCATTGCACAGCTTTTTTGTGGGTACTTGAACTGATGCAGAATTGTGGTATGTGTGTGTAGTTTCACATACATTATTGACTAGTGGATATGCACCAAATGAAAAAAGCAGTAGAGTGATGTGGCCAACTAGATGGCTGTGTTGATTTGATGAATTACTTCACTCGGCTCTTCCTTAGTTGACATTTGTAGTATTTGAAAAGTTCTACCTTTTGGCCTCTGTTTACAGTTTCAAATTGAATTCAGATTTTAATTACCACTTTGAAACCTGTGTAGTATCTTTAATGCAATATTGTGATTTTAATGATGCAAACAGAGAAATCCATAGGTTGTTTTAGGTTGTTTTTTTGTTTTTTTTTGCAAGATCGTCCACCCTTACAACAGAGTAAAAGGAGTTTTAAATGACAAAAAAGAGTAATTCCAAATAAGTCGATAGTACAACAGTCCTCACACATGGTAGTTTTATAGGCCAGGTTAATAAAAATGACTGCACTGCACCTGCTTGCTTATGCAGTGATGTACTGTGACCACAGCAACAGCCCAAGAAAAGACTTAACTTTTCATGACTAGCTACAAAAGATGAGAATTTAAACATAGATAACAGCTTAAAAAGTCATGCAAGTTCACTCCTTTTGACTTGAATTTACACGATTTAATGTTAAGTTTCACTACCTCTGTGTGAGTAGTTAAATTACATGTAAAAATACAAAATATGCTAGCCTTTGGGATTTTATTCTCAAATGCCAAATATTCCTTTTACCCACTTGAGTATCTTCATCTCTTTGTTGTTATTGGGTCTGCAGCGGCTATAGCCTTTGCAGGCTGTGTCCCTGCGTGGTATCTCAGACTTCAGAGCTTTTGGGATACAGGCAGCCATGTGCTCTATATTTATCTAGCTCTATGATTTATTAATAGTCTCCCCAGTATGCGCAGTACTAAAAATACAGTGGAGGCAGAGCAGCAGCATGCAGCATCTAGCTAGGAAGGGAGTGTTGGAGCTGAGCAGAAATTTGTCAACTCAGCAGCTTTCCACTGTAACAACATGCACGTCTGGGATGATCCAAGGCTTCAGGTTACCTCAGTACGCAAACTACTCTCTGACTCACCCTGTCATTCTATTTAGACATAACACAACTCAGCCAGGTGAACATATTGACACTGACATACATGATTCTCAATGAAAGATTCAGTAAATGGCAATATTTGGGTATATTTTATGTGGGATCTCATTCCTGTCTCTCTTTTCATCTATTCTTCTGATCTCCAGTATGAATACTTCAATGCAGTATTGATCAATGAGGTGGACGAGGTGGGGAACAGCGTAGAACTAGGAGGAGAATTCATCCTGCAGCCCAATGACCACTTTAACAACCTGTCAGTCAACCTCAGTCTCAGCGTGGTCCAGGTGCCCACCAACATGTACAACAAAGGTATGTCCACTGCTTCTAATTTATGATAAAGGTGCCAAAAATACAACACCAATTCCAAAAAAAGTTGGGATGTTGTGTAAAGACAGAATGCAATGATTTGCAAGAACTTTTCGACTTGTATTTTGTAAATATACTCATTCTGAATTTGATGCCTGCAACACTTTCCAAAAAAGTTTTGACAGGGGCGTGGTTATCACTTTGGTACATCCCATTTTCTTTTAACAACACTCAGTAAGTGTTTGGGAACTGAGGACACTCATTATAGAAGTTTTGAAAGTGAAATTCTTTCCTGTTCTTGCTTGATATACATCTTCACGTGCTCAGTTACAAATCTTCATTGTTGTATGTTGTGCTTCATAATGAGCCACATATTTTTAATGGGGGACGAGTCTGGACTGCAGGCAGGCCAGTCTAGTACCTGAACTCTTTTACTATGAAGCCACACTGTTGTAACATGTGCAAAATATGTCTTAGCATTGTTTTGTTAAAATAATGTTGCTCCAATACCTGTATGCACCTGTAAGCATAAGTGAGGGCTTCATGGATGTGACCGTGCCAATCACACTAACAAGTCGAATACAAGCCAAAAATGGTTTGCATATCACTAGATTTGTTTTTTTGTTTTTTTTTTACCGTTTATGTTTTACACAATGTCCCTGCTTTTTGGAATTGGAATTGTACAAGTGTGCTCAAAAGGTTAGCACCATCACCTTAAAAATGTGTACATCGGAGCCTCTCAAGAACTGACTTAGCTGACTTGTGCAATAATTTCATTAATTGAAACTCTAATCTAAGAATGAACATCAGTCCAACAGTTCGTATGTGTGCTGGTGCACATGGATGTACAGTACGCCTGTGTCAGGAGGAGGATTTGAGTTCATTAACTGTAACTCTTTGGATCATCCCTGCCACACACTGACTTAATTAGCAGTTAAATAATCAGACATTCTGCTAATTTACCATCCACTCAAGTCCAACCAATGAAGTCATGGCCTTGTACAATGCTCAGTGGACAGAGTGAATGTCATGTCGGCTTAACCCAGCTTCCAGAGGCACAGAAATTATATGGAGAGAGGGAGAGAGAGGGAAGAGAAAGTAAATGAGGAAGAAAGTAGGTTAAGTCAGACTGATGGAAGGTCTGAGCAACAGATTAATTACCGCTAGGTGGAAAAAAGAGAAAAAGCAAGTGAGAGTGGCAGGAGAAGAGAGAATGAAATGGAAAGAAATTGAATGAAAGAGCCAGGAGAGTGAGGCTGGCAGAGCGATAGAGGGAGAGGAAGAGTAATTTTGATTTGATTCACAGGCAAATGCGTAGAATTACACACACACACGCACAGATGGAGAGCTTTGAGAGTTTTAGATCTGCAGGCTTTGTTCACTGGTAGTGATAACGTGGATGTATTGGCTGGCACTGCAGGGAGTTCATTGGTGGGCAAAGTTCTGCAAAAAGACTCCGAAAGGCTTGGCTTCTGGAAGGAAACCATTTGTGAACAATTCTTTGACACTTTTGGAAGAATTGTTAAATTTCTCCTCTCTGGAATCAGGGCTGGGCGATATGGGCTAAATATTGCAATATTTGTGACCAAATTCCTCAAAATCAACATTTATCAAGATTGCAGCAATACTGTAGGGATAACTACTGATGCTTTCATGAAATATTAACACAGTGAGATTTGATTTTTGATAAATTATCATCAGTAATGTGGATAATGAAACTCTAGTTGCACATTTAGTATTGGCTGGAGTTCTCTGGTGACTGCTATTAATTTGACGTCTGTGATCTTAATCCCGTGCAAATCTGCCATCTCTGTAACTTGTACAGTAAAAATTCCACCACAAATTACCAACATATTTCACCAAACACTGAAGTCCTGTAATAATATTAGTCCTGAGTGAATCGATATCTCAGTGATTTGGCGTTATTTTATGTTCTGTTATAATATATTGAACAACAGTCAGCTGCTGTGCTGTGACACTGAATATAGTGACATTTATAATGAAGATAACAGAAAGGTTTAGCTGGAAATGTGTATTCATGCCTGTAACATATACTGAAAATAGACAAAATAACTGTAAATGAGCCTGACTAGAAACAGATCCTAACTGGTTTACTGGGAACTGGACCGCTGCAGAGTGTCTGTCCAAACTGGAGAGATGTCCAGACTTTAACTCAATTTTGACCGCACACTATTACGTTTTGCCTTTGTAGGGCAGAGTAGTCTACTGTCTCCAACCAAGTGTTTTCTGTCTCTAAACCTACCTGCATTTTAACCAGTGTTATTTCACTATAAAAAAAATTAACTAGCATGTACAAGGTGTACAATAAATAAACAATGTGTACAAATGTTGAGAGAGTTTCACAAATCGAGGGTTCCCGCTTTACACAACTGAGATGCACTGATACTTGACGCTGATTGGTCAAAGGTATCAAGGGAGGGAGAGTAACAAACAGAGAATATATTATCTGGCCTTTTCTGCAATTAATATGGCTGCGAAGAACAGACACTCTGACACTGTTTCTAAAGCAATGATGATAATCAGAGCTGGTGACACATCTTTCTTTTTCTCTACCATGTAAAGTGTATTTGAGCACCTTTTAAAGCGGTATACAAATAAAATGTATAACAACAACAACAATGATAATAATAATAATAATAACAATAATAATAATAATAATAATAATAATAATAATAATAATAAATTTGAGCAGAAAACAGACTTTGCTTGTCTTGTGCAATTACCCAGCAGGAAACCCTGGTAAAACCAGTCCTGTTTGAACAGAGCTTACATGGTTAAAGGCAAATAATAGATGTCCAAAATTATTATCAGTATATTGCCCAGCCCTACTTGAATTTATCTGGTTGACCAACGCAGTTGCTGGATAATGAAGATGCTACGTTATGTTGCACCCAGAGATGAGTAAGGTTTAACTTAGAGACCAGCAAAGGAAATTGTAATAAAGGAAGAGGGTGCGTGTTTTTTCATGCATGGCTTTTCTTTATCTACATATGGCTGTACCTACTCCACACGTAGTAACAATTCACCGTCCTCTGTTTTTCACGCTGCTGAAGAGCCAGCTGTAGCCTGTGCACTTCATAAATGGTTATGGTGGCAGGGGTGATGAATTAAAGGTTAAGTTCATGATAGCAGAGGGCTGCATGCCCCCGGAGATTAATCGCAGGAGGAGCGCACCACATCAAGCATCCATCTTCTAAACTCACATCGCAACCAAAACACAACCCTACACCATCATACTTCATGAGGCTACATGACAGGAACATGTAGCATGGACGCAGTGAGGCCATGCACACATTTACAGCAGGTCGATACACTCTAATGTCCATACTCTTACCTTCAT
Source organism: Lutjanus erythropterus (assembly GCF_056507025.1). Lineage (NCBI taxonomy): Eukaryota > Metazoa > Chordata > Actinopteri > Lutjaniformes > Lutjanidae > Lutjanus > Lutjanus erythropterus. Next base: position 21,614,505 of record NC_139322.1, read on the forward strand.
ATGCTCTGATGGAGTGTTCACATGCACTCATACACACACCAATCATTTCTCACTTCTCTCCCGTTTCTACCCAGGCTCCCTCACTCCTCTTGTTAAAAGCCTCCTCCCTAATCATCATAAGTAACCTAATAAAGTGAAGTTGATTTCAGCTCAGATCGCTCCAACTGGTGCAGCAGTAAACCTACACACTTTTTAATCTGAGTACACCCGCACGTGTGAATATATAGAATCATGGGAGCGCCTTTGATCAGATTGAATTAAGGAGTGCATTAGTTGAGATGAATTTAAATGACGGCTTAGGGCGAAAGTAGAGCCCATACACTCTCTGCCTCATCATGACGAACTCAGATTGTAATAGACACTCAAACTGCACCAGAAGTGACTGTATTGTTGTGTAAATGGAGCCTGGATCAAATCCAGCCCTCCTCTCCACTCCACTCCATAGAGGTGGATGGGTGTTTACTATCAAGAGAGGGCTTTAGCGTGCTAGCTTCCAGAAGACTAATTCAATCATGGCTTATTGGCATGACTGTTGACAGCAGAACAATGTTGCCAGCATAGGAGATGATGGGAAATCTGTTATCTGCTTTTCTTTCCCTCTGTCCATTAGGTACTTGTCTGTCTGGCTGTCTCTCAGTAATTTTCTGCCTGCCTTTCTGTCTGCCATCGTGGCATTCTTCTTTTTTTTTTTTTATCTCTGTCTAAGGGCTTTTGTGTGTGTGTCTTACTGTATGATTGTGTCTGTCTGTCTGTTCATCCTTTCCCACTTCCATCTTCCCCTCCCTGCTTCTGAACCGAGCAAAATTGTGGTGGTAAGCAGCTGTAATAAGCTTGGCTCTCTGGTTGCTAACTGGTTACATTCATGACTCTCTCAGCCTGTGAATTGGAAAGAAGCTTCAGTGATTGGATATTCTCCACCATATATCACGATCAGTTTGGACAGAATTATAAACAAAAGCTACAGTATAGCTCATATTGTCTAGTGTAGTTGCATATGGGCTCAGATCCAGAGACACATAGTGTATGTCACACATGCACACACATTCACACTACACAAAGGTTGTAATGCCTTCATTAGATATACTTTTGGCTTTTTTCACCCCCCAAATAATTGCTGTAGCACATACATAATGTGTTGGATAATCTCTATGCAAAATGGGTTCAGCTTTCTTGTTACTTTAATCGTTTTAATTTCATATCTTATGGGAATTAAATTTAATATCTCCATTATGCCAGGTGTCTCCATTATGCCACTATATTGAGATCAATATAATTCATTGATTAACCATCTCACACTGATACCATCTGAGCTTAATGTTAACCACAAGGAATTTTACACTAGAATCAGAAACTCTTGAGGTGGCAGCTCCTTAGCTAGTTACTTTTATCAGTTGGAGTTGTTATTTATTTATTTTGATGCCATGCCATTATTCTGATGGCCCATTATTCTGAACCACAGTCTCCTGTCTGAAAAATGTCCCTTGGAACAAAAGCCATTTGTCCCCTTATATCAAAAACAAACAGCCATTGCTCCTAAAATGCAGTTGTTAGTTCAGTGACTGCCAACTCTGTCCATGGTGCTGAATCAGCAGGGGATTTGCCCTTAATAGTCTTTTTGGCCTCAAACCAAATAACATTTCAGACTATTTTCTTGTCACAGAAACATTCCAATGTTGGAATAAAGTCATGGGAGTTTTACCTCAGTTTGTGCATACCCCCGTCACCCAAGTCGTTATGATTAACCATACCCATAATCCAACTGCAAGAAGAGAGTGTGTTTTCGGAGCGATCGGCTTTTGAAGCAATGGCCATTAGTCTTCAGGATAATGGGCTTTCAGTCCAACAGGACATTTTCCAGACTACTGGGGTTTCAGAATGATGGCCCATTGGAACAATGGACAGTCCTCTTCTTTTCTTCATCGAGACTCTATGATTTAGCTGCTGCCTTGTTAAGTTTTAAAGAGTAATGAACTGAATTACCAGTTTATCAATATGTATATTTTTATTTGCAAGCAACAGCTAAGGGCAAATTAAAAAGGAAATTTAGTTTTAGTTAAGTCTGGCATCTCACAGCTTTTCACTTGATGTTGCTTTTTTGCTTTAGCTATCTAGTTGGCTTTCAAAAGTGCAATGATGGGTTCAACACATCTTACTAAGTCACAGGGCAGTTGATGCAGCCAGAATGCGGAAACTACACAGCTAGTTTTAACAGAAAATATAGATTTATGTGTCATTATGTTTTCATATAGTAAAGCAGCATACACAGTGAATCAGTTCTTAACTCAATTTTGACCACACACTATTACGTTTTGCCTTTGTAGGGCAGAGTAGTCTACTGTCTCTCCCATTCATATTCTTTTTTTTTTATCTCTCAAATAATTTTTCTGTACTCCCATCTTTTCATTCTTCTTCACACTTTCGCCTGTGCTGTGTCTCTGTGTAATGAGGAGGTCCTGATAGTGATCTGTGGAGATGCAGTGCAGGATATGATATGAGTGGTTGAGCAGGCTCTAGAGAATGCCTGTTCCAACAATTTTAACGTTTTTTACTCAAACACTGATTTTTCTTTCCCCCCCCTCCATGCTTTTCTTTGTCTGTCTTTCTTTTTCCCTTCAATCCGTAGATTCTGCCATTGTCAACGGTGTATACTGGTCCGAGGCCTTGAATAAAGTGTTTGTGGATAACTTTGAGAGAGACCCATCTCTCATATGGCAGTACTTTGGCAGCGCCAAGGGCTTTTTCAGGCAGTACCCAGGTAAGTGTGTGTTTGTTTGTCTGGGTGGATGTAGCTGTGTGTAGTTGTGTGCGTGTGTTTGTAATTAAGTCACTGTCTCCCTAAAGCAGAACGAAGAGTATGTGGGAATCTTCAGTGACTGACAGATAGAGACTGGAGGCTAACAGGGTGAGAGCGAGAAGGGGGGAGGAGGGGGAGTAGAGAGAGGAGGAGAGGGGAGTTACAGAGAGACAGGTGATAGAGGCTGTAGAGATTAGAGCGTGGCTGAAGAAGATGGGCAAAATTAACATTTACAGGTGAAGTGGAATGAATAAGAAGTAGCATAATTAAGAAAAGTAGCCTACTGAATGAAACTGGTGAATATATATTCTATGTGGCACATAATATGAGAAAAAAAAATCTTTCTTATTTTTATCTTTTGACCTATTGAACTTGCATATAAGTGTTTTTAATTATACTTTTTTAATATCACACATCTCAGTCTACATCTGATATGTTTTGTGCCGCACTGACGATCAAAAGGCCTCCTTCACTGTCCATCGTTAGTTTTCTGACCCAGAGGCCTTCAAAGTCATTACAGCGTAAAGATTAAATTCATTCTATGCTGTTCCTTAAAGTTCACCAAAATTGGAAGGAAATGGTCCCTATGGATACAGTGTGTTTTGTGGAAAGGAAGAGTTTCTAGAAAGGGATGTTGGTGTTGAATTTTTTTTCAACACTCTGAGCACCATAGATATAGAAACATAGACACCTTATTGGCTGCTGCTTGTATGTCACCACAGTGTGTCTGCCCATCCGCCATATTGAAGTGATGATACTGGTCAAATATTATTCGACTACAAGTGAAGTTGCTCAGTCAAAATTTTACTTGAGTTAAAGTACTATTGTTCTTGCTTTTTAAAATACTTAAAAAGAGGAAGGATTAGGATTGTATCCTTGACTAAATGATCTGGACCATTCAATATGACGGATGAGCAAAGCATGTCAAGTTGTGAACATGGTATTTTGGTGGTGGTACGTTTCTGTATCTATGCTGAGCACTATCTTCACCTCCACTGTATTTGGGTAGCAGCAGAAATCTCAAATCTCTATCTGCATGGCAAGATTCCATAAGTAAGTGAGAAAATATGTATTTTTGTAATTCAGGTGAACTCTAAAAATTGCATTCTGTAGGGGCAAAGGAACTTTTAAAAAGCAGACGACAAATGTTTAAGAAAAATTCTGTTGTGACAGAAAAAGCAGTGTGCTTTGGCAGAAAGCCTTTAGGGCTCAAAGAACAGATTTCCTGGCCTGCGTTTTTTCTGTTTCTGCCAAGGTAACAGTTTGTTTTGCTTTTGTACAAATTATGCAGCTTTAGCAGTATTGCAGCACCTCGTTTCTCTTTGTCTTGTGATGCTCACTCTGTCTCTTAAAGGGATCAAGTGGAAGCCAGATGAACATGGGGTCATAGCTTTTGATTGTCGGAACCGGAAGTGGTACATCCAGGCTGCCACCTCTCCAAAGGATGTGGTCATCCTGGTGGATGTCAGCGGCAGCATGAAAGGCCTCAGATTGACCATCGCCAGACAGACTGTCTCCTCCATACTGGATACGCTCGGAGACGACGACTTTTTTAACATCATAGCTGTAAGTCCACGTGGATGTGGGGGTACATAAACTACTTAGCCTCTTTGTTTCTTTAGACACACACACACACAAACACACAGGCCCTCATCCTCCCCGCCTCAGATCAGAGGAAATGCTGGAACGAATCAGCTTTCTCTCCTGTCACGCTCACAACCAATTAGCAGTCAGCTGAATGAAGATTTGAATTGCAAAGGAGACAGTTGTGATTGGATCCCGCCTCAGGCACCCAAACCATTGTTATCGCATCTCGGTCTGATGAAGTGTGTATGTATGCGTGTGTGTGCGTGACCATGCACTTGCACATGTGTGTGTCTGATGCTATTTCACATCAAAATGGAGTTAGTCACTTTGCCAGTCTCCACTCTCTCTGCAGAACAAAGTCTTCATTATCATTTGATATCCTAATCATGTTATTTTGAAAATTATTCTTTTGAAAAGTAAAGAAAAAGAGGATTTGGACAATCAGGCGGAAACGTTTTGTTTTCCCTCAACACTCTTTAGAAGAATGTGTCATTTTGACTCATCTGTTTCTTCTTTCGTCTTTTTATTTGTGCTACCTTTACTGTGTGTTACCTTCTATATACATGAAGGAATTTCTCCCAAAAGACAGATGGTTGTGCAAAAGTTATTATGGATTTTGTCTGCAGTGTGAGAAAAAGTCTTTATATGGTGAGTGTTTGTGCGTATGCATCTGTGTGTGTCTATATACACACATTTGGGCAAAACTGCTGGCTTTGGAGGAACACGCTTCCATTCTCTTTCTTGGACTTTGAAGTCTAATTCATACTCATGCATTAAATGGTGAGTATTATCACAGAATGGCAGGCACTGGGTACATTGTGTACTGTACAGTGTGTGCACTGTGTGCATATGTGTGTCTGTGTGTGCGCTTTTCATCAAGATGAGAGAAGTTTCTAACATCTTCACATTTTGCATTTTTAAAAATTAGATTAAACACTTCTATACACATACACATTGTTCATTTAAAGTAACTAAAAATGAAGTTAATTATTCTTTTTGTGTTTTTTCAGTACAATGAGGAATTGCATTATGTGGAGCCGTGTCTCAATGGAACTCTGGTCCAAGCAGATGTCACCAACAAAGATGTAAGTCTCTCTTTCCCTGTTTCCTATTGTTTTCTCCTCTTACAGTCAATTGGACATCATTGATGATTTTTTTTTGATGGAGACTCTGGTTCAGGATTAGTAGAAAATACGAAAAGAATACATTTGCAGGTGATTCATGACAGTAACAAGTAGTTTGACAGTGTATTGTTCAGTGTTGTCTATATTGTAACTACAGGGATCTGCACAATGACGTTCTTGTTCCAATGCAGTAGCGGAGTAAGCACGCAGATCCTTTACATAAGTAAAAGTACTAATACCACAGTGTAAAAAATACTCTGTAGTAAAGGTCCTGCATTCAAAATCTTACTAAGTAAAAAGTCCAAAAGTAGTTGCATTGAAATATAGTAAGTATCAAAAGTAAAAGTGCAAAATTGCCCTTTTCAGATTATACATTATACTTCTGGCTAGCCTAATCTATAATAATTCATCAGAATTTACCAGTACATTTATTTCTGTATGAATAATTTACATCTGTAAATTAACTAAGTTATCAAATAATTGTATTGTAGAGTAAGGACAATATTTTGCATTATGTAAATGTAATGGAGAAAAATATAAATTTGCAGGGAACTGAAATACTAAAATTAGACTATACAATATTGTGCATTTTTACAAATATACATTATAGTTAACATCAATAAAAGCAACAACAACAACAACAACAACAACAATAATAATAATAATGATAATAATAATAATAATAATAATAATAATAATAATAATAATAATAATAATAACGATAATGATAATAACAATAATGACAATGAAGATGTCACTCACATGCAGTGTGGACCCTTAGAGATGTAAACAATATGAAAAAGGTGTCGCTGACATATCAGTTCAGGCTGTAAGCTGTCAGTATGCAGTGTAAGCATTGCACCTAAAATATGGTATTTAATTACAGTGTTACATGAATTTACATCCGACGTGAAAGTGAGTGTGTGTGCCTGACCTGTTCAGCTGCAAAGAAACTGTCTCTGAGCCAGGTGGTGTGAGTGGTGACGCTCTGATAGTAATTTCCAGATGGCAGGAGAGAGTGTGGGGACTGAGCTGGTGACTGGCATCCTTTAAGGAGAACTGATTTTACACATCAAAGTCTGTTTACAGGTTTTAGGGAACACTGCTGTGTTTAAAACCTTTTGTGGCTTTGGAGTGAGGTGTGCAAAATCAGATAAATTTCCTTAAAGGCAAGTGTGTAAGAGAACCTACAGTGGCCACAAAACTCGGGAAAAATGCCAAAGACCTTTTCTAGAGCCAGTGATTTCATTAGTCCGTAGTTACCATAGGAACATGGTGGTGCAACATGGTGGCCTCCATGAAAGAGGACCTGCACCCTCTGTGGCTATAAACAGCTCATTCTAACGTAACGAAGACACAGCAATTCTTATTTTCAGGCGATTACGAAAACTTGTGAATATTAAATTCCATTTCTGCCATATTCAATAGACCCCCATATATTACTTCTTTTATTTATGGTTTGGTTTTTCAGTTAGTGGCATAAATATTACCACATAATGTGGTTTGGGGAATATTTGCAAGTTTGACTGTGTTAATGTGCATGTATACTGATTGGACTATTCAGACAAGAATATGGTACATGTAAGAATTCTTGCTGAGAGAATTATTACTGTGGTATCCTTCTCTAAGTATAGGCTCCATCTCCAGGTGCCCATTAAACATTCCATCCCTTCCAAATTCTTTAAAAGTGCATTTAGAAATTCAATTTTTGAATTTTATTACAGTCAGTAACCTCTATTATCGTCAGCACAGGCCAAACCTTTGGGACGCAGATGTTTTCTAGCATGGACTGCTGTCTGCGCACCACATAACAAACACTGTAGAATTATGTGTGTGTTCATATCTGTGTTTTTTGCCTGTTGGTGTTTAAGTTAATTTATGTTTATTTCTCAGTGAGTGTACACTTATGCATATGGATTAGCATTATGTGTTTAATTCCAGATGGTAGTTTAATGTTGTGTGAGTCAGCCAGCTAAGAGGGGAAGGCAGTCTGTGCCAGTAGATAAGGCTAATGTCTTTTACTTCAGCTGGGGGCAGGAAGTGACTGTCACACCCGAGACTTAAACTTACTGATCTGTCTCTCCAAAATCTGTTAGTTCATACCCAAACTTCAACTGGGTCATAAATACCTGTTGTCAAGCTCCCATGGGATACACATTCATCCGGCTATATTACCACAAGTAGTTATTCATCTAATTAGACTTGTCAACAGGCATTTGAAAAAGCAAAAATTCTCTGATTATTACTTACATGTGCTATAGTTTCAGGCTAATATTTAAATCCTTAAAGGGAAACACTCATGATTTTCAACATTATCTCTGTATAGCAGTTGTTGGGTTTAGACTCAGAGTAGTCCTCTGAAATGTCGCTGAAGATCTTTTTCCTCCAGTTGACATTTGTGCAGTGATCTAGCTGGTGTCAGATGCAGTAACTAACTAACTAACTGAACCAAGTCAGTTTTATCGTCTCACTTGACTATTTTGTTTTATGTGAGTGCACCCAGACAGAATGAATGGTTAATTTGCAGCTCACATAGTGTCAACAATATAAGAGCATGCTGAATCTGATGTAGTCTATTTATGTATAACATCTGTTCTAACATCATTTCAAGGACTGTAATTCAAGGTTTCAGTGCCTGACTTCACCCATTTTTCAGCTAAATTAGAAAAGCCTTAACCTAGACATCTTTACAGCAAATTTACAAATCCTTTCTGACTTGGCAGAAAGTTTTTGAATAGATGAAAAGGGCTTGATTCTGACAACATAAACCACCCACGATGATGAGCCAAACCGAGCCCCAATTAAATATTAATTAATTGTTTAGTGTATTAAATGTCAAGAAATTATGAGAAATGCTCACCATAATTGCCCACAGTCCAAAGCAACATCTTCAAATTGCTTCTTTAGTCCAACAAAACCCAAAGACTCTTCATTTGCTATCATAAATAACAAAGTCAAAGAAAAGAAGCAAATCCTTGCATTTAAGAAGTGTGATCCAGCAAATGAAAAATTACTGAACTGATTAATCAATTATCAGAATTGTTGGTGATTAATTCCTTTTGATCAACTAATTGGTTAATTGACTAATTGTTGTAGCACTCAATATAAAGGTTGAACTATATGTTTGCAGTCATATTTATTCAATCAATACCTGTTGAGTTACTGTTGAAACATGCCCATCCTGCCCACATTACAACGCAGTTCTCAATCTTTGCTCAGTCAAACCAACTCTTTTTCCACTCTCTTTTGCATGTATTTATCAGAAATTGCACCTGCCACCATGTTGAGATAAAAAAAAAATAATAAAAATCCAAACCACAGGCTTCAGCAAGCTGCTATTTAAGATATTTTTGTTCATTCATTATTTTGTCCCTGCGGCCAGGGTTCATTAAGCTGACCGCTGTGATCATTTTTGAGTATAAAAGGTGTCTGCAGTATTGAAGGATTTGATGTCCAATGTACATTTCAGAGCCTTGTGGTGCAGCACAAAGGGTTTTGAACACATTCGGCATTGCATGCTCACTCGCACTTTCTGAATCTGCCACTTAAGTACACTGCTGCACCAGGGATTGAACATAGCCCGCTGTGCTGAGACAAATCACTTCGATCTAACTCACAAACACACACACACACACACACACACACACACACACACACACACACACACACACACACACACACATGCAGTGGGTAAAGTTTGCTGTGCTCCAGGGTACAGCCTTTTGTTCGAACCGATTAACCTTTTTATCCACATCAAAGGAAAGGTTGTGTCTTTTTGCCATATGGGGGTGTTGTCAGGGACGCTGGAGGTTATTTTTGTGCACATGTTGTCTTGTGTGTTGCTCATACTCACACTTTGTGCGTGTGTGTGTTGTATTTGCTCCCAAGTGAGCGAGCTCTGATATGGCCTTACGCTGCTTGGGCACCCTACTGCTTGCTGAGAGACTTTTCTCCTCCCATCAGTAAGGAGCAGAAAACTGTAGGAGATGAACGTAGAGTGAGTGAAAGGGAAGGAGTAGAAAAATAAGAGGCTGGGAACATAATGATGTATTTGGGCGTGTGGATCTGGGGTGTTCCCAGACTCTAAAAAGTGAGAGACAGTGTCTTATAAAGTGAGAGACAGTCATATCTTTGTGCTGCCACTGGTAATATAGCAGTGTGAAAGAAGGTTGCCACAAATGTGAATGTTTTTTGCAGATAGTTGGATAGAGGCAGAGTAGGGCCGGGCAGTATATGGATATTATATCAGTATTGTCATATGAGCTTAGATATCGTTTAGATATTGATTAGAGCACAACCAATATATTGGTTGACCTGAATTATCAGCCCGATATAGCAGATTGCTTTTATTTGTTAGCTTTATTGACAGAATTTTAGTTATATTTGATCTTATTTCTTAATTAAGGTTTAATATATACAGACATTTTCCTATATCTGTGTATTTTTTTAAATTAATAATGAATTATAATCATTGAAAATATGGGTGACAGTTGACTGTTTCAGTGCCCAGGTAGAATTTTGGACAATACGTTTATTGTTAATAGAAATGTCACATGGGTTGTGCAGAGTGTACATCCACACAGGGCCTCACGCCACGCCTGTAGATCCTTGCACCTAATGCAAACAGAATAAAGTGAATATACCCCAATCCCAGGACATGCAGAATGGACTATTTTATTGTGAGAGAAGACCTTCCTAAATGGAAGCGTTAACGAGAAAACTCAATCAAATGGAGGGCGAACACCGCTTCCTAACTGGAAGCAATGCAAACGATCAAGCAAAAGAATAGCTGATTGCTTTTTTTTTTTTAATGTTGATGTCCTTATCTGTTCTGTGTTTCAGCAGACACGCTGAGTGACATGTCACTTGTTAGAAAAAACACATTGTTTTCTATTCTGGTTCTATGTTGACAAAGTTTTGTGCACTTGCTTCACTTCCACATATTTCTTTTGGTCAGAATCAAAGTTGACAAACTTGGGAGTTTCTGTTTCCCATCATCAAAGCAGTCAACAGAGAGGACGAGAGCCTAAGTAACAAGGTTGAGAAGCAGTACCTTTTATATGATCCACAGCAGCCTTTGTAGGGGAACATCCCCAAAAAGGATGAGGTTTAGAAGGAAAACAGAGAGATTTTGGGAGTTACAAGTAAATAAAATATCCTCCAATAATATAGAAACTAGACTGACTTAGGAAAATGTCATTAGTTATGAATAAATATACACTTACTCTTCTGCAGAGGGAGAAATCACAAGCTGCACTGCTGGGACATAACTTGTATGGACTGGACAAAAATTTATTGCACCAAAACTGCACATGCAGTAAAGCAGTAGATCCAGGATATGTGTGTGTGTGTCTGTGATTCATGCTAATGCATGAAAGCAGGGTCTCGCACATCAAGTTTGGCTTACTGTTTTACATCTACCCACTTCGTTATTATACCACATTACAGATGATTATTTATCAAAATTATCATTGTGTTAATATTTTGTGAAATCACCTGTAATATCATCATAATATCAATATTGAGGTATCTGATCAAAAATATTATATTTAATTTGTTCAAATCACCCGGCCCTATATTGGGTAGTTTGAGCTACAGCAGTTTGTCATAAGATTGTCATTTATTTATAGTATTCGAAAATTTACTGTATGTTATTTTAGAGAAAATTTGTATATCGTGATATATATTGTATATCGCGGCATAGCCTAAAAATATCGAGGTATTATTTCTAAGCCATATTGCCCTGTCTGAAGCCAGAGTCAGATTGAATGGAATTATGGCCTGTGTCCATCTGTGTGTGTGTGTGTGAGTGGGTTTCGCCTCCAGGCTGTTGCAAATAATGAGACATGCACATGAGACCTGTTAGGTTGCTGACAACAACATTAAACTCGTCATTAATTGCCACAGAGATAATGTACCCTTTGTGGCATGATCACATCTATGAACAGACACACACACACATGCATACACACCAGAGTGAACGGTCGTCAGCTACAAGGAGGTGGAGTGAAAACAGGTCATTTTAGTTCTTTCAGTCAGTATGTGACATTTCACTCCAAGATAATGTGGCAGTTTGCCGCGAAAACTGGCTCAGGGCTGAATTAAAGAGCCCATTAGACCGTTGGTGTGATCTCTGTCCTCACACAAATGAGATATGATGTTTCTCTGTGTTATGAGTAAATGAAAATAAAGATAGTCTTTACAATTTTTTCTCTTTACTGTCGCTCTCCCCTGTATTGGTCCTTTTTTCTCCATAAAAATCAATGATGACCTCTCTTTCTGTCTCTCTCTGTGTTTTGACTTCTTGTGACCATGATCTTAATGTTTCATACCCACACTTTATTTTCCCAGCATTTCCGGGAACACCTCGACAAGCTGTTTGCTCAAGGCATTGGTATGTTAGACATAGCTCTGACTGAGGCCTTCAGTCTTCTCAGTGACGTAAGTAATACATTCATGCATGATCACACACAGACACACACACACGCACAAGCACTTACACACAATGAAGAAACTGGTTCATGCACAAAATTAATTAGCGAGCTGTAATTAATAGCTAAATCAACAGAATGATTGCAAAACCAAGTAAACAAGGCACTTGATGAGTCAGGTTACTGGTTCGACATCTCCTCATTATGAACAAGCAATTAATCAAACATGCATGCACACAAACACACACACATTTACCTTCCTTTTCTAAACGCTCTTATTTCAACAACATGTATCTTTCTGCATGTACACTATCATGACAAATGTCTACATTTTTCTTGATGACTCCTCTCTGTAATCTTAGGTTGTAATGCACTCTTAAGGTAGCTTGTGTGTGCGTGATTTTTGTAGATTTTAACCTCTTCCGTTCTCCCCCTCCCAATTAAAGACCCATTTTTGTCTTTTTTTTTAAGGAGAGAACAGGGGAGCTTTAGGGGAGATAGCAGGTCGACAATATATGCCATGTAGAAGTGGTATACATCATCTGATAAAACATTAAGCAATCTGTGTCAAGTTTTTCTCCAGTCATAAATGAGTGATAAAGTGTGTTTTATGAGTAGTCTATTTAGGCGCCTGTTCAAAGTTTTGAATGTGTAAGGGCTTAGAACATTATGATTGAAGTATATGATAGCAATTCCCATGTTCTATAATGTCTCGTAAGTTGTTGTAGCAGTTTTTGGGTTGATACCATTTATTACACACATTTGGTGCACAACATGACCATTTTTGACTGTTGAAAATAGATACAAATGGTCAAAAATCCCTCCAAAATAACACATTAAGACACTAAGACTTTGAGGAACATCATAAAAAAAATATATGCGCAGTGATCTGGTGTCAAAACTTTTTATATTTTGCAGATTTCTGTAGGAAGTGCATTGGCTGGTGAGCACACTGACTTCTCAGAAATCCCTCTCAGCCATACATGATCCCATACATGACTGCAATGAAATGGCTGTTGCAGTTGGACTCACTAAATTCACAAGAGTCTCAGGTTTCCGTTCACACGTAATATATGCAGTTCCAATTCTTTTCAGGGAACCTAGTATGCAAAACATTTAAAATGGGCAAGAATAACACATTATATAGTATGCAAAAAACTGTATGTTTTTTGCCTCAAATGGTATGGGATTAGCATAAAGTGGGTATGTCTATAAAAGAAAGATTCTTGGATACACGTAAATGTCTATTTCTGTTTATTCAGATATCTTGAGGTGAGAGGTCAAGGAAACCCTGTGAAAATTGTCATGCCAATTTTCTCCTCGTCAAAATATAGCCTAGCAAGCTAGCATGATATTACTGGTACAGAGGGATTCCTAAAGGTCCTCTAGTTTCTCATGATACCAGCCATGTTTTTTTACCTGTTAACTTCCCATCTCTCTCTCTTTCTCTCTCTTTCTCTCTATATCCAGTTCAATGAGACTGGGAGGGGCAGTGAGTGTAGCCAGGCCATTATGTTGGTGACAGATGGGGCAGTGGACACATATGATGCCATCTTTGCCAAGTACAACTGGCCAGAGAGGAAGGTAGTGTATGAAACACAAATACACATCACATTATTGTGCAATTGTAGTTCCACGTCTGTTGTAAAGTGAGGTCAGCTGAGCTTCATTTCCCATTATGCCTCATTCACGACTTCATGGACCTGTAACCTGGTATTCCACTGGAGGATGAGCAGTGGAGAGCAGAAATGCCCTTCTGTCACATATGAATGACTATTTAAAATTGCCATTGAGAATGCACTGTGAGGAAAAGGGATGATGTTCCATAAGATTAGGGCAGCGTTTCTCAAATAGGGGTACTAGTACCCCTAGAGGTACTTTGGAGCACTGTATGGGTTTAATACTGATGGTGCTGTGCTGTATTGTAACTCTCTTTATAGGCATTTCTTTCTACTAAAAATGTTTTATGATATTCAGTGGGTACTTGGCTGAAAAATATTTCAAAGAGAGTACAATATTGACAAAAGTTTGAGAACCACTGCATTAAGGCATTATTTACAAACTGACAAACAGACAAAGTGTCTTTGCTTTCCTGTGTATAAGTTGTGGAGATGGTTAAAAGATGGGTGGGAGACCACTAAACATATAGTCATAGACATATAGTCGCATCTTAAGTTTGCTAATGTTAGCAAAATGCTGTCTAACTGGCTAACTAATCTCCATCAATTGTTAGCCTAGACAGGACATTGCCACTCAGCCTTGCCACCATTTTTTTCCAGTGGCCATTCACAATATTGAAGTGAAAAATTCCCCATGTCTGTCAAACTGGTAACAGGACACTTTGAACTGTAAATAAGAGCAGGTGTGATCTGTTTTGTTATGGACTTTTTATCCATGGAGGTCTTATATTCACAAAACTTACCCATTTAAAACTGAGCTGACTTACTTAGCTATTTAAAAATCTGTGACATCATGACAATATAAAGTCTGTTTAGGCCAAGTGTGAACTCATGGGTGGTGGCAAGGGGGGTAATACTACTTCACATTTTTATATCCAGGAAGTAAACCCGTAAACTTTTTTGGCTTATGCACCAGGGGAGCAATTGTCATTGGACTGAATATGCGCCATTTTTGCATGCTGTATCTAGTTCATTATAATATTTTGCTCTGTAGCTAGCTAATCAATCGTTAGCTAGCTCTTACCTAGCACTTTGCAAATATTAGTTAACTTAAAATGTTACTATACGTATCTTTCTTGTACAGGTCGCCCTGCAACATATTTTAAACATCTTCAATTTTTTAAGATTTCTTATCAACAAAGGAAAGTCTAGCACACATTATATCTAAGTAAAGGTAAGAAAGTTGACCGAGGTTCCATCAAGTGACGAGCTTGCTCAACTGAAGCAGAGAGCGGGACTTGAAAATAGTCAATTATATACATCAGAAATACTGTTAATGCTGCACTTTTTGCAAAATGTGACCATGGGCGGGATCAGTCTGAAAGAAAATCGGTCAGTGTTTCCCATGTGTATACACCGTTTTTTTGTTGTCACATATCAGAACATGTTTTTGCCAAGTATTAGTATTTGGCTGAGTTGTTAGAGAATTTTTTTGACAAGCAGAAGGTGTTGAGCAAGCCCAGTATGGGGTCCTTTCAGAGGGCTTTAAAACAGAGTTAAGTATGGCCCTGTCTCTTAGGACCGAGCTGTCTCTTTGCTGTCCTGCAAGGTAATTGTGGTGCTCTTCTGACAGGCCATGAAATGAAATGGGAGGAGAGAGGAGATGGAGGGTAGAAAAAAGGGTTATTCTTAGGTCATTTTCCTCTGTAAAAGAAAGCCCACAGGGTCTTCACCCTTAAAAGGTTTAGGATAGAAGTACTGTACTAAAGGCAATGGTAGATGCATACACCATAAACATATGGTGTATACATTCATATAATGTGTGTGTATGGTTACACATATAGTATAAACTTCCATTGCTTCAGGTAAGCCTTTTAACAGACATTATTTTAATCTTGAATCTGTTTGAGCACATGTTCCTATGCCTTAATATGAGTACCTGTTTATTACCATAAATGCTGCACTTTTATTGTCATGTGTTTGTGCGTGTCTGGTGGTCCGCCCCCTGCCTCTCACTCCTGCCTCAAGGCTGAACAGCAGTGAGCGGTGAGGGGACAAGGCTGCTAGATAGTTCCATTTAGAAGAAACCCCGCTGATAATAGAAGTCTTCGGTCTCTGTCACTCTCTCCATTCTCTCCCTCTCTCTCTCCGCCGCTGCTGGTTTTTAATGGCTTCCTTCCAACCCGCCTTACAGCTTCACCACTGTAGAGCGTCACACTGAGAATATAGGCATGCTTTGGAAAGGCTGAATGCAAATAAGCTGCTGATGGCATTTATTCCAGAATGCTATAGAGAAAAGATCATAAGATCATAAAGAAACCATGAAAAACAGCATCTACTGATGAAAACTCTAAAATACTGACAGAACTTCAAATACATTCCATAATGACTTTTTCTTTCATGTTAAACCAGTGATTATTTTCAGAGAGATAATGTCACAGTTTTCAGACAACTGCCTTTTGTAGATAAAGAATGTTTTAGAGGTTGTTTTGCATTTGTCTTTACCTCAGTAATACAAAGAACTGAAAGTTTGTGTTCCTATTGCGGTGGTTTATGTAAGCATAGGTCTTCCTGAGTTTTTGTGTAACTGAAGGCTGGTATTACTGATCCCAAGAGTGAAACTGAGTGAACTGTGTGAGGTTCTTATCAATTATCAGTGCATTACTTTTGGTAGATTTAACTTTTTAGATGGGCCCTTCTTATGTGGCTAAAATCTGTTTAGTTGCTGACCCTGTCCAAACCAGTACTTCTCTGCTGGTACTTCTCTCTGACTCTCCCAACTGAGTGCATGCCAATTGCCATCTACTGTAAGTAATACACTGATTATTGTGAGGACTTCATACAACCCCACTTTAAATAAAATGACAGTATCAGACACACACACTAACACACTCACTCTCATACTCGCACCTAAAAAATTCACATGCATACCCGTCTACAGAATATGTGCCCACACGTGTACACATCTACAAACACAGCACAGAAAACATGTTTCACACCCACACATACACATGCATCTAAACACATACGAGCCATAATCTCTGCTAGCTGTGCTTGAATGACAGCTAATGATACTCCTCCCAGCATGTTGTCCACTAGTGTTCGCATTTTGCCTCATTTATGATTCATCGCTGTCCTCTCTCATGCAAATTTTAATATATAGTTGAGAATTTGACTGCTCAAATTGTGGCTGCTCAGTCATTGTAGGGTCTGGGGTTCTGTTATCATTTCATCACAGTGGTATATTTTAGGCTGTTGTTTTGCCATGCAGAACAATACAAAGCAATTAAGCCCAGTGCAACACAATACAACATGGCAATACAGAAAAAAAACAATAATGCTACAAACAAGCGGAGTGTAATTAATGAAAGAGCACCTGGCATTCTGTCACATGTGTGTGTGATCAAATGCCATTTTAATCTAATGGGTTGCACTCTGCATTTGTCTTTGGCTAAAGAGGAAGTTTGTCCACATGTTTGCGTTTGCGTTTGAGTTCCTTGCAATAAGATTAATATTTTCTGATCTCATAAAAATGCAATATATCCTTAATCCAGCAAGTGTGGGGTGGGGTGTGGGGATATATTTTTACGTTTCAGTCATATCGGACAGCTTTCAGGAACACATGACAAGAAAATCTTAGTTGAATTTTGGCAGAGCAGCACCCTCATATACACTGTAAAATGAGCGATAATTAATGACAGTGAAGTGATGGTAACCACATTTTAAAGTGCCAAAGAGTATAATAGGAAAAGCAGGACAACATATGGCATTGATTAGAACAGCAGCGGTGGTCTCAAAAAGATTGACCATATCGTGTCTGAGGTGGTGCCAAATTCCTTCAACTACCTGAGAGTGTAGCCAGCTGGAGTGTCCCCAGACACCTGATCTTCTGACAGATTGTCCATGTTTGGCACATGGACTGTCCTCGGGGACATAAACCTGGGTTGTGCCATCAGTGTTTTATGAAAACTGGATATGGTGTTCCAAGATGGCCCTGATTCATGGCAATTAAACTTGATCACTGGGTGCAGACAAAAGTTCCTCAGCCATATTTGGGCCTACAGCACGTTCTCAGGCTTTCTCTGGCTGAGTCACCCAACTGCCCACACACACATACCATAAAATTGACCAGTTCATATGGGTCTTGGCCAATATATAGTATATGGCATCAAATGGTTTTCTATGCAAAATGTCTTTCAGCCAGAATTAGTCACATGATTTGCAATTTAGACAGTAGCCACCATGCCACAACGCTGCAGAGGCCAGCACTGATTGTGAGGGCTTGATTTGTGCCCATAGCCACAACTGTGGGCCATGTTGCAGAGTCCTGCCAACTGAAGAAAGATGTTGCTGTCTGTCCTTTTCAGCTTGGGCTGACCTTGACTTTGAAGGTATAGAAAAACTTGGAAGTGGGATACATGTACTTCCCACAGCTTCAGGAGATTGATATTCTGGGTTACACACAACCTTGCCAATGCCTGCTCATGCCCTGTCCTTTGTGCACTGCCCATACCTTATCTGTCGCCACTGTTTGGCAGTGCATCATGATGCCCCAGTGCCCGTCCTCTGCCATCATTGTTTTTGTTGTCCCAGTGACGAAGGGCTAACCATAATTGCTTGGAGACAACCTGCCTGTGAGGGGGACTCCTTGGGCTCAGTTGCACGAATGAGAGGCACAGTTGCTCATGTGTAGTAGGGCCAGAAAAAAGGCCTAGACTGGTGATACTATGAGCCCTAGGAGATGGAGACTGGAGTCTTTATGTGGCCTTGGCTCCCAGCCTGAACTGTGAGAGGTACTCCCTTCGTTGTATTGGACTCTTTTATGTGAGAGTCAATAGTGCAACCTGGGATTCTGTCCACTACTAGGCCCAAAAACCATGTCCTTTGATAAGGCCTCAGCCTGGTCTTGGCACAGTTTAGGCCAGATTCATAAGCAGTTTACCCAAGAGGTGTTTGTCTGTGTGAACAGACTCTTAAGCCCACCAGGGGATCTGGTGTGTATTTGATGCTGTACATTTGCTTGGGATAAGTGAAGTCTTTATTTTACTCGAACATTAATAATATAGTTATGAGTTGTTTTGCCCACTTTCTGCATGTAACAAGCATAAATACATATTTACAGGTCACCTTCTCTGTCATTAATCGTTTAAAACATCAGTGTAGCTGATCTCACACCATAGCTGTTGGCAGCTACTCAACATATGATTACAGTTAAATTTCATACTTGTTCAGTTGTCTGACAACAGAAAACAGATATTAAATAAAATTATGCCCTCAAATCACTGAGATTCTGATTCGCACTGGACAAATATTTTTCCAGGACCTCCGTGTTTGGCAAAATATAGTAGGTAATTTGCAGTGGAATACTTACTTTACAAAGTTTGGACAGGGCAGATTCTCACAGGCATAAAATAACAGACAACCTCTGTAGTTATTTAAAATTACTAGAGGTCCCCAGATAATATTAATTCTGCGCAAATAGGAAGAGAATTATCCACCCCAGGATCAGCCAACTCCAACTTTCTCTTAGACTAAGAGAGCAGCAAAATGTGTCCTCTCACGTACAAACATATTGTATATCTCTGACACAAACCTCAAACTGCTCTCATAAAATCACTCTCAAAAATACCAGATTAATTTTAAGATAAAATATTATTACAGTAAAAGCTTAGAAAGTGATTATTAGCAACTCCGGAGTCTTTGCGAAGGCCAATTAGAGTTGGGCTTGTCATCATTTAGAAGTGTTGTTGGGTCACCACCAGCTTTTAGTAATAGTAGAAGAAAAGTGGACTCCAAGATAAGGAATTAATTAAAGGCAAAAGATAGATTAAAAAGATTTGTTAGTGAAGGAGAAATAAAATCAGTCGCCAGCTTTAGAAAGGGCAGCGCAAGGTTATCAGGGTCTTCTGATTTGCTAATATTTAAGAGATTGGATGCCTTGTATACTGATGGACAGTAACAATTAACATTAAAGGGCTTGCTAACAGCTATTGATAGAAAAGTTGTTGGCTTGTACATTAATGTACTTATTCATGTACTTATTATTCATAAACTACAGCAATAGTGACATTGTTACAGTATATATATCTATCAAAACAGGGATACTTCACAATGACCCAATCATGAGTCTCAGCAGACAGTGCTCATATATACTCAAAAAAAGCAAAAGTATTGCATTTATATTTTTTTGAGTGTGGAAACCAAATTTTAGGAAACATCCCTTTGTACCTTCATGAATGTGGTTTTTGTTTCAGGTTGAAAGCTCAGGCTGACCTAGTTTTGAAACCAGCTGTGATTTTATAACCAACAGTAGGCCTGTCTGGTCCTAGATTGTGCTACATATTGCATGAGACCATTAACATCACAACAATTAGCCTGCTGTTACTCTAACAGTGTGATTTGCAACTGTGTGTCCGGGACACTAAAACACATGTAGCCTTACACAAGTACTTACAGTCTTTAAACATTTGTGTGAATGTTTACACGGGAGAATAAATTAATGAATTATTAAGCTGAGTGCTGAATACATAATGGAGGACATGAACAAACAAATTGTTTTGCATACATGTGTACTTTTGTTTAAAATGACAGTGTAGTGTGTGCATCAGCCTGAAACTTGCAACGTTGCATGTGTGTGTGCAGTGATACGTACACATGTATTTGTATGTGCATTTGTATTCTTGCATGCATGTGTATTTTTATTCCTGACTATGTAAAATTTGTGCATTCAAGTAGGTTGAAGATTGCATGCTGTGGCTGAAGTCCCTACTAGATTTTTTTTTTTTTTATCCTCACCGAACTTAACTCAGCTGCAGACCTCTTCCATATTTAATAACCAGCGTGCTTTAGTTTGACCTCCGTCTTGGCTACCAGTGAAGGAAAACACGTGCACACAAACAGAAACTCTGACTGTGACACCTCTTACCCACAGCCCTGCAGGGAGTGGTTTTGATCATATCATCTGTGTTGTGTTTTCCTGTCACTCTAGCAGTGTCTTTCAAATGGCTGAGGTTTGTATGAATAGGGGATGATTATGGGCTAGATAATGAGGTCTGCTTAAAAATGACAGTCTGACAACTGTACTTATTCACAGTGCAACTCATTACAGTTGACAATAGACCAAAATATCCATAATGGAAAAAGAGAGCCTAGAATTAGCTGTCTGGTTTATATCTTTGTCAGCTAAAGCTGTTACAGTCACTATGATTTATAAGGAGTTCTTCTGTGATACACTGCAGCAACAATGAAATAAAGATAATTTAATACAGAAGTATCCCTCAAAATTTCTGCCATTTATACAACCCTAATTCCAAAAGAGTTGGAACCCTTTTCAAAACATAAATAAAAACTGCAAGAATGCAAAAAAAAAAAAAAAAAACACACTTTTGATCTATATTCAGTTGAATACAGTCCAAACAAAAGATATCAAACCTTGAAGCTGATTGCATTGTCATACAGAAAAAAGCAGTGACGTCTCTGAAAAAGACATTATACCTGTATACGGTCTGGATGGTCCATTTCCTCTTTAGGTCCGAGATCACGACATCCATGATTTCTGAAAACAATTTTAAATGTAGACTTGTCAGAGCGCCACACACTTTTCCGCCTTGTGTCGGTCCATCTCAGATGAGTTTTGGAATGTGTTACAGGCATCAAATTCAGCATGAGTGTATAATTACAAAAAACAATAAAGCTTATGAGTTTGAGCATGAAATATCTCGTCTCTGTGCTGTATATATTTGAATACAAGCCAAAAAGTATTTACAAACCATTTTGTCTCGTTTTTATTTGTTTTACACAACATCTCAACTTTTTGGAATTAGGGTTGTACATAAATTATGTTTTTGCAATTGTCAGACCCTTCCTTTGAGAGCCAATCATCCAAAATCAGATAAAGACACACATCTAGACACATAAACACACAAACAAATACAGACACATGCTGTCAGGGTGAAGGGAGGCAGTGAAAAATGCAGGCATGGGAGCTATGGCAGCTGTGCCCCCAGAGGCTTGCATCTGGTCCAATCTGGCAACCTGCTCCTCACACACACACACACATACATACACACACCTGCCAACTACACCTGCTGCTAGAGCCAACCGAGCACTGCCGGGCAAAAATGAGTTTGGCAGCAGAGAGTTTAGAAGATTCTCGGAATTGAGCACATAAAGCTTGTGTTTGGCTTTTTTGAACTCAAAATATTTACTTCACTGTTAATCATTTGTTTTCACTCTAATCGCAGATTCTCAATACACTTATCTCATTTTGAAATCTCTATCTGTTAATCCTTATTTGTTTAGTTTCTTGAGTCGATAAAACTAATTTGAAGTATTTAAACTTCAAATAAAATCTAAAAGACAAGTTTCAGACTTTCATGGGTCCATAATTGACTCTATTAAACAAGGAGAATGGGTCTGCTAATCACTGGCAGATAAAGAACGAGCCTTCAGCCTGGCTTTGACAGTGTTATCTTCCATATGGTGGTGTGGTGGGCCCTATCAAAATGCGATTAAAATGACTGACGGAAGCTATCTGCCTTCTCTCCACAGGTCCGCATATTCCCTTACCTGATTGGTCGAGAGTCAGCCTTCGCAGATAATCTGAAATGGATGGCATGTGCTAACAAAGGTGGGATCTTACAACACATGCACAGACCGCTGTCCTTTTTTCTCCCTATAATCTGTTTTCACAGAAGAAAGTTTGCTGCATGCTGCTGTCAGACAGACGGAAACGAATATATTACAGGGCTTGGGATTTGTTTGGCGTGTTTGGCGTATGTGTGTGTTTGTGTGTGTGTGCTTGTGTAGATGTGTGTTTGTCAGTGCTCATCAGTATTAGCACGTGTGTGTGACAGCAGGCAGCTGGTGCCAGTTGCACAGACCAGATATGTCACATTACATCTTCCTCTAAGCCTAAAGTCCAAACTATCTTGGCGATACACCACTTTCCAGCTGCTTTGTGTGTGGTCATGGTTGTCTCAATGCGTAGAGCACTTTCCTTCAGGTTCTATATTTAGCTAGGAGGTGGGTGACAGAGACAGTCTGGCTCCATTTCCTCAGGCTGCTGTAGATAAGACAGGCAAGCCATAGGTCACACGAGGGGTGTGCGTGTGTTTTTAGCTGTGTGTGTGTGTGTGTGTGTGTGTGTGTGTGTGTGTGTGTGTGTATGTGTATGTGTGCGTAGATAAGAGGACAAGGACATCCACAGTTTTGCTTAGAAGTGATATCAGAGAACTCATCCAGTCAGTTTGAGGGTGTTAGTGGTGATGATGAGACCTTTGTGTGTGTGTGTGTGTGTGTGTGTGTGTGTATGCTGCATGATGATTCAAGCTTGTGACAGTGAAATCCTCTCAAGCCTGCAGGAGCTGTGCAGAAGTTTTCTCACTGCTCACTAAGCACAGCATCTCTATTCCAAAATGTTGTTTTTATTTATTTAGTGTTTTAGGAGTAATTCTGCAGGTGAGAAACCTTGTGTACTCTCTCACTGAAGGCTGTTGTGCCAGAATCTCTCCCTTTTGCCTTTATAGTAAGTGGAGCAAATAATATTGTTTCAGTTGTTATTCTGAAAGTGTCACAGTAAGGTAGCATTGGTAAAATAATTGTAGGTCTGGGGGATTTAGTTACCGCTGAGCCTTGTGGCTGTACCAGCTACTAACAGGCCAAACATATGAGAAATACCTTTGTTTTTCCAAACAACAAGGAAAGGATGCAGGCCTTGCCTGAAGCCCGGATGAGCTTGACTAACTTTCTGCCAACGCTCCACTTGTTCCCTGTTGTGTTGCTCACTCAATTCTGTGGCTAGATGAGTGATTTTCAAACTTTTTCTGGCATTTCTCCCTCACAGGCCTGAAAAAGTTCACAATTTTAATCAGTCATTTACAATGATAGGGTAAGTGCTTGCCCTTTATTTTACAGTACACTAATAAGACATAACAAGCCATACTGAATATCAAATTACTCAAAAACTATAAATATCTAGAACATATTGTTCTGGGGATGCACCAATACCAGCGTCGGGTATTGGCCTGATACTGCCCTCATATACTCAGACTTGTACTAACACAACTACTCTGATACCCCACACCTGATACCACGTAACGAAAACTAACAACTCACTTTGAGAGTTCAAGGAGTGTGCTAATGCTTACCCTCTTGTCTTGGTCGTGCCATTATTATCAGAGACTTGTTGTCCACTCATCCACTCATGACCACAGTGACTTTGGCAGAGGTCCATAAAATTGTTTGAGTCCATGTAAAACTGAAACAAGCTCACAGAGTGCACCTGTAGACGGGTGCAGCCACTGTCCAGTAAATCCCTCCAGGCAGAAGCTAGTTAAAGGCCTCGGCTAATAATCCAAAGACGAAGAAAAGAAGTGTCGCTCCTCTCTTCTTTCTCAATATTGATATGGCTTTAGTACAAAATATTATTCACGACTGTCCATTTATAATCAATCTTCACAAACTGGTATATGAAAATAGCTAAAGTCATACCTATATATAAAGTTGGTGATAGACATGCATTATCTAATTACAGACCAGTTTCCTTGCTCCCACAGTTTTCTATAATACTGGAAAAAATATTTAATAAAAGACTTGATGGTTTTATCACAAAACAGTAGGTACTGTGTGAACAGCGATATGGTTTTAGACCCAACAGGACAATTGCTTTTGCACTTATGGAATATATAGGAATAGAAATAGAATATATAGAATAGAAAATAAAGAATTAGCAGTGGGTGTATTCTTGGATCTCTTTGATACAGTTGACCAAAATGTATTTTTTAAGAAACCACAAAAATATGGAATTAGAGGGGTAGCATCTTCTGGGTTAAGCAGTTACTTGGAGGTTAAGTTTCAATATGTACAATAAATGACTGTGATTCACACCTATTAAAGATTACCTGTGGGGTTCCTCAAGGCTGTATATTAATAATATATGTGAGGTTTCCAAAATATTAAAAATTATATTAATTACAGATGATGTAAATATTTATTTTATAGTGGTAAGAATCTAAAACAACTTTTGGATAGAAGGGGGAAAGAAGTGGAATTGCTAAAGAGATGGTTTGATTCTGGAAAACTAACACTGAACTTAAGTAAAAAAACAAAAACAAATTTCTAATTTTTGGTCATCCTGTAGCCAACTGAAACAGGAAACTCATTATAATTGATGTTGAAATTGAAAGAGTGTCAGAAATTATTTTTTTTTGGAGTCGTAATCGATAAGAAACTATGCTGGAAGCCACAAATAAATTGTATTAAAGCCAAAATGTCAGCTGCAATATTATATAAAGTTAAAGATCTTTTAAATCAAGCCTGTACACCTTATACTGTTCCTTTATACTGCCGTACATTACTTACTGTGTGGAAGTGTGGGGAAATGCACATAAAACAAATCCAATCTTCATATTTCAAAACAGAGCCATAAATATTGTGAACAAAACTTCATATAAAGAATGAGCAAACTTGTTTTTTTTATTAAATTAGAGGCTCTGAAATTTGAAGATTTGGTTGATTTTAAAAGAGCTGAAATTATGTACAGAGCAAACAAACAATTGTTACCTGAAAGTATCCAAAATGTGTTTCAGAGAGAAAGTCAACATGATTTGAAAGGTGTTTTTATTTTCAAAAAACATTGGTTTGTTTTGTTTTTTGTTGTTGATTGCAAAACACGATGTGCTGTTAAAAGTGCACAGCCTTGTTTACGTATCTGCCACTTTCTGTCAGAGGTTATGCATTTATTCATATGAATTTTGTAGATTTATACTCAATGTTTTTATGTGTATTTGCAGACTGAAATATAAGAATTCTAAATTCTAGATTCAGTTAGAAGCCACATCACAGGTTGGTCACAGTTGGTGAGATGTCACCACAACCCACTTGGAGGCGTGTCAAGTGCACTTTGGCCCTACTCTGGAGATTTAGGTCCATTTAGGGAGTGACTCAACACAGCTCAGTGCATTACAAGAGTACAAATCAGTGTGTCATGATTTGACTCAGTGCGGCCAAAAGTGACAATGGAAAAGCCCCATTAATTCCTTTAGAGAAATCTTAATGCTACATGAAATTTCAGACAAGAGATTCCAACAATGTGCAGTGCAATTTTACTTCATATTTCACATTCACATTTGTCACCTCCACCTCCTCCATTACTTTCATGTATCAGGACACCTTGTTGTGTATTTTTGCTTACATATGGCTCAAACCAAGGTCCTTTAAAAATATATTAATGCCCTCACCCTGACCAGACCATGCTGTGGCTGTCCTGTCCTGTGTGTACGACAGGTGTACCATGTCACTGAAAGCAGGGAGCGTTCATTTTTTTTCTCGCCCCAGCTCATCTCAGTGGCCCTGGTGGCTCAGCCCGAAGGACGCCCTTAGCCTTCCAGAGGGAGTAGTCATTCTTCACTCACGGCTGTGATGAACGATGCAGTTAGACTGAGGCAGCTTGCTTGCTTTCTGTGTGATGGGAGTCTGTATGTGTGTGTTGTCATTGTACTGTCTGCTGAAATAATAGCTGGATCCAAATGTCTCTGAGGATGAAAAGGACGGATCTGTCAAGGTTCACTTCCAGGTCAAGTTTGGGTGCAAGTGCGTTTTTGTTACTATAGTGACCACAGTAATCGTGGTTGTGATGCTTCTAGTCTTGAAAGAGCTTTTTAATTCAAATCATTCAAAAATTATAAACAGAATTGGAAGAAATAACAGTTATGAGGGTCAGTAACTGTAGTGTCCAGTGTGTCCTCAGTCCAAAATGAGATAGTGGATAAGTAGCACTGCCCCCTGGACAAAAAACATGTCAGGCGGCAAAGAAAGACGTGATAGAAATAGAATCAAAACAAGACTTAATATTGCTGTTACTTTCCACTACTGGAGACCACTCTTGGCGAGTAAAGAGATTAGGTTTGATGCTGAACTCACAACGTTTCTTTAAGATTGTTATGTGTCATGGCTCCTTGGGGGGGTGGGCTTACAAGGGGCATGCTAAAGTAACCAAGAAAGAGGATGGGTAAAAGTTTTGAGGGCTGAAATGAAGAAAGTTGTTTTGTTTTTTTTTGACTGCTGTAACAAGAACACCTGTTTCCCTCTGTTCCGTGCAAAATTTTGTTTCAAGTTATGGACTCCGTGTTCAATTTCTACAAAATGAACTGTCAGAAGTGCACTGACAAAAAGTGGTGACAGAAGAAGGAGAATGAACTGGTCAAGTCACGAGTGTCAGATTCAGAGCCGGAGCACAGGGAAAGCAGGTTGGCTTTATCCTGTAAGCTAAACGCTCAGTTTTCTTGTTGTTTCATATAAGCACAGGCAACCAAGTTCTCAAAGTTGTGTTGCTGTGACATAAGCACACAACTTTTAATACTCATGTTGCCGATTTACCAATACCTCGTAGGCCCAATGATAGCTAAGTGTACAACGTTGCTTACAGTGTTATATGTTTGCATATATATGTATACACATGTATGCTTTTCCTTGTTTCTTACAATAGGGATGAATACCTCAGCATTTAAAATTAGATTATAAATGATCAAATCTATCCTTAGTTATTTGGGAGGATGCATTGCATCCCTCATAGATCTGTGTATTGTGTCTAGACTCTTGACTCAAGACTCTTGACTCTCTTCTCCCTGTGGAGTAAAGGTCGTTGCCGGGAACGATGACCCCAAAATCTCTTTCCTCCAGCTATGATTTTCTCCTTCACTGCCTCACGGTGATGGAAGCAGTTTGCTGTTTTTACGGTTGGGTGGAGATGTGGTGGTCTCTCTCTTTTCCGTTATTCTCTGTGTCACTTCTTGTCCTCCATCTCCCTCTGTCTTTACCGTTGTCCCTGTTCCCTCTCTTCCTCTTCCCCTGATCTGCCCCCCCTGGTGAGATAACAGTATATTTCCTCCTGCACATGCACATTAGCATCATAATGGCGGCATTACCATCGTGGGAAATGGCAACACATTTGGTTTAACTGAGATTTTTTTTTTCGTTGCATTTACATACCACTTACCCATTCACAGCCCCATGCTGGTTTGCTCTCACTTGTATATCACTGCAGGGAATTCTTCAGCTATTACTCATACATGTATCCATGTTTCCATCTGCTTCATCAAGCAAATATCTGCTGCCTGCGTACTGTATTCCAGATGTAATTTCTCTGCTTTGGTACCAAGGTAAATAAAATGAGAGTGATGGCTTGGAAAAGATTATATAGCCCAGCTGATATTGGAAGTGACACTTGCTGCAACATGAAACACTTTTGGAGACACAGAGACTGTACTTCTGATCTTCTGATTTCAGGGCAGCGCAGTGAGTGACGGCACTGAACCTGTTTACGCTCTCTTTCTTAGTTAAATGATTCATCATCTTTGCCCTCCTCTTCTTCTCTGTCCTTGACAGGCTACTTCACTCAGATTTCCACGCTGGCAGATGTGCAGGAGAACGTGATGGAGTATCTCCATGTGCTGAGTCGTCCCAAGGTGATCGACCAGGAGCATGACACGGTGTGGACTGAGGCGTACATCGACAGCACTGTGAGTTGACTATGCCATCTCTCACAAGGCACTGAACTCCATAGTTTCCACCATACTCACTAACCACACACACTAAGGGTGCTCCGATTAGGATTTTTGAGGTCGATCACACCGATGGCTGGACACAGTATCAGCTGATCACCGAACACAGGGTCTATTTGAAGGCTTTTATTTATCATGTGGCATTACATATTTAATTATTGTTAATAACATTGTATATTAAATGCATGTAAGTATAAAACAGCTTATTCTTTTATGCGTACAAGAATATGGATGAATCTGCTGATAACTATTTGTTTTTTATAGGATTTTTTTTATTTTATTTTAGCATCTAATAATAAAAATGCTCTAGTAGTGGATTTAAATGTCAAAAATGTTGCACAGTTATTTTCATTTCTGATTTCTCCAGGAACAAAAACATATTATTATGTTGCATGTGTTATATTTTTGTTCTCACCTGCTGTCTGCCCAAAAGTATTTGTAGTAGTCCCTTTGCCTGTGAATTTCCATAGACATGCTTTTTAACCATTATGCAACTTATTTGCGGGTCACCAAGTAGGCACCTGACCTGATGCAGGACTCTATTACGAGATGCACTTAAATACACTATGAAGTCCCTGATGGCGCTTACGCAAACATTTACCCATGCTTAGATGGCCCTCTGAGATCTTCTTGCCAATTGTAAAGTCTACCTATATTTGTTGTTTAGCAGGTGTTAATTTGAGACCTTTCTTCTTTGGCATCTAATCCGCCTTTATACTGACAATTAATCTAACTATTTAAAAAAAATATTGGCCCATAACAATCAGTGGCCAATTGATCAGAGCACCCTCAACACACAGTCTGCCATAACATACCTTGTTCCCAAAAGTCCATTATGGATCTGATGAAATAAATAATCCAAAAAAGAATAGTAGTGATAAAACCCAAGCAGAAGCCTGACAATGTGTTTTGCCTCTGTATGTGTCAGACTGAATGTGTGAAAGTGTGTGAGAGTAGCAGATGGAACCATTAAGTGAATGAGCCTCTTGTGTGTGTTTGGGAGTTGTGTAGCGTGAGTAGAACATACTGGGGCACATTGGTGAGTTAGTCTCTGATCTCTCAACCTCACAGCCTGGCCAAACACATATTATGAAATGGCAATGAATAACGGCTCAACACACTCGGATAATCACATGCACAGCTAAATCCCCTATACATGCACAGACATTATCATCGCGGAAACACTATAATGCCTGACCTACAGTATAGGATCCTCTGCTGACCATAACACATACATAATATACTGTAGTATTCATGCCTCTGCTTCTTTTGTTCAAGTTATTGTGTTTGGCCATAAAGAGTGAACAGCAACCATTTGTCCTCCACTATTTCTGGATAGATAACGTAAGAGAATGCTTCAAAAATGTAAGGAGACAAAGGCAAGTGCCCTCCAGCAGAAATACACCCAGGCTGTCAACACTGCATGGAAATGGTCCTCTTCATATCCTTCATGTTTTACCTTTTCCTGTCTTCCTCTGCTCATTTCTTTCTCTTTGCCCTCATTATCCCCATCCATTTATCACAGTGAAAGTACATTCACCCAACACTGACTCAACAGTAACAGCTTAAGTGTTGTTTCCTCTGCTGTGACCCTCCCAGCCATAAAGCTCTCCTCTCTTGACACAGTTGCTGTTTTTAAAGTCAGAGTCAATGTCAGTGGATTTTTACACGCCCACTGGTGCTGGCACTCCATCCAGTGGAAACTGCGCTGAAAGGCTTTCTTCTTCCACTTATCCACAAACGTATTGACCCTTTCTCTCCTCCCCTCCTCCTTAATCTGTTCTCTTTAGCTCCCCCAAGCACAGAAGGTAAAAGAAATTCTGATTTGAGGTCATCACTGTATTGTGCTGTGTTGAGGCCTGGTGTGTGTTCATGTGCATGTGCGTTTTTGGTCTCCGGTCTCTGGGAGACAGCGGCATAATTTGGGTGAACTAACTATCATACTGACCCCATGGCATTTTCTTGTGTGTCAGTGTCCTATGTCTAGGGCTGCCCCCGACTTAAGATTTTTCCTGTCGACTAGTGGTCACTCAGGCTTAATCCCAGAAAATGGGATTCCCAGAAAAGTACCTCCAAACCACTTCCCGTTTCCCGGGAAATAACCGCAAACGGGGGAAAAATATTCAGAGGACATGGGAATATGTTTAGAAAAGCCAGTGCCAGTGGAACACACTGAGCACTGTAATTGATTAACAAGCACAAAGCGCCGTGAATTCAAACACTTCTGAACATTGACGCATCTAGTACAGCAACTTGCGGCTCATCTGAATTAGACTAACACACCAGCTGTGTGTGGAAATTCTTCAAAAGAATAAACAATGAAGATGCAAAGTGTGCACTTTGTGAATGAGAAATCAAATGCACTGGGCTGAAGTTCAATGAGTAGTTTGCTACAACGTTTAAAATTTTGGAAAAAAATTACAGGTGAAAGCCCAAAGCTTGCTAAAACACTGCTTTATCCAAAACACGTGTGGGTGAAATACTGGCAGAGATGGCAGCATGTGATGGATTTAGCTTCAACAGCAGGCTGTGGCGAAATGCAGCACTCACTGAAGAAAGACTGTCAGTATCTACTGAAGAATCCATCTGACATTTCAGACCAAGTCAGCGAGAGCTTTTCTAGGGTTTTGCTTTTTAACGTTTAGTGATTACTGACGCAATTTGGCCGACTATTTAATACTGCGGTGTGCACAGCGCGAGCCAGAATCAGAATCAGAAATATGTATTGATCACCGGAAAATGGGAAAATGCTCGTGTTACAGATGCTTCCAGTATCATAACTTTGAAAACACCAAATCTGCTTTAACAAATTGCATTAGGTTATGTGCTAATATGAAGAATGATAAATCATATGACTTCCATGAGGCTGTTCGGTCAGTTATAGATCACAGACAATAAACCTGGCATTTAATCCTCTCAGTGGAGCAAAGGTCAAGATGAATGTGGCATGTGCAGTTTATACAATGTTCATTATAATGTTGATTAATGTTAAAATGGCAATCTTCTGCCTCAATAATTGTAAATACCACTTGATAATGCATTAAGTGGTCAGGTTTAGAACACAGATTTATCCTGGTTGCATATAGTTTTTCCTGAAATATCGCCAATGCATTTTGACAGTAGCTGAAATTATACCTTAAAAACAAGTCGATTTCCTGGGATTCCTGGGCAAAAATGTCTCATTTTCAGGAAAATGGTAATCCGTAGTAGTCAGCAATAAAAGCCATTAGTTGATTAGTCATTGCACATCTGTGATATTAATATTTAGGTAGCTATTTTTGGTTCAAGAAGTGCAAACATGTTAAATGCTATGGCTGACAAAGTAACTGACTCTGAATGCGTACAAAACAACAGCAAGTTATAGTATAAATCTTTGCTCAAAACACAGGAGCAAATAACTTCAAACTTCATAAAAACAAATACTTGACAACTTATTAACACGATGGATTTTGCATACTTACATGTTAACTTAAAGTGCTACCATCTTCCTCCTCAGTTGCTTCATGAACCCACTGTGGCTCATTGTCCCTGGAGTTAAGAGTCCTGTACATCACTGTACTCCTGGTTGTTAAGCTGGCCTCCACTGGTCTGAGAGGCTGTGTTCCAGTCTAATAGGGCTGCTAAATGAGCTAACCGGCTAATGGCAGCAGTTTAACGGTCACTTCAGTCTTACAAGAGAAAAGGTCCTTGTTGTAACCACCCCCCTGGTTATAATGTCAAGGGACTGCTCCCGTATGGGGTTTAAGGTGTTTTTTATTCCCGTGACTAACGAGTAAATTAAAACTTAGTCGACTAAGATTCTGGGCACCAACCAACAGTTGACTATTAGGGGGCAGCCCTACCTATGTTGTTCCTCAACCTCCTGATTCAAACCATGCATCGTGATTGTCAGTTGATCGCTCTCTTCTGCACGCCTGATCATGCACACACACACACACACACACACACATGCTCACACTCATTGATCATTGGTGATGCTGTGTTGGCCATGCTTCGCCAGTGTCTCCGGGTTTGGCACTGTGACCATGTGTGTAAATGTGAGGCTCCATTTTGCTCTTTTGCCTGTGTGATTTTGGTGTGAAAACAAGATTGCTTGTGTTATTTGTTTTGGTAGAATTCTCCAGAATAAGCTGTTTTGTCATCTTCTGGGTGAAAATCCAATAGCTGATAATGACTGGCGGGATGATCTGTTCTGATGCCTTTTTATCATTTTCAGTGTTTTATTTTTCAGTGTTTTATGAATCATATGTGGGTTGAGATAAGCAGCTCTATAATCATAACAATGATGATGGCGGAACAGAAGAGTGCTCTCCCCCCCCACACCCCCCCCGACCAGCGTGAGCTGAGCACATAGCAGTCCCATCAGACAGCTGGCAGGCCATATGTCTGACATAGTACTGTTAGTGTGATAGACCCAAGCTTATTGACATCGAAGCGGCTCAGCAGAAAACCGAAATAGATATCACATTGTCAGACATGATAATTGGGATTAGCAAGGAATCGGCACTGCTTCTTTGCATGTAATCACCCCAGCACAGCTCAGGCCTGGGCGTGGGGAGCACACACACAACAGTCTCCTCAAAGTGAAATAGACAGTGACAGAAAGACACACACACACCCCGCACGCTGATAGTGTCTGATAAGAAGTTAGCAAAACTCCTGGGATTGGCTTAGTGTTAGGAAAGTGATGAGCATCTGGTATTTATGTTCCAGGGCTGATGTTTATCATCTTTCCACATGTACCCTTCATCCTATCTTTTTGCTCTCTTCCTCCATCCCTCTCACTGCACCCCAGTAATCTTTCTGGCCTAGTATATCTCTCATTTCTTCCTGTATTTCACTTTACGTTTCCCTCTCCAGCTCCCCCCACCCCCACCTGTCCTCTCCCTTCCCCTCTTCTCCTGTTCCCCTCTCTCCCCCTCCTCTCCTTCGTCTCACCAGCTTCATCCATCATTCTCTGGCTCATTTGGCTTTGTTTCCCACTCTGTCGGATGAACTGACACTGGAGCTCAGGGATGATGGGAGGGAGGTGGGGGTGGGAAGAATGTGTGTCGGGGGTGGGGTGGGGGGGATTTGAGGACAGGTATAGGGAGGGTTGAAAGAGAAAGGATACTGGTGAAAGTTGGGATGAGAATGTAAAGGAAGCAAAGAAGGATGTGGCGTTGGGAGTAGTTGGTAATCTTTTGATGAGGAATTGAAGCAGTAAGTTGTTTTAAATGTTATGACAGATTAATGTAAATTCCACTATTTACAAAGCAAATGTGTAAATGAAGGGTAACTAAGATGCCTTTTCAGCCTGGACCCCTATTTTCCAGTATTCTTTGTATCTAAATGACAAATGGGGACAGCAAAAGTAAGTTACAACCTAATCCCTTCAGGGGATTGTACACCATCAAAGTACGTCCAGTAAAAGTGCCTGTTTGTGCCAATGACTGACTGACTGTTATTTTAAATGTCTGACAACATTATGGAAAGGATCCCCACAGAGGTAGACCTTTTTTTTAAGGCTTCATTGTAATCTTCAATGAAACTCGACAGAAACAATATAAAACTCACCAAAAACATCTTTCACATCTTTCCACAGTTACAACAATTGGCATAATGAACAATTGGCAATAATCAGAATAAAGTCCTTAGCCCTTAACTTCATTATTTCCGTGAACTTCAAACCACTGTTTTATTTAATGGCCTTGCTGTCGTGGTATTTGGCCTTTTTTGCCCTATAAAGAATTGACACCACCAAAGGCTAAGTGGCCTTTCCACTAAAATGATAATTTCTATTGTTTGTTGGAACAGTGAAAAGGTGAACTACAAGGTTTTTGGTAAATTTTATTTTGTCTCTGTCAAGTTTGACTGAAGTGAGTTTTATGATGAAAAAAAACACTGTTTCTATAAAAGGGAGTATGGATAAGTTTGGTGAGAGAGATAAATTGACTGTTTCTAGTTAAACAAAATTTCACAAAAAATCACTCTTTAAAAATAAGTCTCTCTCTGTAGCGATCCTTTCCATAATGCTGTATGTTATAGTAAATGTGTGAACCTGGCAGTGGCAAAAACAATCAATCAATTCCTCAATACTGGACCAGTTTCAAACCTGTCATCTCCATTATTCACTTAGGCACAAAAACGTGTGAAAATAGGGTCCAGGTTGAAAAATACCGAAGTTACCCTTCAATATTGATTGAGGTAATTGAGAGATTTCATAGATATAGCCCAGAACTTGTGCTAGGTTCTGTGCCAGCTCAGCCCTGCGCTGGATATGTCTCACACACACTCTTTTCCCCCAGGAGCCTCCAGGGGGCCTTGACTCCAGGGCTTACACATGCACCAACATCATTAAACCCAGTCTCCAAGGAAACAAGGGTCACCTCGTCCACAAGAACACAATTTGTCACAGCAACCTAGATTACGAGGTGTCCTGTGAGACACTGAACACGGGGCAGGGGTGTGTATCTGAGCCCTCTGAGGGGTATAAGCGTGTGGGTATTTGTGTCAGTGGGGAGTGAGTGTATTAGAGCCCAAAGGGGGTTCTTTTTCATTCTCTGACCCACAGCAAGGGGAAGGACTTACACACCTCATTTGCTCTGACTGATACAGATAAAACGACAGAGGCCGTGATGATGCAGATTTGGCGCAAGTACATGTTGAGTTCTGACCTTGCGTCAGAGGTTGCAGGTTATGTATGACAAGTCAAATTCTAGATACAGAGCACTCCCTTAGGGACTCCTGTTGGAGGACACTCAATTTAGGGTTCAAGGAAGTGGCTCTGTCCTCTCCTGGGTTAGGATAATGAAGCGCAGGTTTAGAGGTCTTTCCTCCTCTGGGTAGGACATGTGAGAACCCTCTGTAGCTGTGCTGTTGGCTTTGAATCCAACAGATGCATTTGCTGGCTGCCTTTCTCAGTGCAGCTCTTGTTATCTGCTTAATTACAGTATGTCATTTCCCACAGCAGCTGGGCAAGCCTGATTTTCATCAAATACACATATGCCCTAAACAAAACATCTTAGATTAGGTATGCACAATATTAGTAGCACATCATCAGTATCAGCAGATAAATACTTGAAATGAAATTTTGGTATTGGCTGAAAATGCCAATATCTCTGCCGATAAGATGACACTTTAATTATGTTTACACAATGCAAATGTGTCTGTGGTGTGGAGGTTGAATGAGATGTTTGATACAGATACAAAGTTGCTGTTTGCAACAATGGCTGAGTGTCAGTCATGTGAGGAAGAGCCAATCACATTCTTCAACACCACAAATTTAACTGCAAATCCTAAGAGCCATCATCCCGAACATTGCAACTAATTAGTGAAGAACAAAGAGAGAAAAGCGTAAATTTGCAACAGCTGCAGTCAACTATTGCAACGTCTGCATGTGCATTCATCCATGTGTGCATGCATGGAGGAGGCAAGGCTTTATAATGGTGAAAGAGTTATAAAAGGACTATGACTAAAGTATAGGCTAACCTTCACTAATAAAAAAGGAACTCTGCTGAGTTCGGTGATGTCTTTTACAAGTATCTACAACAAACAATTCATGAGTTATCAAAGGAGGCATAGCTAACTGGCACCACTGAAATAGGAATTCTCTGCTGAGACCAATGATGCCTCCCACAAGAGTCAACAAAGAAACCGTTAATGAGTCATGAAAGGGGGTGTGGCTGTAGTATAGTTGGCACTGCATATATTACTAATAAAAAAGAACTCTGCTGAGTGCAGTGATGCATCCCACAGGAGTCGATGAGGAACGGTTCATGTTACGTGAATCCATTTAGACATTATGCACCTTTACGTTCAAAGCCACAACCACTGCAACATGCTCTGTCTGCTAACTGGCATGAACAGCTAATCAGCTGTCCTTCTGCTCATGACCAACCTTTCCGCCAAGTCCACCCACTTCTGAGAGTCTGAATCCATTTCGAAATTATGTGCCTTTTTGTCATAGGCCACGCCACCTTTTAGCAAACTGGGACAAACACTTTGACATCCATGCCATATTTCAGCATCTTAGGGCAAAAACTGTGGCTGTCAAAGGGTGGGGAAGTTTTGTGGACCGAATGACAGAAGGAGCTACCTATAGAACTGCTGGTTGTAGCTAAAAAAAAAAAATCAGTTTTCTTCTTTTGCCCATGTTGAAAAGTGTTATATTTTATTTTAAAAAGCATTGATGAGTTGGAAAATAATAGAATATTGGATATTGGTAAAAATCCAATATCATGCATCCCAATCTTAGATTACTGTTGGAGTTCAAAAAGTACATATTTGATGGGGCTGCTCAACAACAGTTCATGGGGATGCACAAGTAACATCAGTCCATACATTTGGAGACAGTTGTTATATGATCCCATAGACCTAAGCTTGGAAATAGATTTTGTATTTTTAGATGAGCCTCTGCTTGTTTTCTCTGTCCTTTGATCGATCCCATTCTCCAGCAGCAGCAAGGCTGTCCATTGTTACAGCAGCTGTACTTAGGTGTGCTTTGTTCTCTCTTTGATGTCTAATACTGCGTCCTGGATTGCTATTACCAGCTGTCTGAGCTCAGGTCACCAATTCCCCTTTTCCTCAGTGTCCGAGGGAGACTGAATGGATGCTAGCGGTTTCCTGTCATTACCTATTATTACTGAAGGTAAGGGGGGGGGGGGGGGTGAGCGCTGGAGGAAAGAGAGGGGGGGCGTGTAATGTTCAGTTAAGAGGATTGGTTAAATGGGGTAGTTCCCTTGTTTTTCAACTCAGTCTATAATATTCTATTGATTTCTGCAGCAGATCATGTGCGACGTGATTTATGTTTTTTTTTACAGCTCATCCAACTCAACACAGTTGTGGATTTAGTTCTGGGATTCATATTGCACTTAATGGACTAATTACTTGTGGTGACTCAAACATAAACTGCGTGAGCGACTGACATTTAGTCAGTTTCGACATTTCTGAGTGGACAAGGTCAGACCACGTTTGCAGAGCGAGAGGCCTTCCCCCAGTATCTTCATAACAGTGTCAAGCTTTCATCTCTAATGGATCATCGTCGGATACAGACAGCCGCTGGAAAGATAAATATCATAATTATTCCAGCAGTCTTTAGGGAGGGAAGATACCCAGATCCAAACTAGAAGCACTGCCTTTGGATAAGCTTATTCTGCAAGAGATCAAAGGCAGGCTGTGATTGAACACATTTTAAGGCAAATAATAAACATGAATAAAACATGTCATGGAAGTTTTGTAGGTCCCTCAAGAAGATAATATGACTAGGTCTGCTGCTGAATTCCTATCAGGTTTGCTACTTAAGGAATGAGTGTTGTGCAGTTTGAGATAATCACTCACTGAGTGTCACTATGCAAGATGATTCATATATAATGTGCATGATGCCATGAAATGTGCTGTGCGGTTGCGTATCTTTTGTATAATGTTTCATCATTAGCTTCCTCTTCTCCCTCTGTCTCCCTTTCCTCTTCCTCACCCCCTCAATTGCTGTCTTTCACTGTTCTTCTCCTCTCATGACTCACTCAGTTGGAGGACGGTCAAGGCCCAGTTCTGATGACCACAGTAGCAATGCCAGTGTTCAGCACCAAGAACGAGACTGTAAGTGCATATAGATGGTAAAGAACCAATATTCACATTCACTGTCGCAAAAATTATGTTTCCCCAACATATTTTTTCTAACAACTTTGCAGTTTAATTGAAAACCTAATTTTCTTAAAATGAATTATTGCATAACTCACAATGAATTAGGTTTCTGACAATAGACACAAATTGTGAAATAATGGTTAATTATGTTTGTATTTGACGGACACTAATGTCAGTTTGATTGGACTCTAAATTAAGATACAGTAGAGCATCACTAATTGAATATATATTATGGACTGAAACTTTTAATATCACAAACAGTGGATCTGTAAGAGACTGTGTTATATAAGTAACCTTTCAAACCGAACTTAAGAATATTTGTAATATGTGTGCTTTCAGAGAAACCGTGGCATCCTGCTAGGGGTGGTTGGGACCGACGTGCCCGTCTCTGAGTTGCTCAAAACCATCCCGAAATATAAGGTAAACTCCTATGATCATTTAGTTATTCCTACAAATAGTTATAGATCTTGATAACTTTGTGAGGTACACCAATACCACACTTTTTATAACCATGACCAAACTTGGATATCTGAATGAATATGTAGCATTGTTTGTAAATGCATCATTCAAAGTCGGCCCCTCCTGCCTGGCTCAATGAATGAGAGAAGTGGAGAAAGACTTGATAGTAGATTAAGAGAGCAAGTGCTGTCAGCGAGAACAAAGCAGTAATTCAGAGAAATAAAATGATATTTTCTGACAGTTTCACAGTACGGTTGGGCAATTGGACGAATATATTGCCATTTATATATTATCATTTGAATGTGGCTTGGCACTGTCTTGCTGAAATAAGCAGGGAAGTGCCTGAAAAAGACATTTGGATGGCAGCACATGTTGCTCCAAATCCTGTTTGTACCTTTCAGCACGGACATGGATTGTAGATGGCGAAATCCCTACATTCCATGCATCTGCACATTGAGAAACATTAAAGGGATAGTTCTGGTCAACTCTACTCAAAGGATATTATCTATTTACCCTCGTTCCAACTGAAGGGCAGGTTTAGTTTTTTCAGTCCACAAAACACTTTTTTAAATAGTTTTTTCCATTTGAAAACTGGTCAACATCCACTTGTATTGTTTCGGGGGTTCTGAAACACTGTTTTCCAGTGAAACTCCAGCAGTTTTTTGTGGGCTAAATAATTAATTATGACCTTGGCATGATGGTGAGTAGATAATGATTGAATTTGAACTTTTGGGTGAACTACCCCTTTAAAACTGCTGGACTGTTTGCCCACACAGTTTTTCACAAAGTGGTGAACTTTACCTCATCCATTGCTTGTAAATGACATGAGCCTTTGAACCCAATAAAGGTCATCAGTTGGAACTTTAAATATCTTGTCTTCGTACTATACTCGGTTGAATATAGGTCGAAAAGGATTCGCAAATCATTGCATTCTGTTTTCATTTACATTTTACATAATATCCCAAATTTTTTGTAATTGGGGTTATAGGAAAATGCTGAATAGCATGCCTTTAAGAACCATATTATTGAACTTTGTGAGTGTGACATTTATTTGGGTAACAAATCAGTAAAAAAAAATTAATTAAGTTACAGGATTTTGATTTTTCTTTTTCTTTTTTTTACAATGTATATGTCTGTGCATATGCCAGTCTAACTCCACAGTGCAGTAATTGAATGCCAAACCCAGCAGCAGATAAATCAGAGGTTTTGTGAAGTTTTGACACAGATTATTCATAGGTCCTTCCTCAAGTTCAATAATAACAGGAAAATTATACATCATGTATACTAATGCCTTCTGATAGTGTCCCCCACCACGTCCCCTGTGTTGTTCTAAAGCTTGGTTGGGTGTTGATTATGACATTTGAAAGTGTGTTATTTGTCCAGAAATGGATGAATGACACTGTCCTCTTGTATTGTGCAGTCCTTTGGGCTTCAACACAAACACAAATATCCTGTCAGTAAAAATTACAAAGAGCTTGATTAGCCCAGATTTACAATTAGGTACAGATTTGTCATGAATCCATTTGGTGTGCGTGTGTTTGTGTGCATCTTCCTAGCTGGGCATTCACGGCTACGCCTTTGCAATCACCAACAATGGCTACATCCTAACCCATCCAGATCTACGGCCACTTGTGAGTATTACCTCCCGCACCATTCAAATGCTCTGAGTATGAACCTGATTATCATAACAATCCCTTTTAGGGTGCAGAGATTGAAGTTCAAATGTATTAATTTATTTTGTACACGCGACTTAGGAATACTAAGTCTTGAGTTCATGTCAAGTCAATTACTGATTTTGTGGCCACATTGAGATGCTGATCGACACAGAAAATTGGTGTGTAGTTGTGTGGGTGCTCTGTGTGCTGTGCGGTGTGTCTGTGTTGGCTGCGTGGTGGTATGTAGATGAGGAGAGTGTGTTCCAGGCCTCCGCTGTGCTGTGAATAGACAGAGATACAGCTTCTGAATGGCTGTGATTAACTCCATTGTACTCACTCACTCCTCTCACAAGAGGATGAGGTGAGGAAGCGGAGGGAGGGAGGGGAGGGAGACTGAGGAGAGCAAGGGACCTGCTTAACGTGAGAATAGGTGCAGGGTGACAAAGCAGGGTGCAACACTGGATGGAAATGGAGCGATATGGATGGAGGGATGAGAGGAGAACAGACGTGGAGGAGAAAATTTAACAGACAGTGAGACAGACAGACAGATGGTTTAATGGAGGGCTAATTAAAGATGTTAATGAACAGTGTTTAACAACTAATGAGGGGTGGGAGGCTGTCCTCACTGACAGATGAATGGAGGGAAGGACTCACAAGCACACACATTCAATAGACACACAAATGCATATAGTGCACCGTAATGAACTCACTGCTCTGGTCATTGTCATTTTATTTAAAGGGATAGTTCAGATAATTTAAAGTGTGGTTGTATGAGGCATTTATTGATAGTAAGTGTATTAGCTACAGTAGATGGTGGTCAACACACCCTCAGTTTGGAGAAGCAAAAGCAATGTACAGTTGGTTTGGAGACAGTGACATCTGGCTTATGTAAAAGTAGTTTCTCATTGGAAAGGGCTGTCTGACAGATTTTTTTAGGTGGGCCTTTATGCCTTTTTGCTGGTGACCCTGTCCTCAGTAGCACATTTCTAAGCTTCCCACACCAATGCTCCCGCTGCTTCTTCAAACTGGGGATGTGCCTAACACCAACTACTGGAGGTAATACACTGACTATAGATAAGTGCCTCAGACAGCCCCACTTCAAAAAATCTGAACTATCCCTTTAATGACCATATAAAATAGGCTAGGGTAGGTAGCCAGAGAGGGATGAGGGTCAATTAGAGGAATAGTTTGACATTTTAGGGAATACACTCTCCTTTTCATTCATTTCTAGCAGACTCAGTACCACTGTCATATCTGTCTAGTGTCAAGCCACCACCAAGAGACAATTAGCTTAACTTAGCCTGGTTACCTGGCAACCTCACAGTGATGACAAGCCTCCAGGAAGTCACTGATTCCTCATTTAGACTCACAGAGACAATGGGTGTCAATGAGGATTTTTGTGTGAGTGTTTTGGTATGAATAAACTACAGTAGATTGTATATGCCCCATGTTTTATGATGGCTGAGGCCTGGCTGAGGCGTTGGTAATTTGATGACCTGGAAATCACACTTACTGCACCTTTATTGACACGGTGATAATGATAGTATGTAATCAAGAGAAAAAAATGATTGAGGATGAAAATATCATTAGTTGCAGCTCTAGTGAGGTGCAGTATACTATTTGTGTTTCATTTTCTTCAGTATCACTCTCTA
Organism: Lutjanus erythropterus; assembly: GCF_056507025.1. NCBI lineage: Eukaryota > Metazoa > Chordata > Actinopteri > Lutjaniformes > Lutjanidae > Lutjanus > Lutjanus erythropterus. The sequence goes on from NC_139322.1 coordinate 21,656,008, forward strand.
TGCATGCATATATGTTTACATGGGCCACTGTATCCAGTATGGAGATGGCAAGAAGCGAAGGAAGCCAAACTACAGCAGTGTGGATCTGTCTGAGGTGGAATGGGAGGATAAAGACGACACGGTGAGACACTTGGAGTAAATCTACACCGAGCATTAACGTAGTGCCCCCCTAAAAAAACACAATCTGATGTTTGATGTTTGTTTTGTGCTGTGTGCTGCTAGCTGAGAAACGCCATGGTCAACAGGAAGACAGGGACCTTCTCCATGGAGGTGAAGAAGAGTGTTGACAAAGGGGTGAGGAATCCAAAATTCACAAAATCTACAAACACACACAAACAAACAGCCACAGCCATCGGAAAAGATGGTCCCAAAGGGCGAGCCAGGGAAAATACTCAGCAGGGAGAATCCACTCTGCCAAGGGGTTGTTACACTTGGCACAGTGATGTACAGGATTGACTTGGGGATTTTGTTTCAGATTTTGTTTGCTCTGCATGCACGGGTGTGTGTCTGTCTCTGTGTGTGAGCCCCTTATCTCCACCCAGCACATGTTGCTGAATATGGGAGAGACAGCAGCCCAATGATTCTCTTTTACTACTTGCCTATCTGAGAGACAGAGAGAGAGGCAGGCATTCAGGTGTGTTGTGTGTGTGTCTGTACACTTTGCATTTTCAAAGCTTAGTAAAGAGCATTATATATTAGCCTGATTATTAAGCATACGCACACAGACACACACGCACATGTACACACACATGCATATTCACAGTTCTTATCGGAATATTCACTGTGCAAAGAAAACACATCCATCTCCAGAGTAACAGGTCATGTGGCAGACTGCCGACCATGGCATGCACTCTCTGGACCACTAGATGGAGCCAGACTGCAGAGAATCACATCAGATAACTACCATCACACTGACTACTGTTTACTGCAGCGTATAATAGAGTGTATTAATCTCCTTCATTTCAGAAACGTGTACTGGTGTTGCATAATGATTACTACTACACAGACATCAAGGGGACTCCTTTCAGGTAAGAGAACTGGAGACGCAGTGAGCAAAGATTAAAACGACTGAAGCATCAGTATTCATAGTTTTCTTCGGTAAATTGTCATTTCAGAAAACATTTCTTTTCTTATTTTTAGTCTCGGGGTGGCTCTTTCCAGAGGCCACGGGAAGTTTTTCTTCAGAGGGAACGTCACAGTGGAGGAAGGTAGGAATCCTTCTTTTTTTTTTCTCTGCTTTATTCACTTTTCTTTCATTGTCTTTGTGTCTTAGCTGACATGTCCTTACTCAGCTGCAGTGGAGGAAGCTTGCAGACACTTAACTGAAGACAAAAGTAACAAAATAGAGTTTCCTTTAGGGCTGCCCTGTTAATCAAAATATTACTATTATAAATTGCAATATGGTCAAGTGCAATGTCTACATTTTTTTAATATAGGGAAAATGTGTGCCAAACAGCTTTATAAAAAAGAACTGTAGTACTGCAGAGATGTGCAGGCCTACAGATCTTGTTCTCCAGATGCAAGAAAACATGTTGTTTGGCAGAGACCCAAGAAAATGTCACATCATCATGATATTAATATTTATATTTCAATGAAAATGAAAATTGTGATGCAAAAATGATCATTCCCACTAATCATGAATCATATTGCAGTTACAATAAATGTTAAAATAGTCACATTTTTTTTAACCAAATATTGCAGCCCTAGTTTCCTATATAGCAAGTAACCAAATATGAACAATATTAGTGCTGCAACTATTTCTAGCACTAGAACCAAAAGCAAGACCAATTTGGATGGACATGGAACAACTGTCAAAAAATACCCACCTCCACTATAACTGCTACAAAAAGGTTACAGAGGAATCTCTGCAATTCCACATTGTACATATAATACCATACATGTTTGTTATATCATATTCCACAATGCTCCAAAATCCCACTGGTAGAAATACAACTATCACCATCACAATGCACTTTTTAGAGCTGCATTTTCACAATTTTTCAGGCCATGGATCCCATAGCAAGGACCCTGTACTACATAAACTGCACTGCATATTTTCAGGTCTTCTCTCAATTGCCCTTAACCAACACTGCTAAGTCAGCAGCAGTTGTAACGTTATGATCCGTTAGCCTCACCCTCTTGCCGCACGTTCACTGGTTGGTTTTGAGGGTATGTCAGAACTTCTTGCCGATGAAGTTACAGAACGATCTACTCATAATAGTGTCTGTATACTTGATATAATAATATCCCAACTGATAGGGAAGGGTTAATTGTATTGCTTTGGAAAATGTATTTGAAAATCCAAAGTTTTGTTTCAGGTGGTGCTGAAGTATAGAACATTTTATAAACTCCTTTTAGAGGGTCTCAAAGCCCAGAATGCATTTGGGACACTTGTATCCATTCTTACATGGGGCAGTAAATATGTACTTGTATGCTGCATCATACTTGGCAAGCCAGGACTTGTTCCAGTGTTTTGCAGCTTGGTCCATTTTTAGTCTGCTTGTTGTGTCTTTTCCTTTTCAAAAACATGTCCATTTTTGTGAGTTAGCACTAAATTCCAGGAGCAGAGCAACTTTGTGGCTGGTCAGTACTGACAGTTTATGATGGATGATGTTCTGACTGGAAGGCAATTATAAAGATGGGAAATAAGGTTTTTAAATGTGATATATTATTATAAATTATACAGTATTTTATAATAATTCACATAATATTTGGTGGCCCCCTGCAGTAACTCTGAGGACCCCTGAGAGGTCGCAGACCCACTGATGAAGATCCAGGTGTTTGAGCCATTTGCAGAAAAGAGAAATATTTGTTTTATATAATGAATATTTTGCAGTGTTTTAATTCCAGAATACATCATATTACCATGTCTTACCATGTTTTGTGTTTGTATTTTTTGATGAGTTTTTTTCAATATGCATTTGAAACGAAGAACGTGGACTATGGAGTTTTGTTGAAACACCTCAGTTAGGCTATACGTTAGGACAGTATACTGTTGTTTAAGTGGACATTTTCAGGAAATGGATGGAGCCACACAAACATTACTGAAGTATAGCAAATGAAAGTACTCATGCAGAATGGCCTCTGTCAGATCTTTATATTATTATATAATAGTGTTGTTCTTACAGATGGATTAACATGTAAGCAAAGTAACTCATACTATGGGCATGATAGACTGGCATCAGAAAACTGCCATGGCATTTGAAACAAACCAGCCCTATTTTGAGACTCAATACCAACCGCACCCAAATGTTAATATCTTTGGCTGTTAGGTCCCCGGTTCATTTCCTTTTAGCCTTGCAACACTCACGTTAAATTTCAAACAGTCAATTTTAACTTTCCATCCTCATTTGACATTTCCACTCTCTACATCAAGGGCATCACAGATTTTGTGTGTTTATTATACTACAAGGCACAACTGGGCCAATCTCAAAAGAAGTGGTGACTGGTTTACTTAAGGGATCAGGTCCACAATGGATCAGTCCCCTCCTATAAGAGCCTGGGGGAGACCCAAAGCTCACCCTAAATGAATGAATAAATAAATAAATAAATAAATAAATAAATAAACAAACATTTTAAAATACATAAATTATCCACATATAAAAATGGCCATACCAGCATTAAAGCTCTAATTTCACATCAATAACTACAAATAAAACAATAACTGGTTCAGCGTGCTGGACTCACTGTGTTGTTCCCATCTGGCGCTCTCTAGTGGTGCCCCCACTTTGCTCCACAGCTAGTGGATTGGGCGACACCGTCCCTGGATTTATTGCTATTATAAATTGTTAACCTGGCCTGTACTCACTGTTCTTGTTTCCTTTGTGTAGTTCTTATTTGTACTGTTTTGTCCTTGCAATAAATAAAGTTAAACAAATGAAATACTGTGTGTGTTGAAAAGTAAAAAGTACAATACATACATACACATTGAATACAAGTATGAAGTATGATAAATATGATACTTCCACCACTGCTCAGCTAATTATCTAACTATGTATAATCTTTCTACCGTTTGTTACTTCTCTCTATCACTCTTAAACACACACACAGTAGTAATATAGTGATAATGAACTTGAAAACCACAATTGGACAGGAAGTCAAATATTTCTTTAGTGCCTCCTCAGGTGTGTTGTACTTGTCCACGTCTTGACAGTGTGTATGTCTGCCTATGTGTGCCTCTGTGTGTCTATTTTCATGTCCAGCCTCATGCATGTTAATATTCATGTGGTGGTGGTGTGTGTGGGTGTATGTGTGTCTGTGTCTGTGTGTTTCTCTAAACATGTCCATCATGCGGAGCCCTCTGAGCATGACTTGGCTCTTCCTGATCTAATCAGACCTGTCACATCCATTCAGAAAACACATTTTTCACCCCTGGTGTGTGTGTTTAAGAGAGTGTGCATTTGGGATGTAGATGCCTACCCCTATTATTATGAGTTCATATTGAGTGCTTTTGCTTATTTGGATTGAGATATATAGTTCTTATTTTGTTACAGGACTTCATGACTTGGAGCATCCTGATGTAGCGCTGGCAGACGAATGGTAAGAGTAAACTGACACTGCCGACACTATCAGCCTCATCTCTTATTCAAATGACATTGTGATTGGCCGATATCCACAATAACTGCCTAATTATGCAATCAAAGAAATCTATAATCTCACTACAATACAACAGTTATACAACAGCTCTGTAGGACTTTGATTTGATGGTTTGTGTCACTCGATGACTTGTGGTCACCAGGATTGTGAACCAACATCTAAACAAATTACAGTAAATGCTTTTCAAACTAATGCTTGTAAATGGGAAAACCTCCTTTTGTTTTACTTCGCATTGTATTCATCAGAGATGTCTTGCAATGCAAAAGAAGTGAAAGCCACTGGATTTTATGATGGAGCTTGTGTTGTGATTACAAACTGAGACAGATAATCATCTAAAAAACTCAGTTTTCTGGTACCAATTATGATTGCATTTCATTTTATTATAACCAGTGTCCTTATTGTCCATTCCTTTTATATTACAGGACGTACTGCAACACAGACGAGCACCCAGAGCACCGCTACCTGTCCCAGATAGAGGCGATCAAACTCTACCTAAGTGGACATGAACCCCATCTACAATGTTAGTTAATAATCCCTCTGCTCATAGAATTAAACATCAGTGGCTAACTCATGTGTTGTGGCTGGTTTGTCTAAATATATATACTTTCCCTGTTAGGTGACAAGGAGCTGATTCAGGAGGTTCTCTTCGACGCTGTGGTGACTGCACCTCTGGAGGCCTACTGGACGAGCCTTGTTCTCAACAAGTCTGAGTGTGTACTCACTCTACTCTTCTTTTTCCTTGTTCTTATTGAAAATGTTTCTTTTTAGACCCGACACAAATTGAATCCTTGAGTTAAAGACCAGTTGTACTCACTGAAATGGCAATAGTAGTGATAATACTGAGAAAAAATCTAATAATTACTTAAACATATAACCAGAAATCTAAGGCTCTGCTAAAAGCTTCTGTTCTGTCTTAATGATGCTGATATTCAGTGGTGGAATGTAACTAAGTACATTTACTGAAGTACTGTACTTTATTACACTTTTGACATTATTTTCATTTTATGTCACAGGAAATACTGTATTTTTTTACTACACTACATTAATTTTATACTTATAGTTACTTTATACAAAACATACAGCAGTTTATATGATATGCTACAGTACTATATTAATAGTGTACCTCGTAGTAAAAATGGATCTTCACTGATGAAGTGCAATATTAAAATGCTCTTCTGTGTATTTGATAGTGATAAAAACGGAAACAAAAAATGCAATATCCTGTAATGATCTAAATTCTATATGTCTGTAACAGTGTAAAAGCAGCCATTCTGCTTAGTGAGTACTTTTACTTTTGATATTTTAAGTAAATTTTGTTTATAATACTTTTATTTAAATAACATTTTGAATGCAGGACTTTTGCTGAGAGACTGTAACTTTAACTTTAGTAAAAGATCTGAGTATTCCACCGCTGCTGACAGCACACTTACTGCTGCGCACAAATTCAGGTGACTGTACGTATTTGTTATACAACACAGGAACTCTGATAAGGGGGTGGAGATCGCCTACCTGGGCACAAGAACGGGCCTGTCCAGGATTAACCTGTTTGTGGTGCCTGATGAGCTCACAAACCAGTAAGTATGCTGAGTGTATGTATTCAGTCTGTATGTATGTATACAGAAATATAAACTTCACATATTTCTTTGTTTATGATCCCAGTGAAAATATATTATGGTAAAACATTATATTACACCCCTTTTTACAATGCATTATAAACATACTTATAATGTGTTACAACACTTTGCTTATAGCACCGTATAATTATAGTTATAAGCTTTCATAAATATTTAGTATTCATACCTGGTTACGTGGTTAAATGAAAAAAAAAGAATCATAGCAGGACTGCATTTATGAATTTATTATTAATTATATGTAATTTCTAAAAGCATAGCCTGTGTGTTTTACAATGCCTTTTTCCTTTAGTGAGAAACACCAGAGGCAAGGTGAGGTTTATTTCATTAGTTCACTTAAAGCACCCAATGACCACTTACAATCACAATATAGTGCATCATAACACTGATTAGAATTAGCGCCCAACTGATACTGGATTTTTTTGGCCAATGTCAATATTAGGGACTAAGAAAAATTCCAAATTGACATGGCGGCCGATATTCTTTATACAGAATGTAATATACGAAATATAGAATATATACATAACACATTTTTTGTAGAGAGCCTTCAAAAGTGGTTAACATATGTGACAAAGATATCTAACAGAGGCAGGATATTTTACAGTTTAAAAATAAACTTTATTGTCCAAATGATATCAGTGCAAAAACACAGAAAAAGACACAAATAGAACACAATATCTGCATATATTCAACATGAATTAAGAATAAAATATTAAATATACAATAAATACATAAAAACAATCTGCATTATGTATGTACAACTATGAGAATTGACCAGCAGTTATTAGGTATTGTGATACTTGACCTTAAAGGTCATTATAAAATGCTTTATGTGCTATCTTTACAAAGCATTCTGAATATTTATGAGTGCCTATCATTATATAGTGCTATAAACAGATAATAACTCATAAGTATGTTTTTAATACATTATAAATTAGGCCTTCATGTTATGTTTTGAGTGTGCTGCCTCTGTATCACCTCTGTTTCCTGTCTCCCTCAAGAGACTTCCTGACAGCTGAAGACAAAGAGGGAGTGTTCAACGCCGATCACTTTCCCCTGTGGTACAAGAGAGCAGCAGAACAAGTTCCTGGTACCTTTGTCTACTCTCTGCCTTTCAACACAGGTTAGTTGTAGATCTCAAATCTCAGAAACATTTTTTGCATTCCCTGAACATGACATGAAGTGCCCGCATTTATTTGAATCATCTGTGGTCGATTTCAGTTCTTTCATTTTGAATAGTCTGCTATTCAGCCACTGCATTGAAACTGTGCCCTCCCAACAAGTGTCTGTCAGCTAAGGAATGACAACTTATAGAAAGCTTCTGGTTGCATGGCAACTAGTGGCGCCTCATGAGTGTCACAGGAATTATGTTCTGTTGTCAGTTTTCTTTGGATGTGAGATGGAAAAACCACCACTGAAAAAACACTCTGGTTCAGGAGAAAAGGAGGGTTCAGAAAAATTCCATATCTGCACACAGGTGAATTCAGTGCTCAAGGAATTGAATGTTAAGAGCCATTATGAGACCAATCACAAATTCTACGACAGTTTCATGGGTTTTCCTGTCCAGCTTTTCAAGCTATGCTGGCTCCCTAAATTGGCATTCAGCCATCAAAATTTTGAGAACCCCTGATTTAAGGCTAAGTTACTTATTATGTTTACACTTTTTTTAAATTCTACACAGTACCCATTACTAGTCTGATATAACGAAACAAACCAACAATTGTCTGGAAGTTTATTGAAAACAGAGAGGCCATGAGTTATAAGATAGTAAGATAGTAAGATAGGTATAAGGTTCAAAAGAAGCTCATGTTTTGCTAAATGCACAAATAAAACTGCATATGTACTCTTATTAGAAAGATCTTTTCCAAATTTCCTCCGTTGCCTCTTTTCCTCTTTCGCCCATATTTGGTCGTTTTCTCTCGCCGTGCATCTCTACCTCCCCTCTCTCTCTTATTAATTCTGGGCTGTGTTCTTGTGGACAGGCCTGATTGCTGTGGGTTGAAATAAGATATGTTAGGAGGAGGTTCAGCCCTTTCCATAGTGACTTGGCCAGAACACACACACACACACATACACTCTCAAAAACTTGCGTACACGCACGCACACACATACACAGAGGCACCTCACGCATATGCAGTTTGTGCTATGTCTCTGAGAGATGGTTTCTCCTCCAAAGGGCGAATGTGTTCTCATCTGTCCTCAGCCTCAGGCTTTCCATTAGTGCCAGCTAATACAAGTGATCTGAAAGCCTCTTATTTACTCGCCGGACTCGCCTTGGATGCACTCTTCCTCTCAGGACTGTGGCAGCTCGCTGTAGCCATGAAATAGTACTCTGTGGTATTTATGTTCGCTGTTTCTCTCTCCAATCACCCTGTGGTCAGTTCAGAACTAATAGAAGGAATTATGATATGACTCTAATGTGAACTCTGTGTGTGTGTGTTGTCTTTCTGTGTGTGTGCTTTCATGTGTGTGGCTAAGGATCAGAAAACAAGAGCGTTGTATTGGCCAGCACTGCCATTCAGCTCCTGGATGAGAGGAAATCGCCCATAGCTGCGGGTAAGTGGGGACTCAAGTGGCTCTTTTTTTTCTCACACACTTTTACATCAACACTCTCTTCCTAACGTGGCTATGTGGACTGTTTTCCTGGTCCACACTTGTCTACCCCGACTTCTTTTCCCCTTTTTGAGTCGAAGCATTCGCTGCCCAAATATACTGACTGTGCTGCTTTTTCTGTCCGTGCGCTTGCCCCTGCAAGAACGAAAAAGGCAAGAGCGCAGCATAGGACAGAAGTTTGCATTCAAGAGTATTTTTGCCGAAATATATTAATAGAACCCAGTTTCATAAACGCCTTTTGGTGCAACTTTGTGCTTATTTAAGGCATATTGCGGCCTGGGGAGGATTTCATTGTGGCCGGCCTCCTCTCACGTCCCGGTGACTCAGAAGCCCCACAATGTCACGCCCATATAATTCAACTTGGTGCAATCAGCAAGTTGATGGTATGAAGTGCGGCCCTTGTTCTGTTTGCCATCAACATAGTTACAGAGGAAAGGAAATGCAGTTTAAATGGAAGAAATGTGTACAGAAGTATAGTTTATCAGCAGATGTAGTTTTATCTTTAGGAAAGCTGTGTTATCACTCATTACTCACCTCTCCTCAAAGTCATAAGATGGGTTCAAGTCAGAGTTTGTGTATCACTCACCGGATGTAAGTGAAGTAATATTACATTAGTTGTTATATTAGTTAACAAAAAAATGCAGTGATTTTCAAACTGTGGTCCAGGGACCAACAGGGTCCTGGAATGGGTTGTAGGGGATTCCTAGCAAAAGGAATATTTTTATTACATTTTTTGGAAGCTGAAACAGCAAGGGAAGAAATAGGGTTGTCATTCTGTTTGATATTAATTTATAGTGATCAGTGAAGTTTGATCAATGTTTAACTATTAAGACTTTATTATTTTCAAACCTAAACATTAAAAAAATAATAAAACTCAGAGCACATTCCTGAAGACAAAATCCTGTTAAATTAGGGGTCCATGGTTTAACATGCATCTATTGTGGGGTTTTCTTGACATGAAAATGTCTGGGAGACCTTGTGATATAACTACTGCAGTATTTTCACTTTGGTACTGTACAGTAAGGATGAGGATGAGATTATAGAAAAAAAAAAGATTCATTTAAAATTATTAACATAAAGAAATTTGAAAGCACCTTTTTACAAAAATTAGAATCTTTATTACAGCTTCAGACAGATTAAGCAAAATACAAACATACAGATTTGCTAAAATATGCAGATAGGTAGACAGTGAGCCTCATGCAGTAACCTCTCTACAATGCAATGACTGACAGAGCAGCATCACCTCTGCTGGTACATATTCTGATGGAGACTTCCCCTTGACTCCCTCCTCCTCCTGCAGTCATTGATCACCTTGTTGTGTGTCAGATGTTTTTTTTTTGGTTTTTTTACCATTTTTCATATCAAACCATTTCTTCCTTATTTCAGTGACACCCTCAGGTGACACAGCATTAACAGTGCTCATTATTTTTTCTCATTACTTGGCTTGAACAGGTCTCTTAATTCCACTGTTCAAGCTGTTGAAATTATAGTGTTAGATATGTATATATTAAAAGCAGAAGTTCAGTCTTCAAAACTTGTAATGTTCTTCCTTTTACTCTTTGATATCATTTTCATGAAACAGTTCCTGACAGATGGTCAGGAAGTATGGCTTTATGTCGTATTATTGGGGAATTAACTATGCTAATTTACAGTTCTCATGAATGTACGCTGGTCATTTACACAGTTATCTCAAGTTAGGCTTAATCCAACATGGCACACTTCTACAAGTCCACCGTACAAAAAAGCAAGACAAAGTTGAGATAAGCTTGCATATATGTTCATGCATCAGGCCCATTGTATTTCTGGTTCAGTGTTATTCCTTAGGCAAGCTATGGTTGCAGTAAGGTGCCTCCAGCTTTCTTTATGTTTATCCTCTGCAGGCCTTTTGTAAGTCCTGTTTTACGTGGATAGCTTTAGTGAAAACCTCTTGAATTAGCAAGTTATTCTATTCAAATACAGTGTACAGTATGTGGATTATTCAAATCCTTTCCACCACCCGTATGCCATATGTGGCAGGAACCAATGTGGAGCACAGCTTGTGCCTCATATTAAAAACGTCTTCTAATAATTATCTATGTGAAGTCTCCTGTCAACAGATGAGGGCCATTAATGCCAGCAGAGGAAACACAGAGAGGAAAGAAAAAAATGAAGAAAGGAAAAAGAAGAAAATCTTTTGGAAATGCAGTGATAAAATACGAGAAGAAATAAAAGGGCAGAGAAAGAGAAAATTATTTCACGGTGCCTGGATGCGTTGACATGAAAGCGGTGCATTGTGGGTTCTCTTGGCCTGGGGGAAACCACTGGAGCAGAAGGACAGAGATGGGAGAGTCTGTGCGGTGCCACAGTACACATGCACACAGAGTATGCATGAGATTTGTAGCAGAGCAGTGGTACACAAGCAGCCCACAGTTTACACCAGCCCACAGGATGATTTGACCCTGTCGACTTGATCACTATTGTTTTAAGATCGTATCGTTCTCTGTGAAGCAGCAGCCCAAATGACTAATCAGTAGGTTTCATGAATACTCTATTGTTACGCTGGATGCTGATATACAGTGATGACGATCATGCTTGTCAGATCGGGGGATGTCTGTAAGGATGATTTTATATAAGCGAGTCAGATGGGAGGAGAGATGTAGGCTAGAATGCAAATTTAGCGTGGGCCGGTTAGGGCCAGTTTTCACTGCCCTGCGCTCCACTGAGCTGGAGACTTGTGAATACGCTAATACACTAACTTAACAGGACAGGCCGATGACATCACACACCACGAGCCCTGCAGACATCGCTTGAGTCACAATGTTACCGTGTTCGTACATACACGCACACGTGTGCATGCCAGCGTGTCTGTGTTTGTGTGTGTGTGCGTGTGTGAGTGTTTGTGGTCACATCCTGAGCCACGTGCAGTGAGTCTGCTGCCGTAATATACAGAGCCATAAAACTCAGGTCAGGCGTTAAGACCCAAGGCATCTGTGTATATTCATGTGCCTCAACACTACACTGAGTGAGCTAAAATCACTACTGATGGCAAATTATCGATATATAGATAATAACATAGCAAGCCACAATTTTAATATTATCAATACCTTAAACTCACTCTGCGGCATTCTACATGGATTAAAATTACAAGAGACAGAAATCTGATTCACCAATGACCTGATATTGTGTTATGTAATACTTCCCTTGTGATAGTGCCACTGAACTCCATCAGAAAAATAAAAGAGAGGGTTGGGCAATATCCTTAAAGCAGTTACAAGGAACTTTCGTTTTGTGTTGATTTTGGAAGCCCCTGTGGACAAAAAAGCGATAGTGTTTCCACCACCGTAACCCCACAATATTCATAATTATCGTAATAAAAATCTCCTCCTGCTTCCTTTTAACTGGCTAAGTTGCTTCTCGCTGTCACTTGAAACGGGAAAATGTAAACACAGGCTCCTCCAGTCTGCATGGCGTAACTCATTTCATCCAATTCCCAGGAGAATCCGACCTGGTGGCAGGCATTAAGAATGACTCTATAGAAACAGTCAGTGTTTTTGCTGATTGTCTTGTTTGCTTATGTAGGTCATATGGAGACATCAGTATTAAATTGAGACTGTTTCATAACCAGCAGCAAATAATTTAAGTAATGTTGAGTATAATCCATAGTATTTTCATAGAAAGGTGTGTGTTCAGGTTATTTTACATAATAATGATTCAACAGAAAGTGCATACCCAGAAAAGAAGAAAAAAAGAAAAAAGATGTTTCTATGCCAGCAACACATTAAACTTAGAGGGGCAAAAACATCCATGCAATGTCTACTTATTTCAAGATCATCACTGTAACACCTTAAATGAGGGCTACTGTCCAGCTATTTTGAGAAATTGGGATTACTTTTTTTAAACAAAGGTTGAGTGGCTACAGAAAAAATGTTGTTTCCAGAACTGAACAGAGTTATTGTGTTGATTTTTGAGCTGGACAGTACTCATTTTCCAAAAGTCACATTGTGATTATTTTGATTAGAATATGAGTCATGATTTTAGTAGAAATGGTCATCTTTGCATTTTATTTTCACTGAAAAAATATAAGAATTGTGATGATTTTACATAAACGCGTGGTCATTTTTTCTGTGGACTGTAACAAACAAACATGGTTTGTTGTGCCTGGAGAATGTGATTTGATGCTAGATGCTAACTGGAGACATAAAAGGTTCTTTGGCTTGTCCCCATTGGAGAACCCTCTTTAGTTCCTGGTTGAACCTCCTATAAAGACTCCTTTTGGAACCCTTGTTGAGTTATACTTGGAACCCAACATATAGGTTTATACCTCAAACCATCTGTGAAAAGCACCCAGAGCCCCATATGAGAACCCTTTTATGGGGTAAATCTTCTACTCAGAATCCCCCATGGTAAGTTCTATTCAGAACCTTTTCATCTTCTAAGGGTGCTAACAAGAGCCCACCAAGGGGATTCTGCTGAGAACCTTTTTAAATTATGGTAAAGAACCTTTGACAAAGCAGTTCTTTAAAGATTTCAACAATCCTTGAAAAAACTGTTTCTCCCAAAAAGGGTTCTTTGGATAAAAAGGGTTCTTAATGGAACCAACAAAGAACTCTCAACTAACCCTTTCTTCAAAAAAGGGTTTTTCATAAGCAAATAGTTATGGGTTGAACCTCAGCCCTTCAGGAAAAACACTTTTGGAACCTTTATTTCTAAGAGTATGCAGGGAAAACTCTGTAGCAACACAATGTCTCATTTATAATTGTGTGTTGTGAGACACTGATTTTTGATAATGCACTTGGCTATATTGCAATTTCGATCATATTTTGATTAACTGTTCAGCCCTAATAAATGGCAAAATTTCTTCAAACAATTGGTGAAACAAAGAAAAGTGCCCTTAAACAGTAGAATTCACTCTAAATTGGACACCTCATTTTCCATAATACCCCTCTTTTAAAGATACTTTCTTGTTGTAAGGATGCATGCCTTCTCAAATTAGTTGCCAGTATACATACAGCAATCAGGTAAAATATTCCCTTTATTTTATATAATGCATACTGAAGGACATGACTACCATTATGTAATCAGCATTAACTCACAAACAAGACTCAACTGATCTCAAAAACTGTAGATCTAGAAGTTTGTGTGTGTGGGTGTGATGATGTGCAGCAGGATGATAATTCAGACTTTTGAACCCGTAAAGTCATAGAAAAACAACAAGGCTGAGTCCAGATTTTGTTGTCGTTTTCGTTTTAGTTTGTTTCATTATTGCTTCAACGAATCTCCCATCTTCACTGCAATCATCAGAAAAATATCCTTTAAGAAAACATATTCGTCTTCAAATCTATATCACGTTATTAGGCACAAACTCTTAAATTCTCTATAAATATGTGCATACAGTATACATCTCCACACACTCGAGCACAAATGAAACACTGACACAAACACACACTCTTGTTCTCACACTCTCACACCAATGGTACAAACAACTTAGAACATAAGTTAACTGACTGCAGCTGCCTACTATGAGTTTTCAAAATTATCTCAAAGTTAGACTCAAAATGATCAACAACCAAACTCTGAAATACATTTTTTTTTCAATACCAGAGCTTTACTATTATACCTACAAATACACAATTATAAATATATAGCATTTTGTTCATATCTGTGATATGCATTTGTCAGACAAAATGGAATTAAATCCTTTTGGATTCTTTGGCCTGCCCCTCGAACCCGCATACAGCAGAAGATACTCTTCTCATCAGTGCATAGTCAAAAACCTGTGGAGTTTAGCTACCCAAGTCTCAGAAAGGAGGTGAACATACACACTCACTCACTCACTCACTCACACACTCACACACTCACACACACACACACACACACACACACATAAAGATTCTCATTCTCACAAACACACATGCACTAACACGTACATGGCATCCAGAGAAGGTTAGGTTAAAGGGTTGAGGCCCAGGTTTACAGGTCCAGGGTTCATGTTATCGTCTCCTAGGCGATAGCATTCTCCAGTGGTTCCTTCTCATCTGCTGTGGCGTGATCCGCCCCCTGTGCCGCTGCCAGCTCCTCGTTCTTCTTTAGCTCCCGCTGATATTTGGCCATGATAGCAGCGTAGGCGCAGCCGTATACTGCTGCAGCCAGCATCATCAGACACACGATCCCACACACCACGCCGGTGATGATCACTGTGGCAATTGCGTGGCGTAAGTTGACAGGCCGCTGCCTCTGCTTAGTTTCACACTCTGGCATACTCCCTCCCCCTCCTCCTCCTCCCCCACCACCACCACCACCAACAAAACCCTCCCCCATCGCCATGGGGACATGGAGAGCATGGCTAGAGGGATGAGCGTGGTTGCCATGGGTGTGGCCTCGCAGTAACCTCTCAGACTCCAGGTGGTGGATGTTGGCAAACAGATAATGGTAGCTTGTGGTCATGCAGGCGTGGAAGAGCTGATAGGGGACTTTCTGCAGGTCTCTGTCCCTCATTTCTTCTGGCTGAGAGCAAATCACTTCATCCACCACTCCACCTTAGGATCAGAGTTAGATAGATAGAACACAGAGGGATGGTAAAAGACAGACTGAGGGCCAGGAATAATAATAATAACAATAATAATAAGAGTTTAACCAATATATTGGCCAGCTGTTATCGGCCCAATATTAGGCTATAACAGCAACACAGGTCTACTGCTGCAACAATTAATCGAGTAGCCAATCAAATGGAAATAAGTCACCAACTATTTTAATGATCGGTTAATTATTTCAGTAATTTTTCAAGCAAAATAGAGAGAACTGAGGACAGTAATTGTTTTAGTTTTAAAAGCAAAAATCTTTCCCATTTTTGCTTGATATACGACTTCCAGTGCTCGACAGTCCAGGGTCTCTATTGTACTATTTTGCACTTTATTATGCACCACACAGACAGAGAGACAGGTGGACTACAGGCAGGCCAGTCTAGTTCCGACATTATTTTACTACTAAGCCGCACTATTGTAACACATGCAGAATGTGTCTTGGCATTGCCTTAAATGAGCAGGGATGTCTCTGAAAAAAAAAAAAACATTTTGTGGATGGCAGCATACGCATTAATGAGGCCTTCACAAATGTGACACTTAGTCATGCTCTATTTGTGTTTTTATTTATAATAATTTATAATAATTAATTTAAAATGTATAGATATTTTTTAGTATTTTTTTAAATATTAAAATACTGGTGAAAATTTACTGTTTCAGTGACATGATAACTTTTGTACAATAATATTTATTGTTGAACTGTAAAAAACATGTCGTCCATAACATACCTTTACCGCTTTTGAGGGATCGCTGCAAAAAATTTGTTATATTTATATTATTATTATGTACATTGATACCTAAATTTTTTATATTGGTATTGTATTGGCATTGTCCCCCAAAATCTAGTATCACTCGGGCCCTAATTGCAAGTACATTACCTGCTGTTAATTGCCCACTTCCTTTATGGCAGCTTACTACAGAGGAGAATGCAATCATAATAATCATAGCTGTGTCTGAACTAGCCCATTACTTAAATATTTATTAATCTGGGGTGTAATGGCTTACTTTAATGGGCCATGTTAGCAGTTGTGATATGATTAACAGCTCAACCACTGCAGCGAAATGAACCGAGTCTGTTGGAGAAAGCGTTGAGTTAGTTGCTCTCCTGTTTGTCCTGTAAATCTCTTTATTATTCATCTCTCTCTGTATTCATGTTGAGTGTGCCCGGTCACACGCTTCCTTTCTTCTTGCCTGATTAACCACTGGCTTTCTATTAAGCACACATCCTTGTATCTGGGCCCATTGTTCTGTTTTGCAGTAATTAGAATTTTCAGCCTTTAAGACGAAAGATGTGTCAGGGTAACATAGGCATGTAGGCGGGCCAGCCAACTCTAAGTGAGCTTCGCTTTCACTGTACACTGGTTATTTTGTTATCTAATGCATGCTGGGGTTGGTCTAGCATGGAAAATAATGTGGTGTGCAATTTAACTCTTAATCACCCATGTACACTCTATCTGTGGGTCTAGAGATCACCACCATAGTTGCAGTGGTTGCTGCATAGAGTGCTTAGCTTTCAAGACATTATTTAGGTGGTTCTTATTGCTGCAGGCACTTTTTTTTTGCTAAGCTTTAGACACTTTCAGACACTTTACTCCACTGTAAATGTTGTACATAGTCACTCTAACATTACCCACATGAGTATAGCACACAGAACGGCTACACACCACACAACATATACACATCCCACCATCTTTAATAAGTGGAAAGAGCTTTTAGCCTGGTCTTAAGTCCACTGTGTCAATCTCTCCAAGGACAAAATATTAAACATTATATCCATTTGGGGTCTGTCTATTTTAATCCCTAAAAGAGGCTTTCACCATATTGTGTAGCCATTTCTGTTCCAGTTCAATAGTGGTTTTAGGACACTTTCCTGCGTTAAAGAAGTAATATGTAAGACTTTAGGGTTCAAAAATGAGTACTACAGTCCATATAACAAGCTGGAGCTATAGACAGTGTATAAAATAGGTTGGATCCCAATTTAATATATGACCTATGGTTGAAGTCAGTTGTTTCCACCTGCCCCTCCTTCCGAGGCTTGAAGTCCAGCCATGTTGATACTTTGAATATGAAAAGTGATGAGCCCTTCACTGTAGGTTGATCAGCTGTTTATAACTGTCAATCATCGGTTGATTTAAAGTTAAGCCTGTTGCCTGTTACACACACTAGAGTTAGAGTTCAGTGACTTCCTGCCATACTTCCTGCCAGACCCCATTAACATATTGCTCAAATTAACCGTTATGAATTAACTCTAATAAATGTGAAACAGGCAAACAAAAAGAGTAATTCTGGACCAGGATAGATAATTCAAATAAGAACATACTGGCTGTACTGTTATTGTCGGTGAAGCCAGTACTTCAACTTAGCATGGTTCCTTAATCGCTGATGACATATCGTGGTCATATCATGATTAGGTGCAGTAAATATATTACTAATTTCTCCTTTAAAGATTACCATAATGTAATATTACCATAATTTTACAGCATGCCCAGCAGGGAAGGCACTGTGATTTATGAATGTTAGAAATGTTAAAGTCCTTCCTCAGCTAAGGCCTAGAGCTACTATTGCTCTAACCTTTAAAGAGGTAGGTCTCCAGCCACAATTTGAGGCCTATGAGCTGGCAGTCACACCTCCAGGGGTTGCCTCGTAGTGTGAGGCTGTCCAGACGGGTCAGAGCCTCCAACAGGGAGCGATCCATCCGTGTTAACCTGTTGTGTGCTAGCCCCAGGTGGCTGAGGTTCCTCAAACTGTCCCCCATGGCTCCAGGGATACCCCACAGGCTGAAGGAAAGGGACATGACAAGGAAATTAGATCAGATACAATAAGTAATGCGGGATCAAGTTTACATTGTGTATTATTCGGAGAGAACAAATTTGATCTGTTCCAGTTTTGTTGCTTAACCTGTTGTGTGAGAGGTCGAGGTGTGACAGTGAGCGGATAGGTCCAAGCAACCGCTTGTCAAGCTCTCTCAGGCTGTTGTAGGCCAGACTGAGGCGCTGGAGCGTCCTGAGACCCAGCAGAGCAGTTGGTGAAACAGATGTTATAGAGTTATTAGACAGATCGAGAATGCGGACGAGGGGTATTTCTCGGAAAGCCATTGATCCCAGCCCCCTGATACGGTTGTCTTGGAGATACAGTTCTTGGGTGTCCGGATGCAATCGTCGGGGGATGTCATACAGGCCTCGACCCCGGCAGTCTACTACTTTGGTGTTGCTGTTGCAGCTACACTCCTTTGGACAGGCGTGTGACAAAGACAGGAGGGAGAGGAGGGCGCACACCAGTACCACTGTGGAGACAGGGGGACACAACATTGGATGAGACATCTAAAAGTATGCCTTTGTATTTGTAGCTAGATCTGAAAAAGTGTACAGCTACATATACAGTATAGGATATATATATATATATATATTATTTTCTCCTAGGCTGAGTAAAATGTGATCTCTCTCATCAAAACCCAGGATACCATTACATAATTGATCCTTCCTAAGTCCCGCCCCTTTTTGCTATGTGCTCCAGTAGCAGTTGAGCAAGCTTGGTACTCAGCAGAACCTTGTTCAACTTTCTCCTTTCCTTTAATTAGATATGCTATGTGCTAGGCTTGCCTGTGTTGAAAAGGAAACCAAATTTTTAAGATGGTTAGAAGATGTTGCCCAGGGACATATAGGCTATAGTCACATGTTAGCACAAGTTTCAAGTTAGCTAATATTAGCCAAATGCTGAATAATTTTCTATCTAATGATTAATGTAGATTAACAAGCTAGTTAGTTACTGGTTTGCAAACTTTAGCTATCAGATATATAATTACCTGGCTAACATAGGAAGGGTCAGTTGCATACATTCACACCACAGTCTTCAGTTGCTACAATGACCACCTTCACTATAGGAAATAAATGCCACAGGAAACATTTAAGTGGTCAAATAAATCCCAGGATTGGTTTGGCATAAATGTATGAAATGTTACATAAATGTTTGGAAATGAAGTCTTTGGGAAATGCTGCAGTTCACTTTGTTTCTGCTCAGATAGCACTGCTCTTTGTCTGATAAAGAAGAAAGTTAACTTATTACTAATATGCCAACTCCCACCTCCCACCCTCCGTTAGACAGTGGCCCTTGGTGACTTCACCAAAGCCTCATAACCCTTCACCCACTCTCCACCCACACACAAATCCATACACAGCAGATATTTGGTGTCTGATTCCCTTTGAGATGACTTCACATGTCCACTTCTTGTGGAACATTACAGCAGTATTTATAGCACTGGCTGGACTAGCTCGAGGCTTGATGAAATGAATCTCAGACCCAAGCCTGGGCATGCAACTAGCTCACAAGATATACTCAAAGATCCTGAACAGATAGATGAGCTGCACCGTGTTTCTCTCCACAAACACAACAGCTAAAATGTTCTTCTGAGCAGCTCAGCAGCCGGTTTCCTAATTGGGAATGTTTATGTTTTCTCAAATGGGAATTATCTCATTTTCTTCTGTATCAGGCAGCTTTTCCCACTAGAATCTTTGCCATAATTATGCTTTTGTGATGAGGCAGCTGTTAGTCTCATATCACTGGAACTTGTTTCCACAATCATATAAGGAAACACTGTGCAGCTATTAGCTGTAATAATCAAACATCCATTGAGGAATGTTTATTTGAATGGGACAGCGCGGTTGTTTATAGTCTGTGGTCACACAACACTCAACTCACATATCTGATATTTGGAAAATTCAGCAATTAGCCAACAATATCACATAAAATACTAATGCCATCGTCCCACTGCTTCCCTGATCTTTGAACAAACACTCTCGTATTGTTTTTTTTTTTACTTTTTATTTGTTTACTCAGTTCATCCATGCATGTACTTTGTTCACCATACTACAAACTGTAAATAGAGCTGCAACTAACCATTATTTTCATTATTGATTAATCTGTTGATCAGTTTCTTGATTAATCAATTAGTTGTTTGGTCTTCAAAATGTGGTGAAAAATGTGGATCAGTGTTTTTCAAAGCCCAGGATGACATCCTCAAATATCTAGTTTTGTTCATAACACAAATATATTCAGTTTAAAATTATAAGAACAACACAACAACTGCAAGTACTGCACATGGCAGAACATTACACTTGTTCCATTGAAAAGCATATAATCATCATTTTGTCTTTGCCTGGTTGTTGGATTTCTTGCAGTGGATTGTGATTTCAGAGCAGGTGTTCCCAGGTCTAACCTCAGGTGTTACTTTGGTACAGCAGCAGTGTTGCTGTTATGATAATATGTAGCTCGCTGCAGCTAAACCCATCACAACATGGCTGGGTTGAGAGTTAGCACACTGTGGTGCAAAGCTCTGTGTTAATTGCATCTTAGTAGTAAAATGAGAGTATGTGTGTGTGTGTGTGCCAGAATGCCTTGAACCACATGTGCTTACACATGTGTGCACTTACTCATAAACAAACTCATATACATACTATGCATACATGGACGCAGATAAACAGCATCAGTTCAGTGGAGCGTTTGTAACAGCAGCTCTGGAATGAGGTCAACACAGGAGAATGGCTTTTTGCTCTGATGTGTCCCTCCAGTCCAAAGTACACACAGAGAGACGTTTGTAATGACATGCACACACGCTCCACTTCAAATTACCACTTTAAATCAGCTCATTACCAATGTCAGTACCTATTTACAACAGGAAATCACCAAGTATTTTGGTAAACAGTCAATTGATTTGAGTATTTTTTTTAAATAAAAAAACTGGCAAAATTCCCTAAACAATGTCAGTACCTATTAGCAGCAGGAAACATCCTGAACCAATGCTAATACATACCTGTTATTAGAGCTGCAACAATTAATTGATTATTATAGTAAATGAAATTAATCGCCAACTATTTTGATCATTGACTCTTTGGTTTGAGTACTTTTTAAAATAAAAAATGTACAATTATCTTACTTATGTCAATGCCTATTTGCAGGAAACGCTCAGAAGCAATGATAATGTGAAGCTTTAATCAGAGCTGCAACAACTAATCAATTATTTATCAACTATCAAATTATTTTGATAATGGATCCATTGTTTTAAGTGATATTTTATTACAAAAAAAGTTAAGAAAAATCTCTCTGATTTCAGCTTCTCATATGTGAATATTTTCTGATTTCTTTACTCCTCTATGACAGTAAACTGAATATCTTTGGGTTGGGGACAAAACAAGACATTTTAGGATGACATCTTGGGCTTTGGGAAGCAGCAATCAACATTATTTCATTTTTCTACATTTTATGGACCAAACATCCATTAATCGATATTAATTGATAATGAAAATAAAAATTGGTTGCAGCCAGCTATAATCATAAAAGTTTGAATGGAATCATGTGAATGTAATACTCAGTTACACAACAGTTTACACAACATACTAGTCTGAGCAGCTGATGGCAGCCTACCTAGTTATGCACATACAAATACACACATACACGTGTGTACACAACAATGCATTCATGTTGATATTCTTCCCAGTGATGGAGCTCTCACCTCTCATAGCTGCCAGTCGTCCTTGGGCCGCTTGCGTTCGATCTTCTTTTAGCTCCCCTTTTGGATTCTATTGATGGTCATTGGTTGATGATCCATTAGCCATCAGTGAGATTGAGATTAGCCGTCCTGACTCTCATCTGTGCAGGCTGTTTTGGTCAGGTGGTGGGAGACAGAGAGGCCAAGATCAGCAGCAGAAACCTGTGTTGCCCTCAGGATCCCCAGCAGCACTGCCTGCACGGCCATAAAAGCCCATCAGAGCACAGAGAGCTTACTGCCAGCCAGCCAGGCAGCCAGTCTGGGAATCACTGGAGTTAGGGAGCTCTGCCTCTATCTCTCTCTCTCTCTCTTCTCCCTCTCTGTGTCTCTGTGTAGCTCTCTCACTCTCTCTCAACCGCTCTTTCTGTCTCTTGTATTTTTCTTCATGCTGTTTTTCCGCCTTTGTTTCTATTTTCCCTTTTTTCTTGCCTGATTAGATTTCATCTCTCCTCCTCTGTTGAATCCAAATCAACACTCTGACCTCTGTGTGTGTGTGTGTGTGTTTGTGCCTTTCTGTTTTGCTCTTCCTGTCCCCAGTTGTATTGGTGAGTTTGACGGTGTGTCATCTCCCAGTGGACAGCTGTGCCTCCTAAATCACACGCACGTACGCTGACATTCACGTTCTCTCCTATCGCTCTGGCATCGAGTCGAGCAAGACAAAATTAGATCTGCATTGCGTTGTGTCTACGCAAACACTCAGACACTTCAACACACACAGTGAGCACAGTCAGAGGATGCCCGTTGCCGTGGCACGCTCCGATGATATTATGCATGAGCCGTGGGCAGAAGGGCTGGCAGAACACGCCCCCAGCACAGCAACACAAAATGCACGAATGCACACACGCACACAGCACGATATTAAGCTGTTGCAGGAAATTTATACATGTTTTTTTTTTTGCATGTAAATGGATTGCCTGTTAAGCTTATATGAGCTCATGGGTCGCTTGAAGGAGAAGCAAAAAATGAACAAAGGAGAAGACAGGAAGAGATTAATGATCAAATCATTTTTAACGATGAGTATGATTAAGCTTACGAGCTGACCTTGGCTTGTAGTACCCTCCCTTGTATTTGCCCTCCTGTCCATTCATATTTATATCCTTCCTTCTGCTGAAGGGCATGACAATTATTTTCATTCTGTCATATACAGTAAAAATTCAAGTCAATATGTGACTACAGCTTATATTTAGTTTATTTGATGTGGTAAATGTGCAAAGATATCAGCCTCAGGCAATTAATGCACACATGAAAATGTTTTAAATGCACATGTAGGGGCATGCACCTGCGCGCACACACACACACACACACTTGCACGCACTTGCACACTTGAGTGTTCATGTACAGATAACATAGGCAAATACATCCTCAAATGTGTGATGACACCTTTGGATTTGTTAAAAGCCCATATGGTTGATGTGTGCAGACAGTCTGTTGTGTTTATGATGCAATGTCTGAAATTGTTAAGCATCAAGTTACTAAAAAAAAAAAAGAGAGAGGAAAAAAACATGCCCTGCTATTCCGTCTGCACAGATTGTCATATATTATCACCATGTGCATCTCCTGTGACGCGTTTAATGCATGTGGCATAAACTCTCCAAGGGCAAATTACAAAGATGGTTTACATGTTATGTTTCTATTAAAGGGGTGTTTTTGTTTTTGTTCGTTTGTTGTTATTTTTTTTAAGTGGGCTTGTATGAGGTTCTTATCAATACTCAGTATATTACCTACGGTAGATGGTGTTCAGCACGCCCTCTAGTTTAAGGAATGGAAAAAAAATCGATAGGATTATCAGTGTAGGAAGCTGATCGATGTAATGCCATGGACAAGGTCAGCAGCAAAATGTATTTAAGCCATCTAATAAAAAGGATCACAAAAAAATCAATGCGTTTAGATGAATGCTTGAATTAGAATAATTTCATGGGAAATTGTCGCTATGTAAGCCAAATATCATTCTCTCCATAGCAACCTGGCCCGTTTGGCAAAAAAAAAAGTCATTTTACTTTGCAGGACATGGGAGTTGCTCATCCACCGCTGCCTCAATCAGTTTGTTTGCATTATTGTATGACACGTTTGTGACGTGTTTTAAAGGTTTACTTTGGATTCACTGAAGTCACACAGTAACACAAACAAACTAACCAACTAAGGCAGTGATAAACCAGCATCTCCCATGTTCTGCAAAGTAAAATCTGAGTCTGGAGAGAAAAGGCTGTTTGACGGCTAAGTAAAATGGAGGAAATATAGTCCTTTTTTAGATGACTGAAATACATGTTCCTGCTGTCTACAGCAGTTACATTGCTTAGCTCCCTACACCTGTACTCCTGCTACTTCTCAAACTGGGAGATATCTACTACCATCTACTGTAGGTATTACACTGATTGTGGATAAGTACCTCATACAACCCCACTTAAAAAAATCCGAACCATCCCTTTAAATCAGCTAGTTTTTTCAACTCCAAAGCAATTAAATGCCTAATCATTTGGAGCTTAAATCTTGCAGACTGCTGCCACCATTAACAACAGCCTCCTGTTCCACTCATCTTCTGACTGTAGCTCTGCATCTTGACATGATCCGCCCCTGCACCGTGTCACCGCTGTGGAATTCACCACCAAATTTTCAAATCACTTCATCTCTCAGACAGAGCTGTGTTTGTGAGTTTATGCTCATCCCAGAGGTGTTTTTGCTGTCACTAGGATGTGAACTGAAGCATACACACTCAAAGAAGACACACCTACACACTAATGCCTGCCCTTGTTATAGAACATACATGAGCACACACTCGGATGAACCCCTGCGCTGATGGATGTATATTTTTATACAATCCTTATTAGAATTCCAAATACCTGTAGGATTTAAAGCGGTTGTCATCTTTCCCTGCCTGGGATTGTCCTGATAGGAGATTGGTGATGGGGTGGATTTGGAGAGGATTTTATGTCTCTTCATCTTTGGACTTATAAAACCCAGCTCAGGGCATAAACAGCCCCAAGTTCTTAAATCATACCTAGGGAAATTAAATGTTCCCCCGTAGTACAGAAAATTCCTGAGCATTAGTGAGGCAGATTTGGGATTTTGTCCTTTTTGTTCTGAGCCAACTTCCAGGTAGCAGCCAACATCGCTGCACTTTCAACCTCTAATACAGTTTTACAGAGCAAACCCCTGTACTGCTCATGTTGGATTTATGCCTCTATGAATTATTTTTCCTTGTTGAACGGTAATGCCAACCTGTGTATGTAACTAAATTTAAAATATTGTCTTATTTATTTTGCAATTTCATATAAGTGCACTACATCATGTTTCAGATGAGTTGTTTTCACATATTTGAATTATTAGAGGGTTTCTCATTTCAGAATTCACAATTTTTTTTCTGACTACTTAAATAGACCTCCTTATAGAGGGCGCCCCTATAGCTCAGTTGGTGGGACCTACACACCATGTGTTGAGGCTATCAGTCCTCTGCAGCGGCTGCCGGTTCAATTCCCAGCTGCAGCACATTTGCTGCGTGTCATCCCCTCTCTCTCTCCCCCTTTCCTGTCATATCTTCAGCTGTCCTATCTAAATAAAGGCAAAAAGCCGAAAAAATAACCTTAGAAAAAAAAAAGACCTCCTTATATGTTTTCCCTCTTCAATCCCTGTTTCCTTTGTTTTCACAGCTTTTGATCTGTATTTGTTATTGGCGTAATGATCTCGGTTCTCCCTGGTTTTGTACCATGTGTGTTTCCATTGCTGTTGCCCAGCATCCTAAATTAGCCTCTCCTCCTGGGTTTTCCATGTGGGTGTAGAAATGGTGGGCTGCTGAAAGGATCTGGCAAAGCTTATGACAGGATAATCTGCACCTGTTCCTCTGGGCAGGGGCTAAAACAGGCCACAGCAGCACCCTGCTGCACTTAAACAATCACGCAAATGCACAGTCACACTGAGAGCAGTGCAAACCAATGGAATATTTCTCACTGATAATATTCTCTTCTCATGTTGACATCCAGTCAAGCGCTCTGTATTTTATTAAGCTACTGCCTCAAGCTTTAAGGATTTTTGTTTTTATTTGGATCTACTGCACACTCACTTTACTGTCTCTCACAGTAACTCATTACTGTGTTTCTCTGCATAAATTATCATAAAACAACAAAGTCACACAAATGTGCCTTTACTGAAATACTGCATTAGGCTGTAAACAATTTTCAAGTTTACACAAGTTTTTTGTGCTTTGATATTTGAGATTTTTTTTAACCTAGCCAGTTTTAGCTTTGATGACAGCTTTGCACACTGTTGGTATAATCTGAAACATTTCTTATATAAATAAAGAGTAAACACTGAAGAATAAACAGATAATCTATCATTTGTGTAAATAACTGCCAATTTAATTGATAATTATATTAGGCCTTTGTTAAGTTTTATTATTTATATTCTAATAATATGATTAGGTATTTGAGTATGTGTGTACAGAATGAACATTTGTGCAATGTAAGAATCAATGTTTAATTACAGTATGTCTCAAGTATTTAATTGACAAACTGTGTTATATTATGCACAGATGAGGGGTGTCCAATTTAGAAATTAAATATTTGATTGGCACTGTGTAGCCTGGACTAAGATGCTTTTTTAAGGGTCAAAACATCATGTTTTCATCTACAAAAATGGTCCACAGTAAATTACATGACTCTCATTGTTATCATCTTTATTTTGGGGTGTCGTGATATACCAGTACCGGCAATAACTGTGATATTTTAAAGATGAAATATTAATATTATGTGAATAATACACATGATAATATCAAGTAAATAATTAAGCGCCTCTTAAACATGCAATATGCTCTTAAATGAGGTACAGTTATGGTTACAAAGTCTCTCTTCATCTAACTTTACTTGCATTTTGAGTGTAATTCAAAAAGACAAAATGCACAACAAACAAAGTTAAAGATGACCTTGAGTGTTAGCTTTTTTTTTTTTTTTTTTTTTTAATAAATATCACACCAACATTGTTATCATGAATTCTGTTTTGCAACAACGTTGTTGTGAAATTCTGATATTGTGACAGTCCTAGTCTGAGGGCTGTTTTTCCCAGTGCACTGGCACATTTCTGTTTTTGGAACTTGTTACATGAATGCATGAATGCATCTGTTCCACAGTCTTTTGCATTATGCGTCTGCAAAGTCACATTTGTGTATGGTTTTAAAGCTTCCAGTGCTGATTCTGCCCTTTGAAAATATAAGAATAACACACCTTGCATTCAGTCTTT
This sequence comes from Lutjanus erythropterus, assembly GCF_056507025.1. NCBI lineage: Eukaryota > Metazoa > Chordata > Actinopteri > Lutjaniformes > Lutjanidae > Lutjanus > Lutjanus erythropterus. The sequence goes on from NC_139322.1 coordinate 21,683,172, forward strand.
TGCAGTTTCCTTCCTTTGGTGTGAAATACATTCACACAGTCAACATAACAATAGTTGCATTTCCACTGTATCTAATAATAGGCCTATTATAACATCTTGATACAGTAAGTCGACAAAAGCCTACATTGGCCAATCAATATACTTGCCTTCCTGCAGTTTAATACAGTTTTAAATCCATCCAAATGCCACATTCTCTCCCATTTAGTTTACTACCTGCGGCTACTCTGCATTTGGATGAAGCTCTAAATGTTGCTCCTGGAAAGACTTACAGATCCCAAAAGCATGGCAGACCCCCGCTGAGAGAAAGCCAGGGTCCTTGGAGTCTTAGTAGCAGGGGGTAGAGGGAGAGGAGGACGAGGAGGAGAGCAAGGAGGTTAAAGCCTGTGGTGAATGTGTCAATCTTTCCTCTTCCAGCTCTGAAAAAAAGCTGACACATTTAATGTCAGGGACTGTTTTTTTTCCAGGCGAGGAATTCTGGTCAGATCTGTGCATTTAGAGACCTGCTGAGATGAGGCTTATGGATGTGAGAGCGGCTCTGTATACCAACTCTGGAAATGCCTGTCGGGATAACAACAGGGAGGCAGACGGAGGAATGGGATAGATTTCATGTGGGCACAGAGAGAGAGAGCTCTGGTTTAGGATCGTGTGAAACAACATTTTGAGTGTGGTTTGCGGCATCTGTGAACATGTGCAGATAGTGCAATGTTATGTACACACATACACTTAACAGCCTTCCAGAAAAATAAGCTGACACATATATGATGCAGAGTGTAATTGCTCTTTTGGCCCATTTTGTCCAGCAGGGGTTTGGTGCGATGGATGTAGATGTGTTCCCTCAGTTGGGGTTAATGAAAGATGCACTTTGACTCTTTGTGTATATTCATAATAATCTCTCTCTCGCCTGTAGGTTGGCGTCTGTTGCGATACAGATCACAGTGTACTTTTCAGTGCGCAGAGAACACACACGTCCCGTTGCTACGTTTCACTGACTGTGTTGTCCCTCTTTCAGCTGTGGGCATCCAGATGAAACTGGAGTTCTTTCAGAAGAAATTCTGGACAGCCAGCAGACAGGTATGCATGCACACACACACACACACACACACACACACACACACACACACACACACACACACACACACACACACACACACACACACACACCCTTCAGGGGAAAAAATGCTCATTTTGATATCCATGACCACTTTGTTATGTATGATGGCCCATATCTGCCAATATGATGATAATAAAATCCTCTTACTCATTGTGAAGAGTAACTTTATCTCAATAATGACTTAGTATCTCAAAATGATAAGTACCTCAGATTTTTTTTTCAGTAAGTATCTCAAAATAATGAGAAACTTTCTCTAAATAATGTCTTGCTCAAAGTAAAAGGGTTATTCATTATTCATTCATTCATTTCATTATCTGTAACTGTTTATCCTTTATGTGGTGCAGGGAGGCTGGAACCTATCTCAGCTGTCTAAATAAAGTCTGTCAAAAATAATTTAAAAAAAAAAAAAGTATTTCAAAATGATGAAAAACTTTCTCTAAGTAATGAGTCAGTGTCTCAGTGTTATGAGAAACATTGTCAAAATGATGTCTTAGTAAATAACTCAATGCCCAAGTCATTATTTTCAGATACTAACTCATTATTTTGATATACTTAAGTCACGTTTTTGAGAAAGTTTCTAATTATAATGATGTACCTATCTCAAGATAATGAATATTTTTAAGATTATGACTTAAGTATATTAAAATCATGAGTTAGTATCTCAAAATAATAAGAAACTTTGAATAATGACTTTTCTCAAAATAAGGAGTTAGTATTTCTAAATAATGAGTTATTATTTCCAAATAATGAGGAACTTTATCAAAATAATGTGTTCAAAATATTAACTCAGTATCTTAGTTATTTTAAGTCATTATTTTGATATACTAATTAATTATTTCAAGACGCTAAGACAACATTTTGAGGTTTCTCATTATAATAACTATATCAAAATAAGCATCTCAAAATAACTCATTATGAGATAAAGACTCATTATTTTACTAAGATACTAAGTCATTCCTTTAAGAAAGTTCCTTATTATAATGACTTACAGGATCTTTGTTTTTTTCCCATCACATATGAATTTTTAGCACTCGTTCTTTTTCATAAAGCGCCCTTTGTTTATGATATTTATGTTTTTGAATAATAACTCGACATGTACCTACATGTTATAAATGTTTAATGACTCAAGGACCCATGAAAGTTGTTTGAATTGTTTGGTACAACTTTTAGCACGTAAAGGTCATCAATCTCTTTTATTCCATTTATTTATTTGAAAATGATTTCGGAAGACAGTAAAGGTTTTCAGCTGACAAAAGGCATCTGTGTTAGTGACCAAACAGACTGAATATTTGGTGTGACACCCTGATACACTATGTAGATATCTTTTTTCTGATCTTACAGTGTTCAGCATTAGATGGGAAATGCTCCATAAACTGCGATGATGAGGTCAGTCAGCCTTCCCTTCTTCTCGATCAACTATCTGCGGTTTTGACACTTTTACTTCTTACAGCTGCTTTGACAAGTTGTTTTCTATTTAACAGAACATTAACTGCTACCTCATTGACAACAACGGCTTCATTCTGGTAGCAGAGGACAACACTCTGGTAAGACATCAACACACACAGATTACTGATACACACACATACGGCTAGATGAAGCAAGAAAAAGATTGCATAAGAGTCTGTTTTAAAGTATTCATAGTTAGAATAAACAGATTTATTTTTGTTTTTCATGCCAGCAGAAAACAAAGGGAAATTCATATTTTCATATTTTAGAGCTAGCAGCAACATTAGGCTGCATGTATAGACAGAATTGTGTTGAGTATAAAGTTTATATTGAGATTGCATCAGAGCAGATGTGGATGAGTCTGTAATGACCATGTGGAAGTCCAAGAAAGAGCAAAAACCTTCAGTGGTGCCTATCTGTTTTCTTATTAAATAATATTTGTTCCTTCATCTCATGCATATTGTTGTTTAGACTGCTCTCAAGGAGACATGCTGCTGCCCTAGCATCTACCCTCTGCTTAGCTGTCACCAGACATGCTGTCACTCCAGCTTTGGCTCATCTAGAAGCCAGTCCGCTGGCTGTCACTGCCCTTCCTTTCGTCTGCTTGTTCTTTTCACGTGTCTCTCACTTGCTGCCCCCCCGTTCTTTATTCGATTTTAATTTGGAGGTGACGGAGCATTTCGGGTTCCACTTGTCGAGTTGTTTCATCTCGTCGTTATGTAATGGAGTGCCATCGACCTAACAAGGTAACATTAATGTGATCTGGCGAAATGTTGCGTTAAATGTGTGAGTAGGTCTGCCGAGTTGAACTGGAGGATCTACAGGGCATTTCAGGCAATTTAACACTTGAAGAGGAGGTTTCGGGGGCGAGATGCAGCTGAGGTGGGGTTCTCTACCTCCCAGGTGTGAAGAAAATTAGGATGTGGATAGATGGAGGGTGTAGTTCACCCCCCTCATGCTCTGTCTGGTATGGCTAATGGTTCCTAATGGTTTGATAGTTCTGTCCCTGTGGCATCACCTGGCTCAGAGCAGTTTGGACAGCAGGAAGTGAGGCCTGTGACTGTGCAGCAGTCATGAATCTCTTGGGATCTTGAATCATGTTTGTCATTATGCTGCATTTAAGTCTTTTATCAAGCTTATCCAATGTCAAGCTCTGTATCATTGTAAATGACTGCTAATCAGACAAAACAAGCAATTTGAAAGACCTAAACACCTTGTGTTCAGGAAAAAAAAATGAAAAACTCAGAAACTCCAACAACACTTAGTAGTATGACAAAGAACTTTATTGGTAAACCAATAGTTTTTGGCTTGTGGCCTTCATTAGGATCTTTTTTAAGACCTCTAATCTGCACCGGCGACAGCCATGGCCAGAGGCTTTATGATTTTGGGCTGTCCTCACGTCCATCTGTCTATTCGTCCTTCTCATTTTAATCAACAGAGTATCTCAGAAATGCCTTGAGGGAATTTAATCAAATTTGGCACAAAAGTCCGCTTGGACTTAAGCATGAACTGATTAGAGTTTGGTGGTCAAATGTCACTGTGATGTCACAAAACACATTTTTAGCCACAAGTCAGAATTCATACACTAATTAGGACAAGATTTCACACAAACATCTTATATGATAAAATGATGACTTGATGACATTTTATATCCCAAATGTCAACTTCACTGTAACATCATGTTCTGCAAAAACATCATAAATGTGTGGTGATTTTATATTTCTTTTGTGGTGCCAGGTTGAACATGTGTGTGTGGCATCAACATTTTAGAATTTGTGGCGTCTTTGCAGTAAATAATATTTGAAGTACTGAAGTCCTCCTCAAGCTCATTGGTTTTAGCTGATCTCCAGATGATTGTCATTGCTCATCACTAAGCTCTCTATAAGTCCTCTGTCCTCTGTAAAAATGGTCTCTAAAGGCATTTCCTCATTTGGTCTGTTTAAAACAGACTGTGGTCCGTTTGACCATTTAGTTCAGTTTGTTTGAGCTTGTGTGAAAGCTGTCAATTGAATCCTGGTGTGGACCAAACAACCGGACCAAGACCGCCTGAAAAGCTGGGTCATGGTACAGTTCCAACCGGACTCTGGTGTGGTTCATCTGTGGTGTGAATGCAAACAAACCAACCACAGGATTCTGTGATAGAAGAAGAAGATGTGAAGAAGAAGATGTGATTTTAGCATGATTTCAAAATATTAACTGTTATCAAATCCATCTGATGACTGTGAAATCCCAGTGGTTTCTGGTTATCCTTTTCTTTTTTTTCTCACAAAGTTTCTGTAAACTCAATATATGAAGGTATACAGTAGGACTGGCAGATGCAGTGCTGGAGCACCATTTCTCTGTGTGGACATTACACACATACGAGCTGCAGCAGGTCAGCGAGGTGCACAGTGTGCTCTAGGCTACAAGTCATCCTGTCTCTGTCTGTTACTCATTATTCATAACATGCAGCGATTTGCTTTGAGAGCTCTTAAATGTGCACATCAGACACATTAAAGTGATGCATAAACCTCGGTCAGTCAAGAGAATTTGATTTACACGTGTGGGTCGTCATGACGCACTGATGATGCAGGATGACACTCATCAGAACTATCCATTCACAGGTTACCTGTCAGCCTGTAGAACTTCATGTTTAATTCTTCTGGAGTTAACACTTTACTTTTTTCTTTTGGTCTGGACCAATTTAACCGAACTACATGTGTGAAAACATCTGTGAAGACAAAATGTTTCTCAGTGGAATCACACATGACAATATAGTAATAACTTACATTTAACCTTAAAAGTCTTGACTACATATATTACATGAGTCTGGACAGACATGGATGTAAACTGCAACTTAGCTTGTGAGTGGAGGCAAACAAGCCTGAGGTGGCAATTCTAGTTTAGATATGTGAAGGAAATGTACAGAGGGAGAGGGGTGCATGGGGGCTTGAACAGCTAAATCCAAACATGAGATAGTTGTACTTTTTGCAGACAATCAGAAATTCCTTCATTGCTTCCCGATGTCACCAGGGCATGTATGTTTAAAAATGACAGGTTATGGGAAGCTTTACATATGGGAGACGTCATTCTTAGTTCTTTCCCAAAAATGGCAGTAAGCGTGTTTAATTACCTATTTTTCTCTTCAACCGTGGCCACTTCTTGGTCATGTGGCGGAGCCGATGGAAGGACCCCACAGACCATTTAACACTGTTAGAGGGATGGTGTCAACTGTCCTATTGACATTTTCTCTCATCCAGTTTGATCTGGAGCTTCAAACATCATAAACACAGGGTTTTTCAGGGGATGTTAGCTTTACATTTACATTTTGTTATGACTTGTTTTATTAAATAAAATCAAATCTCTTCCCCTTCTCTCTCAGACAGGGAAGTTTTTTGGAGAAGCAGAAGGAGCTGTAATGAGTAAGCTTCTACAGATGGGCTCTTTCAAGAGGTAAGTATTTCAAACTGCACGTGTGTGAGAGATTGTGTGTACTTAGACTTGCCAACACAAGTGCATGTATGACTGTGTGTATGCATGTGTGTAAATGTATGTGCATAATATCAGGCAGGCCACAGAATGAGAGCATGTCTCCCCTTGTGCTGACAGCTCTTAACTTGGCCAATCGTGTTGAGCTATTCAGCGGTGAACTCCGACCCCTCGCTCAGCAGAGTTCTCCGTTAGGGGATTACAGCAAATCTTTTCCTGAAACGAAGGAATTAGGAGAAACTCGAAGTCACACATACACACACACACACACTGACACACACATAGGCACATTCACGCATACACTGCTTGTTGCAGAGCTGTGTCTCCTGGAAAACGCCAGGAGCAGTGGGTGGCGACATTCTGCAATTAATTTGGAAATTTAACCCAGGAGGATAACTTTCCCAGTATTAGAGAGCAGAAATGCAGAGAAGCAGACGCAGACAGATGCATATTGTCGTTTGGAGTCAAACTGGCTTGGTCTAACATTTGTGGAATCTTTACAGAACTTAGTTGCAGTTAAATGTTAAATTTATGGACAGAAAGCTCACAACCACATTTCCAACACTGCATCAGGCCTGTACCCAGCATTCAGATCTGCCTTCGGGATGTGGGTGAGGAGATTTTAGCCGCGCTGTCTCAGTGCATAAAAATCATGGGTGACAAATCATCGCACAAGTCGACAACCACGCCTGTTTATCATAGGGATGAACCTCAAAAGCTGACAGCACATGGTTTACAGTCCCACTCATAAAAACAAAGAGGCCTAAATCACTGAACCTTTAATGTCGGATGATGAGGGATTGTTTAAAATTAAGGTCGACGCATGATGAATGAATAAGACAACTCATGTCGGTGAAGCTTTAGCATGATGAGTAATTGAGCTCATACGTGGATCTTCACACAGATGAATCCAGTATGATCAGTCTTAACCCAGTGCCATCTGCAGAGAATTAATGTGCTAAGTTGCAGCACAGTTTTGTCTTGATTAAAAAACATTAAAGACATTTTTAAGTGCGCCACTTAAAGCTGACACCAGCTTGGATTTATCTGTCTGCGTCAAGCCTGCCAGTGCAGACAAATGTGCATAATTTATTTTAGTTATATTCAGTTTATCTGTCTTTTTCCAATAAGAATTAGAAAACGAAATCAATAAAAAGGTTGAAAGCGATGTTTTGCTCCCATGCAAAACAAATGGAGGGCACCCACACAAATACTGTAATCACACACCCACGCAAAACCCTCCGACTGATACTGGATTGTTGGGCCGATGCTGACACCGATATTAGGGAGTAAAACATTTCTCATATCGATATATTAGCTGATATTCTTTATGTGGATTATAATATGATTATAACATAGTGAATATAGAATATGTACACAAACACATTTTTTTCAATGATCACACAAAAGTTAAATATGTAACAGAGGAAGGATATTTTACAGTTCAACAGTGAACTATGTTGAATTATATCATATCAGAGCACTGAAACAGTAAAGTTTCACTGGTATTTCTCATAATTATAAAAACTACAGACAAATGTATACATAGAGCTCAAATTATATAAATTTTTAAGACTGATACTGATTTTACAGGGGAAAATTCACTGATTACTGATATGGTGGCCAATATAGTGAATCTTTGACTTGCAATAAAAATAGACCTTTTCTATGGATCGTTCACCAATTTGCACTGATATAATTATGCAAGGGTACAGAGAAGGCTGCTTCTTAAAAAAAAAAAAAAAAAAATAAAACTATCAAGAATATTTTACATTTTATTTAACATATTAAATAATTAAATAATTTGACATATACATTGTTAACCAATAGTAAAAAAAAAGAAAAAAAAGAAAGAATGAATAAAAATAAAATGGCTAAATAAATATCAAAGCTATTCAGCATCAGTTAATTTTAATACTGTCAGTCAATTAGGAGCAGGTTGCAAAACAAGAAGCAGCTTCTCAGCATTTACACCTGCCAGGAAGCTCCTCTTCTCCTCTAAATGTTTCCCATTGTGCTAAATCTAAATCACTCCTAGCATTGTTTTGTGCATTATATGTTCTTTAAAAACATTTTCTCATCAGTGCATATGAGTAAACATAAAAAACACAAAATGCCCCAATTTGCATTATATTATTATTTGACTTTAGCCATTTCTAGGTCTGGATAAGTTAGGAGAAAATTAAACATACTGTACTTGTGTTTTTAGACTATTGCCCATATTGTGTTCTCTAAAATATAAAACTGCAATTCTAAAAATGACTTGATTGTGTTTTTATGGTAGTAGGCAGCAGCTAGTAGTAGCACCTGTTAGTTTACATCTTCCAACTTTATACATAGACTGAACATCCACAATGGTCAATTTTCCAAGGACTGGTTTGTTGAAAATCCCAAATATAAAGCCTGGTTGGCTAAGGATTTTTTGACACATCTATAATTATTTGTCCTCTACTAAAAAGTCTGGAAAATTTGAGTTTGGGGAAGTCTGGGATTTTGAAACGGAAAATGTGTAGTAAGCCTGAAAAAGTTTTCACACAGACAAATATCAGACAACACGTGCTGATACCGATATAGACCACTGTAGCCGTGATAGGCCAATATCACAATATCAGTATCAGTCAGCTAATATATCGGTCGTCTCTAATGCAAACACACACACAGTTATTACACTCTTCTATGTTTGCTGCTAACACCATTATGTGGCCTGGCTTAGTGCTAATTGGTTCCTGGCGGTGTGTTGGAGCTGTGTGTCACCGGTACTGTGACTGAGGTTTGAACATCGCCCAGGGCTGCGGATAGACCGGGCCCACTCAGACATCACACACATGCTCGCACACACGTTCACACACACACACACACACACAGTATTGTCAAGTATATAGGAACTTATCCACAGGCTATGAGAAAGTGTCCAGTGTGTAGGTGTGTGTGTGTGTGTGTGTGTGTGCCCATATTTGTGTGTGTTAGGAACCCCTTCAATAACCTCTCCTAGACAGACCCAGACCTCACACCCTCAGGGTCTACTAAGCCCTTAAATCCTCTGATATCCCCCCCAATATCCCCAAATCATCTACACACACACACCCACCTTCCTACATCACTTTGAGGAACCTCTCGGGAAGCTCTCGGCTTTCACTTGCTTTCCTTTTCCCATTCTTGCCACATCCATCCAATATATTATCCGTAGGTAAAGCGGCAGTTATAGCAGAGGTGGGATCTTTGCTTCCTGCTCCCACACAGCAGTCCAGAAGGCCCCGCAGGCGTGTAATAGTAGAGATAATGTGTGAATCAAGGCTTATATCACCTTATCTGGGCTATATCTTGCATTACTTATTTAAGTCAAACCTGTGAAAACATTCTATCTATCTTTACCTCATTTTATGTCTGTTTCTCCCCTTTGTTCGATCTTAATCTACTCAGGGTCACTCTGTATGACTACCAAGCTCTGTGCTGGGTGTATTCAGAGAGCAGTGACAGCGGACACACACTGCTGGATGTGAGTACTGCATATTTCACACTGCATAACAGGGATGTAATAATGTATTGAATATAGTGACAAAAATATCAGTGTCTTGATACAGTACTGGACAGTGACGATATCTATCATGACATTACATGTTTAATTATTTTACTATTTGCATTTTATATTTAAAAATTACAATGTACAATCCCTGCTGCATAGTTTTTGTTTTGTATGTTAATGATTAACCATTAATTGCCATTAAGAATTTAACTGTTTAAAAATGTATTAATTAATAATTAATCATCAGTCTAGAAATGGAAGTAATTGTAATTTATTTGAAATTTTGTCTGGCAGAGGCATTTTTTTAATGAGGAAACTTCAAAGTAAACTTAAAATGAGAAAAAAATAATAAAATGGGCAAAAAAAGGGGAAAAACATGTTTGTATCTTATCAATGATTAATTAAATAATCGGTTGTTAGCATTTTCAACTATTAGTTAAGAAAATTGCAGAAAATTTGCCGCCCTAATTAAAACATTTATTGCCAAAGACAATTCACACCAATTTTTTTTTTTGCATATGTATCGTCTGTCATGGCTGGCTACTTTTATTTTATTTCATTAAAGATGGACAACAGACACACTTCAAGTCAGAAGTACAAACATTTCATACAAAAAAATGCTGAATGAGTCAAATTTATTATTTAACAAAGGACATTTTTTCCAGCCGTAATTTTTCTTTATCTTATAGTATTGCAATAAATATCGTAATGTGGACTTTTTATCGTGGTATTACCGTATTTGTAGTTTTTGGTGCCGTTACATCTTATTGTTTTGCAAATTTTGGACAATTTATCCACTAGAAAATGAGAAAAAGAGTAAGAAAATATCAATACACTTGAATTTCAGAATATTATATTTTGTATTGTGGTGATATTGTGATATTTGCGAGGATTCATGGCAGTGATTCATTTTGCGTTGTGTTCAAACCGCTGACTGCCAGATAGTGGTGTTATTATCTATCTTTACCTTAATTCAGCTTTTATACATATGATGTAGTGTTTGTTATACTATGACAGTTTTCCTAAAATTATATTAGCAAAACAGCAGCATATCACCTTGATTGCAGTTTTGCAATATACCACAGTATGTTGAATTGTAACCCCGGTAAATATGATGTTTTTAAAGTCTGATCACTGTTTCATCTTTTTTTTCTTCAGCCTTACTTTGCTGTCTTCTCGGCCATGAAGTGGATCCTGACTGAGCTTGTCATGTAAGACTTCTGTGTATGTCTGTATTGCGTATTTTGTCTGTTTGTAACGACACACGCTCGCTGCATACGTACATGTGCTGTTGAGGACTAGTGCATGGTGGCGTCTCCTGTCAGATGAGGTTAACTGTGTGTTTGTGTCTATACGTCAACAGTGAGTTTGTTTACGAGCGCCTTCGCATGTATGTCGATGTGATCATCAGTGATCATGAGCAGTAATGGCTACCTGATGTTTCCTGTTGTGCGGGTACTCCTGTGATGCCATGTTGTGGTTGCTTGTGGAGTCCTCCTGGGTGGTCTGTTGTGGCCACAGTGCATCATGGGAGGATTGAGTTGTCAGTGCTAATTTTACAGACTGTCACCGTGCAGGCAATTTTTGGTCTTTGAAATATGTGTGATCTTTTGATTTAAGTGTTTCATTTTCTCTGCATGCTTTGCTTTCGCTTTATCGAGTTAAAATATAAATTATCAAAGAAGATGAATGAACATATCTAAAAACCATCAAATTAAATATATACCACATGTAACACAACTCACAGAAAAAAAACACATACTACACCCTCAGTGATCTGTATAGTTAGCCTTAAATAGTAGCATACAAGCATGTTATGATAATCTATTGAGTGATCTTTCATTAGGAAATGCCAATGTACTATCATCTTTATAATTATTTTGGTTACATTAGTTTTCTGCTCATCATATCAAGCATTTAACTAATAACTGTGTAAGATCAGATCTGCAGGAAAAAAAAAATAACTAAGTGATACACAAAGTGGTTAATTAGAAGATTAACAAAATACAACCTGATGTACAAGCATTTTAATACTTTGGACAAGTCATAAAAGGCTAAAGTTAAAGATTAGAAATATTATTATAGAATTTACCACTTTACTCGCATGAAAAAAGTCAAATTCAGCACCAACCTGCATGATTTACAAAGCACACCAATCCACCATTATGATTCATTTGAAAGACTGAGGAAACTAAGAAGCATATAAACATGATGGGATATTATAACTTATATTTTAACAGCTGGTAATGAGAAAAGATTCATATCCGTGCCATGGTTGCTTTTAAATAGACAAATTCTCTGTTGCAGTTGAGGGATTTTTATCGTGTATGTTAAGCATGGTTGGAATGCAGTAGAGTGTTACAGTATGTATTATATAAGCATGTGGTGGAGTGTACTCTTATGGCCGATGTCTTCTCCATATTTAGATTCCTGGTCGAGTTCAACTTGTACAGCTGGTGGCACTCTGACCTCACAGCTAAAGGTAAGAACACACTCTCTGGTGATCAGCTGGTTCCCTCTCTGTCTAAAACAAACTCACACACACTGTGATATAACACTAATTTCAAAGTATACAGCCTATAAAGTAATTGTAATAGTAGTTCATACATTTTACATACATTTATATATGTGTGTGTGTGTGTGTGTGTGTGTCTCCTGAAGTTGAAAATAGCCACCATGGTCATATTAAATATTACCTATATGAAGTATAATCACTGTTACTATTTTAAACTTAGTCAGATATTCAAAAACAGTAGGATGATCCATTTAAGCTTTTAAAGAAAATATTATACATACATATGTATGCTCAATAATTCTGATCCTCAATAATCTCTGGTCAAATATTATGATACATCAGCGTCATTCTCACTGTACATTTGTGTAATTGTATATTAACTTTGTATAAGTTTGATTGCAAAATGTTGGGATTTACACCGATCTGCATTTTTAACATTTCTTTTATACATAGATACATATAAATATGTTTTATCATAATGAAAAAAAAGAAGATTAAAAGAGAAAATTCTCATTAGCAGCATCCATTCCAGGCTTTAATAACATGTCAAATGAGTCTGTGTATTTTCATTTATTTATTTATTTATAGTTTAATTTTACATAGAAACAGAAATTAAACTGGAAGACATTTTTTATCAAAGATCCAAAACAATTATTTCTATTACCAGAGACAAATGATACTCTACTTTGTAAAACAAAGAAAAGACACAAAAAAGAAAAAGACAAAAATGAACAGCAAATTACTTTCTTGGAAACTAACTATGGACATGAATAGGTTTTTCAAACTATTTCCAAAGTTAACCTAATCGTTTTCACGTTGATACATTTAATCTCAGTTATTGTACTTCAGCATATCCGTGTGCGGCATTAAACGAATAAGACCTAATTTTCCAGTTTCATAAAAATATTTAATAATAGTTTTTGCAGTAAACTTTCCTCTCACAAGGAGAAAGGAAATAGTCATTTTTCATTTTACATCTGCCTATAAAACATTAACTTTTTTAAAATGACGATCAAAATCATTTTTTTATATTTCTATTTTTATCTCTAAAACAATTATCTATAAACGAAAACACACACTGACCCATATGCTGTCCATTTTTCATATTAATACTTGAGTTCACATGGAACAAAGTTCATTGAATACAAAATAAACACACTGTGTCCTCAGCGCTGACCTTCTGTCTTCATCTTCGCCATCTCCCCTCCATTTCCTCTTGGTCTGAGTCAGTGTGACCACTGGAAAAACAGAATAAAGAGGCTCAATCCAAACCCTAAAAGTAAAAATGGCAGAACACAAGATTACCTCGAGTGACCTCAGTTTGTGAGAGGGTGTGTGTGTGTTTCTCTCTGCACATTTCTATTTGTTTGTGTGTCCAGAGGGGGTTCTACATGATGGTTTTATGACCTGTAAGGATGTGTGTCATATTGGTAGTGGTGGGAAGCAATATCCGCTTTGTAACAGGAGAAAAAAAGGCTTCTCTTTCTCTCTTTTCTCACTCTGTCTCTTTCTTTTTCTCCCTCTCTGGGTTTTATGTCTTTCCTTTCTTTTTCTGTCTCAATTTCTTCCACAAACGCACGCACATTCTCATATGATCACCACCAAGCTACAAACGCTGTGATGCCTTGTGCTTTATGGAGTGTTGAATACTGTTTGCCTGTCTGAAATTAAAGCCTCACTAAGCAGCATCGTATTGTAGTATTAATTCTAGCCAAAACTAATATGAAAATATTTCAGATGTGAATATGAGAGAGGGGAGAGACAGAACCACAAAATGAAAAGTCTATAAAATGCTTTCCTTGCACACTCTTATCCTGAATGAAGTGAGGCTGGGCGTCGCTGCTCGCCAAGCAGTCGAGACAATTTCACAGCTGGCTAGCCTCAGGTCTTAGCAGCACTTTCTATATCTTTTTACAATAGAGACACAGGCCTGTGACACACAGCTGAAACACCCCAATTTAGCAGCCCGTAACCCAATCTACACAGCCTCTCAAGCTGAACTAATCCCAGACGTTTATACATGTAGGCTGCGTTTCTCACATGCATACATTTCATATACACACACAAACACACATTTTTACACACAATAATGCTGCACTGCTGACATCTGGTAATTAAACCACTTAATTCAAATCACACACATAAACCACCACCTTTAGACATCTGTAAAAAATGTGTGAACACCAGCCTGATAAAACTGAACTTGACAAATAAAACGTGTTTTTAAATGTTAATATTTAATATGCAAATTTGAATTATATTATTAGCCCCTCCTTTAATAAGCCCTCTTTAAAAATATTGACCCAATTAGAGGATTTTACCTCCCGTCCTTCGTCCCATCCTGTAGAGTTGTTTCAAACCTCTGGGTGGCAGGAGAGTTCAAGCAATGCTGCATAAATGGCTGGCCTACATTTACACTGGAAATATCTCAGAACACAGAAATGCTGCTTTCTGTCAAAGTTGTATATTTGCAAGGATGTGGTGTGTTTGCTTACAATCTATTTGCATAAGTATTTTAAATATATATTTGACTTTGAAATGGACTTTCTCACTCAATTTCCTTTTCTTTGCTTTCTTTCTTTTCATTCTCTCAGCTGAGAGGATGGGTCGCACCATGCAGGTACCGTGCGACACAGAGTATCCGGCCTTCATTTCTGAGAGGACGATCAAAGAGAATACGGGCCAAATTGACTGTGACGGCTGCATGAAGTATGAGACACACACATGCAAACACACAACAGCAGCAGCAACACAACAACAGCAGCACAGTAAATAACAGCCAACTGATAAAAGCATAGTAGATAATTTCTCTTAAAACAATATATAGAGTCATATAAACCTAATTCCTTTAAATTATCACTTATGACTCACTCGAAATGTGTTGGCAAGTGAAATGCCACGTCGGAAAAGTAAATCTGGCTACTGACTTGCCCAACTAGGCAACTACTAAGAGACATTTAAACTATTTTTTATCATTTAATTGTTAAAGTAATTTTGCTCGTAAAAATGGCAGATAATGCTGTTTTCAGCCTCTCAAGTATGGAGATTTTCTGCTTTTCTCCATTAATAATCATATTAAACTGAATATCTTTGGGTTTTGGACTGACAAACATCACCTGGGATGTTAAGAAACTGAGATGGAAATTATTCACTATTTTGTGAAATTTTACAGACACTGCAGCTCTAGATTAACTTTAGTCTTTGTTGTAATTTCATAACTGTTTATAAAAAATAAAGGGCAAGTAAAAATTTACTTGAGATACAAGTAGATTTCTGTCCCTGAAAAAAATCATTAATGTGTAACCCTGTTGCTGCTTGTATTCCTTATTTTCTCATTATTTCGCTGTGCTCGGGATGTTTTACCAACCTAAAATGTCAGTATTTCAACATCCTGCGAGTAAGACTCAGCAATCAACTGTCTTTCTGATGCGTTTACAGACAGCTCAGACAAATCCTACTGATTCTGCCTTTAAATAAAACTTTTTTATATCAGCTGGCCACTACATTTCAAGCAAACGGTGAAAAATGAATTATCCTGTTAACTCTCATCTTGGTGAAATATTTTTATCTCTATAATCTCTGATAATGAGGAACACGTTTGAATCATTAGTTTTCTGTTGAAAACGCGTTTATCCAGGCCATCCATCAGAGACACACACAGACAGCTCTCTTCAACCAGCAGTTTGAAATACGAGGCATTTAGAGATGAGGGAGAGAGGTGGAAAAAAAAGGCTTCCTTTAAAAATGGGAAAATGAGTGTGGTCCCCATTAACAATTTGGGCTTTTCTGTCAGGCAATTGTGGGGTGTTCTCTGGATCCCTCCAATGGGCCCTTCATTGCTCCCAGCTGTGGAACTGCCAGGGAAGCTCAGAGCCCTGTGTTTGTACGTGTGTCTGTGTTTTCCTTGTGTGTCCGCTTGCCGGTACAGCCCCACAAGGTCAGCAGGGTAACCACTGCCCAGGGTGCTAGGAGTAAAATGCGGTTGGTGGATGCAGGGAGACCCCAAACACAAACACACACACACACACACACACACACACACACACACACACACACACACACACACACACACACACACACACACACACACACACACACACACACACACAGAGAGAGAAGTGTGGCTCAGAGAAGAATGGCCTCATCTCCTCATATCAATGATGACACCAGAGCTGGGATTAGTGGGCAGGGCTGTGTGCTCTGAGCAACATGTCGCCTTCAAATAAATCTTTTTTAAAGCACAATGAATTTGACAAAGTCAAATGCAGTTTTTATTTCGGTTATGTGGAATTTTATAGCTCATATTAGTAATAGAGGATATTGGTGATAAACATCTGTTTCACGTTACAGGCTGACTGAGGCCTTTCTTTCATATTTTCATCGGGACACGTGTGTGTGCTTTATGCTCAAGGAAATATACCCTAAGCTCTCGCCTGTTAAACCTCTCTTTACAGTATTATGACTGTGTGTGTGTGTGTGTGACAGTATTTGTATTTGTCCATTACTTCCTGATGGGTGAGACAGACCGACCGACAACAGTGAAATCTAGCGAATGATATAATAGCTTAAGTGGCCCTATAGGATGATTTAACCTCCATTAATGCGTTGCCAGCTTCTCTAGACTGTAACATGAGATTTAGGACAAAGAGTGTGTCATGTCTCCAGTCCAGACCAGAGAAGGCCTTCAAGGGGACTATTAGCGACAATACTCGCAGCCATATATCCAACCGCTCCACATGCTCTTTTTCTCAACCGTCCCAGACGAGCAATGTCCTGAAAAGAGAGAGGTTCAAAGTTGAGCAATAAGCTACAGCTTCAGCGCTACAGACAGACGTGGACGTGGTTTCATCTGTTAGAGATTCTTGAAATACATATGTTTCTTTATCCCAGGTCATGCACTAATAATCATGGCATTGCTGAAATTGTTGTGCATATTATGACGTCACTCTCAACGCGCTGTAAGCAGTGGTGGATATCTGCACTTAAGTAAAAGTACTGTTACAGCACTGAAATATTACTCAGTTATACGTTTAACTGGTGTTAAAAATACTTAAGTGATGAAAGTAAAACTATTCTTCTCAAAAACTACCCAGAGTATTACTGTAGGTACTTTTTAACTGTTTATATACAGTTATTTTCTTCAAATACTCACCAACCTGCTCTTGCTGCAGCATTTTATAGTTTTGTTTTTTTCATTCGTATGTCATGGTTTTCATTGGTGCATTGGTATTCAGAGAGCCTTATTAGCTACAAAAATGCAGATGGAGGATTAGATATTAATTCAAATTGTAGGCCTCCTCAGTAGTAAATTATAATTGTATATCTAAGTAGATGACATTGTGTAATACATAGCCTACTTAAATAAGAGCAAAATTACTTGAAAAAGTATATGTACCCAAAAAATAACTTCAATGTAGTAGTTTAGGTAGTTGTAATACATTATTTCCACTCCTGGCTATAAACATTTTCAGATTTGAATGCTAATAGTTGCAGATAAAGATATATATATATTTATTACATACAGAAGTTGAGTGTTGATTTTTACATGCTAAATTAAATGCTAACAATCATGTTAATTTTTAGATTTCACTTTTCTTAGCAAATTGTTTTTTGATGACATATTACATATTTCTTATTTCATGTTTCTACTTTTCATGTTTCATGGCTCATAGTGCTTCGTGGCTCTTAGTCAGGCAGGACTTTTTGTTGTAAGTTGTTATAAAAATGAGAACTGGTTGAACAATATAACCCCCAAAAATATTGCAATTATTATGACAGATATTGCAATATGACTCATGATTTCATGTAGGAATGGTCATTTTTCTGAAAAAACAAAAAAACAAAAACATTTTTCCAATTGAGATATGCACTTGGACATATTGCAATGTCGATGAATTTCGATTACTTGTTCAGCCCTATGAAAAACTCATGTTAAAATTTCAAATAGAGTCTCACCAAATATAATGTTTTGTACATTGGAAACATTTAAAATGTATAAAATGGCTTAAAATGAACTGGGATCATGGTGCCCATTTTCAGTAATAAGACAAATGGAAACAAACTGACAGCATTGCTCTGAAATCTCACCAGTGTGTTTGTTGAGATTTTATTGGAGCAAATTCAACTCATTGAATAAGTAATTCTTAAATTGCATGCAGTAATTACTGGTCAAATTTCCCAACTGTGATGACAGCTATTTCTGAAACCCATATAGTGCGTGCAGTTATGGTTGCGGCTGGTTATGCAATGATTAAATCAGTGGAAAAAATCTCTGCAGAACACACAAATATATTGCATTCATCCAAAACTGAGCACAGAATTATTTTTACCATGAAAGGTATAAGAAATTTGCTACTGTTGTGTAGATTATAATGTGTTGTGAAATGTTACAATCTCAGCTCCAACGCCTACAATGAGCTTCAGTACAGCTGACAGTAGAAAGATAAAACATTTCCTTCATGATCAAAAAGTGTTGATAAGCTGTACTAATTTGTATCAGCTTCAGCTGCAGATTGTGCGATAAGTTTAGTCAGAACTTTGAGAAAAAGACACTTTCTGTCACCACTTCTTTGTGTCCGTCTTTATCTTTTCCTTCAGTACAGCGGATTTACAATTAACATCAATCTAACTATTGATTTCTTTCTCGTTTACCTCCTTATCTTTCTTTCTGTGGGTCTCTATGTCACTCACTGTCTCTCTCTGCGGTTCTCTATCTCCTCTCAGAGAAACATGTTGGACGTCTTTGTTGTCCGTGTCTCTGCTGGCCAGAATCACTAGAAGCCACTATGAGACCATGTCAAGAAAACACAGTCTTTGCCGTCTGTGTGTTTGAGAGAAACAGTATGCATGAATGTCTGTGTGTGTGTATCCATATGCGGTGTAGTGCTTCCCTTCCCAGTGCCGGGTATGTTCAAGGCCAGCAGCTGTGCTGTCAGGATGTGTTTAAGTCTTTTCTCCAAAAACACTTGCTCTGCTTTCTATCAGCGGGCTGAGCTGGGCCGGACCGGCGCTGTGCAGGGGTGAGCACGGATTATTAAATATCAGCAGATCCTAATTCAGCCTGATTGGATCTGGCTTGGCCTATTTGCTGGGCTGGTTTGGTTGGGTTTGGTTGGTCACGGTGGGATAACTGTATTAGAGTGCGGTGGATTGGTGCTACTCAGGGATTGAAGGCTGTTTGTGGTCAGATTAAATTGGTCATAATATTGAATTAGTAAGGATGGAGATATTCCTGATACAACAGTAGGTCTGTTTTGTTCCATCAGGTCTAGGGCTGCCCCCGATTTAAGATTTTGCTAGTCAACTAGTAGTCGGTAGTTCAAGCCATTAGTTGTGTTGTCATTGCACATTTATGATAATTTAATTATTTAAACGGAAATTTCTGAGGCACAAAGCAAGCTGTCTGCTAAAAGCAAAAACAGTAATGAATGTGAATGTGTCAGAACAACTAGCAAGGAGCCTAAACATATAACCTCACACAAGTCATGTTGTTCAAAATGCAGGAATAAATAACTTCCAACTTCAATCGCCACTGATTTCACAAAATGATTCAATTACAATTCACAAGGTCCTAATTTGATTCGATTTGCAATTTGATTCAATATCGATTCTCTCAGTTCAAACAAAAGAAAAGAACTGATGTGCTCAACTCAAGCGTCTTTAGGACAGAAGTTCCCAAACCTTTCCTGTCATGTCCCCCTTCAGAAGCCAAAATAAGTTTGTGTCCCTCCTTGGCTTGGCTCTAGCCCTAGGCTTTCCTCACCATTATTGTATTGGATATTTCAGTGACCGATTTTGCGTGGATATGAAAGATCTTCTCAGAGAACATAGCTGTAAATTTTCTACAAAGAACCCTCTAACCTAGTGTATTATTAAAAATATCAATGTTTACATTAAGAATTGACCCTGCAGCGTTTACAGCGAACAGTCAGGTCAGATGATCATTGTAAATGGACAGCAAAAAAAAAAAAGATTGTTCGATTATACATAGACTGTCAATCAGATGAACACCAGCAGCTGGTCTGAACTCACCTCACAAAACCTCTGTTAAACATAGAAATTATCTTGATATGATGCAGAAGTTTAGTGTCATTCATGCTTTAATATTCCACGGTTATTTTATCAACATGTATACACACTGTATGTAAACGTTTAACGTTTTTTAGCTCACAGAAAGAGTCCATCTAGGCACAGCACAGCACAACACATGAAAGCAATAATGTTTCATCTAGTTTTGCACCTCCAGTAACGTATTCCAATCTGCGGAACTCACTGCACTTTGCAGCCGGAGACAGTTTCCTAATTCTGGAGAGAAGCTACTGGCTGGGGTCCCGCTGCAGCCTGGGGAAACCAGCTACATCCCAGCCTCATATATCAAAAAAATGCCGGTCAACACCATTCTCTGACCTGTTTTTTTTTGTTCCTCTTTTTAGCTACCTCGCTAATGTCAATCTGCTCATCATATAAACAACACTCTCATGCAGCCTTTTTTTTCCCCCTCACCGCACAAGTGGAGTTGAGCTGAACAGTCAGCGAGGTGCCAGAGCTGATGGGTAAAAAATGCTATATAGACACAAGATCTCAAAATATCCACAGTAAAAGGCAGACATTAAAAGTTTAATCTTGGAAGGAAGCGAACATTGATTTGAATTAAAGAAAATCTTTTTTTAGTCCTATTAATCACAGTCTTATCAATATAACTGACAATGTATACTTACAAATTAACTTGCTATGAACTCGCTTCTCAACCACTTCATGCTTCGTGTCCCTGCCTCAACCTACTGTGTTTTCATCATCCCCAGATGAGTCCTGGTCAGGCCCGCTGTAAATCTCCCTGACACTGTATTCCATGTCATCAAACTGGCTTCCATCAGTCTAGCAGACTGTCACAGTTTAAAAGGACCACTAACTGAGTTTACTAACTAATGGCAGCTAACACAGTTATCAGCAGTGGGCTAGTGACTTCAAGAGAAGGGTCAATGTTGCAACAATCCTGATATTGTCATCCCAGCCCTGACAGCACGACGCAGCTCCTCAGTTTTTCCTGCAACTAATGGATAAATGAAAACTTGGTTGACTGATGGCTCATTCAGGTCACATGTTAGATGCTCATATGGACAGAAACTTCTGTCCATACTCATTTCATCTGTATTTCGTTTTCTGAAAGCTTACAGATATAGACAAAACAGAGCAGTAGCACAGGAAGTCATAGGGGCAGTGTAGCCATGTAGCCAATAGTTCAAATGATACACAACCACACGACATGAGAAAGACGTATGAGAAAGTATTGGAATGATGTTCATCATCGATTACTTAGTGAAAAGAATTCTGTCCACATGTCACGATGTATTTAATTGCCATACAGACCACCATCTATAACGCTGCCTCTGCTTTTGCCTCTTTCTCAAGAGGTATACTAGTGCAACCTTCTCCAGCGTTTCCATGCTAATGTCAATGACACATGGAAGTATGTGAGCAGTGATGATTACGTTGTTAAAAATGGACATATCTATTTTTATATGTAAAGTAGAGATGCACCAATCGACCGGCCAGAGACTGGAACTGGCCAGTTTTCAGCGTGACCGGCCCTTACCAGTGACCAGCCGGTCAGCGTCACAAATCTGATTCTGTGCCCGTCATTGTCACACACGTTCTACACAATGGTCACGTCATGCGCACAGCAGACAAACTGACTGTGATATCAACACAGTGCTGATGACAGCTACACACACTCAGACACATGCTAGCATGAAAATGGTGTCAGCGAAAGATTCCAAGAACAGGATAAAG
The DNA here is from genome assembly GCF_056507025.1 of Lutjanus erythropterus. Lineage (NCBI taxonomy): Eukaryota > Metazoa > Chordata > Actinopteri > Lutjaniformes > Lutjanidae > Lutjanus > Lutjanus erythropterus. The sequence goes on from NC_139322.1 coordinate 21,705,024, forward strand.
AGAAGACAGACAGTCTACAATGAGACCGAGCAGCTGATAATGTCGCAAAACAGCCGTGAACTTTGTAGCTCTTCAGGCTAATGTTAGCCAGCAGCAGACAGTTAAAATCTCACCTCCTGTTCTGGCTGAAGAATAAACAGCCTGTGTTGATGTGTCTCCTCAAACATTTTCTCATCCAGACTCGTTTAACTTCTGCATCTGTTTTTCTCACGGCAAAGTTTTACCGCAGCAAACTGTTGCACTGCGTCCATCTCTGGTTTGTTTACATCTGCTTCCACAGTGATATTCACAGAGATCACGTGAAATCGCGTCCCGCGAAATCCCGCGAGATCACATTCAGCTGATTCATAATCTTAATGTAAAACTACAATAAGCCCTGGCTGTAACCTGGAGGACTTTGGAGAAAATTTAAATAGTATTTAATGAATATTTAATAGTCAGTGTCTTATTATGAACATTAATTTAATTTTTACAAGAAACGTTGCAAAATGTTTGTGAATGCTGTCAATCACAGTTCTTAGAAAGACTGAAAATCAGAATCAGCCAAAATCGGAATCGGCAGGTCAGACCATTATAAAAACCGGAAATCGGAATCGGCTAAGAAAATTGCAATCGGTTCATCTCTAATGTAAAGGCAGCATAAATGAGCCTTGAGATGCTTCTCACCAACCAACAATTTAGTCAACTTTAGGGGCAGCCCTGATTAGGTCTCTCCCTGTCTTTTTTCCTCCTTCACAAGAGTTAAGAAAGTGTATGCATGTGTACAGTATTTTTGCATGTGTGTGTGTGTGTTCACTCAGTCACACGTGCATGTTCTAATACGTGTCTGATAAATGCCTCACAGTGAACTCGATAAATCACACAGCTGCGGCACAGGAGAGGGAGGGAGAGAAGCAAGAGATAAAGAAAGAAAGGGTGACAGAAAGAAGAGATCATCTTTACGACCTCTCTTCTTCATAAAGCTTATCCATGGTCATAAATCACTGGCCAGGGGGCCGATGCGAGGCCTGATCTCTCAGGCCAGTAAAACACAGCCATGGGAAGCTATGAGCACAAAAGTGTGGTTCCCATTTGTCTCCCTTTGGAGTGTTTTATATTCGGCAACACTTCATTGGTGCTTGCCTTGGATAGGATATAACAAAGACAAAAGAGAAGGACGGCAAGAGAATGAGGAAGAGGAGGAGATGGAGTCAGTTAAAGAAATATGTGTGTGTATATTGTATGTGTGTGTCTGTTGGTGTGAGTCTGTCTGCGTCTCTGTGTGTTTATTGATAGCTGGCAGTGAGACAAGTCATCTTCTTGTCATGCATCCAGTGGAGTCTCTTCAGTGCATCTCCCCTCCGCCAGGGCAGAATGTGAACACTCATAACACAAATCCTCTGACACACATGGAAATTTACATCATACCCATGTGCCTTGTCCACTTGCCAATCCGGCTCTCAGTCCTCCCTCGCTCCCTCTCCCTTCTTCCTTCCTCATCTTTTTTGTCTCTGGCTGTCTGTGCTGTGATTGGCAGGTCCTTTGTGATCCAGCAGATCCCCAGCAGTAATCTCTTCATGGTGGTGGTGGACAACAAGTGTGACTGCAGCATGTTCGAGCCAATCACCATGGACCCCATCGAAATCATGTATATCCTTCCCTGGCCAAAGATTTGAGAGGTGGGGGTGATTGAGCACAGGACCTCAGTGTGCACATTTTTCTCTTGGTATCCCAAATGGGAGGAAAGGCTGGTTTGAAAACACGAGAGCTACATGTGACAGGGATGTGAAGACGAGTAAAGCAACAGCAACCATAAAACCTTGACACACTTGACAGAAAACTTGATTAAAAGCCACAAAAACTAATAATAATTGTCATAGCTGAAGTTTCAAATGAATGATGAATTTTGCAATAAACTGATTCAGAACAAGATGAATGAATAAATGAATTAATGGTTTTGAGGGCAACATTAATGTGTTATGCAGCTGGCCCACTGCAATCTTTCCAGTTAGGCTGCCTCACCTCCCCCCTCTGAGATTAGTAGAAAAAGTATTATGTGCTTATGGTTTAATGCCTCCAGCCATGGCTGGAGGCACTATGTTGTCAAGTTGTCTGTCTGTCCCATTATCATGATCGTGATATCTCAAGAGTGCATTGATGGACTTCCTCCAAACTTGGCACAAGCATCCACTTGGACTCAAGAATTAATTGAGCAGATTAGAGTGTCAAAGGTCATTGTGACCTCATGTCTGTCTTGTCAGACTGATATCCCAGGGAATTTCATCAGATTTGGTACAAATGTCCACTTGTACTTAGAATTTGGTAGTCACTGTCACTGTGACCTTAACACATTTTTTGCCAAAACTCAAGAAATCATTATCTAGACAAATGTCTAACAACTTTGCAGTTGTATACGTACACCAAGCAGTCAAATTCCAGTTTAAATGTTTGAAGACTGGACAGACATGGATGTAATCAGTTCATCCTTGAGTCCAAGTGGACATTTGTGCCAAGTTTGGAGAAATTCCATCAAGGCGTTTTTGAGATATCGCATTCACAAGAATGCTGTCATGTCCTGTAAATACTGTGATAACTTCCACTGGGCCAGACATTACACTCAATACATTTTATTAAATTCCTTCAAAGTGTTCACTACTTATATTTTTATGAGTCTGGACAGACATGGATGAACAATGCGACTTGACTGGTTGGAGGCAGCATACAACCACAAGGCGGCAATTCTAGTTTAAAAGAGAAGTCTATTTTTGTCCTCCAGTGCTACAGTAGTTACAACCAGCGTGTGTCCATCAATGTTAGAGGGATGTGAATAGCATGGAGTATTTAATTCGTGGGGAAGCCATGGGAAGTTTGTTTGCCCTCAACCCCTCTGGTGGATGAAAGAAACAAGAGCGTCGTGACGGACAAGATCTGAAGCAGAGGCTTTGAGACAGCACTCTACTAGAGGTCTGTTTCACAGTGCTCTGCGTGTGTGTGTTTGGACTGTGTTACACAATAGCCCACGCTATGATGGGATACTGATCAATAGCAGACACAGCTCAGAGTGGAGTCAGACTGAAAGAACTTAGTTCGTCACCGCATAGCCGAGCTGGGTTCTCCTGCGATGTGCATTTCTCTGAAATTTTATGCTGTACAGTCACGCTGTATATACATGTCCACCACTGTTTATTTAGTTGTGGAAAGCTTACTGTAGCATAAAGCCTGCTATTCTGTTGCCATGCGACAAAAGAAAACTCATCAAACATTGCCCAGTCTTCTTTCCTTTTCTTTCTGCACACTGTGCTGTGCACAAAAGTATCAGTGCATCCATAAGAACCTTGTTCCACAGTGCACTCAAAAACATGCATTCCTTCCATTATAAACAAGAAATAAATTCCAGCAGGAAAACACCCTGCAGAGGGTCTGTTATTGCCTTAACTTCAGCTGCACATAATGAATCTCTCAAGTGCGAGAGGTTGAAGATGCAAAAGGACAGGAGGCGCCCAGATACCTGTCACCCTTTTCACCCAGAGGTAACCGCTCCATGAACGTGACTCACTGTTATTGCATTTCCTTTCATAATATACCCCCTACTAATTCTGCTTTTGTGTTTTATTAAAAATATTCAATATCTGTCATTTATTGTGCCCCTCTCTCTTTAGGAGAACTCGATGGAGTGCGGAGGAGCTCTGGGTCTCGCCCCGTCCCTCACAGCAACACTGCTCTGCGTCCTTCTGGCACTGTTCCCTAGGTGACCAGAGCTGGCCACGCCTCTCCATCCAGAACTTGACTTGGATCGGCTTGGCTCGGCATGCAAAAGAACAAATGCAACAATGCCACAGAAAAAAACACTCCTGCCCCTTCTAAAACTGCGCCCAATTCCAACTCACCACCTGCAAAGCCCCTAGCCCTGAGGTATACCTCCCTGAACAGCACGTATTTGAAAGGATTGATAATGGTTAGCTATTACAGCTGCTAAGTAGTGACCATTAAGGTGCTTTAGCAATATCACATGAGCTGCACAGAGAGGTTTTTGGGGAGATACAAAGTTTTGAACCTAGTAATAATGCTAACAATGCACATAGTAGCTTAAAACCTGCACAAGTGGTCCAGTAAAACCCACTGACACTCATACCACTATGTTCAGTCCTTTCAGGTAGCAGCTAAGGGCTGGGGTCTGTAGCTGGGCTTGGAACTGGGCATTAGAGCCACGTAACACCCATGTGGAGAGAGACAGGTGCACCTTCCCCTGGCCCACTCTGACGTTTCATGGACAATAATGATTCCAAGGATTAAAAAAAAAATAATACTGAAGATGATTATATGTGGCTGGGGTTGTAATGAAATGTTTGTCTAATGATCTTTTTTTTCATGAGAAAAAAATAAGTCTAATAGTCTATATATGAAGAAAAAAAAGAGTTTTATTTATGATTTGCAAGTGGTACCCATAAACTGTGACTATGAGATTTTGAGTCCTCTGACGTGAGTGGTTGTTAATATTTGAGCTTTGCCTTATTGAACAATATCGGTCCTGTTTGTGTACTTTTGAAATAAAATGATGTTGAAAATTTATGCTGCTGTTGAAAGGCTCTTCAGTAGAACAATAGAGTTAATATGAAGCATCAGTTCTTCTCCCTATAGATCGTTCTATTGTTGTTGGCAGATCTGACTGATTAATACAGTATCTGTGCTTAGCAGTCGACCGTGGAAAAATGTTTGGCCTCCACATGAGCAGAGATGTGGTAGCCTTGTGTCTGCATGTGCACATGCATGTGTGTGTATGTGTCTGGTGTTTTGCTTCTCTGTCATTCATGTAAGCCTCTCCCCCAGAGGCCTATCCCCCACACAAAGAGAGACAATAAAGACAGAGACACTGGAATCGAAGGCCAACCACAACATACATCTGTACTTGTTTAGGAAATAGACACAAACAATCCTTTGACATTTTCTGACAAACATACATGCAAGAACAGGATTCCTGCGACATACCAGGCCAACTTGTGTGTGTTTGTGTGTGTGCATACACAGGAGCACAATGACTAAAAAAAAAAAAACTACAAAAATTCTCAGAGACCCTGTCAGTGCCGGCAGAAGGCCACTCTGCTGTGGTCTCCATGTCAACACCAAGGTCCTTGCAGTCAACAACACCATGCATCATTTCACTCTCTTTCCCCACCTCTCAACCAACCAGATCTACTAAAATCCTGCTTCCTCCTCCCACTGACAAGGTAATTCTCACCATCCTAGTGGTCTAATCTGTTCTCTACCGTTTCACTGATCTAGTCCTTTGAGCAAAACTGTATGACTCTAATCATTTCCAGTTGATCCCGCTCTTCCTCTCTTTATGGTCCAAAGACTCCCTGACTTGCTAGTGGGTCATTTATCACTGCATAATGGGACTGGAGCTGTTTTGGGTCACGCATCCAATCCGGTCTGTGATTCCTTCCTGTTTGCCAGATGAGTTATGGGAAAGTGCATCCAATGTGTGTACACAAGGCAGACTTGGGAAAGCAATCTTCTTTCTGGGGAGTTGCCACAATGGCAGCCCTGTTGCCACCTCGGGGTCCTGCGAGTGATAAATGCTCATCTCTGTTTTCTGTAAGCCGTTTTCCCCACACACTGGACGAGGAAACATAACCCATGCAGATGCTAAAAGATATTCTTTGCCAAATACCCCACTTCACGTTGCTCATAAATGCTTGTTGCACAGGTGAGAAAGAGATTGAGCTGGTTGTCTTTGTGTGACTATAAACTGTAATTTGCACTTTTTATCACTTTAAATACAGAATTAGAAGAGAGCTCTCAGTGGAATGCAGATCTTCACCACCCAGCTGATAGTGAAGCACCCACTGCAATGCCACCACAACTGCCAGATGCGACCAACGGAGAATTGCAAAGTTTTTTGTATAGTATAGTAAAAGTTTCTCATCTAGATGTAGAGGTGGAACTGTACCGATGAGTTTTCATGTAGGCTATCTGTTCTTTAATTTAGTATTTATTTTTCTGAAAATTATTTTACCATTACTTTCAACATTTTTACACAAATTATCTGTACTTTATATCCCTTACATTTCCATGTATTTGGAGGGAATTATCACTTATTTTTCTAATATGCATCATTGTGTGCTGCCTTCCCAACATCAAGACTGATTTCAACCTAAATGGATTGGGCAGTGTTACATAGAAAAGATGATTCCTTGGTGTATCCATTGGTGTACTTTTATACTTTGAGTACATTTCAGAGCCTGTACCTTTTCACTTTTACTAGAGTAAAGAAGTTGAATCTGTACTTCTAGCTTTACCAGTCTTTTTTTTACTCAAGTTTCTGCACTATACTTGAGTAAAAAAATGTACTTTTGCACCCTCTGACTTTACTAGACTTTTGTACAGTATAGTCTTAGTTTTCTTTAAAGATGCATAGTCCAATGGCATTGTAACCAAGGGTCCTGGATTTGTCTAACTGTATACAATTAATAAGGAAATAATAAATGACACGATAAGTCCAAACTTCTCAGCCTTGATTTTGACATTATATGGGGGCTGCCACTCATGAAGCTGATGGTTGATGTACTGTGACTTGGTCAGTGCTTGGTTTTGGCTCATCCATTCAGTAGGAAATAATGGCAGCCTGTCTAGCCACATAATTCCTGTATTACAGCTAAACTGTCAGAATATTGATTCATATTTGACCATTTGATCTGAGCTCTGTGAGCCCTGTGTGTTGCACTGGACTGACCTGTCACACCATAGTGCTATAAATGGGACCTTAATGTACAAAATGAACATCATGCTGTATCAAAGACTTGAAACTAGTGATTGAGACTATAAACTCTTAAAGAAACGGAGGTACTGTTGTAATAATTCAAGTAAGAACAGAGACAGAATTGCCATAGCGGTACATACAATTGGACGTCTTTTTGCAACCAGTGGAGTCACTCCCTCTTGGCCATTAGAAAGTATGCACTTTTAAGGCACTTCTGCACTGGCTTCACTTTTCAGATCCAGGGGCTCCGGCCACTTTTTAATAGACTTGTATGTTTTACACAAAACACAAAGGCCTAGTAGTTGATGATTTGCAGCAATCTCTGGCTAGTTAAGAGGAGTCAGCGGTTTTTATATAGCAGCCAATTAAATCGTTTTTTCATGGTTTTTCAAAAGTTGTGACTATGAGAGGTCCTTGAACATACAGTCATAAATGTGCACAAAAAGGCTGATGGTCCAGTAGTATACGAGATTAGATACAGACAGAACAGAGTTCTGCTGGTTCAGCTCACATATGCATGCAGGACTCATCCCATAAAAAGGAAAAGACTACCTCAAAATAAAAAGAAACAAAACGACAGACTGTATGTGTTCAGAGTCCACTGACAAAGACATCTTTTTTTATGGAAATATAAATATGTTTTTACAGGTTTGGCTCAGCACGCAAAGTTCATGCGGACAAGCCAGTTCACACCTCTAAACCCCATCCATCAAAACAGACACACTCAAAGACATCGCCGAAGGTATTTTATGAGAAGGCGTCCGCATTCCTTCCCAATGATCCGATCTAAGCTGCTGTTTGTGGTGGAAAGAAACCCCTGAGAGAGGAGTCACTGATCACTGGGACACAATGCCCTGAAGGGGCCCTGCACTTCAAAACACACCCATCCATCAGCACTCACACCACTCCAACCCTGTTTGCTTGCCATTATCTCAACTACATGAGAAATCTCTACTGCTAATATGCCAGAAGACAGATGATAGTGAATTACACACATATTCACACATTCAAACATTTGTGCAAACATGAACAGTCTTAACCATGCATTAACACACACATATATGAACACAACTGCACACACACAGGCGGTCACACAGAGGGCAAAGCTTTTGGTGTTACCTCCGATGGAGTGGATAACATTGGTGGACCACAGATATGTTTAAATGGAAATGATTCTGAGCAGCTGAACCACACCAGGACCACACACAGGCCCGGTGACCACAACACGCCACAGCTAAGACAAGCTGGGAAAACACACACACGATTCTGTCGGCATTCCACAGGTTGACCAGCAAAATCTAAGCAACTCTCTTTATGCATGTATTCTTATGTTTGAGTGGAGGATAGACTTACAGTAGTGAATATCTAATTTTAGAGAAACAATGAGAGGAAAGGAAAAAGAATTTTGGCATTTGGTGTTTATTTGTTAGAATGGCGCTCACCACGCTTTGTAGAATTTTATTGTTTATTGAATGGATTGTGCATTTGCAGCATCACTGTCGTCCAGAGATGGGAGAAAGTCACATGTGCAAATCACAAGCAAATCTTAAGTCTTAACCTTCAAGTCCCAAGTTACTGTGGTGAGCAGGGACTTGTCAAGTCAAGTCCTGGCTAGAAATCAAGCGAGACAAGTCAAGTCATTGCTAAGGCAAACAAAGTCACAAGTCAAGTCAGTTTCCATATTTAATCAATTAAAAGACAGTGGCCATTAAGAATTAATTTTCATTTTCCAACAATAAAAAACTGTTGCGGCCTGCTCGCACCTTGCTAACATTAGCGAAGACGTGAATATATGTCGCTTATTTAGAGCCTCCTGCAGTCCACCTCCAATCTTCACAATTTGATTTTCTTTTCTTTTCTCACTACTACATTGACAACACAGTTGATTATTTTTGGAACAGCCCTCTTCATGATAGCTGCTTTGTGTGCTGTCCTCTGCCTGTTTGCACCATCCTAGTAGGTTGCCAGGTTTATGCGCATTACACTACAAATTAGGGATGAACAATTAATCTAAAATTTATTAAAAACACAATATGGTCTTCTGCAATTTTCAAAGTTGACATACATATGACCATGCATACATACATATGAGCATACATACATACATACATACATACATACATACATACATATGACCATGCATACATTCATATGACCATACATACATACATATGGTCATACATATGACCATGCATACATACATACATGTGACCATACATACATACATACATACATATGAGCATACATACATATGAGCATACATACATACATACATATGACAATGCATACATACATATGAGCATACATACATACGTATGACCATACATACATACATATATACATATATATATAATTTTTTTAATAATTATTTTAAATTTAAAATTTAAAATGAATTGTGACTTCTTGATGTTATTGAATATTTTTGCATATGTTTATGAAATAAACAATGTTCAAATTGGAAAAGGAACGTTCTTTTTCACTAATGCACCATTATGGTACAATGTTGCCTACAGGCAACGAACCCCAAAAACTTCCAAAAATAAAAATAAAAATAAAAATAAAATTTCTTCAGATTATGTTTATTTAGTCTATTTTGAGACATAAAAACACATTTCCCTCACTGGCATCATAATGTGTACCATAGAGGGATATGACCATACATACATACATACATACATACATACATACATATGACCGTACATACATACATACACATACATACATATGACCATACATACATACATATGAGCATACATACATACATACATATGACCATACATGCATACATACATATGACCATACATGCATACATACATACACACATATATACATACATATATACATATGACCATGCATACATAGATACATGTGACCATACATACATACATACATATGAGCATACATGCATACATACATAGATACATATGACCATGCATACATAGATACATGTGACCATACATACATACATACATACATACATACATACATACATACATACATACATATGAGCATACATACATACATATGAGCATACATACATACATATGAGCATACATACATATATACATATGAGCATAAATACATACATACATACATATGAGCATAAATACATACATACATACATATGAGCATACATTCATACATATGGCCAAACATATGACCATGCATACAAACACACATACATACATACATACATACATACATACATACATATGACCATACATACATATGACCATGCATACATACATAAATACATATGACCATACATACATACATACATACATACATACATACATACATATGACCATAAATGCATACATATGACCATACACACATACATACATACATACATACATATGACCATGCATACATACATAAATACATATGACCATACATACATACATACATACATACATACATACACACATGCATGCATATGACCATACATACATACATACATACATACATACATACATACATACATATGGTCATACATATGACCATGCATACATACATACATATGAGCATACATACATACATACATACATACATACATATGAGCATACATACATACATACATACATACATACACACATACATACATATGAGCATACATACATACATACATATGACCATACATATATATGACCATGCATACATACATACATATGACTTTACATACATACATACATACATACATACATACATACATACATACATACTTATGACCATACATGCATACATATGACCATACAAACATACATATAACCATGCATACATTCATATGACCATACATACATACACACATACATACATACATACATACATACATACATACATATGGTCATACATACGACCATGCATACATACATACATACATACATACATATGAGCATACATGCATACATACATACATACATACACATGACCATGCATACATACATACATGTGACCATACATATATACATACATACATACATATGAGCATACATATATATGAGCATATATACATACATACATATGAGCATACATACATACATACATACATACATATGAGAATACATACATACATATGAGCATACATACTTACATACATATGACCATGCATACATACATATGAGCACACAGACATACATACATACATACATACATACATATATATGACCATACATACATACATACATACATACATACATACATACATACATATATATTTAAATTCTTTTATAATTGTTTTTAATTTAAAATTTAAAATGAATTGTGACTTTCTTATGTTATTGAATATTTTTGCATATGTTTATGAAATAAACAATGTTCAAATTGGAAAAGGAATGTTCTTTTTCACTTATGCACCATTATGGTACAATGTTGCCTACAGGCAACGAACCCCAAAAACTTCCAAAAATAAAAATAAAAATTAAATTTCTTCAGATTATGTTTATTTAGTCTATTTTGAGACATAAAAACACATTTCCCTCACTGGCATCATAATATGTACCATAGAGGGATATGACCATACATACATACATATATACATACATACATATGACCGTACATACATACATACACAGACATACATACATATATACATACATGCATACATACATACATGCATATGACCATACATGCATATGACCATACATGCATACATACATACATATGAGCATACATACATACATACATATGAGCATAAATACATACATACATACATAGGAGCATACATACCTATGAGCATACATACATACATACGTACATACATATGAGCATACATACATACATACATACGTACATACATATGAGCATACATACATATGAGCATACATTCATACATATGGCCTAACATATGACCATGCATACAAACATACATACATATGACCATACATACATACATACATACATACATACATACATACATACATACATACATACTTATGACCATACATGCATACATATGACCATACATACATATGACCATGCATACATTCATATGACCATACATACATATACACATACATACATACATATGGTCATACTTATGACCATGCATACATACATACATACATACATATGAGCATACATGCATACATACATACATACATATGACCATGCATACATACATACATGTGACCATACATACATACATACATACATATGAGCATACATACATATGACCATATATACATACATACATATGACCATACATACATACATACTGTAATGGCAATTTCAAGTTCTTGTTTCTTGGTGCTGAAGCTGCTTGAGATTTCCCAACCTCCCACTGAGTGCACCAAGATACCAAGTCCTTTGTGTTTCAAATTATCATGTCTTGACCTCTTAACAATGGGAACATCTGGACACAAAGGCCTGCAGGATGCTCCTTATGTGAGACACACCCTAGGGAGTTGGTGCCGGTACCTGACAAAGGAGTGTGAAAACACCCCTGAGCAGGATGCCGACACCCGCGGCAGACAGAAGGGTGTGAAACACACCTCAGGGGGGCGTTCTTCAGGCATAAATGTTCAGGTCTCCACATGTTCTGGGTCTTTTTACACTCTGACCGCTGGTGTGCTGATTGACCTTCTTTTGCAAAGGAAATAAAAACCTTGTCGGCCGGCAGAAGTCTCTATTTCATTATTCACCAGTAGAGGAAAATTTCCACAACAATTACATACATACATACATATGAGAATACATACATACATATGAGCATACATACATACATATGACCATGCATACATACATATGAGCATACATACATACATATGACCATACATACCTACATATGACCATACATACATACATATATATATATGCCCATACATACATACATACATACATACATACATATATAAATTCTTTTTATAATTCTTTTTAATTTAAAATTTAAAATGAATTGTGACTTCTTGATGTTATTGAATATTTTTGCATATGTTTATGAAATAAACAATGTTCAAATTGGAAAAGGAACATTCTTTTTCACTTATGCACCATTATGGTACAATGTTGCCTACAGGCAACGAACCCCAAAAACTTCCAAAAATAAAAATAAAAATAAAAATAAAATTTCTTTAGATTATGTTTATTTAGTCTATTTTGAGACATAAAAACACATTTCCCTCACTGGCATCATAATGTGTACCATAGAGGGATATGACCATACATACATACATACATACATACATACATACATATGACCATACATGCATACATACATACATACATGTGACCATGCATACATACATAGATATGAGCATAAATACATACATACATACATATGAGCATACATACATACATACATATGACCATACATACATATGACCATGCATACATACGTATGACCATGCATACATACGTATGACCATGCATACATACATATGACCACACATACATACATACATACTTATGACCATAAATGCATACATATGACCATACATACATACATACATACATACATACCTACATACATACATATGACCATACATACATATGACCATGCATACATACATACATACATACATACATACATATGAGCATACATGCATACATACATACATACATATGAGCATGCATACATTCATACATGTGACCATACATACATACATATGAGCATACATACATATGAGCATATATACATACATACATATGAGCATACATACATACATACATACACATGAGAATACATACATACATATGACCATGCATACATACATATGAGCATACATACATACATATGACCATACATACATACATACATACATATGACCATACATACATACATACATATATATATAAATTCTTTTTATAATTCTTTTTAATTTAAAATTTAAAATGAATTGTGACTTCTTGATGTTATTGAATATTTTTGCATATGTTTATGAAATAAACAATGTTCAAATTGGAAAAGGAACGTTCTTTTTCACTTATGCACCATTATGGTACAATGTTGCCTCCAGGCAACGAACCCCAAAAACTTCCAAAAATAAAAATAAAAATAAAATTTCTTCAGATTATGTTTATTTAGTCTATTTTGAGACATAAAAACACATTTCCCTCACTGGCATCATAATGTGTACCATAGAGGGATATGACCATACATACATACATACATACATACATACATACATACATACATACATACATATGACCGTACAGACATACATACATACATACATACATATGACCATACATACATACATACATATGACCATACATGCATACATACATATGACCATACATGCATACATACATACACACATATATACATACATATATACATATGACCATGCATACATAGATACATGTGACCATACATACATACATACATATGAGCATACATGCATACATACATAGATACATATGACCATGCATACATAGATACATGTGACCATACATACATACATACATACATATGAGCATAAATACATACATACATACATATGTGCATACATACATACATACATATGAGCATACATACATACATACGTACATACATATGTAGCTCAGCGTAAGTTCAATCAGGAAGACCTTCTATTACGCTGCCTTCATTCACAAATTTCCTTTACTCCGCCTCTCTCCTCCTATTCCCTCTAATCAGCTGTTTGTGGGCGTTCACCTTCGTCTTTATCATCCATTCAGATTTTGCCATGGTCGCGATAGCCAGTCAATTTGCTGCTGCCAAATCTTTAAATCGCCTCTGTCTTTGCGCCATCAGTTGTCATTCAGTCAATCGCGCGACCCTCCTCCACCCCTCTCTCCTCCAGTCTCTGGACCCAGGTAGCAGAAGATGTTCACCTCGATCCTCCCTGACGCCCTCTCCTCCAGCCTTCAGGTCCAGGCAGCAGGAGTCCAGAGCCACTTCACCTCACAAGTCTCTGCTTTGCACCTCGTCATCACCACCACCACCAGTGTCTAGACCCCGGGGGGGTTCTCTTCACTACAGTTTCATCACCCCCATTTATATATACATATTGTTTCACCTCATTGGGGTCTAACCGCCAAAGACTGTTCATGTTTCATATATCATGCATGTGCCAATAAACCATTTCTCTTTTACTCTTAGTCTCTCCTGATTGAAATGAGCATACATACATATGAGCATACATTCATACATATGGCCAAACATATGACCATGCATACAAACATACATATGACAATACATACATACATACATACTTATGATCATACATGCATACATATGACCATACATACATATGACCATGCATACATTCATATGACCATACATACATATACACATACATACTGTACATACATATGGTCATACATATGACCATGCATACATACATACATACATATGAGCATACATGCATACAAACATACATACATATGACCATGCATACATACATACATGTGACCATACATACATACATACATACATATGAGCATACATACATACATACATACATACATATGACCATACATACATACATACATACATACATATGACCATACATACATACATACATACATACATACATATGACCATACATACATAAATAAATACATACATACATATGACCATACATGCATACATACATACATGCATGTGACCATGCATACATACATACATTTGAGCATACATACATACATACATACATATGACCATACATACATACATATATACATACATACATACATATATATATACATACATACATATGACCATACATACATATGACCATGCATACATACATACATATGACCATACATACATACATATATACATACATACATACATACTTATGACCATACATGTATACATATGACCATACATACATACATACATACATATGGCCATACATACATATGACCATGCATACATTCATATGACCATACATACATACATACATATGGTCATACATATGACCATGCATACATACATACATACATATGACCATGCACAATATGACCATGCATACATACATACATACATACATACATATAAGCATACGTGCATACATACATAAATACATATGAGCATGCATACATTCATACATGTGACCATACATACATACATATGAGCATACATACATATGAGCATATATACATACATACATATGAGCATACATACATACATACATATGAGCATACATACATACATACATACACATGAGAATACATACATACATATGACCATGCATACATACATATGAGCATACATACATACATATGACCATACATACATACATACATACATATGACCATACATACATACATATATATGACCATACATACATACATACATACATATATATATAAATTCTTTTTATAATTCTTTTTAATTTAAAATTTAAAATGAATTGTGTCTTCTTGATGTTATTGAATATTTTTGCATATGTTTATGAAATAAACAATGTTCAAATTGGAAAAGGAATGTTCTTTTTCACTTATGCACCATTATGGTACAATGTTGCCTCCAGGCAACGAACCCCAAAAACTTCCAAAAATAAAAATAAAAATAAAATTTCTTCAGATTATGTTTATTTAGTCTATTTTGAGACATAAAAACACATTTCCCTCACTGGCATCATAATGTGTACCATAGAGGGATATGACCATACATACATACATACATACATACATACATACATACATACATACATACATATGACCGTACATACATACATACATACGTACATACATACATATGACCATACATACATACATACATATGACCATACATGCATACATACATATGACCATACATGCATACATACATACATACATACATACATACATACATACATACATACATATGAGCATAAATACATACATACATACATATGACCATACATACATACATATGACCATGCATGCATACATACATACATACATACATATGAGCATAAATACATACATACATACATATGAGCATACATACATACATACATATGAGCATACATACATACATACGTACATACATATGTAGCTCAGCGTAAGTTCAATCAGGAAGACCTTCTATTACGCTGCCTTCATTCACAAATTTCCTTTACTCCGCCTCTCTCCTCCTATTCCCTCTAATCAGCTGTTTGTGGGCGTTCACCTTCGTCTTTATCATCCATTCAGATTTTGCCATGGTCGCGATAGCCAGTCAATTTGCTGCTGCCAAATCTTTAAATCGCCTCTGTCTTTGCTCCATCAGTTGTCATTCAGTCAATCGCGCGACCCTCCTCCACCCCTCTCTCCTCCAGTCTCTGGACCCAGGTAGCAGAAGATGTTCACCTCGATCCTCCCTGACGCCCTCTCCTCCAGCCTTCAGGTCCAGGCAGCAGGAGTCCAGAGCCACTTCACCTCACAAGTCTCTGCTTTGCACCTCGTCATCACCACCACCACCAGTGTCTAGAACCCGGGGGGGTTCTCTTCACTACAGCTTCATCACCCCCATTTATATATACATATTGTTTCACCTCATTGGGGTCTAACCGCCAAAGACTGTTCATGTTTCATATATCATGCATGTGCCAATAAACCATTTCTCTTTTACTCTTAGTCTCTCCTGATTGAAATGAGCATACATACATATGAGCATACATTCATACATATGTCCAAACATATGACCATGCATACAAACATACATACATACATACTTATGATCATACATACATATGACCATGCATACATTCATATGACCATACATACATATACACATACATACTGTACATACATATGGTCATACATATGACCATGCATACATACATACATACATATGAGCATACATGCATACATACATACATACATATGACCATGCATACATACATACATGTGACCATACATACATACATACATACATCTGAGCATACATACATATGAGCATATATACATACATACATATGACCATACATACATACATACATATGAGCATACATACATACATATGACCATGCATACATACATATGAGCATACATACATACATATGAGCATACATACATACATATGACCATGCATACATACAAATGAGCATACATACATACATACATATGACCATACATACATACATACATACATACATACATACATACATACATACATACGACCATGCATACATACATACATACATACATACATACATAAATATGACCATACATACATACATACATACATACATACATATGACCATACATACATAAATACATACATACATACATATGACCATACATACATAAATACATACATACATACATATGACCATACATGCATACATACATACATGCATGTGACCATGCATACATACATACATTTGAGCATACATACATACATACATACATACATATGAGCATACATACATACATATATACATACATACATACATATATATATATACATACATACATATGACCATACATACATATGACCATGCATACATACATACACATGACCATACATACATACATACATACATACATACTTAAGACCATACATGTATACATATGACCATACATACATACATACATACATATGGCCATACATACATATGACCATGCATACATTCATATGACCATACATACATACATACATATGGTCATACATATGACCATGCATACATACATACATACATATGACCATGCATACATATGACCATGCATACATACATACATACATACATACATACATACATATGAGCATACATGCATACATACATGCATACATATGAGCATGCATACATTCATACATGTGACCATACATACATACGTACATATGAGCATACATACATATGAGCATATATACATACATACATATGAGCATACATACATACATACATACACATGAGAATACATACATACATATGACCATGCATACATACATATGAGCATACATACATACATATGACCATACATACATACATACATATGACCATACATACATACATACATACATACATACATATATATGACCATACATACATACATACATACATATATATATAAATTCTTTTCATAATTCTTTTTAATTTGAAATTTTAAATGAATTGTGACTTCTTGATGTTATTGAATATTTTTGCATATGTTTATGAAATAAACAATGTTCAAATTGGAAAAGGAACGTTCTTTTTCACTTATGCACCATTATGGTACAATGTTGCCTCCAGGCAACGAACCCCAAAAACTTCCAAAAATAAAAATAAAAATAAAATTTCTTCAGATTATGTTTATTTAGTCTATTTTGAGACATAAAAACACATTTCCCTCACTGGCATCATAATGTGTACCATAGAGGGATATGACCATACATACATACATACATACATACATACATACATACATACATATGACCGTACATACATACATACATACATACATACATACATACATACATACATATGACCATACATACATACATACATATAACCATACATGCATACATACATACATACATACATACATATGAGCATAAATACATACATACATACATATCAGCATACATACATACATACATATGACCGTACATACATACATACATACATACATACATACATATGACCATACATACATACATATGACCATACATGCATACATACATACATACATACATATGAGCATAAATACATACATACATACATATGAGCATACATACATACATACATACATATGAGCATACATGCATACATACATACATACATATGACCATGCATACATACATACATGTGACCATACATACATACATACATACATACATATGAGCATACATACATACATACATATGAGCATACATACATACATACGTACATACATATGTAGCTCAGCGTAAGTTCAATCAGGAAGACCTTCTATTACGCTGCCTTCATTCACAAATTTCCTTTACTCCGCCTCTCTCCTCCTATTCCCTCTAATCAGCTATTTGTGGGCGTTCACCTTCGTCTTTATCATCCATTCAGATTTTGCCATGGTCGCGATAGCCAGTCAATTTGCTGCTGCCAAATCTTTAAATCGCCTGTGTCTTTGCTCCATCAGTTGTCATTCAGTCAATCGCGCGACCCTCCTCCACCCCTCTCTCCTCCAGTCTCTGGACCCAGGTAGCAGAAGATGTTCACCTCGATCCTCCCTGACGCCCTCTCCTCCAGCCTTCAGGTCCAGGCAGCAGGAGTCCAGAGCCACTTCACCTCACAAGTCTCTGCTTTGCACCTCGTCATCACCACCACCACCAGTGTCTAGAACCCGGGGGGGTTCTCTTCACTACAGCTTCATCACCCCCATTTATATATACATATTGTTTCACCTCATTGGGGTCTAACCGCCAAAGACTGTTCATGTTTCATATATCATGCATGTGCCAATAAACCATTTCTCTTTTACTCTTAGTCTCTCCTGATTGAAATGAGCATACATACATATGAGCATACATTCATACATATGGCCAAACATATGACCATGCATACAAACATACATATGACAATACATACATACATACATACTTATGATCATACATACATATGACCATGCATACATTCATATGACCATACATACATATACACATAAATACATACATATGGTCATACATATGACCATGCATACATACATACATACATATGAGCATACATGCATACATACATACATACATATGACCATGCATACATACATATATACATACATACATATGAGCATACATGCATACATACATACATACATATGAGCATGCATACATTCATACATGTGACCATACATACATACATACATATGAGCATACATACATATGAGCATATATACATACATACATATGAGCATACATACATACATACATACACATGAGAATACATACATACATATGACCATGCATACATACATATGAGCATACATACATACATATGACCATACATATATACATACATATGACCATACATACATACATACATACATACATATATATGACCATACATACATACATACATACATATATATATAAATTCTTTTTATAATTCTTTTTAATTTAAAATTTAAAATGAATTGTGACTTCTTGATGTTATTGAATATTTTTGCATATGTTTATGAAATAAACAATGTTCAAATTGGAAAAGGAACGTTCTTTTTCACTTATGCACCATTATGGTACAATGTTGCCTCCAGGCAACGAACCCCAAAAACTTCCAAAAATAAAAATAAAAATAAAATTTCTTCAGATTATGTTTATTTAGTCTATTTTGAGACATAAAAACACATTTCCCTCACTGGCATCATAATGTGTACCATAGAGGGATATGACCATACATACATACATACATACATACATACATATGACCGTACATACATACATACATACATACATATGACCATACATACATACATACATATAACCATACATGCATACATACATATGACCATACATGCATACATACATACATACATACATACATACATATGAGCATAAATACATACATACATACATATGAGCATACATACATACATACATACATATGACCGTACATACATACATACATACATACATACATATGACCATACATACATACATATGACCATACATGCATACATACATACATACATACATACATATAAGCATAAATACATACATACATACATATGAGCATACATACACACATACATACATATGAGCATACATGCATACATACATACATACATACATACATATGACCATGCATACATACATACATACATGTGACCATACATACATACATACATACATACATATGAGCATACATACATACGACCATGCATACATACATACATACATACATACATACATAAGAGAATACATACATACATATGACCATGCATACATACATATGAGCATACATACATACATATGACCATGCATACATACATATGAGCATACATACATACATATGACCATGCATACATACAAATGAGCATACATACATACATACATACATACATATGACCATACATACATACATACATACATATGACCATACATACATACATACATACGTACATACATACATATGAGAACACATACATACATATGACCATGCATACATACATATGAGCATACATACATACATATGAGAACACATACATACATATGACCATGCATACATACATATGAGCATACATACATACATATGACCATGCATACATACAAATGAGCATACATATATACATACATACATATGACCATACATACATACATACATACATATGACCATACATACATAAATACATACATACATACATATGACCATACATGCATACATACATATGAGCATACATACATACATGTATACATACATACATACATATATATATACATACATACATACATACATATGAGCATACATACATACATACATACATATGACCAAACATACATATGACCATGCATACATACATACATATGACCATACATACATACATACATACATACATACATACATACATACATACATACATACTTATGACCATACATGTATACATATGACCATACATACATACATACATACATATATATGGCCATACATACATATGACCATGCATACATTCATATGACCATACATACATACATACATACATATGGTCATACATATGACCATGCATACATACATACATATGACCATGCATACATACATACATACATACATATGAGCATACATACATACATACATACATATGAGAATACATACATACATATGACCATGCATACATACATATGAGCATGCATACATACATATGAGCATACATACATACATACATATGAGCATACATACATACATATGACCATACATACATACATACACACATATGACCATACATACATACATATGACCATACATACATACATATGACCATACATACATACATACATACATACATACATATATATATAAATCCTTTTTATAATTCTTTTTAATTTAAAATTTAAAATGAATTGTGACTTCTTGATGTTATTGATTATTTTTGCATATGTTTATGAAATAAACAATGTTCAAATTGGAAAAGGAACGTTCTTTTTCACTTATGCACCATTATGGTACAATGTTGCCTCCAGGCAACGAACCCCAAAAACTTCCAAAAATAAAAATAAAAATAAAATTTCTTCAGATTATGTTTAGTCTTTTTTGAGACATAAAAACACATTTCCCTCACTGGCATCATAATGTGTACCATAGAGGGATATGACCATACATACATACATACATACATACATACATATGACCGTACATACATACATACATACATACATATGACCATACATACATACATACATATGACCATACATGCATACATACATACATACATATGAGCATAAATACATTCATATGAGCATACATACATACATACATATGAGCATACATACATACATACGTACATATATATGTAGCTCAGCGTAAGTTCAATCAGGAAGACCTATTACGCTGCCTTCATTCACAAATTTCCTTTACTCCGCCTCTCTCCTCCTATTCCCTCTAATCAGCTGTTTGTGGGCGTTCACCTTCGTCTTTATCATCCATTCAGATTTTGCCATGGTCGCGATAGCCAGTCAATTTGCTGCTGCCAAATCTTTAAATCGCCTCTGTCTTTGCGCCATCAGTTGTCATTCAGTCAATCGCGCGACCCTCCTCCACCCCTCTCTCCTCCAGTCTCTGGACCCAGGTAGCAGAAGATGTTCACCTCGATCCTCCCTGACGCCCTCTCCTCCAGCCTTCAGGTCCAGGCAGCAGGAGTCCAGAGCCACTTCACCTCACAAGTCTCTGCTTTGCACCTCATCATCACCACCACCACCAGTGTCTAGACCCCGGGGGGGGTTCTCTTCACTACAGCTTCATCACCCCCATTTTTATATGCATATTGTTTCACCTCATTGGGGTCTAACCGCCAAAGACTGTTCATGTTTCATATATCATGCATGTGCCAATAAACCATTTCTCTTTTACTCTTAGTCTCTCCTGATTGAAATGAGCATACATACATATGAGCATACATTCATACATATGTCCAAACATATGACCATGCATACAAACATACATATGACAATACATACATACATACATACTTATGATCATACATACATATGACCATGCATACATTCATATGACCATACATACATATACACATACATACATACATATGGTCATACATATGACCATGCATACATACATACATACATATGAGCATACATGCATACATACATACATACATATGACCATGCATACATACATACATACATACATGTGACCATACATACATACATACATATGAGCATACATACATATGAGCATATATACATACATACATATGACCATACATACATACATACATATGAGAATACATACATACATATGACCATGCATACATACATATGAGCATACATACATACATATGACCATGCATACATACAAATGAGCATACATACATACATACATACATACATATGACCATACATACATAAATACATACATACATACATATGACCATACATGCATACATACATACATGCATGTGACCATGCATACATACATACATATGAGCATACATACATACATACATAAATACATATTAGCATACATACATACATATATACATACATACATACATATATATATATATATACATACATACATATGAGCATACATACATACATACATACATACATACATATGACCATACATACATACATACATAAATACATACTTATGACCATACATGTCTGCATATGACCATACATACATACATACATATGGCAATACATACATATGACCATGCATACATTCATATGACCATACATACATACATACATACATATGGTCATACATATGACCATGCATACATACATACATATGACCATGCATACATACATACATACATATGAGCATACATGCATATATACATACATTCATATGACCATGCATACATACATACATGTGACCATAAATATATACATACATACATATGACCATACATACATACATACATACATATGACCATACATACATACATACATACATACATATGAGAATACATACATACATATGACCATGCATACATACATATGAGCATGCATACATACATACGAGCATGCATACATACATACATATGACCATACATACATACATATGACCATACATACATACATACATACATATGAACAGACATACATACATATGACCATACATACATACATACATGATAACATATATATATAAATTCTTTTTATAATTCTTTTTAATTTAAAATTTAAAATGAATTGTGACTTCATGATGTTATTGAATATTTTTGCATATGTTTATGAAATAAACAATGTACAAATTGGAAAAGGAACGTTCTTTTTCACTTATGCACCATTATGGTACAATGTTGCCTACAGGCAACGAACCCCAAAAACTTCCAAAAATAAAAATAAAAATAAAATTTCTTCAGATTATGTTTATTTAGTCTATTTTGAGACATAAAAACACATTTCCCTCACTGGCATCATAATGTCTACCATAGAGGGATATGACTATACATACATACATACATACATACATACATAAATACATACATACATATGACCATACATACATACATACATACATATGAGCATACATACATACATACATACATACATATGACCATACATACATATGACCATGCATACATACATACATATGACCATACATACATACATACATATGACCATACATACATATGACCATGCATACATTCATATGACCATACATACATGCATACATATGAGCATAAATACATGCATATGATCATACATACATACATACGTACATACATATGAGCATACATACATACATACGTACATACATATGAGCATACATACATATGAGCATACATTCATACATATGACCAAACATATGACCATGCATACAAACATACATACATACATATGACCATACATACACACATACATACATATGACCATATATACATATGACCATGCATACATACATACATATGACCATACATACATACATACATACTTATGACCATACATGCATACATATGACCATACATACATACATACATACATATATACATACATATGACCATACATACATATGACCATGCATACATTCATATGACCATACATACATACATACATACATACATACTTATGATCATACATACATATGACCATGCATACATTCATATGACCATACATACATATACACATACATACATACATATGGTCATACATATGACCATGCATACATACATACATACATACATACATACATATGAGCATACATGCATACATACATACATACATATGACCATGCATACATACATACATGTGACCATACATACATACATACATACATACATACATATGAGCATACATACATATGAGCATATATACATACATACATATGACCATACATACTTACATACATATGAGTATACATACATACATATGACCATGCATACATACAAATGAGCATACATACATTCATACATACATACGTACATATGACCATACATACATACATACATACATATGACCATACATACATAAATACATACATACATACATATGACCATACATGCATACATACATACATGCATGTGACCATGCATACATACATACATATGAGCATACATACATACATACATATGAGCATACATACATATATATATATATACCTACATACATATGAGCATACATACATACATACATACATACATACATACATATGACCATACATACATATGACCATGCATACATACATACATATGACCATACATACATACATACATACATACATACTTATGACCATATATGCATACATATGACCATACATACATACATACATACATATGGCCATACATACATATGACCATGCATACATTCATATGACCATACATACATACATACATATGGTCATACATATGACCATGCATACATACATACATATGACCATGCATACATACATACATACATATGAGCATACATGCATACATACATACATTCATATGACCATGCATACATACATACATTTGACCATACATACATACATACATATATATATACATATGAGCATATATACATACATACATATGACCAAACATACATACATACATATGAGCATGCATACATACATATGAGCATGCATACATACATATGAGCATACATACATACATATGACCATACATACATACATATGACCATACATACATACATACATACATACATATGACCATACATACATACATACATACATATGACCATACATACATACATACATATGACCATACATACATACATACATACATATGACCATACATACTTACATACATACATATGACCATACATACATACATACATACATATATATGATCATACATACATACATATATATGATCATACATACATACATACATACATACATACATACATATATATGTAAATTCATTTCATAATTCTTTTTAATTTAAAATTTAAAATGAATTGTGACTTCATGATGTTATTGAATATTTTTGCATATGTTGATGAAATAAACAATGTTCAAATTGGAAAAGGAACGTTCTTTTTCACTTATGCACCATTATGGTACAATGTTGCCTACAGGCAACGAACCCCAAAAACTTCCGAAAATAAAAATAAAAATAAAATTTCTTCAGATTATGTTTATTTAGTCTATTTTGAGACATAAAAACACATTTCCCTCACTGGCATCATAATGTGTACCATAGAGGGATATGACCACACATACATACATACATACATACATATATAAATACATACATACATACTTACATATGACCATACATACATATGACCATACATAAATACATACATACCTATGACCATACATACATATGACCATGCATACATACATACATATGACCATACATACATACATACATACATACTTATGACCATACATGCATACATATGACCATACATGCATACATACATACATACATACATATGACCATACATACATATGACCATGCATACATACACATGACCATGCATACATACATGCATACACACATACATACATATGAACATACATACATACATACATACGTACATACATATGAGCATACATACATACATACGTACATACATATGAGCATACATACATTTGAGCATACATTCATACATATGGCCAAACATATGACCATGCATACAAACATACATACATACATATGACCATACATACATACATATGACCATGTATACATATGACCATGCATACATACATACATATGACCATACATACATACATACATACTTATGACCATACATGCATACATATGACCATACATACATACATACATACATACATACATACATATGACCATACATACATATGACCATGCATACATTCATATGACCATACATACATACACACATACATACATACATACATACATATGGTCATACATATGACCATGCATACATACATACATACATACATACATACATACATACATATGAGCATACATACATACATATGAGCATACGTACATACATACATACATACATATATATGACCATACATACATACATACATACATACATACATACATACATACATACATATATATATATATAAATTCTTTTCATAATTCTTTTTAATTTAAAATTTAAAATGAATTGTGACTTCTTGATGTTATTGAATATTTTTGCATATGTTTATGAAATAAACAATGTTCAAATTGGAAAAGGAACGTCCTTTTTCACTTATGCACCATTATGGTACAATGTTGCCTACAGGCAACGAACCCCAAAACCTTCCAAAAATAAAAATAAAAGTAAAAATTCTTCAGATTATGTTTATTTAGTCTATTTTGAGACATAAAACCACATTTCCCTCACTGGCATCATAATGTGTACCATAGAGGGATATGACCATACATACATGCATACATACATACATATGACCGTACATACATACATACACATACATACATACATACATACATATGACCACACATACATACATACATATGACCATACATGCATATATACATACACACATACATACATATGAGCATAAATACATACATACATACATATGAGCATACATACATACATACGTACATACATATGTAGCTCAGCGTAAGTTCAATCAGGAAGACCTTCTATTACGCTGCCTTCATTCACAAATTTCCTTTACTCCGCCTCTCTCCTCCTATTCCCTCTAATCAGCTGTTTGTGGGCGTTCACCTTCGTCTTTACCATCCATTCAGATTTTGCCACGGTCGCGATAGCCAGTCAATTTGCTGCTGCCAAATCTTTAAATCGCCTCTATCTTTGCTCCATCAGTTGTCATTCAGTCAATTGCGCGACCCTCCTCCACCCCTCTCTCCTCCAGTCTCTGGACCCAGGTAGCAGAAGATGTTCACCTCGATCCTCCCTGACGCCCTCTCCTCCAGCCTTCAGGTCCAGGCAGCAGGAGTCCAGAGCCACTTCACCTCACAAGTCTCTGCTTTGCACCTCGTCATCACCACCACCACCAGTGTCTAGACCCC
Source organism: Lutjanus erythropterus (assembly GCF_056507025.1). Lineage (NCBI taxonomy): Eukaryota > Metazoa > Chordata > Actinopteri > Lutjaniformes > Lutjanidae > Lutjanus > Lutjanus erythropterus. The sequence goes on from NC_139322.1 coordinate 21,734,203, forward strand.
GGGGGGGTTCTCTTCACTACAGTTTCATCACCCCCATTTATATATACATATTGTTTCACCTCATTGGGGTCTAACCGCCAAAGACTGTTCATGTTTCATATATCATGCATGTGCCAATAAACCATTTCTCTTTTACTCTTAGTCTCTCCTGATTGAAATGAGCATACATACATATGAGCATACATTCATACATATGGCCAAACATATGACCATGCATACAAACATACATATGACAATACATACATACATACATACTTATGATCATACATGCATACATATGACCATACATACATATGACCATGCATACATTCATATGACCATACATACATATACACATACATACATACATATGGTCATACATATGACCATGCATACATACATACATACATACATACATACATATCAGCATACATGCATACATACATACATACATACATACATATGACCATGCATACATACATACATGTGACCATACATACATACATACATACATACATACATATGAGCATATATACATACATACATATGACCATACATACATACATACATACATACATACATACATATGAGAATACATATATACTTATGACCATATATACATACATATGACCATACATACATATGACCATACATACATATGACCATGCATACATACATACATATGATCATGCATACATACATACTTATGACCATACATACATACATACATATGACCATACATACATATGAGTATACATACATACATATGGCCATACATATGACCATGCATACATACATACATATGAGTATACATACATACATATGGCCATACATATGACCATACATACATACATACATATGAGCATATCTCTCTATGGTACCATGTTGCCCTCAGGCAACAAACCCATTTTTGCCCTGTCACATCTCAACAATGCATCCCTTTAAATGATGCGATACTTTAAAAAGAGGTAAAACCATAGGGAACCATTAACAATGCCTTAATTTGTCACATGACCTCCAGGAAGCGATTTTGAAACCCTTCTTGGCGGGCTTTTTCTAAGGAGACACCTCTGCTATCTTGCTGCAAAAAAAAGACTCTCAAAAAGTTATTTCTTGTCCCTTTTCCACCTGGAAAAAAATGTCTTCACACTAATAGGTCAGTAAACTTTGTTTTGATAGTTTCATGCAACTTATTTACTAATTTAATAGTGGAAACTTGTTAAAATGCAGCTGTTGCCCTAAGGCAACAACGTGCCATCATGGAAAGTTGCAATGTTGCCTGCAACAGTGAACCATTATGGAATCACTATAGCAAACACAACACTGACCACTGGCCTATTTGGGTGGAGAAAAAGGGCAGATGCAGATACCCTGGATGTAAGGGTATAGTGAAATCACAGTGCACAAAATGTGTCACCTGCCTGTGCTTCACTCCTGAAAAAAACTGCTTCATGGAGTTCCATAAGCACTGAGCAGCAACACCACAAGTGATGGCAACACATGTCAGGAAAGACACAGGGGACTGACAGAAAACATGCACTGAAATGAAGTAGTGATGATCAAACACTGGAATTTGTTGTTTTTGTTTTTCAAATGGTTATGGTAATGGTTATCTTTGTTGATTTAAGTAGTTTAAAGTTTTATACTTTACACATTTATTTCAATGGGTTGTTCCTAAATGGTACAATGTTGCCTACAGGCAACATTTAGCCAAGAAACTTTTTAAATTCTTTTTAAAATCCTTTTTAATTTAAAATTTAAAATGAATTGTGACTTCTTGATGTTATTGAATATTTTTGCATATGTTTATGAAATAAACAATGTTCAAATTGGAAAAGGAACGTTGCCTACAGGCAACGAACCCCAAAAACTTCCAAAAATAAAAATAAAAAAATAAAATTTCTTCAGATTATGTTTATTTAGTCTATTTTGAGACATAAAAACACATTTCCCTCACTGGCATCATAATGTGTACCATAGAGGGATATGACCATACATACATACATACGTACATATGACCATACATACATACACATACATACATACATACATACATATGAGCATACATACATACATACATATGACCATACATGCATGCATACATACATACATACATACATACATACATATGAGCATACATACATACATATGAGCATACATACATACATACGTACATACATATGAGCATACATACATATGAGCATACATTCATACATATGGCCAAACATATGACCGTGCATACAAACATACATACATATGACCATACATACATACATACATACATACATATGACCATACATACATATGACCATGCATACATACATATGACCATACATATATACACACATACATACATACATACATACATATGAGCATACATGCATACATACATACATATGACCATGCATACATACATACATGTGACCATACATACATACATACATACATACATACATACATACATATGAGCATATATACATACATACATACATACATACATACATATGACCATGCATACATACATACATATATACATACATACATACATACATACATACATACATACATATGAGAATACATACATACATATGACCATGCACACATACATATGAGCATACATACATACATATGACCATGCATACATACATATGACCATGCATACATACATATGACCATGCATACATACATGACCATACATACATACATATGACCATACATACATACATACATACATACATATATATATATTTAAATTCTTTTCATAATTCTTTTTAATTTAAAATTTAAAATGAATTGTGACTTCTTGATGTTATTGAATATTTTTGCATATGTTTATGAAATAAATAATGTTCAAATTGGAAAAGGAACATTCTTTTTTACTTATGCACCATTATGGTACAATGTTGCCTCCAGGCAACGAACCCCAAAAACTTCCAAAAATAAAAATAAAAATAAAATTTCTTCAGATTATGTTTATTTAGTCTATTTTGAGACATAAAAACACTCCAAACATTTTTTCCCTCACTGGCATCATAATGTGTACCATAGAGGGTTAAATCTGGGTCTGCAAGAAAATAGTGAAAAATGTCAATCCCAGTTTATCCCAGTGAGGTCAGTTTAATACAATGTTGGAAAAAAAAAGACAAAACAGGAAATCTCCATACTTCCATAAAAAAATACTTTTATGATTAATCAATTATCAAAATACTGTAGTTTTTCTAATAATTCTTTTTTTTTACCAGGCTGGGAAAATGATTGCTATATTTACAAGCCTGATGAGGCATTTTATTTGCCCCTGGTGAGTGGGCAATCCCTATTTGTTGAGCCCTGCCAAGTCAAAACTAAGTCGAGTCTTTATCAATGTTAGACTTCAGTTGCAAATTTGAGGACTTGAGTCACATGACTTGACATGACGTATCTCAAGTCCCCTCTGCTGTCATCCATGCATTTTTTTTTTTACATGGGGTTATTATTTTCATCCCATGCACTAAGCATCTTGTCTGTTTACCTCATTCTCCATCCTCCTTTTACCTTTTTTCCTGCTGCTCTGGCTTCATGCTCACTGGCTGTAGCGGTGATAATGACCAGACCTCTCGACTACCTCACCCACACATGGACACACACACACACACACACACACACACACACACACACATCAGAGACTAAACCGAACCAAACCCCAAAGACAAATTTGTTCCTGCGTGTGCCAGGAGACACGCTGCTGCCAAGGTTGAGAGGTGCCAGCTGAAAACATACACTCTTTACACACACACACACACTCATACACAGAGTCAGTTGTGTACCCCATGCTGTGACAGGAAGAAAAGCCTTCAGTACTTATAGACCTCTTGGTGAGCTTGAGGACCTGACAGCCAGCTGTACTAATACTGTCTGTGTGTGCGTGCATGTGTTAGAAAGAATGAGAAAATGGATGAAAGTAACAGAGAAACTATATCTCATTGTTTTTGTGCTGTGATCAGGATTAGCACACAGTATATATTTGGGACGAAGAGTGCACATAATTTACCAGCTTGTGGTTCATCAGTTTTCTCTCAGACAGGCAGCTTACTCTCTTCAGCCAAATATTGAATAACAAAACCAGAACAAATCATAGGCATATATTTAGCATTCCTCTCTGTGTTTGTGCAAACAAGCTGAGGGAGATTTTTCAACATTAGCATATTCAGCGGACTCTTTGTAGTTGTCATCTGAGCTCTGCCAGCCTGTCGAGTCCACGAAAAGCCTCATTCGGTTACACATGGTGAGCCGAGCAATGGCCTGGAGGGGCATACATATTGGCTCCCTCAAACAGGAAGTGGCTAAATGGAGACCCAGGAGCCCCCCGCCTCGCCTCTGCCACTCAAACGCACCCAGGCTGTTTTTAGAGTGTAGGACGGTTTAACAGAATGGACAGTCAGGAGTGGAGAAAGACGAGAGAGAGGGGAGGGAAGGAGGAGGAAAGCTAGATTGGAGGTCAGGGAGGCAATGGAGGGAAAAGGCGGGCTGATTGCAACCAAGTAGGTGGTCTCACGATATCATGGCTCAAAGCAAGCAACACCATTGGCTCCCAGCCTCGGTTTGTCCCCAGGTCTTTGCGCTGGATCGGAATCGAGAACCACCATAAGTATTGTGAGCATTTTAGAGTTCCCCCAGATCACAGTTCATCAGCATCAGCATGTTTGTCTTGGACGCAGGACCGATCAATGAGTTAGGGACTATTGGCTGTTGGCTCCCTGATGCCTGCTATAAATCCTGCTGTGCTGATGAAGGCTGAATGTTGATGTGATAATTGATGCAGTGTTTTTTTGTACGTGGCGTCTCTGGGCATGGTGTGGTTACATCAAACTTTTATAGACGTCTGTGTCTGTGTGTGTGCACGCGTGTGTGTGTGTGTCCATCTGTCGTGTTTGATTTGTATCTTTATACCCCAGCTGGAGAGCTGCTCCTGCTAACTCTCTATGAACTCAGTGTGGACAGGACTAAATGGTTGCTCTTATTGGCACATTAGTCTATGTTTGTGTGTGTGTGTGTGTGCGCGCGCGCATGTGTGAGCATGCATATGTCTGTATGTATGTGTGTGTGTGTGTGTGTGTGTGTGTGTGTGTGTGTGTGTGTGTGTGTGTGTGAGACTGACAAGTCTCAAGTCAAGACTGACAAGTTCTGAGTCCAGTTCCAAGTAAAGATAGGCCTGAGACAGGTCCCAAGTCATAAACAAGTCATAATGCACTCTCCACCACATGTAACACCATTTTAACAACACTGCCTTGACTTACGGTCCAATAAATCTTGAGTCTTTCCACTCAAATCCTAAGTCAAGTTAGGCTAGTCCAAAGCCAAGTCTCAGGTCAAGACAGGCAAGTCCTGAGTTGTGTAGTTCTTGTACATGAACAGCACAAAACCCAAAGACTGCTCATTTACTATTATAAACGACAAAGAAAAGCAGTAAATCCTTACCTTTAAGATGCTGCAACCAGCAAACATTTGATACTTTTGTGAAAACTGATCAAAATATTTGTTTATCGAAATCAAATATTAATTTTCTTTGGATTGACTAATTGATTAATCAACTAGTTTTTGTGACTCTATTTAAGCGCAACTTTGATGAGAATGAATAGCCTTAAGCTTCAAATGATTCAGCAAATGGAGGAAAATTTATTTATTTGTGGCACACCTCTTTGGAGTTAAGAGAGGGTATTGTAGTCTATATTCAAGTCAAACGGTTCAAGTCCAAGTGAAGACTCTACTCATTGGTGTTAAAGTCCAAGTTGAGTTGTAAGTCTTTTTTCATTTTGTCATGTCAAGTCTAAGTCAAGTCTTGTGTGTGTGAGTGCGTGCATGTTTGGCCAGACCAACGAGCCGCATGTTCTGAGCATGCTTAGCCCTGGGACTTCAACGCCCTTATTTTGCACAGCAGAGCACTGAAAGGAAAGCTAAGGTTACAACCACAAGCCCTGACAGAAAAATCACTGCAGCAAAGTGACATTTATATGCCCTAGTGTCCCCCAATCACCCCCTCTCTCACCCTTCTCTCACCCTGCCCTCACCCATGATTACCCTCTTGACCGTAGGACTATCCAAAGCCTTGCTCTTGACATCAACCGCAGCCCTGTACGACGTCCTGTTCTCTCTCACCCTAACCGCCATCACACCCCTTCTGTATCTCTGATCTGTGTGTCAGCGTGCATACAGCGCGCACACACATTTATGCTTACGCGTACAGTATGCACTCATGTGTGTTTGTTTCATACATGTGGTCCTCCTGCTCTCTCTCACCATAACTGTCTGGAGCATTTTGAGGACATGACATCACAGCGGGGTAATGTTGGGCGCTGACGTGTGTTGTGCGGTAGAGGCAAGCTGGGCTGTGACGCCGTCTGTTTGTTTTTGAGATCCACAGTCAGGGGGAGGCCTAAGGAGCCCGTTGATTAGGGCTCTCATTTATGTAACTGCTGCAGTTCCACAGTTAAAGGCCATGTTGTAATTAAAAATAATCAAGGCTGTAATATACTGTGGATGTGATCTCGTCATAGCTCAGAGGTCTAGTGTGTGTGTGTGTGTGTGTGTGGTGTGTCTGTGGGTGGATACATGAGTGTTTGTGATTCATATTGCTTATTAGTGGGTGTATGAAGTGTATTATTAATGAGCTGTGTAATCTAAAAGGCCTGCAGTGTGTCATTACTGGAAGAGGGGAAGAGGAAGCGAAAACACAATCAGATTAGTTCTAAATAGTGAGAGGATGACAAGGTGAGGCTAAAAGAGGCAGAGGCCAAGAGAAACAGGAGATAGACACTCATATTTTTAAGCATTGGCATCCCCAAATTTGGTGGCCAAAGTATATCTTTGGTGGCCCAAATGTAAACCCTGTAAAAAAAAAAAAAAAAAAAAATACAGAGTAGGACATTTAACACAACTTAACACAGCCTTCCTTAACTTTTATAAAACTAGCGGTACAACTTTTTGCCGCCATATTGTCTTCTCATAATCCGCTTTTTGTGTTTTTGGTTCTTCTGTAAGGATTGCAGTACCAGTTTGAATAGGCCAAGTAAACTCATTCTCCTGTAGGCCTGACAGCTTTCCAGAAAGGAGTGCTGTTCACCATTTTCGTAAGAATGTTGTACTAAAAAGCACGCAGGAATCGGCATGCTTGTGGAGCTGTAATGTTGTTTTGGTGACGGCTTGCAGTATGGAGATAAAACTTGGTAGTCACAAGTGGCCACCAACATCAGAGGCCATTGTGGGTCCACCCAAATCCTAGGACCAGAGACCCAATCCGGGATCCACAGGAGTTCAAAGACGTGTTAAATGGTCAATCAGATGTGGGTCAGTTCCCATTCCATTTCTGACAGTTCTGGGTCTCTTTTAACATTATGCATATTACCCAAATGGGTAATGACAGCGCTGATCATGATGGAAGTGCTGTGTGTTTGTGTTGTAACTTGCAACATTCAGCAACTGTAAGCAAACTGCAAAGTGTGTCTGTGGCCACAAGGTGGTGCGAAATGACCTGCACGAGTGCGTGCCCCTGCTCAGGGCATGAAGGGTCAGATAGGAAAGGTCAGTCTCGTGTCGGAGAGCACAGATGATAACAAATTAGCAATGCTAACATTAGCAGCTGTTGCTACAAATTAGCAGTTGTTATTATCATTCAAGAGGGCAAACAGTCAAAGTTATCTTAACTATGATGTATGCAACAAGACTGCAAATGTGATTCTAAACGAGCTGCGTTTGTCATGCGTCACTGTGCTTGAAGATGGAATGTTTTGTGGCCGATGGCCATTGGGCCATGGTCAATGTCAAAACCTGGAATTGTGGTAATCCTCTTGAAATGCTGCCTTCATGACATGTAAGAAAAATCACACACACTTACATTCAACACACACTGCACTCTTGTGACCTTGACGTGTTACTGTCAGCTGGTCCCCTCCCTGGTTCAGGCCTAGTCCAAATCACCACATCTGCTAGTGTGGTTGTGCAGATTCTCCTGATTACCTGGAAGGTCAGCGATGAGTCCTCTCATTTCTATTGCACCTTATTTCCTCCTATTCTCACTGGACCTTATTTCCTCACATTGTCAATGGACTGTATCCCCTTATTTCCACCCCTTCTTTAGTGAACGTCATTTCCTCGCCTTCTTGATTTATTTCCTCCTCTTCTCACTGGACCTCATTTCCTCCATTTACTGCTGGACCTGGAACTGCAGCTCTGCCTCAGTAGAGACCAAAGCTCACACAAAAGCACATCCTTTGAGTTGAATTTAAATTTCTGGGTTCATAAATCCGTAGAGAGTGATCTCAGCATTCAGAAGGTATAGTCAGAGAAATGAACTCTATAAAATCTCTCAGCCTCTGGCCTCATCGTACCAGCCTCACTGCCAATGTCACAGCCACACTTAAGGATACGGGCTGGAGCTCCTGCTCTATGCAGTGCCTCCCAATCAGCTCTGAGGCCTGGAGCTGTTTATCTGAGGAAATAATTCCATTGTAAACCGTTCAAACCAGCCCAACCCAGTCTCACCAGCCAAATGCCTTGCCATTGTGTTGATGGAGAAGAAATGGGCCTGATCCTAATAAACTATGTATTTATGGACTGAGGGTAACAAGTTGAGTCAGAATGGTAATTTTGGCCAGCATTTGTTTATATACTTTTTAACAATCTCCCTGGTGTAAACAATGTGTGTGGTTTGAAAGCGCTAAATGCCTGCTCCATTAAACAATCAGATCTCTGCTACTTCTAAGAAACTGGATTGCTGCGAACTGGCATAAACCTAATGATAACTTTGTGCATAAAGTTTTTTTAGTGTAATTACAGCTTGATGTGCAACAGTGAAAAGTAGTACTGTTAAAGGAAGCTAACACAAAGAAGGAGAAAAAAAACAGAAACACCCAACAGAAGTGACACAAAGAAGAGGTAACACAAAGTAACATGAAGGAAAGGAAGGAAGTAGTAAAACAAAGAAGTAGTAAAAATGAAGACAAAGAGGAAAAAGAGACACAAAGATGAAGAAAAGAACTACAAGAAGAAGAGTATAGTGTTACAGGAATATAGTGTATGTGGAATAAATAAGTAATTAGTTTTCTAGAAGTTCAAAGTATATTTTATTATCATATTTATTATTTATAGTTTAAAGAAAATAGACTATGCATTGATTGAATAGAAACTGGATGCTATATTTACACTGTGCCAGTCCAGAAAAAATGTCTGACTGATTATTCTGGGATGGGAGAAAAAGAAATTATGATTGTTTTTAAACCACTTTATCAATTATCAAGAAGGGCACTCAACAGTACTGAAGAATAATTACTTGCTACATGCACAATTCAAGCTTTTGTCAAGCATTAACAAGTTAGCCCTCACTGATCCAAATACTCTTGATCCCAAAGTCCAGTTCATTTGACCAGTCTGAACACTGCGTACCAATACCCAGGAACAGTTCGTTGATCAGTGCCCGGGTCCACTTGAAAAGACCATCTTGAGTACAGTTAATGTGTGCTCAGGTGTAGCATCAGGTGTGAAAACGAACTCTACCAAAACAAGGAAGTGGACTGCTACTGGTATTAGGGTTGAGTACTGAAACACAGTGCCAGTACGGCATCAGTTCATATACGACTGGGACCTACCGGGCCGAATCAAAACATAGATTATAGTGCCGCACGCATGAGCTGTTGATTAAAACAGTTGCCCTCTGGTGTGGATGTCAAACATGCATCATTAAACGTGCCTAGTTAACATTACCACAACTCTCCCCCTACATCATCAACTTTCATCAACAAAGCGGGCGCACTTGGACCTGACGATGAAGAGCACAAATACAAATCACTAGATATGACGTGTCTGAGGATGATGATGATGACAGCAGCATTTGCTTGGGTTAGCAAATATGATCATATTTCTGCATATGAACTGCTCAAGTTTGAAACTGGAGTTTGTAGAATATGAAACAAAGAAAGAGGAAAGTTGGGTTTCAGTTCTGTAATTCTCCAACTTACTGCAGCCCGTCAGGAGGCTCCCAACACTCAGGAAACCTTCCAGCTGATGGAGATTCTGCTAGAAGGTTTCATGTATCTAGTATTTCTCTGGGTGAGAGGCGATGCAGCTGGTTAGGAACAGGGTTATGAGTTTTGTCTCTGACTTAAATAAATGACTTGTCTTCATAAAAGAGCACAAACATTATTTGGGGAAAACTTAATCTTTCCATTCTTCTGCAACACTGGACATGTCGATTCAAATTGCTACCGCCGTTTAATCAACCACATTTATATCCGGCTCAGTTACCATTATGCCTTTTTCTCTGTACACTGTCCAGGTCAGGATGTCAAGTTGAGTGCAACCCTGTCTCACAGAAAGTATGTTTATATGCTACTAATTTGTGTTGAGTGCCAAGGGGTTACATAGCATATGCAGTGTGTTATGAGCATGAATCAGACTATAATTGTGGAGTCTTGAGTAGCTCCCAGATGGCTCGCCCTAAGTTGAAATGTAAATTACGCCCTTGGGTGAAGGTGAATTGAAGGTGAAAGAAGGCATAAACGGCTTCGCCACACCTTTAAATCTCACTTTTGTTTCTTTCTTTTACTCTGGGATTGTAAAGTTTTAAGTTTATTTTGCTGTTCTGGTGGACCTCCTGGCCAGTGCCCTGTCTCGTCTCAACAACTTTCGCAACAGGGGCAGGTGTGTTTGTGCCAGGTGTGCGTTAAATCATATGTGTGGATGTAAACTGCCAGGTGTGCACCCTGTCATGGCTAACCAGTGGAGTGTAGAAACTGGACCCAGCAGGCGAGTGTGCCTCTTGTCACACACACTGATCACGGCTGACAGCTAAAAGACCCACCTCTAATTTCCAAACACACCTGTTTTGGAAGCAGGAGGTTCTCCAAGCAGAACTTTATGCTTAAATCAGGATGCTCTTGAACGAAGAAAGAGATGGTCATCCACTGAGTCACATCACTGAGTCACTGAGAAGTTTAAGGCGGGTGTATGTGTGGATTATGGGTGGGGTGGCTGGAGCAGAGCGAGAATGTGAGATAGTTGGTGATATATTGTTGGACACAATCTCTGTGCAGAACAGACTTACAATAAAATAGATTATTACAGTATTTAAGTTTCCCAGCCATGGCGCCCTGGTAGATCAGCTGTTCATGGGTTCGATTCTAGCATGTGGCCCTTTGCTGCATGTCACCCCCCTTCCTCTACGTGGGGGCGTGCCGACTAGCATCCACTGTGGGAAATACACAGACTATTGATAAGCACCTGATATTATCCCACATCAAGCAATTTGAACTGTCCCGTTAACGCTGTGCCTCATTGCTACTCTGACAGCCTCTGTAAGCGTGGCTATCCACAAGCTTCTGGAACAAAATCAAAACACTTAATTGCTAAAGAAGAATGTGTTGATTTCTTGTTCACTCTGTTTTGTTATGGGTAGGCCTACATTTCATATGACATTTCACACGCCTGTATAGAATCATCCAGGGAATAAACTGTCCAGACAAAGCACAACAAAGTGAAAAACAATCCACTGGGGATATTACTGTGGAGTCATTTCGTCACTCCTTTGAATGTCTTCTCTAATGATGATGTCTGTCTAGATGTCTCCCCAAGTTTTGTTTTAATTCAATTGTAGAAACATGGACAAACAATGAATATAATAGAGATAAACTTTCTTCAATCTGTAATCATGACTTGTAGATAGTAAGTAAAAATGGCACGTCAAGTTCAAATATCCTTTAAAATAAGGTCACACAGTTGCCTTTACTGTAGGTGTAGTTAAAATCGACGCCTCCTCTACTGTTGAACTCTGCTGCGTTGGATAAGAGTGTCAGCTGAACACCTACAGTAGAATGTAATGTTTTCATAACATGAACTATGCTCTATGATAAAATTCACCAGAGTTTATTTTTGTAAATGTTTAATGAATACCCACTTCCCTCATTAATCTCCCAGCTAAGCACGAGAAAGATAAACAGTAAAGCTGTTAAACAGCTGAGCTGTCCCACACATTCATGCCTCCTTATAAAAACCTGGAGTGCCGATACGCACTCCAAACTTGGCAGATCAGTCTCACTTTGGTTTGAGGACTTCCCTCGTCTTTTTCTCCCTGTGCGCTCTGCAGTTCTCTGTCTCTCTTTCTCTCTCCCTCTTTCTTTTTTTTGGAGTTCACCTCCGTAATTTATTTCATGCAGGAAAAAAGACATTGTGGGCTCATAAATCAAAAGCACTTTATATAAAAAGAAATGAAAGCCGCCTGCATATGGGATGTTTTAGCTCACATTCTTAGCAATTTGACATGTAATAAAAGAAATATGGAATTTTCACCTCAGGTCTCTATCAATAAAATAAATGTGAGCAGTGAATATGCTCTGTGTTCCTGCACTCACACCGTATCATGACATTTACATAACTTGATTTGTTAACCACAGGAGTGGATGTCTGTGATACTAGTAAGGCAAACAGAGTGCATGTACAGTAACTCTAAGGGTGATCTACACCCATGCAAAGATAATTCTTATCACAGCAGATATATGGTTTAGGACCCTTTGATGACTGAGTTTCCCAGAACACTAAAAAACGTTTGTCCACAGACAGGTTTATACTTCACGCTTAAATCTTTTGCTCTGGACTTTACTCGTGCTCAAGTTTTTCCATTTCCTAAAACAAAACCAGAAAATTTACTTGGAGAGCAGAACATGGGCCGATATTTATCAATCACTCAAAAATCTGAGAGGCAATCAAAATAAATATAGGCATTTTTTATCTTTGTACACCCTTAAAGAGCTATACCTATGGCCTATAAAGCTTATCTGGGTGCTACACGTGGCAGCCTCATTTTATTTTCCCCTGTCAGATTGAATCTATCATTCTACATACCATTTGACTTATAGCATAACTGCCAGTCTGCTAAAGCCAGCCCTGATCACTTTAATCTGTGCTGCTGTTTGCGGGTTTTAAACGATCAGGTTGTGCGAGGCTGCAATGATCTCCCCCATGGAGAGATCATGTTACTCCGGGACACCACTGACAGCTCCTACTACTGTCTCTTTCTCATTTATCATTTCATGGTGCTAGATAGCCACTTATCCTCTCCAAGAATTAAAGTGAACCATGCAAAGGAAAAAAAGCACAATTTTCTAGTACTGAAAAGGCAAGAGCAAGTACATGATTTTCACAATATATAACCAGTGAGAGATGTTAAATAAAATTGTTATTGTCATTTCTGTGTCTCCAGTTTCGTTCATCTACCAGCTGGGCTGGATTATGTGCTCATCTTAAACCCTGTTTTTATGGTTAATGTTTTATTTGCACATTTTTTAAAAAGAAAGGTCAGACAGAGAAATAGTCAGTTAAAGAAAAACACATTTGCACAGGAGGCAGAAACCCACTCTGGGCTTATCCAAAAAACTCACCAAGAGATAGATAATATACATAAATAGATTTTTAAAAACAACAACAACAAAAAAATTAATTAACATCCATGTCTTTTACACACATAATCCTATTGTAAATTATACACTGCTCATGGAAAAAAAACAGCACTATGATGAAAACAAACCAAAATCAGATTATTCATATCTTTATTTTGGATGTAGAGGTGGATACAGATACTTATGAGGGTTGGGCAATTAGAGGTATAAGAAAATATTGATGCACTTGAGAATTACAGTATTATGTTTTGTGATACTGTATCCATTCACAAAAACACTGCATTGTGATAAATGCACAGATTTATGGCAGTGGTCCATTTTGTGTTGTTGAAAAAGGAAAAAAGAATCACTTAGATTTTATGCATATGGTGCACTGTTCTTTAGACTAAGACAGTTTTTCTAAAATTAGATTTAAAAAACAATATATCACCTTGCTTACAGTATTACAATATATTGCATCGTACCCTAGTATCATGATACATACCATATCGTCAGATTCTTGCCAATATACAGCCCAAAGCAATGTGTTAAAGATTTCACACCAGCCACTAACAGCCCAGCAACCAACGATACATTCATGCAGGTGTGAGTCATCACAACTCCCCCAGAAAAATACAACCAATCATCTTCTAAAATCAAGTTTTTCTCTTTCATCAAACTAACACGAGCTTTAATTGCCTTGTTAACTCATCATTAAACACTCTTCACTCAAACGTGACAAACGGAATAGAAATCACCAGAAACATCACATTTAGTCTTTCCACTGTTATAATAATCTCCAGCTCTAGTTTGGCCAAATAATTCAATAATTCAAAGCCTTAGATGTAAAAATAGTCTGGATCTAAAGCCTGTTTTACTCTCACATGCTGTCCAGCTCAGTGGGTGTGTGCTGTGCAGTGAGTGTTTTGTGGAGCTGCAGGTGTCACCCATGCAGACCATTAAATTAGCAAAATAAAATGACAAAAATCGCACAAAAACAACCAGCAATGGACTCAATCGCTGATAGCAGATTTGTCTAAAAAAAAAAACACTGAAGAACGATTATTCAATACAAAATCTTTTTGACATCAAAGCACTTTTGAGTCTCATCAGACAAAGAAAGAAACATGCTTAAACTGGAAGGGATGTCTGTGTAGCTACTTGTGAGTGTGTGTGTGTGTGTGTGTGTGTGTGTGTGTGTGTGTGTGTGTGTGTGTGTGTGTGCGTGCATGCTTACATCGATGGAAGGTGGTGATTTGTGTTCTCTTAAAGCCTTCTGTGCTCAGGGGAACAGCCATATTTTATCATAGTGGAGAAGACAACCATGTCCTCCTCCTGTGTCTGTACCCCACTCACCTTTTTCTCTGCACAGCATAAGTTGGAAACAGCAACTACATGGTTGAAATACTGTGCCATACATGTTATGCTGTCTGACTTTTACAGCAGAGGCTGCAGAACACATTTGATGACTCCTTGACAGTTGCAGCTATGCATTAGGGAAAATGCAATGCTGTGAAATAGAGTTCTATCGAATTCTACTATAAATGAATGGTAAAAGAAGTCTGTAAGTCAGTGACTGCAGTAGGTTAAGTTAGTACACAGTTTCCCCAGAGTTACAGTGCAGAGGGACAGGTCTAAAAGGAATGTCAGTCTGTTAAAACCCTTCGGGTAAGGACTTAGGAACCACGGTCTGACTGAAAACACCTGCACCTTATAGAGGCCAGTGTACAGAGAGCTTCAACATCCTGATCCAACATACACAGTCATGAATGTACGCTTTCACACAAACACACTTGCACACACACACACACAAATATGCATAAAAGCCATTTGTGCTCAGCAATGCACAAATCCGTACGAATACTGCATATATAGCTTGTGTCATCTTTTCCATGGCTACCTAACCCTTCCTAACATCAGTCACATTTTTTGCATCTTTTCCTTCAATAGGTAAAGTGCAATGAAATACTATCCCCACGTTATAGAGATGGACAAGACCCAAAAATGCTCTACACTCCCAAAGAAACTTCCCCTCTCCTCTTTTTCAGACTTGCAGGAGGGAAAAAAGTTCTTCTGTAGACAGTGAGTTATTTGTACAGGTCTGCAGCATGTCTGTAGGTTTGCACTGGACTGTCGCTGGGATGGGTGACTGGTTTTACTGGTCTACCTCTGCTCCCCTCAGTGTGAGCAGCGGGCAAAGTGAGCGGAACAGCGTGATCTGGGCGTAGTAGTGGAAACAGTTTTCCTGGGCAGACCTGTATGTGGGGCCTTATAGGCAACTTCCTCATTAAGCTGGGCATACACTGCACAATTTGTTTGTTCAAATCTAACTCCTACTGTCTGAGTCAATCGTCTGCGATGTAATGCCAAAGCTCACAATTTATGTGCACTGGATGGTCCAATCTTCAATTTGCAACGTGAGTCCTCACACTGTATACGTAAAATAAGAAACAAAAAATGTAATTAACAGCTGTCAATAAAGATCTGTTTGAAAACTCAGAGACAGGTAGAAGTTTGTTAGCTAGCAAAAATGCTAACAAGCCAGAAACGCGCTGCCTTGATGATCTGTGCCATCCTGTGTGCTGAAACGTCTAGAAAATCTAAAACAAAATGCGGCGCCGGTGTCTATGGACCATATAGACTTGCAGGTGGCTGGGAAGATGCATGGCTTGTCCATTTTGTATAAAAAATTGGAAGTAAGCTTGCCACACTGTCCATATTTTCCATAAATGTGACTTGCTGTATCACCATGACAATGGCAGATGCTCAGTTTGCAAGTTCAGTGAAGAAAAAAAAAAAAAAAAAGGCTCAGATTTCAAGAAATTCAGTCAGATTCTAAAATGAGTTGTGCAGCTCAATTGGGTCAGAAACTGGCTGAAATCATACACTGTAACACAAACTTTAGTGTAGGTTGCTAAAAATCCGACTGATTGGGCAGGATGTCTTCAGAATGAATTCAGATTTATTAAGTCTGAGCTTCCAATACAATGTACAGAAGCAAGCTCAGTCCCTGCATGGTCATTCAAACTGTAACACCTGGTATATTTCAGGTTTCTCTCCTCAAGACGAGAGTTTAGCTAAGTTTCAAACAACTTCCAGTATGTGTGCTTTGGTTCCCTGCCATCTAATGTGGTCCCGTCCAAGCGGTATGAAAAGAGGTGGCACAGCAGGATACCTTTATAATCTAATCGTTTCTCATTAGCCTTGCCTCGGGGCTGATGGCAGACGGCACTATGCATCAGGTTAACACACTGCCTTGGTTAGTCTTAGCTTGTTTTCCTAGGCAGACGGCACACTGTGGCGCTCCAGCAGTCATTAAGAACCACAGCACGAGTGATGAGCTAAAGGCTAAACTGGAGACAGGCCGGGAATCGGAGCGCTAAAAACATACACATAGCTTTCATAGACAGTGACGGCTGGGCCCCATCCAACAGCAACCTTTGACACTGTAGCACCTGATGTAGCTTGTGAAATAGCTGTACATGCATGAGGGCAGGATGAAGCTGATGCCATGTATTGTCTGTAGACAGAGTACTGTTCTCACTTTCTTTTCTGGCTGTCTTCTGTATGTAAACAGGAAACCATGTTTCTCTTTGTTGACATCCAAAAGAAATTTTAAGAGAGCCAGGGGGAAGACAGATACAAGGGATTGTGTGAGAGTGAAGCAGTGAAAAGCGAGGGGCTGTGAGGGAATGGGAGACAGCGAGGGAAATATTGGGACCAGATACTTGCCCTGTTTTGCTGCAGGGCTCCATATATTTTGTCCACGTTGTATATTTGAGCTTTGGTGTCAGAAAGACTTTCCTTATTACATTATCCACTGGTAGTTATTTGAATTGAATTACTCCCAAAGCCAATCTGACACACTGTCAGGTTTTTATCTTTGTAGCTTTTTGCAGTTTTCATTAGATTTTCCTTATTTTTCTTGAAAATATATATCTCAGGGTTCAACATTAACCATGGCCCGATGGCTTGTGGCCTCAGAAAGTTTTATCCCCATACTGTGTGCCTCCGCCAACACGATGTTACAGTTCCACAAACATCCTAATTCCTTCACAGCTTTTAGTTCAACATCCTATTTAAATGCAGGTGTGAATGGAAGCAGGAGTTTAAGTGGCCAGAGTGACGTGTGCCACCTGTTTCCTCAACATGCTGAGAAGTCCTTCAGGATACACATCACAATGCATGGGAAATGTGGACAACACAACTATCACACCTAAGGAAAGCTGTGTGAAGTTGCGTTGAAGAATGGTATATTAAATAGGTTGAATCCTATTTATTATGCGATCCACGGTTAAAGTGAGCTGTTTCCCCCCACTCCTTCCTCCTCAGACTCGAGGAAGCTCAGGCAGGCTGCAGGAACCCCTCGAGTCCTCCACTACAAGTTGATCAGCTGTTATTGTCCATTAATGCAAAGCTAAGAACGTTATCCTGAAGACAAAACCCCACTGCTCTGGAAATACACACTGGAGTTGGAGCTAAATGACTGCCTGTCTCACTGCCTGCCAGCCTCCATTAACACATTGTTCAGTTTAACCATTACAAACATCCACACCTTCTACAAGATTATAAAAGACTTCTTACGACTCATAAACTGGCACTCACTCATTCGGTGAACATTCAGCATTAATTTAACTCTAATTAACATGAAATGGGCATAGGAAACAAGTTATTATGGCCTGGAATAGAAATTTCTAAGGGGACACAGACCGTGGCTGTGGTCTGTTGTCAGAGAAGGCAGTATTTCAACTTCACTTGTTCCCTTGATCCTTGACATATTGTGGTCATTTCATGATTTATTACAGTAAATATATTTCTCATTTAAATGACCTTTTTTCCTATTGTTCTTCCACAAGTTTCCATTTGGGCTATTGAATTTAGGGGCTTGCCGATGCTTAAAAATATGAGCATTTATCCCTGTATATTAATAATCAATAAAATAGGATTAGTGCCACATTAAGTTTGTGCCTAAAATCAGTTAAGCTGATCGTACGTCAGGGGATAATACACTATGTCACATGCATTTTACATTTAAAATTCAAAAGTCAAACATGGTTTCTATGCCATCTACGATTGCTGTTTCATCTTGTTTGCTGTGAAATCAGCTTCCACTCTGGCATATATGAGCTGGAGTGGAAAATGGAGAGAGATTCCAAGTGAATATGAGGTATGTGTTTCCTATAAATAAGATAACTGGCCTTTCTCTAAGCTCCCAACTCAAGTCAGACTATATGAATTCAAGTCAAAGTATATGAGCTCTCTGGATTCAAAAGCACATTATTATTCTCTGTGTCGGTAATGAATAATGTTTTCCATCTCTGAAGGACGAAGACTCGAGAGGGCTTTACATGTAATGATGTGCGCTGTTGTGCAGTGTGCGTTCATGTGCATGTTGGTGAGTGTGTGCATACATTTCTGAATGTGTCTGAGAGTCTGAGAGACCCCTGCGGAAGCTGGTTTCTGGGTGTAAGAAGGCCTTAAAGCTGGTCGTCTCATTCTGCCTGACACTGTGGCCAATCATAACCTTTCCCTGGGTTCCCTCTGTAACTCAGATCAAGCTTAAGGGGGCCCTGAAAGCCACTCCATGTGCTTGTGCACACACACACAAACTTGCACACATCACCAGCCCGATGCCAGAACCCATTCATCAGACCCTCATAGCTGGGCCCTGTCAACCTCCAGCCCCAGGCCTGTAGGCCTCAAGCCAGGGGCTTGAGTTCCGGGCTCCCCGCCAGTCTGTCATGGTGCTGGGCCCTGGGCCAGCCTTCCATCAGCTTTGATGTGAGCTGCATAACCAAATGGCTGAAGAAGGGTGGCCCCTCAGCAGCACAGGAGTTACACAGCACACTGAGCGGGTCAGTGAGCTACCATAAGCATTCAGCGTGTGCATTACACACACTGTCGTCTCCAAAACATGGTTTAGGGAAGCTTTGAGATTTTTTTATTGAAGTTTCCATTGCATATGCTCCTTGTTATAAAATTAAATTAACGCTTGAAATATTTTGAATTCTAATATGATTAAGTGGGCTTAATTGTTTGATTTGGATGCTTTATAGAACTCTACCTAATTAACATTGCAATAAATACACATTTTTTTATTGCTCCACATGCTGAGCTATAATTTGTCAGATTTTCATCATGCTGAAGACTGAAATATAGCATTTTATGGCACTGGAGCCCTGAGAGATTGATTACATTGGAGGAAAGCAGGCAAAAGCAATGAACTGTTGAATTATGTTGTGTTTTAAAGTAGTGTGCCAACTTTCATCTGCATAGACAGGTTAGCCCCACTCTCTCCCTCTTTCTCTTTACATACAAATACGAGCAGGCACTCATATACAAAACCCTCACATTTAAACCCTCATTACAGCACAACTCTAACAGCAGATTGTGCAATACTTTGTTGCAAAAGATTTCAGTGGACTAAAAACAACATTCATGTTTCAAAAACAACAACCATTAATAAGTCTGCATGTGCTGATTGACAGTTGTTGGATATTTCCAATGTGATATGAATTATGAATGGAAAATTTGTGGTATTTCGATCTAATCTGAACCATAGTTTTGCTAACCGTTGTCTGACCTTGATATTGTTATGGGGGAAATTATTTTACCAAAACCCTGGACCGCAACATCACCTCATATCTCCTAGTGCTTTTTTGTTTAGTTTTGTTTTTGGTCCCTCTTTATCTCGCTTTTTACTTATCTTCCATTTTTTTGTTTCTTCTCTTTCTGCTTTATATCACAAGGAATGTTTCTGAGCGGCTCCTTCTGTTAATCAATCAGAGATGATGAGAAAGAGCATCCATCTCTCTCTAAGGTCAGTAAGGCTAGACAGGCTACTGGATCCACCAACTCCAGTGCATTGGTCTTAAACTCAGTTCCTCTTTAGGGAAACAAACTCATCTTGTTTGAAAAATTCAAGTTCTCCCCTCCAGTGTTTATCTGTAGATGTGGTCTTAAAACAACAATAAAGAAGTACTATTAATATGCGACTGCAATATTTTAGAAAAGCTTTCATCCTTGCCAAATCAGACAAATAAACACGACATACAATATGTGGGAATAAGGCAGCCTTTCTGAGCCCCCCTCTAAGAAAAGTCAAGGCCAATAGGAAGTGCGAATGTTCCACGAGCAGACACAGAGCCTTACAGAAGGATATTCACCTTTAAAAAGGTGTTAGGTTTATTGGATCTGGTGGGACATTACCTGCATATCCAGCTATGCCATTTTTCCGTCTGCACTGTGTTGATTCATTAACCACAAAGACCTCAGTGTAAAGACCCTGTTTAAACACCTTATTTCATTAAGTGCTTTTTAATGAGGGCGCTAACTAGCCCGGGTGTCAGTCATCAGGAAAAAGACAGCCAAAGCTTTTGGAAAAATATGTTTTTTTTTGTGGCCTATTACATTTTTCCTGTGATGGTAAAAGTTATGATGAGTGTGTGTGTCGATTCTCTAGTTCTCAGTCCAAGCGCATCCTGTGTGACCTGTGTGGGGGATATTTTTGCAGTGCAGTTCCTCAGTAAAGGAACTGGCAGTGGCACAGTTCTCTCTGTTTCACAATTGCATGACTGGGACTCCATGCTCACTTGCAATAATAATACGGTCCATTTACTAGATCTGGGTATCGTTTAAAAAATTAAGATACTGGTATCCTTAAGGTGATACTGATACAGGGTTTTCCCAGCATAGGTCTTAGGGCTTTTTTTTGAATGCCAAAACAACTGCAGCGACTACATTGCTTATACCAAGTACACGCATGTTACATGTGACAACAAGTGATTGACATATTCAAAATTTCTTCAAGATTATTTTGATGCATGCACGTATGCATGTCAGTACAAGTATTTTCCCTGATCAACACATCAAAAACTGGTAAAACTGCTGTTGTATCCTATTCTCTGTACTTCGTGCATTCAAGTCCAAAGTCCAATCAAAAATGTGTTTCAGTTATGCCAGAGTATTAACTCTGGAGTCGTTACATGTACACAGGGTTCCTACACCTTTGAGCAAGTTAGATTTAAGACTTTTTAAGCCTTTTTATTGCCACTTGAAATTAAATTTAAGACCAACTCTGCAATAATGAAAATTGAAGAAAAAAACATTGGTTACTTATGGTGTCAAATGCTTTCATTTGCACTAGAAGCTGCACATTTTACTATCGCCCCACTTAGAATGGCCTTGAAATTTACTGGTTATACTGAAATCCTCTTTAATGGTCTGAATGCAACAATTTCCATCAAGAGTTGGGGTGGGTGGTGTTATAAGAATAGTGCGGCTCCTTTAAGAGAAAGGGTGTGTATGCGTGCATATGGTTTGAGTGGACGAGCGAGAGAGAGCCAGCAGGTATTGCGGTGTTACAAGTGACAGTGAATGCAGCTGAGCAGAGCAGAGAAAGGTAGTTCAAACAGAATTGGGAAATACAGTCTTGTGTTTTCAGTCTTCTTATGAGACTCTATTGCCTTTAAACTCATCGTGTCAAGTTTAAAACAAACACACATTGTGTCTTATATACATTTCATTGTACTGCTTTCAACTATGCCTCGAATTCTTGACTGAATACCCAGTTCTCATTGAACCACCATGCACCATGTCTCCATGTGCATGTTGCTAGCTACTAAGCAGACAGCATCTGCTCTGAGTATTCTTGGTTCCACTATCATGATTTGCATGACACTAATCCGAGAGGCATTGATAATTAATTATTTCAAAAATTAGATTTTTAATCGCAGTGTAAGAAAAAACAATTAATAAAATCCTACTTCCCATGTCTTTGCATTTTTAAGACTTTTGAAAGATTGATTTATTACATTTTAATACCAATTAAGGCGATGCTTTTAGAATAATTAATTAAATCCCTTTTAAGACTTTTTAAGGATCCACAGGAACCCAATATACAAGAGACGACCTGTTTGTTTGTGCTGCAGAAACTTCTCTGTGTATTTAAGGACCGTCAATAAATCACTGTCTGAATGACACAAAACCAATGTTATTTTTTAATTCCTTCATGCTGACCTGCCCATATTGGTGGAAATTATAATAAAAAGGTTCCATGTCATGTGACCCAGTGACTCCAAATCAATACTGAATTTTATTAATACACTGGACAAACAGGACAGGCCTCTTTTTTTTATTGGATTGTATTGGATTTCTGTATTAGTGATGTTATTACAGAATCAGGCTCTGTGTCCTTTTTTCTTGTTTTCTCTTCACTTTCCTTGTGAAAAATTGCTGTTGTTTTTTTTTTTTTTTCACTTAAGTGCAGGGCACTTGAAAGGTGCACCCTCAAACTGTGCCACACACGTTTTCAAGCCTTTGCCAATTTTGTCTAAAAAAAAACCCAGGGAAAACAATGGATTACTTCATTTGATGCCTTTTTTCTTCACTTCATCACACCGCAAACTGTGTGTGCTGTAGCTGCTGTGGTAGTGGGCCAATCACATGCTGCATTAAACTGAAGAACGTATGTTGTTTGGCTGTAAGCAAAAACACAGAAACTGTTTTTTTTTTTCTAGATCTGGGTACAAAAGAATCAAATGCAGGTATCATTTGACTGGAGAAGTTTAAACACTACTTGGTATTTGTTTATTTTGGTTGATGCCTTAAAAGGTACTGGGTGCTGATATCCAGCCCTAGCATTTACTGTTTGTTTTTAGCACTACAAACTGATGTA
Source organism: Lutjanus erythropterus (assembly GCF_056507025.1). Classification (NCBI taxonomy): domain Eukaryota; kingdom Metazoa; phylum Chordata; class Actinopteri; order Lutjaniformes; family Lutjanidae; genus Lutjanus; species Lutjanus erythropterus. Next base: position 21,757,255 of record NC_139322.1, read on the forward strand.
TGTCCGTTTCTCAGAATAATTTGACAATTCTAGAGACTTGCAGCATTTTCACTCACGACTTCTTTCTTGGCACTTACAGTTCAATCCATTTTGCGTATCAGATTTTCCCCATACTCAAATGTAAAACAGCTATGTCCCAGTCTACACACCTGTTATTTATAATCCCAGTTCTTTAAACCACATATAATCCATTATTTTATTTTCTCATTTAGCACAACCATTTTCATGTCAATAGATTCATTTTGTTGTCCTGTTCTCTGTGACATATATCTTCGAACTTTTTCACAGATTGGTCAGTGGGATGAGAGTCTATGGGAGAACTGGCGCCCAGTTGATTGATTGCCACCAGTGGCCAATGACTCACTGGGATCTCCCTTAAAGCTGAACTTCAACACTTCACTGATACGCTTCATTAATATGAGCATTAAAGCAAATGACTTCATCTCAGAGAGAAGGAGTGCATCAGTCACTGTCTGTCTGCTTCCTCTGGTGTTTCCTCTTTATGTTTTTTCACATTTTCACCCCTGAGTGGAGTGAGAGCGAGTGTGTTCAGCACAGGGAATAATGTATAACATGAATGTAGAGTGGATATAGCTTTGTCTTCTGTCCCTGCTGTGGTCCTCTTTCAAAATAAGGCGGTTACTTCTGCTGGCTTTCCATTCAGAGGAACCAATTCTGCTTCTGCAAGGCCAAGGATCATATAAGGTGAAACCTTCAGAAAGGCATGCATTTATCAAAAATTTTTAGATTCAGAGTGATATCAGTTAATCTAAATTTTTGACATAATTTGTTCAAAGTGACTTTATTTATATTATATTTATAATGTGAAGAAATGTGTCAGTGTAAAGGGGTTGCTCACAATGATCATCCTACAGAGAATCAGGTGCTTTATGGCAAGTTTCAACTCACTGATTAGCTATCCAGTCCCCAACTTTACTGCTGTGTTTCACTTTCACCACTCTCACAGCCTTGTTTTTGGCCTCAGCAGCTGTTTCAAGTGAAAAATCTTGCTCTAAAAGCCCACTGTGCAATACCTGCTCAACACCAAACAGCAGTAAGAAAACAGTTGGCACATTTATTGTGTAAAGAGCAACCTGACATGCCAGATCGTTTGTTCAACAGAACCATCTGAGAAGTCGTCCTTGGAAACTGTTTGGAAAAGGGTACGCACTTTCACTTGACAGGTGATTGGATGAGCCATCAACCAATCATCAAACTCTTGCTTAAGCCATTCTCAATCAGTGGTGTTATATTCAAGTGGTTATGATCTAAGTTAGAAAAAAAATCACTCACTCAATCAAAAGTTTTATTCTCACTCCATGTAGACCATAAAGCCTTGAATGCAACACTATTGATTGAGACTGGCTGAGAAATAAACATTACAGGGCTTTTTATTCAGAAAAAAACGCAGCTCCCCCGTTAACAGGAATTTATTCACAGGTCAGTCTTTGACATAGGGAACATGGCGGCGATGTCGATGTACAATCCAAAGGCCAATGTGGGATCTATGTATATATGTCTATGCCTGTAGTCCCTCCTAAGACGCTGATTAGCGGCACCACTTTTGGTACAGACCATATCAGACCAATGACCATATAAAGCAGATAGTATCATTGTTAACTAACAGCAGAAATGTGATTGCCATGTATGCAGAAACAATATTCCAAATTTTAGCAAGAATCGTGCAGCCCTACTCCAAACTGAAGCAGCTGTTGATCACTTGTGGATCCTACCAGAAAATTATGAGGAGTGAGGAGTCAACAGCGTTTAAAACAGAGCAGTTAATAAAGTAGGTTTTTCAAAAGTGAGAACTACAGCAAGCACAACACGTTCTTGAGCATACAGTCATTAATGTGCACAAAAAATATCACGCTGATGGGTCCAGTAGTATGCAAGATCACCTGCAAACAAATACAGATACATGCACCCGACCACAGGCATTATCCTCTCCAGGCTCAGGGACTGAATATTTTCTTATATCCATACTAAGGGTAGGTAGTATTGGAGAACAGCAAAGGAGCAAAGGTTCACCTTTTCAAAGCATTAGTTACATTAAATAGCAAACCATGACTCTTAAACCCTGGTCTTCTGACCCCACTACCCTCATTGGGGGGGGGGGGGAAGCAAACTACCCACCCAGTGTACTCTGTCCTCTCCTATAAGTAATGGAAAAGTTACCTGTGACAGATTAAGCTCTGAAACAAAAGAATATAATAAGATATTTTAGTCCAGCCAATGCAATGAGCAAACAGCACAGAGGGAGTCAGAGTTACTTGGCAAATATTCACTTGCATCGCAACAGGATTTACAGCTCAGCAACACTCAAAGTGGGGCTCGGGGACATCAAAATGTTTTTGACCACATTCTGCACTTTTTTATTTAAAAAAAGTCACATAATGTGGATATAATCACTATATGGGCAAAGGTCAAACAACAGAACAGCTAGAAGAGTCTGGTAAATTCAGGACATCACATCTTTTTACTGTAATGCAGCGTTTAAAAACCAGGGAAAGGCATTTATGCCTTGTCACAAAAAATTATATCCAAAATCTGACACGATAACTAGTCTCGTTATATCACATTATCAGTATTGCCCAGCTCTAACTCACAGCCACCAGCACAATAAATTCACCTGTATCTTAACTTCACGTTAGTCAGAGCACAGGTAGACTCAATTAAAGCCAACAGCACTTTCACAAACTACACTGCTCTCAATAACAAACGAGAGAAACGTTTAAGCCCCTTAATATCAACAAAAACAAACCCATAACAGTTGCCAGTAAGTTATGGTGTCACATGCAGCAAGCACAGAAAGACTAATTATGACTTTACAATTTAATTTTATTTGAAATAATCTTACCTTATTTTTTCCTGGCTCTGCTGCGTGCGAAGTAATCCAAATCATGAAAGTTTGATGTTGTTGGTCAGTTCAGTTCAGCCATGAGAACAAAAGTCTTTAGACGATTTAGCGTCATCGTCCTCTGTTCATTTTTAATCCTGTCCAAGTGTCCTGCCTGTGTGTCTCTGTGAACATTTAACGTTTCTCTGTCCTTTTCCGAGCTACCGTTTCCGCTTTTACGGTCATTTATTCGTTTCATTTGTGTTTTAGATTCAGTCTCCGCTCTCTTGATTTCATTTGATTATTTCCAGCTTGACCTCTGACATGGACGGACTCAACCACTTGAAGGAGTGGGGGGGGGGGGGTCACGACGCTACCACTGGGATACCACTTCCTGCACCTGCCCTACGTAGCCTGGTACGTATTTTTATTTTTTTTTTAAAGGATTTGAAATAATTACAAAATACAATCACATGAAGTTGATCTCATGCTTGCATCCAAAAGTAAAAATAAACGAATGAATGAATAAATAAATAAATACATAAATAAATAAATAAATAAATAAATAAATAAATAAACGGAATGAAGGACCAGGATGTCAAAAAGCCTGATTACCCTTAGAGTCTGGAGTTCACTGATTTTTTTCATTTTTTTCAATTTTATTATTCAAAGGTCTGCAGTGGATTTTTTTTCAAGGTCGGTGGTCCAGAATGATTTCTGATGACAAAATAACATTTAATGAACTCATCAAGGCAGTCAAAATAGTCTAAATTCATTCTAGTGGGGGAAAAAAAAAGGCAATTTAGGAACCGATTCAGGAACTTAAACCATATCCTGGTTGAACAGCATATAAACCTAAATACACAATATATACACAATATAATAAATGTCTAGGTGGGATTCCATAAAGGTACAGTGTTATTTCAAGGCAGCATTTACATTTTAACCATTTTCTATTACTTAATTATCAACTAACCAATTAAAAAAATAAACTTCATTCATCTATTAATGAGAATCCAACAAAAGATGTTTTCAGACTATTTAATGTGGCGAGAGATGATGGTGTTGAACCATTTGAGGAAGGCCATGTGGCAAATTTAAACACCGCTATCAGTTTTCTTAGTGTCCTGCCTCTCTTTAAATGTATTACACCACAACTGAGGATGTATTGTGCAAGTGTAAAGGGGCAGAAGTAACACCATACCATATTCATTAATTTATTGATAATAGTAAATTTATTTTAAACTTTAAAAAAGTGTACAATTCATAATGTATGGGCTGGGTCTGAACTGACTTGTTGTTTGTTTCGCATTTTGAGAGGCCCTGATATATTCTGCACTGTGAACACCACAGAAGGTTGCAAGACAGAGAATTTTCTCATGGAGATAGGAAACAGGTTGTACTCCCCGAAGTTCTCGAATTTCTCCAAATGTTCCTGCATGTATCTGGCGTCTCTTTTTATTGGTGTTATCTCTTTCAACAACCTTTTTGATGTTTGTCATGTTACATTGTACATCTTTTCACACTGCATGCAATCATCTCTTGTGGACAGCTGGGAGTCGTGGGTGATGTAGATGTTAAGTTAGTGGTAGACACTGAGGATGAGGCTGGAAAAGAAAGCCCAATAACTGCCGTATGATAGTTTAACCGTCACTGGGCTGAGCTGCAGTGATGTCGGAGCAACCCCAGGGGCCCACTTTAGTGTAATCCACGAAGGCTTAGCAGGCTGACAGAATCACTCAGCTACTGGCTTTGACCTGGCACTCAGCTCCCTGTGGGGCAGAGCTACACACACACACACACACACACACACACACACAGACACACACACACATCACTACCACCGCTAGAGAAGAGAAGAGAAAGAGAAGATCCCATGGCAAACCACAAACAAGTACGTTTGTTCTGGGCTTGTAAACATGTCTCATTGTGTAATATATTGCATGCACTCTGAGAGGAAGCCATAACACAAAGACTGAACTGAAAAATTGAGTTGTGTGAGAGCAGAGCAGTGAGATGACAGGAACACAGCGTATACAAGAGCAGCAGATCAGATGTCAGACAGCAATGCTCCACAGTTGAATGTTTACCTTTTTTCATGAGAGGTCTGTAAAATAGATTAAAGCAAAATCAATTAAATTGATGAAAAATTTCATTTGGCAAGATGGTCACTCTGTATGAAGTTCAAGACAGAATAACAGATTGTAATCTTTTACTGTCCAGTGAAGGTGAATATGTTTCCACATCTGTGAGCAATAAAACGAGATGAGCTGCAGTGCACTACTTCACTGCTGCACACACACACACACACACACACACACACACACACACACACACACTAACTACTGTGTTTACATTTCCAATCGCAATCATATCCTCTATCCTGCTGCTTTGCAAGTGTATTAAGTACTAAAAGCTCTAATAGATGACTATAGTCAGTTCAACCCAGTATAAGAACTCACTTCTGGAATAAACATTGGCAGGATAAGAACAGTAATTGAACTGATCCTGATTTCCAGAAATGGGAAGTCACTAAGTCTAAATACTTCAGTTATCTGTACTTTACTTGAGTATTTATTGTTCTGGCATTTGTTTTACAACACAGTGCTGCAGTGGTTAGCACTTTTGGCTCACAGTAAGAAGGTCGTGGTTTGAATCCTACCTTGGACATTCCTCTAGGTGTTCTGGTTTACCCCACCATCAAAAACATGTATTGGTCAATTCTCCCATGGGTGCCCCTGACCAAGGTCCTGGCTTACAACTGGAATTTGTCTTTGGGCGCTGTGCAGTATTATATGCAGTATAATTGTACTCCGTATGATTGTATGATCACATAAAAGTTGGCCTTTACTTGTTTGTGGAGCCGGCATTATCTATTGTTATTATTTTTCAGTTCTTAGTCGCAGCCAAATTCAACATCGATCACTTTCAACTTAAATGGATGAGATCATAACACATAGAAAAGACTAGTGCATTAGGGGTGTCACAATTTCAACATTAACAGAAAACTGATTGAAATGAGCTTTCAGCTTCAAGAGTCAAATCGAAAGGCAGAATCAACACTTCTCCCAGTATTTGTTTTTCTTTGTACCCCTGCCCATGTGCATGAGTGAGTGACTAGAGAATAAAAACAACACTTCAAAGACGACACAGAGTAGCTTACCAGCCTTTATATCACTCTTTTAAGAGGAATCTAAAATTCCAGGGCATAAAACGCATGATTTGTTGATTGTCGGCAGTCTGACGATGGCGTGCCAGTGCAACATTAAAACAAAAAAAAAAAGTTAAATTTAAAAAGTGAAATGAATTGTGACTTTAAAATTGAAAGTCATATCAAAACGTGGCTTTGGAGAGTTGAGACACCCCTAGTGCATATCATGCACAACACATGTAATTAGTCAAAAATTATAAAAAAGACAAAAAACAAGATAACAACAGCTTTGCATGGAAGCATCCAAGAGAAATGTCCTTCAGTTGGCTGCTTTTTACTTTTATACTCTGAGAACATTTCAGTCTGTACTTTTCAGTTTTACTTGAGTAAAGAAGTTGAATCAGTACTTGTATTTACCAGAACTGTTTTGATACCAATCTGTTCTTCTACTTAAGTAAAGAATATGTGTACTTTTGCAACCTCTGCTGAATTCTCTTAGTAGTCATTCTTCTCTCGCTCACTCTCAAACACACATGCACACACTCACAAAAGCCTCAGTCATGCACATTGAGAAATTGTGACCTATACAGTATGTATAACCTTTCTATTTTCAGCCTGAGTTGTGCACCATTGAAACAACTTGTGGTGCGAGTGGTTTCTGGGGGGACACTGGGATAGAACTGGCAGTGAGAGAAGGGGGGAGCCGGTAACTCTGTGGCACCGACCCGTCTCTCTGATCCAGTCCAGACTGTTTGCGACGTCACGGTGTGGTGTCCTGCCCTCTTTCTCTAAAACACGCAACCACAATCCCAAATAGCTCTAAATGCAGCTCTGCGGAGCGCTCTTATTTTGGCCCCGTTGACGCTTTATGAGAGTTTTACAGTAAGAGCTGGGGAATGGAACAAGCTCCACTTTGGCTCGGAGAGATGAGCTTTGCCAGAGCTGTTGCACTGACAGCTCATGTATTCTGTCTTCTGAGGTACGAAGCTGGCCAGCAATGATCAATAGAGAGTTTGTGTTTTTATGCAATTGTTTTCTGTTGTGACAGTTTTACAGTGCACAAGGTAGGGTAATTTTCTACTGACAAAATTCACCAGAATTCACTCGGCCATGATGTAGTGTGGTAAAAAAAAACAAAAAAAAACAGAAGGATAGGCCAAAGTTCAAGCTGAGGTTTTGTTTCACAAATGGTAATATATGGTGTAAATGTATTACATCAATACGTGCAGCCTGGTATATTGCAGTTACAGTAGAACATTAGTTCAGCCTTTTCCACTGCAGGGACAGAATCAACAAAATATTTATAAAATCTTACAAAGTTGTGGTCAGCAGACCTGGCTTCAGCAGAGGAAGGTTGTCTTATATCAACCAGCTGCTTTGTTTTAGGAAAACACAACTTGTCACGTAATCGTCCTGAAGACCTCTGAGGAATTTTAATGCAGGGGAAGAAGAATAGAGCAAAACCGCTCGATAAGCCGAGAGAACCTCAGTTTTTATCCAGGCTGCTCCATTCATCATCATAATTATCACCTTTGCATGAATACAAAAACAAACACACATGCACTCAGATGAAACTAAGCATTTAAGGCACAATAAATGCCTGAGTTATCTGCATATTTCAACATTTTGAAACCTTCATTGTTCCTTTAGGGATAAACACTCTGTAAACATTTCACTGTGAAAACTCATAAAGGAATTTAGAGGACTGCTAAGAACCTTTGAGTGATTATATACACAAGTTCTTCTATCTTGAAGTCCTTTGACTGTAAATGATGAGTTGATGTACAATACACAATACAGAATTCAATCAACTTATCAAATTAAGTTTCTAAAGAAACATGGTCAGAATATTGGCAGACTTCCAAACATACAATGTGTGAGAATTTAAACTCTCCTGAGATCCTTCCTTTGCTGTGTGTCTTTAAGACACTTTAATGTAAGTCATGGTTGCTTGTTTTCACAATAATGTAAACACTGTGAACTATGATGAAGGTTACTACTGAATTCAGTCCCTACCCCCTTCACACTGAACATTTAATAAATTCACTAGGAGCAGTTTTACATATTTTATCGAGCTCCAGCTGTAAGTTCTTTGCATGAAATGAAGAACTGACTCTTCAAACTGAGAAAATCTAAAATGAGTTAAGTTCGTCATCGTGTCCGAAGAGTTGTTGGTTCAAGTTAATACAAACCCCATTTCCAAGGAAGTTGGGATTCTGTGTAAAATGTAAATAAAAACAGGCACCAAGTTCTCTGGGGTCCAGGCTCATCCAACAGACTAACGGAAAGTGAAAAAGTGTGCTGTGGTCTGAGTCCACATTTGAAATTGTTTTTGGAAATCGTGGAAGAGGAAAAGGACCATCCTGTTATGTTCCTGTTATACCAGCGCAAAGTTCAAAAGACAGCATCTATGATGTCATGGAGGTTTGTTAGTTCCCATGGCATCATGGGTAACTCACATCTGTGAGGGCCTCAGTGATGCATCCACACAGTGTATTTTTCAGAGACGTCCCTGTTAATTTCAGCAAGACAGTGCCAAGACACATTCTGCTTCATAGTTAAAGAGTTTGGGTGCAAGACTGGCCTGTCTGCAGTCCAGATCAGTCTCACATTGAAAATGTGTGATGCATTATTAAGTGCAAAACGTGACAACAGAGACACAGGACTGTTGAGCACCTTGAAGTTGTATATAAAGCAAGAATGGGAAAGGATTTCACTTTCAAAGCTTCAACAATTAGTGTCCTCAGTTCTCAAACGCTAACTGAGTGTTGTTAAATGAAAAGGTGATGTATCATAGTGGTAAATATGCTCCTATCCAAACTTTTTTGGAATATGTTGTAGACATCAAATTCATAATGAGTGTATAGTTACAAAAACATTAAAGTTAATCATTCTGAACATTAAACATCTTGTGTTTGTAGTGTATCAATCAATTGAATATAGGCCAAAAAGAATCAGTTGCATTATGTTTTTTATTTACATGTTAGCATCCCAACTTTTTAGGAATTGGGGTTTGTATATTGTCACATTAACATGTTTCCTCAAGTACAACTGAATTAATATTAAGTTTATTTGACTAGAAATGTCTATTTGTTTTGAGTCATTACAAAATTACCTCAACTTTTCAAATTCAGTCAACATAAATTTTTAAGGCACTTCCTTTTTACACTAACTTTTTTATAGTTAATGTAAATACTTTATTTTTACAGTGTTGGCTCTGTTTATTTTCTGTGAAAATGGGAAGAAAGAAAGTATGAGAGCAAAGAGAGATAGATGGAGGAAAGCTCATTCAGACAGGCTGCTGTTTTCTTAGATCAACTGTGAAGAGTGGATGACAAAGAGATTCTGAGGTTTAAACCATCTTAAAATATCTGCTGTTCTTTTTTCTAAGTGTCCGTGCACTTACGAAGCTACAAAGTGCTCTTGTGGTGAATGCTTAATTGTGTGTGCAAAACCCCAAATCACAACCTTATCACCCTATGACCACAGCCAAAAAAAGATGCTGTTGTTCTCTGCAGAACAGGCGTATAAATATTTACACAGTCACCCGCATGATCTGTCAAATTGTAGGTGGGAGCAGAGAGAGAAAGGGGCAGGTGGAGAAAGGCCTGCCAAGATGAGACTTCCAAGTATTTCTTTTGAACATTTGGAAGTGTTCCTCTAACTGACTGTGTCAGGTAAGCTATACCTTTGCACCTGTGGGTTTCAGGTTCCCTCCGCCTGGTGTTATCAGCCACCTGGATTTGTGTTTATGCCACTGCTGGAGGAATCCTGCTGGTAGGAAGTCAGTCACTCACTCTGGCATCCATTCAAAGACCGTCACACAGCATGTGCAGCTAGATTCTCACCTTTGTGTACGCTCAATAAAAATATAAATGCAACTCTTTTGTTTTTGCTGTGTTTACTCTTTTTCTTGAGTGGAAGTAAAAACAAAAAGACTTATTTTATGCACACAAAAGGTTTATTTCTCTCAAATTTTGTGCATGAAATCTGTTAAAATTTATTAACTTTTCCTTTAACAAGATAATCCATCCACCTGGAAGGTGTGGCACAAAAAGATGCCAACTAAACAGCATAATTATCATACAAGTGTGCCTTGAAATGTCACTCTGAAATGTGCAGTTTTATTTATTTATTATATTAAAAAAAAGTATTTATCAGGCACTGACCTGTGCTTATTTGACATAAGGCTAAAGATACCATTATATTCCCAGGGGGGCAAAGTCATGACCTGTCCTGTTCTGACTCTGATTGGCTAACCAACCCAACCAATGACGGCTGAACTAGCTAATCAGAGGCAGTGGCATATGGAGCCCTATGTGAAATAGGCATAGTTCAGTGCCTAATAAATGTCTTCTGGCAAGATAAAACTGTATATTTTAGAGTGTCATTTCATCATGATCAGTCCACCTCTGCAATAATCATGCTGTTTAATTAATATTTGTATATTATGTGTGTGTGTATATACCTGTCAGGTGGATGGATTATCTTGGCAAAGGAGAAGTGCTCTCTGATAATTTGAGAGAAATTAGCTTGCATGAATGCACAGAAGACATCTTAGATCTTTTACTTCAACTTGTGAGAAATAGGAGGAAAAACAAAAGTGTTGCATTTATATTTTTTGAGTATACATAAGATATCCACAGTTGAAGGGTCATTAAATATCTTTATAAACGCTGCTGCTGTCAGAAGGTTCAAATATACGCTATAAAAACATCTTGGTGGCCTTTGTTTCCTTTGAGACTTTTTTTAACTTCTTACACTCTTTCTCCTTACTTGCAAAACTTGCATCTTTCTCTCCTGCGTTTCCATATTGGCCTATGTGACACCAATCAGAAATGTAAACACTTGTCATGATGTAACACATTTTGTGCAAGCGGGTGCACATGCAAGTGTGCAGACACACACACACAGGGAGCAGTTGACAGGGTCACATATGGGATGTGCTCCTAAAGTCAGTATCATTTTACCAATGTAAATATTAGTCAATGTCAGGACCGTTTATTCTGTAATGGCAGTCCTTAGTTCTACTTTTCTTCCCTTAAAGCACTTCTGCCTGTTCCTCTCCCTCGGGCCTCTCCTCTCACAAGCCCTCTCCTTATTATTCCCCTCTCATCCAGCCCTCATGTAATCCCCTGTCTCTCATTACCCAATCTTCTCTCCTGTTCTCTGCATCTCCTCTCGAGCTCCAGCAGTCTCTGACAAGGCCCAGTCGTCTTCCAGACAGCCCCCATTCCCCCACCACACTGAAAATCCCCCTCTTCCTATTCTCCTGACACAATATGATTAATCATTCCATTAACTGATCCACCGTCGTTGGAATCGTTGAGGGGCGCTTATGATACAACCTCAAGCATCCTCCTGAGAGACACCCAATCTTCAGGCCATCTTCCAAAGCTCTCAAGCAAGCTCTCCTCTCGTCTTTGTTCACCACACGCCTAAAACAGCTGTCATCCAATGTGGGCTTGACTGTCTGTCACTAAATCTGCCCCAGGGTGAGGAGACTGAATGAATAAATGTAACCCTGAAATGCTGTTACGAGTTAAAAGGAAAAGTTAGATGTTAGTGTGTGGAATCAGTGGTCAGATCTCTGTTTAAAGCCACACTCATTTCAAGAAGATTAACTTATTTAGTAATTAATATGTAGAAAGGAAAACATTTATGTCAGCAGACTGGAGTAAAAAGTCGAAGAAACAGACAAGCAAAACTTATGTAGGAGTATTAGGACCAAGCTAAAGGGGAAAAATGTCTAGAATAGTCTAAATGTCAAAAATAAAGTAAAATGTTGAGAATAAATGTTTAATGTCAAGAAGAAAAGTCTAAATGTTAAGAATAATGTCAAGACTAGAGTCTAAATTATGACAAAGTAAAATGTTTGAGAATGAAGTTGAAATGTAATAGTAGAAATGTTGAGAGTAGAGTCTAAAGGTCAAGAATAAAGTTGAAATGTTGAGAATAATATTGATACTTTTGACAAAGTCAAAATGGTATTTCAACCTAATTCTTGATATTTCAACTTTATTCTCAATATGCAAAACATGAAAAAATCTTCCTCCTTATTTGTTTTTTCTTATGCTTGGTCTTAATACTGAAAGCTCAACTTAATTCTTGAAATGCAAAACTAAAAGAAACTTCCTCCTCTCATTTTCCCCCTTATGTCTGTCCCCGATACTCTTCCATAAAAACCTGAACACTATAATTCTTGAATAGTAATAATAAATACTGTGAGTAAATACTTCTCTGGTGGTTTTACATTTGATATTTATTGAAACAAAGTAGAGCATTGAGCCAATTTGTAAAAAGTAACAAAATATCAGCTATAACACATTAATGTTTAACAAACCTCAAATTCATGGAGAAGCTTATAAATATACATAGTTGGATTGGTAGAAACAGTTTTGTCTATTGAGAATCATCACAGGGATAGTGAGCAGTTAACTGAGTGGTACTGGAAATCTGTGGCGTTCGATCAAATCTGAACATCTGTGATATACTATACGTGTGTGTAACAGTAAAGCTGAACATGAGTGAGAAGAAAGAATCTGTGTCTCGAAACAATAAGGTGCATTTCCCTTTACAAAAACAGTGAAGAGCCGCATTAGTGAGAACAAAAATTTCAAAATGTGACTTCAACATGTGGGGATGTCCTAAATATTGATCTATGATGGAGAAGATGTTTTTCTGTTTAAAGCTTAGAGGATGATCTGGTTAAAAAAAAAATAAATACAGTTTACTGATTGGTTGGATAGACATACTATATACACAGAGCATGGAATATTTCACCACTGTAACCACAACATTGCCCATATATATTCAAACCATGTTACGCATTGTAGAATAATGTTAAATGGATAATCTGAATTAATATGGAAAAGAATGTAGGCTATAATTAATGATATATGTGCTGATGCACTGTAGTAAAAAACAGCTGAACAGACACGTACAGACAGGTTTAAGCCTCTGTATCAAAGTGCATAATGGTGAAGGGCTTGTTGCAGCACCTGGGGAACTCTAAGGCTTCTGGGACAGCTTAATAAATGGCCCAATCCCCAAAACAGCCCTCTTATTGTACCCATTGTACTCCAAGGACAGTGTTCCTTACTCTATATGTGGTGAGAGGGGATGTGAAGGCTGGTTTATGGACTGGGCCCTTAAACACACATCCATACACTACAGCACACAGGCGTTCGCCTCTCAACACAGTCATTCTCAAACAACAAACCAGGACCTCTTTGTCAACTAAATATCAAACTCTAATCTTGTTAAATGGGAATCACAGTCCAATGTCACAATCAGCGTGACCCATCTGACAAGAATAATGACATTTTTGGAAATTAAAAAAGGGTGGGGGGTTGAGTGGGGGGTGATTTCCAGCCAGTTTTAGGCACTTGAAGGGGTTAAAATCAGCTGGTGATGACTGGGCCAAAATAAAACATAATCTCAAAATAAATATTTCACGATACTCTCAGTTTCTGAAGACATAAGGTTTTTTTTTTTTGAAAAAAGAGTCTTTTTGCAATGGCATAATTGTTTAACTCTATAAATATAATTTATATAGTTTCTTTCTTCCATTCTCTCTCTGTGTTCAACTCCGTCGCTCCGCTCATGAATACACACAGATGTACGCCCATCGTCTGCAAACAAACACGCACAGGCAGCGCTCCTCTTCTCACTTGCAGACGAATTGGTCTACGATTTTGGTGCAGCGCTTGCACTTGACGTAGCAGCACCAGTGGAACTTGCAGTGGCAGCGCTCCACTATCTGGGCCTTGTACTGGTCATAGCCGCGGCCGCAGCACATCAGCTCGCACCCATCCATGCCCTCCGAGGTCTTGTTGCAAAGGCGCCCCACTGTGCCCAGGGAGCCCGTGCTTTGGTTCTTCAGGCAGTAGTCTGGACTGGACTCGATGTACACCAGGTCATGGCTCGTGGGAGGGTTGAACTTGCTGTGCATCTGCACCATCTTCCCACGCGAGTTGAGCTTCATGGCGGCAGCGCTGTCGTACTTTTCTTTCAGCGCATCGCCCACCTTGCGGAAGTCAGCCAGCTGCAGCCAGCAAGTCTTCAGGCTGCAGGAGCCTGATACCCCGTGGCACTTGCAGGACACATGGGCAAGGTCTGACACCGTCTGAGTAGGAGAGAAAAGACATACCCGTCTTAATAATGGCGCTGCACAAAATAAACTATTTGTTTTGACCCAAAAAGGTTTTAACAGTCCAGGCTAGGGTTGCAAGTTGATGGTTGAACATATTAATAATTGATTATCATGAATAATTAACAAGATACAAAACACAAGTTTTTCACAATTTAAGTGGACAGTGAACCCCAAAGTCAAAAATACATATTTTACCCCTGAGCTGTAGTGCGTTTTATCCCTCTAGATTGTTTTGGTGTGAGCAAGGTCTCTTTTCAGAATTCATAACCAAGTTGCTCAAGAGAATCGACAGACCTTCATGTGAGCAGTACCATGTAGGAACTTTTTTCTTTCTATAGTAGAATCTGCCAGAAATACTTTCTTTCTACTAGTTCCTACATGACACCACTCACAAAAGGACGGTTACTGTGAAGGGATTATCTTGTGTAAGTGGTTCATGGTTCCTGAAAAGAGACAATGGTGTTGAATTTTTCAAATGTGTTGGTTTGGTGCTTTGAGCACAACGAGCCAAGTGCCATCTGGTCCAAATTAGATTTAAGATAAAGCAGACATCTCTATGGTTGTAACTCCAAAACTCACACATAAACAATCTAGGGTAATCTGGATGAAAAGAACAACAGGGTGAACTATCCCTTTAAGTTTTATTTAAACAATTTTAGCAGCACATTGGTTGTGTGTAACATTAATGAAGAACAAACAATTGAAAAAACAGAATAATAAAACAATAAGGACCTCACTCGTAAAGGCTGCTCTTGTCCACCTGTCCTTATTCCATGAACGCCTCCACCAATAAAACAACCAGCATTACTGGTTAATAAATTTAAATTAATCTATTAAATTTTGGTTGATCTGTTAAATTCTTAATGGTGATCAATTGATTAATGTTCAACCATTAACATCCCTTAAAATTTCAAGTTGACTGAATTTGAAAGGCTGAGGTATTTTGTAATGATTCAAAACAAATACACTTTGCTAGTAAGTCCGAAAATAAAAAAAGAAAAAAGAAAAAGAAAAGCTAATTATTTTGACCGATATCCCTATTGCAATGTGATTTGTGTCATTTTTACATCTTTTTTTACATTGCTATTCTTATTTTGATTGACAAACATGTTAAAATGACTATGGTGTAATGTGTTTTGCAGGAATCTGTACCAAATGAAGATTTATGAAATTTATATTTTTTTTGGAGACACATTTTACCCTTAGCAAATATTTAAAGAAAAAACATTTAAAAAAAGCCCTATTTGCTAGTCAAATACACCTGTATTAATTTGATTATATTTGAGAAAATATGTTCAGTAAGCTTAAGATACTAACTGTTAAAATGCTGATCATGTTTCTTTAAAATCTTAATTCAATGAGTTGACTGAACTCTGTACAGTACATTCATTCAAATACTCGGTTTAAGTCAAGATTTAATTCAGTTGACAAAATAAAACTGGCATATGTAAGTTAATGAGAATAAATTAGTCACTTTCACAAAATTCCTGCATTTTTTTTTACAGTGCAGATGAAGAATTTGCAAAAACATTCATTCTCCTGCGGCAAACTGCAGATAAATTTCCAAGTGACACGTGCTTCATATTTCTAATTCAACCTGTCTGCATAAATATTTGCACAATGTGCTGCTCATGATCTCATCAGGCATCACTTTGCCATGAAGGACTGAATGATCCTGTCCATGTCTCCAATGGTGCTTTGAATAAAACGTTGTCCACTCATTTGTCCTACTTGAAAGAGAACAGCCTGGCAGCAGATATCTGGCATTACGTTTCCTTAGAGGTGGTTTCAAGATGTTTGGAAAGGAAAAGAAACCCCAGAGCTGCCTCCAATGACTCCATCTCCCCACAGATCAAAGCCACAGGAGGAGCAGAGCTGACAGAGCTGTTACACAGATGATCAGTGGAGACCTGTCTGATTGACCTGGATTGTCTCACTTCCAGCTCCTCTTGTTCTTTTTATCACTGGCTGCTCTCATTCAAGGGCCTGCAGTTTCTATCCTCCTGCTTGCTTATCTTCTTGTGACATTTTAAAGCCTCTGGGAATTTGTTTTGAAACAGTAAAAATGCCTATATGATATCAAAGTTGAGCGTCTCATTCAGCATTCACAACAATCTGACTGAAAATAAATGTTCAGAAGTAGAAAACTAGTTAAAAAACTCATTTTGATATCACTTGACCGTTTTTCATGACTGTGTGGGCATGGAAGATCATGTTTTGATTGACTTCCCCCTCAGGAGAAAATTAAGCAATGTACTGCTGTGGACAAGGTCAGCAGCAAAACATATTTTATCCACGTTAAAAAAAAAAATCATTTGCAGTTTACTGCAAGTGTACACTATATTTGAAATATTTTCACTGCTTTACTGTGCCATCAGACTTACTTTTCTGATGGGAACTCAGGCCATCATCTATGCTATCCTCAAAGCCACCAAACTTCTTCAACTAAAACAGTCATTTTACCTCGCAGAACACAGGAGTTGCTGTTGTACTGCTGCCTTGATTAGTTTGTTTGTTATTGTGTGACTTTGTTTTTTTTTTACCACATTAATTTGGATCTGCACTAACGTTACTTACTGCATATTGAGGTGGTGGTAGACCAACAACTCTAGTGTTCTGTGAGGTAAAACGATTGTTTTTGTCAAAGGAGTCTAGAGTAATACAACGGCAACGGAGGTAGATTGAGCGAGAGCAGGGATGTATATTTGTATTTATGAGGGACTTCCGACTGTGGATTTTTTTAATGGTTGGTTTGTGGAATGCACTGAATAATTTTCAGAATAAATGTCCGAGCATCAGCACAAACCTAATTCAAACCCAAAATGAGTCCAATTTCAACCCAAATGACAAGTCCTACACTGTAAACTGATCAGCTGTTTATGACTGTTAGTTGTCTGTCAATGTAAAACTAAGTCTGTCATCCTGAAAACAAAGGCCCACTGCTCTGAAAATACACACTCTGGACTCCATTAACATATTGCACAATATAACCATTATGAACATCTACTTCTAAAAGATTAATGATGATTTCTTACAACTCATAAACAGACATTTACCCATTCTGCAAATGTTCAGCATTAATTTTAACTCTAATTAATGCACAACAGGCAAGCGAAAACATTCATCCTGACTTGGAGTAGAAAGTGGCTTTAAGACTTATGTGTACGTATGTATGCGTGCAAATAACCCCAGCATCTTACCCTCCTTCCAGCCTCGTTATTGTGAAGATTCATCAACAGCCGGGCGCTCTCATACGAGCCCTTGGGGTAGCTCTTCTCCCTCTCACGCGCATCCACAAACTCTTTGGAGAACCTGTAGCCATAGTTGAGGTTGTCTCCGCAGCCACCCCACAGCCAGTCTCGTGGCAGGTCTTTGGGGCGAGCTGCACGACTGCACCCGCAGCTGGAGAGCTCCCCCTCTCTGCAGGCACGGCTCACCGCGTTCACCACCCCTGCTGCACTGATGGCGTACGTGAACGCTGTCTCTCGACTTCCTGCAGACACACAAAGAGGAACCTCATGTCACTTTTGACACACTAAGAAACAGAGTAAATGAGAAATTTCTAAATGCACATTTATCATGTGGCATATTCATTCATAGTTTTCATTTTTGTAGGTTTATTTGATTTGGCACATATTAAAAAATACATAAACAAAACTATATAAAAAACAAGAATGTGCTAGGAAGACTAAAAGCCTACAAGGCTTATCATGTACAACTCCAATTCCCACAAAGTAGGGACATGTAAAGCATAAATAAAAACAGTAAACAATTATTGGCAAATCATGGTGAACCTGCATTCAATTGAACACACTGCAAAGACATGATATTTAATGTTCAAACTGATAAACCTTTCTTATTTTGTGTAAATATATTCTTATTCTGAATTTGATGCCTGCAACACATTCCAGAAAAGTTGGTACAGGGGGAACAAATACTGGGAACGTTGCAGAATGCTCAAAAAACATCACATGACACATTCAAAAGGTAAACAGGTTAACTGCTATGGCTAAAACAATCACATTTGTGAAGGCCTTATTAATGCTGAGGGGTACTCACAGGTTTTGGAGCAACATATGCTGCCATCCAAATGACATCTTTTTCAGAGACATCTCTGCTTATTTCAGCAAGACAATGCCAAGACTGCTGGTGTTACAACAGTGAGGCTTCATAGTAAAGGAGTTTGGACTGGCCTGTGTTGTGCATTATGAAGTGCAAAATACGACAACAGAGATCTCAGACTGTTGAGCACCTGAAGTCTTATATCAAAGAAAATAAGAGATTTCACTTCAAAAACTTCATCAATTAGTTTCCTCAGTTCCCAAACACTGAGTGACTGTTGTTAAAAAAAAGTTGGGACAGAGACATGTTTACCACTGTGATACGTCACCCTTTCCTTTAACACATTGCAGGCATCAAATTCACAGTGAGAGTATATTTACAAAAAAAAAATATAAAATAAAATTTATCAGTTTGAACATTAAATATCTTGACTTTGTAGTGTACTCAATTGAAGAGAAGACAAAATTATTTGTAAATAACTGCATTCTGTTTTTATTTATGGTTTACACAGCATCCCAACATTTTGGCATTGGGGTTGTGTATTTATTTCATACTGAATGAGTGTAACTGTCATTTTGCTTTAAGGATTTGTACAGTGCTATGAGACATGATGTCATATGACAGCATGCACCATACATTTAAGATTACAGAGCACTTCAGCCAAGTGCTGCAGGCTCCTCATCACCATCATGTTGAACGGTGGAATCTAGTTTGCTGTTATTGGGCCTCAGCCAGAGAGAAGACAGCGCCCTCCAGTGACAGAGATCCATCTTAACAAGCAGCTTCCATCTAATCCAAAATTGAAAGTGACAACTGCTCTTTCACTTTATCTGTCATGACTGAGTGACTCTGGTGACATTGCTCAGTTACTCCCGCAGTTTTTACCCTCAACATTTCCTCTACAGAGACAAGAGTGAGCCTTAAAAACAGAAAATACACGTAAGCAGTTTCTGCTGTCACCAAATGCTCGATCCATTACTACCACTGCGCAAAGCCACAGACTAGAGGAGCAAACCAAGATGAGGAGATAAGGGACCATAGAAGAAAAAGCCGACCAGACTATGAGGCTGCGTGTTGACACTGAAGATGGGGGCTGCTACAAAATAAAAATGCACAGCTCATATACCTGCTGGGCTGAACCTTCAGAGAGCATGCTGTAATGACAATAACAGATGGACAGAGAATGGGAGATGAGGGAGGAGAAAGAAAAGATGACTGAGGAGATAAGTCAAGAAAAAGACATTGAAGAAAAAAGAATGCAACATGGAAAAGAAGACAAAAGGCAGTAAAATACAATGACGGCAAAAAGGGAAGACGAGTAGAGAACCCATTTGGAAAGTCTGAAAGATATTCAGGTGTTTAGAGAGAGTGGGGGATTTATTAGCCCAGTACAACTTTTAATCCAGGACATCAACCTAATAGCAGACCTGTGGACAGACAAACAGTCGTCTCCCACACTGCCTCCCTATTCCTGCACCCCAGCCTGGAGCTTGCCAAGCCAGGCAGGCAGGGGAGAGGGTCTGAACTGAACCTAACCGCGCCAGCACCCCCTGGAGCTCAGCTTTAAATCACCCAGCAGTATGTTAAGCCAGCATACAGACGGACAGACAGTAAGACAGGATTTCAGATAGACAGATGTAGAGGGGAGGACATGTTTACTTGGCCCGGAGTGGGCCGAGATGGGAGTGATGTTGATCAGGGAGAAGAGGAATGGGAGAACGGCTGCTGATGAGGTTTCTATGAAGACTGATCTGTGGAGAGGGAGTCAGCAGCACCAAGAGACAAAGACAGACGGACAGAATCACCAAGAATAGACATGCGTGTGTGCACACAGTAATGTAGGTTACAGCACATTAAAGGGTCGGATCATCTGAATTTTAAAACAGCAGTTCACCTACATATTTTTCTCTATAGCTCTATGTATCTACCATAAAAAGAAAAGAAAAAGAAACGTCTGCCAAGGTTTTTTTTTTTTTTTTGCATTTTGAGCACCATGAGTTGGGTGTCATCTAGTTACATTATATTTGAGAGAAAGCAGACATCTCTATGGTTGCTATCTCCAAAACTCGGCAACTCTCACCAAAACAGTGCAGATGGATAAACAGCACCACAGGTGAGAGGAAGAAAAACATTTTTTCTTTCAAGTGAGCTGTCCCTTTAAAGAAACTTTATCGTTCACCTCTAGTTGTAACTATCCATGCTTACAGTTTTATGTGCTGAGGTTCTGAGATTTTCTCCACCACTCCAAAACAATTAAAGTTTTCTTTTTGTTGCTCGCAACATTACGTTTAAAATACTCATAGAAAACCTCTTTCAAAAATCAGTATTACTTGACATCCCCCATGGAACTCATGTTCAGTTTTCAGTGGAACTACTTACTAACAAAAAAAAGTCACCAAGAAAGCTGTTGACAGTGTGTTCTGTGGATTATCCAGAGTAATGGGAACATTATTTCTGGAAAGACACGCCGCTGTTGAGTGCATTAAATGTTATTTTTAAAGCTGTGAGCACCACAAACGAAATTCCATTCATCATTTATTCCATTAATTGCACTGGGGTGGGAGCATGGGAGCAGCAACCTCAGATGGATATCTTAAAATCTGGACTACTGTGTGCAATCTGAGAAGGTGAGAAAATGTTTTATTTTCAAAATCTTTTGAGAAAATTCAGTGAACTGACCCTTTAAATACTACCAACATGAACAAAATGCACACTCCTTTGCAGGTCTTAATGAAGACATATTAGAAATGTGAGCACCACAAGCTTTGACTGCAGGGCTGCACAATTAAAAGAAAGAGTCGCAATATTGCCATGTGTAATAATCCAAAGCTGCAATTTTTTGATAAACAAAAAATGAGACCAAACAGCATTATAATGAAGTACTGTAGTGCTGCAGACATGTCCTGACCTATAAATCGCCTTCTCTAGGTGTAGTTTAGACTACAACAAATGTCACATCATTATGATTTTAATAGTATTTTCACTGAAAATGAAAATTGTGATGCAAAATTGATCATTCCCACTAATCATGAGCCATAGTGCAATTAGGACTGTTATGATTAATTGATTTGTTAGCTACTATGAAATTAATCACCAACTATTTCAATAATCAATTAATCAGTCTGAGTAATTTTAGGGGAAAAAAAATTCAACTTCTGAAATGTAAAGATTTTCTGATGACTCTTCTATGACACTAAACCAAATATCTTTGAGTTCTGGACAAAACAAGACACTTGAAGTGAAATGTCTTGGGCTTATGAAACACTGACTGACATATTTTACCATTTTGTGACATTTTATACACCAAACAACTAACTGATTAATTGAGAAAATGATCAACAGATTAATAAAAATAATGTTTAGTAGCAGTCTGTCAAAAATAATCACAATATGATTTTTTTAAATCCATATTGTGCAGCCCTAGCCGACACATACTGAAACTATAATATGTGATTTAATTCAGATTTTGCTGCTACACAGCTGAGCCTGCTGTAACTCTGCTATAAACTGACACTGAATAGATTCATTATAATTCATCTGGAGAGTTATGATCAATAAACGGTGAACCACCTTTACATTAGGCCCTGAGGTGATCCAAAAAAACTAAAACAAACCATATTAGATGACAGGATCCAAGAGTAAGATTCACTTTTAAGAGAAGATTGTAAAGCTCTTGAACTTTCTATAAGAGATCTGAGCACGCTGCAGGTATGTGCACGCACACTCACACACGCTGAAACAGACAGTATAATCTCTGATAGGTGATATATTGGTGCATACACTCACTGTACTCCCATTACTTGTAAATAGCTACAGTCCAGCTCCACAGTGTGTATATCTCTCTCTGTGCGTGTGTGTGTGTGTTAAATGAGATTAGATTGTCTCCCATTCATCAGGGAAAAAGCAGATTCTCTGCCTCCCTCCTGCTCCGTGTCGGGAGCTGGCTTCACAGGCCAAAGCCACATGTGATTTATCCAGCAACCTCACCCACCAACTATTCCCTCCACACAGCTGCTGGGAATCAACAGCCCCATACTGTACATTTCACACACATACACTTTCACAAACACAAAAAGAGGGAATGAGGAAAGGAAAGAAAGAATGTACAGATTCTAAATGAAAATGATTCAATATATTTTGCATACATGTGCGTACAGTATGCTGGTATTTGGGATTACACGTTCTATATACTCCTTCATGTACATATTTCTAAGAATGCGTTCTATTTTATACATCCCTTGCCCATTTCTTACCTATTTGCATGACCCGTCCAAACACAGAGGAGTTGTCCACTGTGCTGCAGTTCCAGCGCCGGTGTCTGAACTGGTACTGGCACTCTCTGATGCCTGTCTTGGCACCTTCACCGATGTACTGCATGTGGTCCTGGTAGAGCTGGCACAGCTTCTTCTGGCCCTGCGACAAGCCCACCAGCTGGCTGCACAGAGGCTGGGCACCGATGATGTAGGCCTCGGGGATCAGTAAAGGGTTCATGGCCAGAGACCTGGATGAGGGAGACACATAATACAGTTGTTTTCGCTCATTATGCAGTCAGGATGCAAATGTGTGCAAGTTTTCAGGCTAAATTCACGACGTAACAGCTGATTTCTCTTGATCGTTTTTTTCCCCTCTCATGGATGATGGCTGATCAGAGAAATGAGGTGCTGTCATTTACTGAATGGAGTTAAACTCAGCAAACTCTTTAAGACACTGGACTTTACATTCATGAGCCATTTCTGGCCAAGAACACACAGCAGATGGGAGCACAGAGAAGTGAAGAAATGAAGAGTGACATAAAAAGAGGGCATAAAGTAAAGGGGACAAACAAAGAGCGAATCTGACACAAACATACTGTTTTTGTGCAACCCTCACTCCAAGAAATTGGGACACTGTTGACACATTTTTTTTCTCTATTAAATTGAATACAATACAAAGACAAGACATTTAATGTTCAAACTGAAATAAACATACACTCATTCTGAATTTTATTGCATTCTAATTTTATTTATATTTTATCCAGCGTTCCAACTTTTCAAGAATCAGGGTTGTATTAGACCTTTATTACTTCTTACCCCTTATAAGCAATGTGTGTTAGTGATCCCTAATCACCATAGTTTCATATTATAAAAGTTCAACCAAAGAGTGACGTTGCTGTCTTTGAATATCTAATTACTGAACTTTTTAGAGGCAGCACTTTCCAGGATTTTACAAAAAAGTGACGATTAAAGATGACCTGGAAAAATAAACATAATTTTGTGTGGAAGAAATGTGTTTTTCTTCTTTCTTAACTTGTTAAAAAGTTAGCAAACTCTCCTGATTAATGTTGTCACCCCTTAGACTCTTGAGCCTTGATGGGAAGCGCTGTCTTAAAGGATAGCATTTAGCTGCCTAAAAACATACTACGCTGATTGAAAAAGATTATTTTTTACATTTTTGATGAATTTCATTTGATTAGGACTGTTCCCTCACACCAACTTGACACACAGAGTGGATAACTCTATGAAACAAACTATGAACATCCCTTAAGGTTGTTGTGGATGCACGACATGGGAATTTTTTTTTTTTAATATAATTTTGGCAATAATTTAAGTATTAATTTCTGCAATTTAGATATTGTGACTGCAATATGGATTTCCGATTAGTGGGAATGATTATTTTTGCATTACAATTGTCATTTTCATTGCAAACAACTCATGATGATGGGACATTTGTTATGGTCTGTGCCAAACCCAAGCAAATCTCTACAGCACTACAGTATTTCATTACAATTCTGTTTTGCCACATTTTTCCCCATTATCATAGAATTGCAGCTTCTATGATTTGGATGTTGTACTTGCCATATTTTGATAATACTTTGATTAATTGTGTAGCCCTAAAAGTTGCATAGCTTTTTATAGTATCACATTTGAAAAAATCTGCTCATTTCTTATAAGTAACATCTCCATTCAATTTTGTATAAGAGAAAGAAATAGAGATAAAAAAAGGGACTGAAAGAGACAGAGACAAACACAGTAGAAACAGAGAGAGAGAGGAACACCAGTATGAGCATCTGGTTCCAGGCCACAGGACAATTAGAGCAGCCCATCCCTGAGCCCTAAGAGAAAGACAATTAGCCCCCAGTGTAACCTGATCGACTGGGGAAACTCAGCAGCCAGGGAACACACACACACAACATACACACACACACACACAGCGGAAAAAAAAAAAAAAAATCAACATACACACTGTTTGTGTGCTCAAACACACATGCAGACTGGCACACACACATATATAGTCAGCCGGCCTGCTGACTGCTCTGACACTCTAAATCATTCACACCTGTGTGTCCTCTCACAGAGGAAACTGAAAGACACACACAGTTTGAGCTCCAAACTCAGCTTTCCAAAGAGTCTGTGGTAAATGTGCAAGTCCTGAGCTGTAATCTGACTCATTATTTGAACTTTAATATATTTGCCCTCTGAGCTGAGCCCATTAAATTATGTTTATCTATTTAAATCCTCTTCAAATTATTTGTTTAAATTATTATTTTCATATAATTTGTCCACCACCACATGATGTCAACACCGGCTTTGATCTGCACATTTGACGTAAATATAAATCTTGCACGGAAAGTGCAGCTTTCCTGTAAAAGTTCTTCAACAAACACTCAAACTGGGACACACAAGTGCACAATTAGACAAAAACACAAACATCCACAGGATGTAAAGACTTGTGATTTGCTTTAAGTGGTGCTTCTATGGTGACTGGTAAACAGTATTTTCTTCTATCACAAGTACTCTTGTGTGTTTAAGTGCAGCGTGCTCAAATATAGACTTTTCTAATAGCAGCAACATGTGTGTCTACACACACACACAAACATGTACGCGCAGTCACACACAGTGTTCGTGTTTGCACATATTTGGACAGCGACTCACAAACCACAGCATTCTATGTTTTCTATAATATTCATAATTTTGGTTTGGCAATATGCGAAGAAAGAAAATAAGGGAGAAAAAAGGTCTTCCTGAAAAGCTAATGTGCTACAGTCAGCATGTTGTGTTACTTCATATGTGGTGCAATTGAAGCTGAGGAGGCTTACTTAGCAAACACGCACACACACTCTCACACACAAGCTTGAAATATACTCTGAAACTTAGTAAATGATGAATATAAACAAAATGCTTTTTTAAAAGCATCAATATTTCCCTAAGTCTTTGGCTTTCTTCATGTCTTTTTTAGTCCTCTGGTCACTGCTACCACATTTACAAATGTGACTCATCTGTGAATGAAAATGTCTTTTGAAAGTGGACAATCTCCACTGGCCATACCACAGTAAAACACACTGTGCACAAATTAAAACACACAGAGAAATACTGTACATATGGAGAGAAAATTAATGCATACCACCATGAGTTGGCCTCCACTACCACCTGCATGAGGAGTGTGAGCAGTGTGAGGGCAAAGACACAGTGTCTGGAGTCCAACAGGCTGCCACAGGGCCAGCAAACCGGCCGACACACACAGCCCAGCCCCAGGTTCATACTGCCGCTGATCTGAGGGAGAACATAGAGAAGGGTGCATGTCAGTCTGCAGGGTTGTCTTACATACAGTACAATTGCTTGATAGAGAAAAATACAGAGAAAAGACCTAGGCAGATATCTGGGATTCCAAAATGTATAAAGGGAATGCAGGAAAAATTCTCTCTTTTACATGCAAACAGCTCTGCATTTGTGCGTGTGTGTGTGATGAGAGGCCTGAGGCCATCAGTGCTGCACAGCACAGCAGTCATTTGGCAGCAGGTCTGAGTGTGAATCACATAAGACTGATAGACGTGCAGCGGGAGAAGACACAATGACCATGAAACCCCATCTAGACACATTCCTGACAGTTCACTTTACTCACAGACACACAGAAAGACAGTCAGAGGCCTATTCAGATAGAGAGAGAGTGTGTGTGTGTGTGTTATTTTAAAGCAATTTTTAGCCTACATATTTACTGTTGACAAGCAGTGAGGGTCAAAACTAAAATGCTGACATTTTAACCAGTAATTATGGTTGCATTATTAATGCAACAGTGGTTAACTTTAACAAAAAAAATAACATCTAAAACATGGTAGAATAAGACATCTTTTTGTTTTTATTTCTTTTCCATCTGTGGCAGGCCTGGCTTCAGCATATGTGTTCCTGGTGACAAGGTTTACTTTTCTTCAATTATGTAAATTAAAAATACCCTTGGAAAAAATGACACTAAAATTGTTATGCAAATTCAGAAAATTCGTTTTCATTATAGTTAATTTAAAACATCTTAATATGAATATTTGAAAAACGTGGAAATTAAAAACAAGACATTTGATTTTTTTTTTTAGTTAGTGGGAACCGTGATTCATGTGGCTATTAAATATGTAATTTGACAACTAACGGTCATGTCGGTCGATAATTATGATCTAATTAATTTACATAATTATTAATTGACTGGATCGGACAGAGAGGAGCCACGTCAGCGGATAATGAACTATGGCCTAGTTATATACGTGTAGCTTTTTGCCTTTAACGAAAACTACCAGGAATTATAAAGGAAAAAATATTAATAATCTGCAGAAAGCTGCGTGGCTTTGGTGTTACAGTTTGGCTGCTGTATCGGCAGAAAACGAGTTAAAATAATTACCCCTGAATTTGCGAGTTGCACCGATGTGCCAGCCTTCCAGTTGGGCCGTGTGTGTGTGTGTGTGTGTGTGTGTGTGTGTGTGTGTGTGTGTGTGAAATTTGGGACTCAGAGCAGCTCTAATTTGTCACGCTGCGTTATTTTCCAGGCTTCAGTCGTGGAGACCTGGGCCTGCCTGCCTAATACTCATTAAAGACGAGGCCAAGTTCACCATCACTCACCCGGCGCGCGCACGCACGCACGCACGCGCGTGCGCACACACACACACACACACACACGAGCATGTGCTTTCAATAGTTGGTGAGGTTATGTTATGTTCCTTGTAGTTCTTCCACATAAATTAAAGCAATAATCCGCAGAGGGCGGCGGTTTTACACTGATTTTAAACCAACTAATTGGGGCTGTTCCGCCCGCCAGGAAGCGGATTTAAAAATATATTTTAATTTACGGATAATTTACTTCTACAATTAAATAAGAAATTCTACGCCAAGCAGTAGAGATGATCAGAAGAAACTCAACAGCGGGTTGAGAAGTGAGACAGGTTTTATTCTGTATGATTCATATTTAAATTAAGCGTCAGGATGCCACAGGTGCGTGCCATTATCTCACGTTCCACCACTAACTCTCAGCCAATCAGAGCAGACAACACTAATTATTCGTTTTAAGAGAGAGACGCGCGGCTCTTTTTTCATTAATATACTATTTCATTAATTTAAGTCGCTGCAGCTAGTCAACACTATACATTACTTTATTATCACTTGTTTTTTTTAAAAACTTAAATATACTTCACTGCATTTGGTATCCCCACACAAGCTGCGTAAATCCTGCGCTCCGTGACCCCTGCAAACGATTTGACCCGAGTGAAACATTCACAGGACCTGACTGGGTGACTGACGACTACCTTGCAGATTTCTGTCGGTAAAAGTGGCATCAAATTGAGCAAATTTCAGGAAGAGGGCAATTAGAATACCGTCGACAGGATGATAAAACATCGGGCGCTGCTGCTGCTGCAATGGATCATTTAAGAAGCTATTTTAAAAGGGGGCCATATGGGACGAAATCAATTTACATTAAATCTAAGAGTTCAAGAAAAAAAGAAGGTGCTCACTGTGTTTTTTAATGAGAAAAATATTTTTTCACCTTTTGGCCAAATTTGGGCCTGTCTTCTGGTTTTCTCTGTCTGCAACCTTTGGTTAAACTACTTAAACAATTTTTTTTTACAATTAAACAGCAGCATTTAAATAATTTTAGCAACAAAATGTTGTGAAAATGTCAAAAAAAAAATGCATTAGGGTGCAATGACCGTCAAATTTTGACAACTTTTAATGAACGAATGGACTTTTGAAAGCAACTACATTTAGCCTACAGTTTGGCCTGCAGATTCAAGCCTTTGGATAATATGCATGGTGACATTAAATCTGAAATAAATGTGAAGTTTTTTGGATGTGAGAGTTTATGAGGAGGGCTAAAAAATTATCGTTGATTCATGAAGCAGTTGATTAAAACTGTTTCACCTTTTCTCAGACTGCATGGTGCCGTCATTTACTGACTAATGAGAGACATATTATCCGCATTTAATAGCGCAACATGAGGAGTCTCTTTTCCTGCCTATCTTGTTGTGTAAAAAAACCAGGAGAGGGAGCCAGGTACAAGGATTTGATGAGGAGGAGCAGCACAAAGAACATTGCCTGACTCTTTACAGGGACCGTTAACAATGGAAAGAGAAAGCAGGCAACTCTTTTCTCATTTAAATGCATTAAAAATATAAAAACGTATGATCAGTTTTCGCAGAATTCAGTATTTGCCCAACAGGACACTGACTTATGGGTTAGAGTCAGTGTAGGGTAGAGTTGAGGGAGGCTGCAGCATGTTTCACACTTCACATCTGTCAAGAACTTTTGTCCACATCCAAGAAAGAATCCCAAAACGGTCCCACTGAAACACGCATTTTCCTCTCTCTAAGATAAACTGCGGCTGCATGGAAAAGTGAGTGAACCAGGAGACCTGTAGGCTACTCACCGGGGAGCACAGCCCGTTAGAAGTTGTAATCCACTTTCTGCAGACGATATCAAACCAATAATCCCAGTGCAGGCCAGGTGGATTTAAGATTTCCTTTCCCGCTGCAGTGAAGCGAAGTCAAGTCTCGTTGTTTTTATCCGGATCTGCTGGAAAGTGCTCGGTTGGGGGTGCAGAGACTGTAACAATGCTACAGCTGAGAGTTCTTCAGGTTTGGTGTTTTGGTGAACACAATCAGTCAATGCGCTCCGTCCGTGCGCCAAACAGTTTGGAGTGCTGGTAGGAAGCAGCGGGATGTATATAATGTCCAAAGACAGTGTAAGGAAGTGATCAGTTCCTTTATCGAATCAGTGCGTGACTTTGCGGTGGCGATTAACAAATAAAACCATGTACGGCAACCCAAAGTGCCACCGGCTGAAATGTACTTTCTTGATTCTCTTCTCTAATTGAAAGCGGCCTACTTTTATAGTCCCCTAGCCAAGTAAAAACTGTTCCAGATTAGAGCTAGACTATGTCAAAGCAAAAAACATAGAAAATCGTCTTATGTGCATTAAATCCAGCTCTTCATCTAACACGCTCAGGTCATAGTGCGTTTTACCTGCGGAAAGATCCACACGGTGCTCCTCGCCACAAACGACTTGTCAATTTACCTTCCATTCTGTGCAAAAAAAAGCGACTTTGACAATCCCTCCGCTCAAGTTAAAAGTCCTCACATGCAAAAAAAGTAAGTCATTCCCCTCGCAAAATAAAGAAGAAAAAAAAAAAAAAACAGATGCCACAATTAATCGGCTCCAGACAGTATGCTCCAAAAAAACTTTCCGCGCCGACTATCTCCAAACAGTGCGGCTTGGCGAGCGCGCACGGTGCCAGGGGGAGGAAAAGAGCACAGCGTGTGAACAACAGCGGCTTTTGCTGCGGAGGCTTCGAGTCTGTCGTCCTCCCACACCGTCTGTGTGTGTTTCTGTGTGCTGGAAGTGCAGAAAAGTATCGCCTCCCTCTCTTCTTTTCTCCCTCTCTCACCTGCTTCAGTCGCCTCCTCTCTCAAACTAGTACTCTGCAGCATGGATGCGCAGCGCAAAACCTTCAGATGGCGCATGCGCTTCACATTTCTCCTCAGATCCCCTTTTTTCTTCTTCCAGTCACAAACTTTCATGATATGGAGGACCGTAACTGCCAAAATCAAAATAAAGATAAGAAAATCAATAAATGACTCAATAAATGAATTAATATACCACTAAACACACCAAAAATAAAACTGAAAATAAATGTTGGCATACATCAGTTTGTAAAATGAGAAATAAATTGCTTCTGCATTTATTCACCTTTGTATAAAGTCCCCTATTTATGTACTGTCCCATTTACTGACAAAAAG
This sequence comes from Lutjanus erythropterus, assembly GCF_056507025.1. NCBI lineage: Eukaryota > Metazoa > Chordata > Actinopteri > Lutjaniformes > Lutjanidae > Lutjanus > Lutjanus erythropterus. The sequence goes on from NC_139322.1 coordinate 21,787,487, forward strand.
TTGACCCCCGTGACTGACTTTGATTGCATTAACCCCCCTATATACTTTCTCATTTAATTTTTACTTTTCATTTATTAATTTATTCAGGCAAAACTTGACCCCATGACACACTTTGACTGACAGCTCTCTCATTTGTGTATTAGGAGGCGTAAAAAAATCTAAAAAACAAAGAGAAATACATAAAGAAACATAAAAAACAAAGAGAAATGCACAAATAAACTTAAAATGCAAATACAAAACACAAAAACAAATTTAATTAAATAGGAATAAATAAATAAATAGTTAAATAAGCAGGGAAAATAAATTACACTATTACTTAATACAGACACAAATTAAAACAGGAATATCAGTTTAGTTCTCATTTTATATATTAATTTATGTCTACATTTATTTTTTGTATTATTTTGTTACATTTACTGTAATAGTAATTTATTTTTATGAGTCATTTATTTATTTATTTTTGATTTTGGCAGTTACCGTCCTCCATATCAAGAAGCGAGGAATTTGAGTGTAGGTAAAATTGTGGGGAGAGGAGAGAGAGAAGAGGGCGGAACAGGCTGTAACAAAACAAGCGTCTCTATTACCTAAAATAAACTTATAAAGCACCCGAGGCTATTACCCTATCCATACCAGAGCAGAGTTAGGATTTTCACTGGCAGCAGATCGAGTTACCACTCAGTAAAATCAAGACAAGCAGGTCCACAGCCTATCGTGTGCTTATTCAGGCTGCTCTCATCACCTGAAGGCCTAGTGAGCATTACGGTCATTACGGTAATTATTATTTTATGGTACATTATCTCAAAACATGCTGCAGGAATCCGCCGGCTCGCACTTCGATATTTCTCAATGAACCCGATGATGAGTGTCAGAGGGCAAAGTGTTTAATAGTTTCACGTTGTGTCACTGTAGATTTCTCAGTCTGCGCACACACTGAAGGCATTCAAGGGTGAAAGCCGTGTTATTTTCAATTGCGCTGGACAGAGTTTCATCTGGATTGAGGAAATAGAGATAGAATAACAGTCGGTAAAAGAAGTAAAACAATGCTAAAATTAATGGAAGGGGGCAGTCACCTGAATGTCTGGCTGCACGCCCAAGTAAAGACTTGCCTCAGGTGATAGAGGGAGGAGAAAGAGAGGGGGAGAGAGATTCATTCAGACATTTTTATTACACTGATCTTGTTGTAGGCTTAGTCATGTGCAGCCAATCTTATAGGTCTGCTACAGATCTCATTTAAAATCAGCCTGAATTCCTTATTTAAAGGCATACTGTGCAGGATGTTCTTCTTCATGCATCAATGTTCAAATGCACAGATTTGATCTTAAATTATGTGCACAAATAATTAAAGAGATTCTGTGGCATTCATCAATACTTTCATACTTTCCATTTGTTGTAAGATAAAAAATTTAAGAGTGCTCCAAACCACATATAAGCCAGTACACATTAAAGCCAGCTCACGTTTGATGCTATGAAATATAAACAATGATGAAGAAAAAGTAATTTACCTTATGAAAACGCAGAGGAAAATATTATACAGCTATTTATTCATTTACTAAATGAATGTTCACACTAGATAAGATCATTAAGATTGAGTTACTCTGACAGATTGTTAGATTTGACAGATTCAAGAGCCTCAGAGACAAAATGACCTAGTCCATCTCATCTGCAAGTGGCTGCACCTGCTGCACCCCCACAGGGAAATCTCTTCAATGATGCTCCAATGCACTCATCCATGTTTGTTAAAAAAGTTTTGTTTTTGCTGTCCTTTGTTGGCCTTCCTTTTTCATTTCTTTTATTGTTTTTTCTGAGTTCAGCGTTAATTTTCAGTGGCTTGTCAGTGACTTCAAATCTGCTGCCCTCATATGGATTTACTGGGTGTTGTTTACATGCGTATTGCCAGTTTTCTGGTACCCGCATACAGTTTAAGATTGAATGCAATTATTCATGTGGGTAAGAGCAGACTTGGCTGTCATTCATTTATGCATCATCATGACCCACCAAAAGTGTGCTGTGGTATGTGTATGTGCAGAGACCCTCTTCCTGTATTTTTTAATTTTCTCATTTCTTGCTGTGCTCATGAGGCTTCACCTACCCAATGCGCTGGTATTTGACAACTTGGTAACAAGGCTGAAAAATCAAAAAAAAATCTGTCTTTCTTTCATTTACAAACAGCAACTCACAAATCCTGGAAGTCCTACCTTCTACCAAAGAGGGAATCAGTATTTGTGTAAGTATTACTGACAATATGTGATTGGCTTCCACCATTCTCAACTTTGTGACTTTTTCCAGCACTCAAGCAAGTTTCAGTTACATGCACTGTGTAAGGTCATTACAATATTGTAACATTTTCTCATTTCCATGTCTATAAATGTCTATAAAGAGCAAAACAGTTTTACACACAAAAGAACTACACTTAAGCATGTCTAGTGCGTAGATTTTGGGGGTAATGAAGACGACATTTAGAATGTGTGCATTTGTCCCCTCCAGTAAATCCATTAAAGTAGCAAAAGACTTTTATTTTGACGTAAAAAGGAAATTTCACCTGATGCCCAAGTTTTGTTTTCCTCTACATGAACAGACATATCCACTATATACTGATGCAGAGAAGGCACAAATCTGATGAATAAAAATCACTAGAATGCTGGAACTTTGTTGTGTTTTTGAAGCTAATAATTTCCCAAGGGAGAATCCCCTATGCTGCATTCATGTGTCGTTGAAATAATTGGAAAATTAGTTGCAAACTGAGAAAATTCATGAGAATGTCCCCTCAAGTCAGAGCAACAACTCAGAAAGCCTGAGAAAGTTGCTGTTTATTGGTGTGATATACACAGGAACATGGAGGATGAAAGTAAATGTGTGATTAATAACCTTTTATCAATTCACATATTGCATATCATTTTTTTTTGTTCACATGTAATTAATAATATGGTATTAGGTTGTGACTGTTAGTTGATGTCCACAGAGTGACCTGGTGGAGGAGTTAAAAAGTTATTTATTAGCACCCTACCCTACTTTACCCAACTCTTGCATTGCCTGATGCATATTTGTTCCACATAGAACCTAAAAGCCCATGAAGACACTAAAGTCAGAATAACAACTGCTCAAATCTGGAATTGGGACCATCTAAGGAGCACATGAATGCACTATAAAAAAAATCACAAAAGGGTCAGCGAAAAAAAAGCAAAAACAAAAAAAAAAACCCCCAAAAAAACAAAAAATCAAAAACAAAACCCAGCTGATTCTGGTCCCAGAGAATTCTTTAAATAATTCATAATGCTGTTACAATGCTTTTTCATTCTGTCACATTTTTCCACAATCTGTACGTCTCTTTTAGGAATGCAGCCCTTCGTGTGACTGTGAATACCTGTGGCAGGCTTGAGTGTGAAGTGCCCTGCAAGTCTTGCAAAAAGTTCTGTTCCCAGCTAATGTTACCGTGGTGGATGCTAGAGGCTGCGACTGCGTCAAAGAGCACTTAAAACATGCTCAGCCACATTTCTGATCCCTAACCATGCCTCACTACCCCTCCCTCCTCCAACCCCCCCGTTCCCCTAGGAAGAAAACTGGGCAACATCTGGCTGAGTTTATGAGAGAGGGAGAGAATTGGTAGACCATGAAAACTGGGGAGAATTCTTTCTTGGGCAGTGCAAGACTCTATTGTTGTAGTTGCCATTAGTGGCGGTGAAACTTTAATCTTGTGAAAATACCCATTGTTGCACTCAAATTTACCAATAACACTGCCGATGTCAATGTTCACATTATTGTCTTTGTGATAAAACACATGTTGCAGCTCTTGTGAAAACAACTTTTATTCAAACAACAGAAACAAGCTGACCACTGCAAAACACTGTGGAACAAGTCAAGGGTGAATTACTGTTAACCCCAAACTTTCACAGCCCTCACAGTCATGAAAACACACACACATGCACACACACACTGTACAAAAACTGTACATATCAGGTAAGGGGCAATATGGAAACACTGTTATACTGCAGAATCAAAACACAACACCTGTACACAACCTTCAGTACAGTGAAAAAAATAATGACACAGTGCTTTAAAATGCAAGTCACTTCATTATGAACAGATTAGCCACTCAGATTCACAGGATCAATAAATAAAGAGACAAAGTCTTTCGCCTTCCAGTGTATTCAATGGGAATTTACATCGGAAAAAATATGAACGGTAGTCAACTGTGCCATGAATTACACATATGATATTTATTTATTTAAAAGATAATTTTACAGGAGAGGAAAGTCACAATTTGTGGCAGGTTTGTCATAGTTTAAATTAGTTTTATGTGAAACCACTAGGGCCGCCCTCTAACAGTCGATTTAACCCTTAGTTGGTGGCTTTTTCGACCACTTTTTCATTTATTTATTAGTCACAGAAAAAAACAACAACTATATATTCTATTTAGGAGCTGCTTCTTGTTCTTTGGCCCAGAGAATTGTTGCAACACGGACCTTTATTCCAGCGCACTGCTGCTAACTGTGCTGTAGCTGTCAGCTCAGCTAGTTAGCTCAGTTAACAGTCCTATGGGGTGCAGCCTCAGAAACCAACAGAGACCTGTTTGACAGAGAATACAGCACCTGAGGGGATTTACAGCGGCTCTAACTGGACTATGACCCCGGGGATGATGAAAACACTATGTATCTATGTATCTTCACAGTCACTGGTGGACTTAAGTAGGCAAATGCCCCTATGATAGATAAAACTTGATAAAGTCTCCTCACTGGTGCCTTTTCAATGGACAAAATGTGATAAAGTGCATCAAGACTTTTAAGTGCGCTGCCACCTCCTTCAGCTGGTGCCCTTTTTTTCCCCCCTGCTCCTCATGCAGCCTGAGGTCATCACTGTTCATCGTCTTATACTTCAACAGTTTTACAACAAACAATGACTTTCTTGACTTGTAAAGTTATGTTTGACATTTACAAGCTGACATCCTATGAATAATTCATGGCACAATTCAAATGGGATCAAAAAATGTTCTCACGCCATTGACTAGAGTTTGTATTTTTTCAAAAGTAAGGTCCCACTGTGGTCCACCGGAAGGGGTGTAACCTCACCTCTCAATAGACAACAAAATAATACATCAGTCATCAGCAGAATAAGTCACACACAGCTGTTAAAACTTCAAAAAAAAAGAAGAAGAGTGGCACTCAAGACTGTTTCGGATGTAGAAAAGCAAACAGAACATGATATTGGTTCATTAAACAAACGCACAGCAGGCTAAAAGAACACAAGGAAAAACGTATAAACAGACTGTTCTTGCAGTAAGCTGGCTCATTTGACGTCAGCGGTGTTTCATTCCCTGTTAATAAAGGTCCTGATTTTTAGAGAAGGTGTAAGCTGATCCTTGAAATGTTTGTGTGGGGCATCTTTAAGCCCAAATTTGCCTATTCTTGTTGGGAGATGGTCAAACAAATGAGTAACCGGGGTGGTTTTGTGGGTAGTCCAAACGTGATTCAGACGCAGTCCCACGTCAGTAATTTGTTTCCGCAAACAGGGTTGTCTCCTTTGGCACGGTACATTGAGAAGGTCTCTGTGGATTTGTGGATTTTGAGGTCCATGTTGTGATATTTACAAAAGTTTTGCTATTTAGCTGCAGAAGTAAACACATTCATGCCATCATAAACCAGTCCAGGGTTGGCATGGGTTTCCGGCTAGTTCCACTGGCTCAGCTCAGCCACACTGGTAGTCGACAGTGGTGGAGTGATTGTCGGTTGATGTGAAGCCAGAACTCTCTGTAGCACCGCAGTACTGTAAAATGAATCCAGCTCCCAGTCTATAGAAAACAGCTAGGGAAATGAAGGCAGTGGAGCGCTTGCCAATACCTTGAAGCTGCACACTGATGACGGATGCTCTGGTGAGGGACATTCACCCACTTCAGGCTTCCTCAGTGGGCCATTGCATTTGTCAGTGAAGGTGACATTCATTCAATCGTTCAGCTGAACACCGAGCTTGTCCATAATACAGTGAAATGGAGAGTCCTGTACATGTGTATCTGATGGTATGGGCTGCTTGAGTGTGCATGCCTGCAGTTGAAGCTCTTGAACCTCTCGGTACCTGGCTCTACTGGCAGCTGTGGAGAGAAAAATTGAAAAAGAATAATCAGTATGAGAGGTCAGCCACAAAGAATGAAAAACAAATGCTTAAAACCCACACAAGGGATATGAAGATGCATCATTAAGCCAAGTTGTTTTTAATTTCCTCAAGTCGTCTCCCAAAAGGTTACGTCATACAATTACATTGCTCTGTAATGGACAAAGAGAGAACTCAAGACGCTCAGGGTCTGGGGTAGATATTTTGTTTTTTCTTAGCTTTAGGTTGACCATTTTCCTCCTCGAACTGTCTGGCGAGCCTCCAGAGCTCCTTAAGAATGCTCTAAATGCAGTTGGCAGCAGCCCAAACATCAAGTGCTCATTAATAAAAAGAAAAAAAAATTGGAATGTGTCTGTTATTCAGGCCGCACTGCAGTCAGCAACAACTCACTTCTTTCCTGAGGGTTAGGTTGTGGAAAAAAAAAAGAAAACAATGATGTATGTCTAGCTTGCTGGGGGCGCCTCATTGGCTGAGCAAACAGGCCCCAAAATAACTACCAATCACTGAAGACGTTATCATCAGTCACTCAGAGAGGGCATAGTGAAAGAACTTTAATACAAGGTATGTATGTTGGGGATATTCACGGGTAAAGTTTGGGAATAGTGATTTGAGCTGTATAATGACCAAAAAATGTTGAGCACAAGTGGATTACAACTATTTAATGGTAGCATCTCAGTTTAATGTGTGTTGTGTATAAAGAGGAATGTCAAATCACACTCTTCCTGTCTCATTCTGATTGGCTGCCAGGCAGAGAAGGACCATCCATTACAGCCAGGAGTAAATAAACATGCACAGCAATTAAAGTGCCATCATTTGTTATGCAACACAGGGTGTGTGTGTGTGTGTGTACACATAACTGTGATCAAATGTGTGTCTGCTCATGTAGATGCTTGTGTGTGTGAATGTGTGTATGTGCGTCAGACGCCATTCTCAGGTTTCTTCGCCGTCGTCTGCACTTAAATTAATGATTTGGGGGCCAGAGAATCAACAAATATGGCCCCCGGCAGGCATAATGGAGAGCATGACCTGCCCGTGGATGTGTTTGAAGACCGCTCCTCTTTCTTCTCTGTCAACACCTCACTACCTCCACACAACAGACGCATTCACCACACAAATTCACGTGTGACGCCTGCGTTCGTGTTGTTAATGAGGAAGTGCGTGTTGCTATGTGGTCATGAATGTGTGTACGCTTATCGGCCTGTGATTATTTTACATGTCAGTGTGTTGTGACAGAGTGTTAAAATCATATGGAATTTTACATTGCTGAGTGTAAATCCCGCATTTGTGGTCATGATTATGCCCGCTTTAGAAACATGTGACAAAGCAAAGCATATTATATCAGCCAGGAAAGCTACGACCACAGTCTGGATAATTTAGTAAGCTCAAATGGCTCTGACAGGCTGCTTAAAGCCTTTTCAACCCAAAGGTCATTGTCCACAATTTTCTGCATCATCAGCTGCTAAAGGCAGCAAGAAAAGCCAGCTACACTTATACTGCAGCGCAGAAAGAGAATACTTTACCCAAGTTGGTAGTCACTGATTCTCTAACTCTTACCAAGAAATTGTTCTGACTGTTTGTGTCTAGACGATTCTGTTAAGTGACTTGTTCCAAAGGATTTCTTTCCAGTGTTGGACTGATGTTTGATATAAAATACCTGCAGAAAATTCTTTAGACAGCAGTGCACAAGAGAGGATATTTGACACAAAGTCGTAAATACACATGGAGATCCCATTTATCAAATAGACTGAGGACAATGTGCAACAGTTTGGCTGCTTAAAGGTATAGTTTGGATTATTTTAAGTGGGGCTGTACGAGGTACTTGTCCATTGTCAGTGTACTACAGTAGATCATAGTAGATCTCCAAATTTGGAGAAGTTGCAGTAGTATGGCTTTAGGAAGCTAAGCAATGTACTATGGTGAACAGGGTAAGAAGCAAAAAAGCATTTTAGCCACCTAACTAAGGCCCATTAAAAAAATTCAATATGATTTTGAGTGTACACTGTATTTAGAATATTAGACTCCATTAGCAAAATCAATAATGTTACCTTAAAGAACATAGTAGAGGTTTACCACTGCCTTAATTTGTGTTATTGGGTGACTTCTGTGTTTTTCAAGGATTGGTTCAGATTCACCAAAGTCAAACAAGAGTGAGAGAGCAATATTTGGCTTATGTTTGGTGAGAGACTTGGTTTGCGACTGCAACAAACTTTCTATTCAGTACAAAGGCTGCAAATACAGTATGTTCTCTACCACCCTACCATGCTCTCTTTCTGTGTTGTCTACCAAAGTTTCAGAGCAACAGAGACACAGAGTGTCCCTGTAAGCATAGTAAAAGCTCACTATCCTACCTGGCGCACAAGACAGTCTCATCTAAATATTCTGGCAGTGAAAAGAGACCTGTAGCTGTAAGTAGGCAGTGGACCAAATCACTTTAAGGCATATGAGGAGTAGTGCACAATATTTCAACACATTGATTTGCATCGATAATTAGCACAGGTACTTTGTCACAATGCGGAATCATGCTAACACTGACTAGATGCTGAAGGACAACGGTTATATTTTAAATTTTAGATCAAAATTATTGCAAGGGACAACTCAGTAGTCCCTGGATATTCACAGGGACAAGTCAGCACATCCCTACCTAATTCTGCAGCCTTGAATAATACACTGACTATGGATAAGTACCTCATACAACCCCACTTCAAAAAATCTGAACTATGCCTTTAAGGACTGTACGGGTAGGAGAGTGATAAATTACACTGTAATATCCAAACTGTGACCTGAATCTTCACGAGAACGAATACTGATAAAACTAGCATTAACACTTGACACTCACTCCAACAGATCAGACACAACCCTTCCATTATCATATTGAGCCACTTCACTTAAAGTAGGTTGAGTGAGAGGGGAAAAAAAGACCATTTGCTAATGGCTTTAGTCACACACATAAAGTATAAACGCATGTATTTCGGTGTCTCTTTCGAGGTTTGTTTTGGATCATGATTGTGTGTACTGTCCTTTTAAATGAAAAACTGCTGCCATATCAATGCATACCTTTAAATGGCAGAATATAATTTGCCTCTCCCTCATGCAGCACTCAGCCATCATCTCCTTCTAGCTCAAATCAGCCATTCCTATCTTCTACTCCCTGCGTAACCCTCATCCTCCTCCCCACTCTCTCACTCTCAGCGTGCTTGATGGTGGGATCAGACAGGGTGAACACTTTCTCATATTAATACTGGTTTAGCCAGCGTCTGGAGACAGGGAAATGATTGACTTATCAAAATTTGCAAATGCCCTTTGCAGAAACAGAGGTCTATTTGAGGTAAAAAAAAACAAAAAAAAAAACACAAAACATTTATTCTGCCTTGCACCCTTGTGAAAATCAAACTATGTTCATTTTGAGACCATTATTGTGTAGCTACACACACACTAGGCCTGAGTCCTTGTCTGTGGGTAGCTTAATCTAAATCAGGCTGTAAGGTGTCTGTTTTCTTAGTCCACCTGAATTTTCCCAAAACTCACTAGTCACTACTTTGTCTTTCTGTCCAACTGTCTGTCTTTGTCCTGAGTATTGGGTATCAAGTCTGGATGTGAATGGCTGAAGCCCTTCTTGTCTTTAAGTGCTACTAATATAAACTGCTTGTTAAATGGATCCTTGCAGAGTTTTGGGACCACCAATGTTAAAGTGCTGCTCTTTCACTTGGAATTACCCCCGTGGTTGGTGTCCCTTCACTCCTACAGAAAAAAGAGAAACGCACCAAATTCAATTACCAGTACAAAGATTCCCATCCCCATCTCGCCTCACCTCACTCTACCAAAAGGAGAGATGTAAAACAAGCCACTGGTGGCATGAAGGGGCAGCTACTGTGGTCAAATACAGCAAGAGAAAAGTAAGAGTTGGTGACCGAGCAGACATTTTCACTGACTATGATTAAATGCGATAAATATTCCTGTTTTAGTCTTTTTTGTGAAAAAGACAATATTCCTACAAAGCGGTTTACATGGCTAATGAACATGAATATTCCACTAATATTCTCATTTCCATGCTGCTGTGCATACTCTACTTTTGGAAAAGGGGAATGGCCACTTCTTTGCATCAAAATAATATTTTTTTCAAAGTTTTCCTATTGGCGGACTTGTTCGACTGTGTGCATATCCAAAAACCTGTGGTTATCCAATTCAGAGACTTGTACAAAAATAATCCATCAATCATTAACCACCAAACTTTATTTTCTCATTATTTTGCTGTGCTCAGGATGCTTTACGAACCAAAAATGTCTGTATCTGACATTCTGGGAATGAGACTCCATCTTTCTGGTGCATTTACAAACAACAACTGACAAATCCTACTGATTCTACCTTTAAAAGTAGGTGTGTTCTTCTTCTAAACAGAAATACTGACTTCTCTTTTGTGCATACGTCTCTGCCTCAGCCTTGCAATCTCTTGGCTAGTTGGTTTGCTTGCAATGAACACAGATGACTGAAAACAGGTTAGAGGACATGTGCTGCAAACTGCTGTAAAAACCCCGATTGAAACGCATCTTCCATATACGCTGTATACACATTGCTGTTTACACATTGCTGTTTACAAGACCTGTACCACATTCAGAATATTCTTACATTCTGTGGAAAATCAGCATGCATGTAAACATAGTCACTGTTCTATATGAATATTCATAGATATTTCCTCTTGTTGAGATACCTTGTAGATGAGCATAGAAAAGATAGGATGCTCTATTTAACCCCGGAAAAGATGGTCAAACGAGAGGCAATAATAACAGAATATGTTGCAATGAAAACAAATCACTGCTCTTATCATATGTCTGATATATTGAACACACTGAGTGAATGTAATGGAGACTCAGCATACATCATGTACAATGCAGTATCTAATGTAAAAAAAAAAAATAAAATAAATAAAATTTGGTTCACAGGCTCCCATGAGCCTGAGCTAAAAATTCAGATTACATATTAGATGGGTGAAAAAAAGGACAGTATGCACCTGGGCATCCAACCATTTTTAAACCATAGTCCCTTAAAACCCTTAAAAATATGGTCTGCATCAAACTGGCCCAGAAAGAGCGAACATCTTCTCTGCAACAATTGCTTCAAGAGCTCACTCTTTCTTCCCTACATCTCTCCTTTTTCCCTCTCTCGCTTTCTTTTTTTTTTCTGCCTGACTTTTACAACTTCCTCCTGGTTGGGGCTGCAGCTCTAACCCAAACAAAACTCCATTTTTTAGTTATTGGCCCTCATGGCATGTAATGGAGAATCAAGCTAATTATCCCTACAGCTGTTTTCACTTGCTTTTTATGTAAGCAATACCTGGCTGATCCAGAGAGCAACAGTGAGGCCCTTCTTAGCGCTCCAGGCCTCCAGGCCGGCTGGAATTAGAGAGCAAAATGCCAGGTTTTCCTCCTCACCCCCCCCCACTTCGGTACTGCCCATGTGTACCCCTGCACCCATCTCTGAACAGCACACAACCCGACCCAGCCCAGCCCAAAGACGGCAACCCCCTGCACACCCAAAGCTTCCACTTCCACTCCCTCATACACCTCTCCAAACTCTCCCTTTGATGTCAAACAAAGCTGCTCTTCAGCAGTTAAGATGGATCAGTATGACAAGCGCTCATTTTCTTCCACTGACGGTCCCTGGCAATTAATGAAGGAGGTGAGCTCAGGTGTGGCTCGGATTAAATTGTAGCCATCTCCTGCTGTCACAGGACTAGAAAGGCAAAGAAGAAGAGGGAGGGAAAGAAAGACAGAGGGGTGAAGGTGGGGGGGGGGGGGGGGGGGGGGGTAAAGAGTGAAAGAAAACAATCCCTCAAAGGCTAATTACATAATTTCCTTCATCTGAGCAAACACATGCTGGGTGAAAGCAAGTGTGAGCAAGTCTCACAGATGCCAGGCAGAGAGGTGCTGAGGAGACCTACTAACACAGTCTGCAACTGCCACAGAGGCACCGAGCCAGATCTCACAGGCAACATTATCTGCACTGTTTGTAGCTTTTGAGGGAGGCATATCAAAAACCTAAGTATTGATCCTCCCTTCTCCAGCAATCTCAGGGAAAAGTGACTCTGTGCAGATAAACAATTGCTGGTGTAACGTTTCCCTCACTGCAGCCAGAGATCTGTTCAGTACAAACACCACTAGGTGGAGATGACTGTTGATGAAAAAAAAGAAAAAAGAAATCTCATGTATCAAACTCATTAAACTCCCATAGAGAGGCAGTATGCATCTGTAAGTGAGTAAGATACTGTGTATGCTTCACATGTGCCATTTCTGAGAGCTCTTCCTCTTGTTCAAACACTAGCGTGCATCCACTCCTCATGCTTCTTCAAATTGACATCTGGTTTGATATTAACAAAGACAGAGAGGAAGAAAGACAGAAGGAGACACTGGTAGCAATTTTAAGACTTCTATTATTTCAGCTAAATTATAGCGAAGACTCTGCCAGCTACAGAAAGTAAAAGAGCAATCCCTCCCTTGAACTCTCCCCCTCTCCCGTCCTCTCTTTCTCGTCTCTAATCCTGTGAGGAATGATGGAGGGCTCTCTCTGGAATGGTGGTGAGTTTCTCGAGTCCAGCCAAGGTGTGCCAACGTACAAATGATACGGGTGGAATCTGCAGTACCGGCCCTTAACGTGGAGGCTGTTTTCACATTTGTTGCCCACACAGACACAAGCAACCCTACAGACACACACTGTAAATTCTAATTAGTTCACCTTAATCAAAAAAGAATACAAAACAATTGTATTACTAATAACTAAATAACATGGAATAGACAGATGTATCTAGTACTAACACATGCTTATTTTTAGTGCACTTCTACTGACCCTTCCTAAGTCCTGTCCCTTTTCACTCTGTGCTCCTATGGCAGTTGACCAAGCTGCTACCTCAGTTGGCTTTTTCCTTTCCCATTTCCTCTACTTAGGTGGGCTATGTGCTAGGCTTTTTGTTGAAAAGAAACTAAATTTTGAAGATGGTTGCTGAGCAACATATATAAGTTAGTTTATGTTAGCAAAATACTAGGTAACAGCAAGCTAATCTACATTAATCAGCTAGCTAGTTAGCCAGTATTTTGCTAACATGACATCAATTATTATGTAGCTAGTTGGCCAGCATTTTGCTAGCATTAGTTGACTTAAGATGTCACTTTTACAGGAAAAGTTGACTGCAGTACCAACTTTACTCAACTGTTATTGGAGCTCAGAGCAAATAAATCTGTGTATACTGCAGGTGTACTGTGTATACTGTGTGTATTCCAAATAATTAATTTACTCGTATTCATTTGGGCTAAACGTGACATTTTCTGCAATTTAGAATTTCTTAGTTGTCTTTACTTGAATAGCAATCTTGTTTATTTGTTAAAACCATACAAACTGATTGCCTTAAAAAGATCAAGTAAGTTTTACTTGTAACTTAAGTTCTTCACAAATCCAGAAATATCATCACATTTACAGTGCAGTTACATAACACAGTTCAAAGTTCAATTATATGCATTTTTTTCTTTTCTTTCTTTTGCATGTATGTGTTCTTGCACAAAAAGCAGTACATGTGCATGAATGTTGAAATTCATTTACACAAATACAAAAGAACAAGCATCAAAAAGGGAGATTGAAAAAGTTTTTTTGGCAGGACATGTTCAAATATTATTCATTTATCTCTTAAAAGCCCCAAGGCAGAAAACAAACTATGTTCATAAAAGTTCATAATGTTCATGCAGGTCCAAAATACAGGTTTGCGCAACAACAATAAAAGGTGCAGGGAATTCTCTTTGCTCCCAAATTCCTCTCTGCTCCTCCTCCTCCTCCTCTCTGTCTCTCTTGATCTGTCTCTCTTTAGTGCTTAGAAGTTCCTCGGACTAATCTCACTCATTTACTCCTTCAAGCTTTTTTTTGTCTTATCACAGGATTCTTTCTCTTTTCCCCTGAGCACAGTATGAGTGGCAGAGCTTATGTTACTGAGGGAAATGTTGAGAGCTCTACTGTGGGGCAGCTGCCTGTGTGACAGTGTCTAAACCCACCATTGCAACTATTTTTCATAGTAAGAATAGTGCTGGGACTCTGGTGAGCTTGTGTCCCATAACAACACCTTGACCTGGAGCTAAACCTCCAAGTGGAGCAGCAGCGGCCCATCAGCACCCAGGCTGACAAGCACTGAACGCGCCTGCATCCTGACACCAGCACAGGCCCAGCCAAGCAGGGGAGACAAGTGAAACCCGAACCCACATTAAAGCACCTCCATCAGGTAGAAGATCAGGGGAGGCCTCCATGCTCTCAGTGTCTGCGGGGGTCCGGGCCTCTGAGGCCCTATCTCACCTCCATCTGGAAAGAGAATCTGAGGGTAGTCTGATGGTCTGATAAGAGGCCATGCCGACTGACACGGTAACAGCCTCTCACCCCCATTTGCAAAAACTGGAGTGGATGCAAGTCTAGCTGTGGTGCACTCTCATGCGGGTGAGAGAGGGAGGGTGGCAGGCTTGGTGTGTGTGTGTGCATAGGGTTGCATTTGATTTGCTTTGAAGATTTGACCCAGTACCCTGAAATGTGTGTACAGGCGCTATGCTTGCAGAAACGAGTTTATAGTGTAACATGCAAGCATTAAATGTACAGTAAGTTTATCTGGAGGAAGACAGCTGATTATTGAGTCTCATTCTTAACTCATTAAACACTGATGCAATAGGTTGGGAGCCACCAGAAATCACATATTTAACAGTGGATGGAGCTTCTGAAAAGTGAAGCCAAGGTGGAAGTGCCTTAAAACTGCATTCTTTCTAAATGGCCAACAGGGGGCAACTCCACGGGCTGCAAAATGAACACAGATTGTATGTACACTTATGGCAAAATAACCCTACTTCTCACTTGATTTATGACCTCAGTAAATAGTTTCCCTAATGAGTTTATGGTCACAGTCTCTAGTTTCAAGTCTTCTTCTGTACAGCGTGATGTGTATTTTGTAAATTATGGTCTCATTTAGCTGCTTTGTTATTGACAAGTCATTTTCAGTTGCACTGGACAGCCTCTGCCTACAACACACAGGGTTAGGGTTCAGAACAAAACTCAGATCAAACTGTCAAACTAGACAGTGTTGATCAAATTTGGATCAATATTCTGATACTACATTGTTTTATTCTCACTTGAAATGTTTTCAGAAACATTTTAGTCTCCTGTTTAGCTGTAATAGAAGAAAGATTGCAACCAGGCAGGCCGACATTATTTCCTGCTGGACAGACAAGCCAAAACCAAGAACTGCCCTCCATGCTCTCGGCAGTACTGTGCAAATCTTTGGTTGCAAAAAGACAACATGGCAACCCCCATAATGACAAACTCAAGGCTTTAAAATGGTAGTCCACAAACCAATGGGTGACGTCAAGGTTGATTCACACTTGGGAACCACCAACCCAAACCTTCTGAGACTCAGCAATCAACTGTCTTACCGACCTGTGATTGGTCAAAGTCTCCCATCACAGGATAGTTTTCTAAAGCCTGAAAACTGAGCCAAGAGAAGAAGCGGGAGTCTGGTTTTCTCTTAGACCACTTGAATTATATTTTGCTGAAAGGTTATTGTTGATTTTTTGCCCAAAGATACAAAAACTAAACTGCCTACCACAGCTTTAAGCCCTTCTCTTGCCCTTTCTTTGCTCTTCATGTATTAAAACACAAGAGTATACACACACCAATGTGGGAAAAAAGACATGACATGACAGGACATGATGTCATAATTCATATTTGTGTTTTATATGGGAGGAAAGTTTCCATGCAGGAGATACAGTGTGGGCTGGAGTCAAGACCTTGTTCCCGAAAGATGGAAAAGAAGGACAGAGAGCCAGACAACTGGTGAAAGGCCTATTTTGCACAAACCGCAACGTTACAGAAACATATCTTTATTCACCAAATGTGTCTCTCCTCCACTACCTTTCTTTCCTCCTTTTCATATTTGTGTTTGTGCATATTACAAAAATACTACTGAGCTCATTCAAGAAGGTCACCCCTCCTTTGTTTTCTAGGGTGCCATTAATGCTCCACCCTCCTCTTGATGTCTTCTCAAGATGAGACCAACTCCAATGACCCATCAGTCCTCACTCCTGACCCGGCTCTTGCTTCCTCTCTCTCGCTGCCCACAGACTCACAGTTTCTCCATCTGTTTTTTATTGCCCATAAGTTCTGTTTGTTCTCTTAACTGATTTGCCCCTCTACCAAACCAGGCCGGAGACTCCAAAGCATCTTTCTTCCTGATCTATGTTTCTACAGTATAAAAACTGATTTCTAAAAGCAGAGACTGAAAAGACAAAGTTGACAGAAAACAGACAAAAAGAAACTGCACTTCACATTCACTGTAAAAATGAAAACACTGAAAATCTTTTGGGTTTTAAAAAAACGCAAAGATTCAAGTTTATCTGACTTAAAAAAGATTACAGGTCAGCAAAACGTTGTTTTATTTATTTCAAAGAGTTGACTCAAAGGTCTTGGGAAGGTTTTGTTGAATTTATGAGTTTTTTTTTAACAGTGTTTAGTGCTCTTCACATTCACTGAAAAAATGGAAAAGTTGATTATTTTTTGGTCTAAAACTCAAATATTCAAGTTTATGTACCTAAGAAATTCGTTATCTCAACAAAATATTATAGGTTGGCTTGTTTTGTTTATTTCAAAGATTTGATTCAAAACTCAAAAATCTGGGAAACGTTGCCTTGAATTTTTTTAAACAGTGTTTAATAAATTCCTGTCTGACTGGTGTAACACACTTGAATAAGAAAAGGCCGATTACTGAGCTTCATCTGGGGTAAAGCAACAGAGATTTTTGGATATGAGCCTAATGTGTAAGTAGACCACAGGGTAAAGTCTCTGTCTGTGAATGTTGATGTGTGCTTGCTATAAATGGGCACAGAGACAATGAAGCTGGAGCTTTGGATTTAAAATGGTTTGGTTTGGTCAGGTTTGGTCATCTCAGGTCTATTTCGGATCACTTGAACCAGTTAAGCAAATAAATGTGATCCGTCAGATCTCAATCTGCTCTGAAGGAAAAACAGGCTCACCTTTACATAGGTGTGTGTGTCGGTACGTGTATCTTTGTGCGTTTGCCCATGAATCTGTATCAATGTGTGTGTGTGTGTGTGTGTGTGTGTGTGTGTGTGTGTGTGTGTGTGTATGTGTGTGCGGGACACTTGTGTCAACAGAATCTGATAATAATGTCTATTCAGTAGCTACAAGTATTTGAGGTAGACAAGTTCAGACAGACATTTACACAGTCAGCTAAGATCTGTGTTTGGTCATCAAACATAAGAGCCTCTGCCCATCCAACGTTAACAATGTGTTCATTTATTCATCCGTCCCGCATGGACGAGGGGTTAACTGATTTTGTTTTGTAGGTCATTCTCTCTTTAGTGTGTGTGTGCTTCTCTCTCGCACATCACGTATATGCTCTGTCTATTTTACCTCTATTTATTAAACCAAAATGTGTCTACAGACAGGATCTGAGTGACAAAGTCGAGGTTGATGTCAAATGGAGTGAGTGTGTTTGTGCTAGCACAGCTGCACTGTGGTGCTTAATGCTATTTAAGTCCGGTGTCAGGAAGAACCAATCATGTTGTTGGCCAAGTCTGTTTGGTGCTCCTGGGGTCAGTGTAGCCCCAGGACATGAGACACATAGGATATATGCTGAGGATAAATAGTGAGGCCTTCACAATGCCTGGTGGTCTGCAAGTGATCTCTACCTCAGTCTGACCTGTGTGTCAGTGGATGAGAGAAAATGGGTGAAGAAATAGTTAAAAATGAGCTACAGCTACTTTTAAAGTTGGTAATTCTGGGCATTACTCTCTCAGAGGTCAGATGACCCGCACATAATGAAATGCCTTAGCCTTGTCTGAGTTTAAATGAGGATGTGTTCCTGGTTTAGCTAGATTTCTTAAATAAATAAAATGTCACATCAAATGGAGGGGAGTGTTTTTACGTGTGTATACCCATGTACCCATACCACTGCTTCGTATGGCTCAGCTTGACGTAACTCTGTTTGCTCTTTTTTGGTTTTACATTGAGGATAGTAATTGGTACTTTTTTTGGTACCTGGTACGAGGCGGCTGAAAAGAGAAGCCAATGCAAGAGTGCTAAAAACTGCAGTTCCTCGAGTGGCCATTTGAGGCTGGCTCCAAAAGTGATACAATCCCCATAGACCCCGATATTAAAATGCTCAACTTTACAGCAGAGGGGGCGTAACCCACCTTTGCAACCTGAGGGTGGAGAGATGGGGTGTGTTGGAGCAGTTTGGGATAGAGAAACAGGCTACAGAGGTACCTGATGAAGGAGGCCAGAAACACACATTTAAGGGAAAAACAGTTAAGATATGTGAGCCAGTTACCACTCCTGAGACAGCTCTGAACTATAAAAGGTCTCTGGAACGCTAAACTTCTGAACATGAAAATTGTGCACGATGACTAAAACCCCAGACACTCCTTGTACAACCATCTTGAACCTTTAACAACCTTTTGGAGTGCTCTGTACGACAATGTGGAAGGGCCTGCCAGTGAAACTTAAAGGGAGATACTGCGGATCATAAATAAGCATCGTAGAAAGTGACAGAGGTTTGGCTGCGTGAGTAGATAGAGAGTAAATAATCCTCATTAGTTTTGACAAAGTGACTCATAGTATTGTAGATATTTACGGCCGAAACACGCTGTACACATTAAATAAGCACTGATAGAGCCATCTACACTGACAGCGCTAAGACTTGCACTTAACATTTAGTCCTGCTGTGGGATTAATGCAACAGGTTATGATGCACTGGCTAGGCAAATATTCTTTGTTATGATAGCCAAGGATGATATAGAGTGAAGCTGAAACTGTAATGTATGTAAACTTGTCCTCACTCTGTGTGTGAATGTCTGTAATGTGGCATATTGATGTGCTGGATAAATTAGAGATCACTTTTCAACTCTGGCTCATTTGACTCAGATAACTAAAAACCATGACGTGCTGTTCCAAACATCTTGTTGATATCACGACAGAAAAATAGTTGCTAATAGTTCGCACTAAAAAGTGATTTAGTAAAGTGTGTGCAGACTTCCAGAAACTCATAAAATTCACGGTATGAAAAGTTAGAGTGTGTGTGTCTGAGAGTGTGTGTTTGTGTATGTCTGTGTGTGGACTTGGTCCATTTTGTCTGGGTGGTGCTGGGAATAGTATCGGCTTAAGGCTGAAAGAATTCAGGCCTCCCAAGCAAGGTCATGTGCTGATGTTTAGTAGGAGCTTTCTCAGGTCACAGACTGTGACTTTCAACCATCACTCACATTACTCCACATCTTTGAGTAGTTCTGTTTCACTGGCATACCCCACATCTCTCCCCCAGTTTGCTGTAATGACAGGTGACAGCCGTCTCAGTCCACTTACATAGTTGAAGGAGAAGTCAACCCAAATAGTTTCGACATATAAAATGGACATTGCGTTGTAGATTTGGTAGCCTGTGAGAACTTTAGGTAGTGTACCTGGCAAGTATTTGTAACATAGATTTATATTTAACTTAAAAAGGTCTAATTTGGAATTCATGGAAAGTACTTTCATGCCCAATGATAATATTTCTGTATTCAAAATAATAATAATAAAAACTGAAATATGAGTTGCTGGTTTTGGATTCATTCTTGCTTTTAATTTCCCTTGATACACAAATACTTGAGGCTCAAAACATTACTAGTGATGAATATTATATGATATTAAAGCAGTTACACTCAAACCTTAAAGGATAGCTTTACATTTTTCCAATTCTGTCTTAAAACAATACTCAAATGCTGATATGAACAGGAAGTTTTGCTTGCTGTAGTCATTCCTCCCTGTCATACTTGCTATTTTAAAAGATTTCTTCATAATTTGGTTCTATGTAACCGAAGGGGCACAAAATCCACAGTCCTTGTTTTTTGCAAACGTGTATTTCAGGCTTCAGCTTGTGTCTTCAGCTTATGTTAGAAAGGTTTTTTAGTTCAAAATTCCCTCTTTGTGTTTACTTGCTTAGTAACAGTGGAATAAAGGGTCTGCAAGCCTGCTGGGACCAAACTGGCCCTGACATGTTGAGTCCATTCAAGCCAGGCTTGGGCCTTTTTTTTTTTTTATAGAACAGGCTTGGGTCGGACCCAGGCTAATTTCTCTTCTTTTTATTGTGCCCATATACATGCAGAGCATACATAGGCTGCTGTATAAAAATATGGTTACATATTATATTCTAATTATACATAGCACTTTATTCACATGCATCACAGTTAACTGTCACAGGTGATGCACGTTGGCCATGCAGAGAACAGACTGAAGTTGAATGTGGGGAGTTCCTAAATGCTCCTAATGCTTCAGCTGCATTTTAGAAGGGTTTTGATTTGATAACCACTACAAACAAACAAAGCTTCACATTTTAGAGTATGCACCAGTCACAGAGTGCATCTCAGAGAGAGCGCAAATCAGAGTAACAGTGTGTCAGAGAGAGCTTACAGTGATATTGGTGTCAGTCTCTGGCCAGGTTCAGACTTGGGCTGAAAAACTGGGGACTTCGTTGGGCTGTAATATTTGGCCCTTGCAGGGTTCTACAATGGCGGGACAGTCACAAAAGAGGTGACTTTCATACTAAAAAAGACTGTAACACTTGAAGAACTCAGACTACCGAAGCCTAATATTAGCTTCAGCTGAACTTGAATATTTTTGCACAGAGGGACTTAAAACAGCCAGTGTGGACAAGAGGAAAGATTAAAGTAAGCAAAACCTGTTTCGATGTTAATACAGGCACCTGACAATTAAGACTTTTAAGACATGACCTTACTTGAAAAACTGTAAACTTATCCTTTAAGAATGTGTATTTTGAATGAACTGCAGTAGCGATGTAGGATGACATTTCTATGGATACACAAGCCAGCTGAGTGGTAAATGTGCCCAGCGGTGGTTAAGCAAACAGGGGTTGCTCCCTGAGGTGCCCTGGCCTCGCTATACCCACTGCTTGGCTTGGCATCATCTCTGCTGCACACTGTACAGTATAGTAAACCTCCACACCACAGTTCTGATTTCCACTCTTTGGGTCTTAAGACTAACTCTGCAATAAAAGTAATCTCTCTCTGCAGTCCCTTCAACTCTGCTCCTTCAGTTATCGTCCCTTCTAGGTTTGCAGAGAGGAACATTTAATATAGCACAGCTCACCACAATAAATTAGCATCAGCCCCTGTAACTGCCGGTGCACATGTGTACAGCGTTTGTATTACATGGGTTGTGTTTCAGAGGGATAATTGCATTGTGTCTCTCCCCACCTGGACTCTGACACATGTTCAACAGCTCAGACGGACACGCCCAAACTAACACACTAACGTCAGACTGTCAGAGCACAGGAGGATTGAGGAATTGAGAGACTTTGTGCTTCCCTTGTCTTAGATGCTATGTGTCATTTCTCACATCCATGAATACACTTGTGCACTCACACATTCCTGAATGGACATGAACATGTAACAGTGACAGGATCTAGAGGGGTGGCATGGAGACTTTTAAGGGATGGCTAAGTGTGTGTGTGTGTGTGTGTGTGTGTGTGTGTGTGTGTGTGTGTGTGTGTGTGTGTATAAATTTAAGAAGACAGTATCGTTCGCAAGAGTTCGTGGAATAAGTAGTTCCCTCACAAATAAATATATACAGTCTTGTAGTTTTGCCTTTTTCTCGGTTTTCTAATCTCTTTTTTGATCCAAACCAAATGTTTTATGGTCATGATTCATCTTGTAGTTTTTATGGCTCGGTTCCAGACTGAAAACTCTATATGAGGATTTTCTAAAACATCAGTGGAGTGAATGAAGGGGAAATTCACTTCCGAAACTGGAGCTATTCAAAAAGTGGGCAGTCATGGTTCAGTTCTATGATAAAGGAGAATAAGGAACATTTCTGTCCTATTTGATTCCATACTTACCTCTGAACATCTGTTCTTTAGTACGAGCATGGGCAACCTTGGCTTTGACTGCAGGAATAAGTGCCTTTTTGACTCCAGCTACGACTGAATGCAATGGGCTTCTGTGGTAAATATTACAGAAAATCCCCTCCAATTTAAGATTTATGTACACTTACGAGCGCATTCATAGCACATGTAAGGAAGCAGCAAATGACAAAGACAGAACAAGAGGGAGAATAAGAGAGTGAGAGAGACACAAACAAGCAGTGATGTTTAAAAAAATGAGTGTAATAACAGTGGTTAAGGCCTGCTCTTTCATTGAGTAAATCTGGCCGGGGCTATTTCACACTGTAGGAATCTCCTGTCGACCAGATCAAAGGCTCGCTCCAGAGACAAGGCTTGTACAGAGCACAAGGAACAGGTGACAGCTCCAACACACACAGAGGCATTTACACACACACACACACACACACACACACACACACAAGCCCTTCACAAACACACACACACACACACACACACACACACACACACACACACACACACACACACACACACATATTTGGATGAACACACAGTGAGATCAGAAAAGCAGAGAGTGACAGCTCCTTTTGTGTCTGGATGAGCCTGTGGGGAAGTCTTTCTGAGGAACCCATACGTCTATCATCTGAGCTTCGAAAACCACTTAAAGAGAGTCAATACACACAAACACACACCATAAGTATGCAGCGGGTATGACAAAGTACATTCAGGCTTTACAAGTATGAGCGTGACATGTACCATATGAGTAGAACATTGATGAGACTAACACATGTATGGTGGACATTGAGCTACGAATGGTATAGGAAGCATGTGGGACTAGACGGCAGCCTTATGATGGATAGATCTAATATAGAGTGGGCCATATCCAGAGGGGGTGAACATAAGGCTATGTCATCACCGGCCCATCTCTCTCCATACCTTCCATCACTTTTCACTCCCTCCCATAAACAGCAGGATGGGGGATACTGTAACTCCCACACACAAGGACACACAAACACACACAACACACAAGGACACATACACTTGCAGGAAAACACACGGGGATTCAGGCATATGCGCACACAAACCGACTCGTTTAATTGCAGTAGTAGAGTCCAGACATGCACACAAATGCATGCATGCATATACACAATAACATTTTCACAAAGAGAAATTAATCCCGGGTGGTCTCAGACGCAGCAATGTTTCCACTTGAGAAAGCTCTGGTTTTGAAATCACGCGATCCAGCGATACAGACTGGGTTCAAACTGCATACATACACACACACACCCCCACACACACACATCTATAGAATGATTTCCATGGAATAATATAAAAGAGAAATGGATGCGTACAGTAGAGCATGGAGACAGTATATATTGACTGCAGGGCTTCTGGTATACACCAAACATCACACACACCCCATCCTCTCTCTCTGCTGTTCAGTCCCAGCCCGGATCAAGCGAGGATGCTGTTAGGACTGCCCCCTGAAAGTCAAAAGCTTCAAATAATCATTCGGAGATCCCTCAGATGGCTGAGATTCCAAAACTCAAGCAGTCTTTACCCCCTATTTATCAGTCAGTTTGCATTACAATAACAGAACAAAAACAGATAGAAATTGTTGTCAGTTTTTTGACGACACAAAGTCAAAATGCCAGGGCAGGGTTAAGGATGATTTTATTTATTTATTTATTTCTCATTATTCTAACTCACTAATTAATTATTCTGAGATAATAAGTCATTATTGTGCCATACTAAGTCATTATTTGGGTCAAGTTTCTCATCATAATGACATACAGGATCATCTGTTTTTGCATAATTTTGACAGAAATTGGCTTCCATATGTAGAGATGCAACATTTCACTTGATGCTGATATTACCTAATTAGAATCTCAACAAAATACACAAGACACATGAGAAAACGGTGAAATCAGTTTGGGAATTGTGGGCAGGGCATCAAAGTCACTGTGGCCACAGGACATGTAAATTCTTCAGGGGCATTAAGGCCAAATTGAGGGGGCACGGTGGCCATAGCCATCATGGTCAAAATTCCTGCCCTGATTAGAAATTATAAACATATTTTTATATGTGCTTGGAACTTTAGTGCCTATTAAACTTCAAATTAACTGTGATAGAAGCAGAGAAGGGTGATAGAAATAGAGTGCAGGTGACGCACTACAGCGGCTAACAGTGCTGCTGCAGTACAGAAGAGAAGCTCTGCAGTGGTATTTTATACAGTACTTGAACTACGTGCAGGAGGACGGTATACACTGATGTTTTCACATCACAGACACTGAAGAAAGGGATTACAACATGAGCCTTTTCTGGTAAAACGTACTCATGTAGGCTGATATAGGGTTTTAGTGCGCAGCACTTCACTGAAAAAAAGGGATTAATCATTGAATCTTTGTATTGAACTGCAGAATCTGTTTCGACTGACAGAATTCTGAGTCAGGCACAGCCCTGGATGCTGTATGTTTAACATGGGAAGGTCCCACCTTAAACATGACCATTATGGCCAATAGCTTTCGCTGTTTTCATAGAATATGAGAAGATTACACAGCACTATGACGGGCCAATTACGTCCTTCACTAAAACACACCTCTGTAGCAACAACTCTCTAATGATGATGGCTTAAACGTTTTCACCAATAGAGCCCTTTCAGCTGCTCTGGCTGTCACACACACACAAACATACTTTGCCGGTATACTTAAACACACACACACTCTCACACACACACATACACGGCCACAGATGCTGACGGAGTCAAATTGAATCCTTGTGTTAAGTGTATAGAGCATCCCCTCCATACCACAAAGAGCTGTCTGTGTTTGTGTGTGTGTGTGAATGTGTGCGTATGTGTATGGCATCCCCACGGACCAACTTCTGCAATCAGGTCAAGGATTGCTGAGTATTGGAAGCGAGGAAGAAAGAGAGGGAGACGATGGTGCCAGCCTTCCTCTCACATCTTCTCAACATCCTCTCTCCATCCCCCTCTCCACTCAAACCTGTGTCACCTCTGACCCAGCTCCAATTCACTACTGTCATTATGCAATTAACACCAATTAAGTCATTTGGCTGTAAGAATGTGTGTGTGCGTGTGTGTGTGCGTCTGCATGTATGTACATGCATGCTTGTGTGAGCGTTAGATGTGTGTGTGCACGCATGATAGGGCAATTACAGCAGCACAAGGGAGCCTTTTGGAAGCGGAGAGCACTGCAATCAACCAATCAGCCTTCAGATGGCTTTGACATGAAAAGAGAGCGTGGCCCCTGCTAACCCTGGGGGTCAGCCCCAATTTACTCTATTTACCCACTCAGGAATGACTCTCTGTGTGTGAAGATGGAGACACAGGGAGGGAGGGAGAGGGAATGATGAATAGGTATGGAAATATCTAAGTAGGTGAGTAGGAGCGAAGTAGAAAAATGGGGCGAAGGGAAGGAAGGGAGGGAGCGGAGGGATGAGAAGCCTGGGGGTTGTTGGACAGGTGAATTGTAGTGGGTGGGAGGGTGGGGGAGTTGAGTTGAGAGAAGGGGATGTGGGGAGAGGCCTTCAGGTTGTGTTTGCGAAGCTAAAAGGCCAGCAGTTGGAGCCCATTTGCTAACAATTTCCCCTCTGAGAGTGGCTCTCCATACACACACACACACACACACACACACACACACACACACACACACACACACACACACACACACACTTTTTCTATTCTGCAGAGCACAGATGAGGAATGACAACTTTTCACTTGGCTGGACCTGCTAAACAGTGAGATGCTCTATCATGATAATAGGGCTGTTTCTGCTAAACAAAATGTAAAAAAAATTACTAATACAACAGCAAGGGATTATTACATTACGGCAGTTTCTGTCAGATGTTTGGATCCACCCGGTTTATAAAACCAAACTTTTACATGTTTTGTATGTTTTATCCCATTAACCTCAAATTCTATATACAAATACAAATCGTGTTTATATTACAACTGAACATTTTCCAGAGCATATCCTTCATTTTGTGATTGATTGTTTATATTACGGGCAGCCATGTGATATGAATTTTGTATGGAAATTAACATGAGACAGGTAATCCTTTTGTGAACAACATTTTTCCTTTGTTTGTTTGTTTTTTTGGCAAGTTGCGTTAATGATTGTAATGCATTTGGATGCAGCGGCCATTTAGGAAATTCTAATTGGTGATGCATTCGAGAGCTCTCCAACAACAAAGACTCAGCTGCCAATAAGGTTTGAATTCATGTGCTATGCTGTCAGAATATTAAACTCAGAAGACAAACAATAAACACACAGAGTCTCTGAAAGTTTAATGCAAATGTGCCTGTTTCTCCCAACAAATAAAGGTTGTTGCTTGGCAACCAGCGCTGCCATGTCAGAGCGTTCTGGAATGTCCCAACTAGAGGGGCCTTTGAAACACACAAAGTTATTGCATGACCATTAGGGCTGGAGCTATTGATTATTTTCATATGTCGATTAATCTGTCAATTATTTTCTCAGTTACTCAATTCATTGTTTGGTCTATAAAATGGAGAAAAATGTTGATCGGTGATTCCCAAAGCACATAATGATGTTATTGTCAATGTCATTCTTTTTTGTCACAGTAAAGAAACCAAAAAATATTCACATTTAAAAAGGCTGGGATCAGAGAATTGTGACTTTTTTCCCATAAATTACACAGAATAGTTAGCAATTTAATAGTTGACAATTGTTTAATAAAAAATAGTTGCAGCTTTAATTACCATGCGACAATTATGCAACCTTGAGAACAAGTAGTGGGTGCATAAATAATCAATTTATGTTTGTCTCAAATGCCCTATTTTGAGACTTGTGAAAAAAATAGTGGAAAGTATAAACAAAAACAGTGAAAACTATGTACAGTAAGGAAATAATTTTTTCTATCGTGTCTATCCAGAGTGACATAAATACTTCAAATTTATGGTTAACATAATTTTTTAACATATTTTGTACATGTTCATTCTAATGTCCATCCATGTATTTAAAGTTGGGTTCTCCTGCAATATCCATTTCTTAGTAAGAACCCTTTTAACAGCTACCAGCAATATATTATATTATTATAAATATTTAGCACTGCTGCCTCACAGCAAGGAGGTCCTGAGTTTGAATCCCCCAGCTGGCTGGGGCAGGGCCTTTCTGTGTGGAGTTTGCATGTTCTCCCTGTGTCTGCGTGGGTTCTCTCCGGGTTCTCCAGCTTCCTCCCACAGTCCAAACACATGCATGCTAGGTTAATTGGTGACTCTAAATTGTGTGAATGTGAGTGTGAGTGGTTGTCTGTCTCTATGTGTCAGCCCTGTGATGAACTGGCGACTTGTCCAGGGTGAACCCCGCCTCTCGCCCAATGTAGGCTCCAGCCCCCCGTGACTCTTTGGGAATAAGCGGTTACAGAAAATGGATGGATGGATTTATCTCTGTTAAAAAGAAAGTTTCCCCTTGCCTCAGCCAGCTCAGTGCCTGCTCTTGGTGGGAAGAGTTAATAGTATGGTCTAGGCCTGCTATATGAAAATTGCCATAGGATGCCTTTGTTATAATTTGGAACCATACACATAAAAGTGAACTAACTTGAACTGAAAAATGTGTGTTTTCTAGTTTCTAGGATTAAAACTGCAAAACCACTATGGTTCTGCAACAGCTGGATTTCCACAGTCCACAGCCAAAGAAAGTCCTCTGTCCTCAAATTTGACTACTTCACCTGTATTGATGTTACTATGTAAAAAGTCACTGTTTGTGTAGCTCTCCCTCCCAGAACTAACCAACCTGCTGATCAATAGCCCAGCTGTGAGGTCTGGTGCCAGGGCTGGACTGCAGAGCAGTGAGCAAAGCACAACAGGACCAGTCAGCCCCTCATCACACCAAACAACCTCCTGGCTACAGAACAAGGGAAGGCAGAAAAACCAGAAACAGGCCGAGAAACTTAAAGAGAAAAGAAAAGAGAAGTAAACACAGATGCTCAGCATTTCCAGTGCTCCTGGTCAATAATATCACATATCTAACGGGAGGGACGCAGGTTATTCTATATCTATTGTGTGTGTGTGTGTGTGTGTGTATGTGTGTGCGTATCAGAGGAAAGCTGTCCTGCTCCAGGGGTCTTAGATGTGGACTGTAATCAGGACCACATGACTCTACCACAGGAAGTCCTCCAGCAAAGGACAGGAAGCAGGAACACAAGGACCACATCATTAGTCTCGCTATAGTCCCGAATCCCACAGCCAATAGGAGCCTTGGACACGGTAGGAATGGGCGTGGCTGCTGGTGTGTCCACGAGTGTGCGAAAATGCTATACATTTGTATTTGTGTGTGTGGAGCCTCCAGGCTGGTATTAATGACTTATTTGTTTACTGAGTGTAATGAGTCCAGGTTGTGTGTGTTTAGGAGAGTCAGAGCAAAAGTCTGGAGCAGGGTTGGGCCTGCAGCCAGAATACTAACACTAAGTAACTACAACACACACACACACGCACAGACACACACAGATCCCCAGACAGTGAAGACAAATGAGAAACAAATGGTTCCATTGTATGCTATATACCTTGTCTCCCATTCTCTCTGTCTTGTGATGGTGCAGTGAGAGAGCAGTTTTGAAAATGGTCTGTCCAAATATCCTCCACCCCAGACACACATACACACACCTCTCCCACCAACAGCCCTCCCACCACATTCTCACCGCCCCTTCCTCCTCTGTTCTGCAACCCATCAAGACTAAAGAGGCTAATTTCTGTCGATGGCTTACAGGTGGCCGGTGCAAGGTGAACCACATCCACTCTGCTGGCCGGCTCACAGACAGACACACACACACACACACACACACGTACACACACACACACACCCACCAACACTGAAAAAAAAATTCATGCCTCTAACCAAACCCTTTTATAAACCCAATGCTAAACATCAAAGGGAGAAACACCTTAACACACCTCAAAGGCACCAGAGACACACAGTTACGCATATGTGCAAACACACACATGCGCACATTAAAACATCCAAACTCGAACATATGCACACTCGTAAACTTTAAAGCATGAAGGATTTCCAACAAATGGTTTGAGGGTCAATCCTAGGCCTGCGACTATCTCATGTTTCCAAACAGGGGAAAGCCTTCCAGTGCTTTCATAAAAATCTTGTAACTGTTAGAAACGTTCATGTTCAAGTTCCTCAAAGACCTTTGCGGCACTGTTGCAAAAAAAAAATTTATCAGCATCAATCTGACAATGAGACTTTGCATCTTATCTCTTATCCTGGAAAGCTGCCTTTTGGAAAAGAGAAATTCTTCAGCTGACAGCAACAATCTAGCGAGTGTGAGGCGACTGTTACAAATGACAGCAATATTATGTGGAATGAGGTTCGCTCCAGCTCTAAGCTTTGTGTAATTCAGTTCCCACAATTTGCCCATTATCTCTGAAATTTCAGCATTCTTCCAACTTAGCACATGTCACCTTCAATATCCGTGTGCTAAATCAGCCAGAGTATATCGTGATACAGAGACTTAACACACACAAGTGCACACAATCCTCAATGTTTCTGAGCTTCAATGATATTTTGTGAAAAAAAAAATCAACATTCATTAGAGCAGAAAAGTCTTCTAGACAGGTGACCTAGTGCAATGTTTGGTTAAATTTCTCAGGTTATTGGTTTAATGCTGCATGTTTTTGATCATTCACTCCCTCCCACACAAGATCCACATTCTTGGATATCCATCTGTCTTTTTCAGTCATCTTATGAAGGTTAAGAAAGACGCTGCCAAATTACAAGACCGGGCTCAAACTCTTACATTCGTTCCAACCAGCAGACATGTGTGTGTGTGTGTGTGTGTGTGTTGTGTATGCATGAATGTGTGTGTGTGTACTTCTGCACATGTAGATTGGATTGCAGCTCTTTGAAGCCATGCCCTTGCCTTCATTAAACACAGTCCTAGAGACTGGAACAGCTTTGTGGGAATGTGTCGATAGCTCACACAGACACACACACACAGACACACACACACACACACACACACACACACACACACACACACACGCACACAATGCAGTGCCAGTAAAAATGACCAGCTCTCTTTGAAGCCTGTGTCACTGTGCAAAGTGATAAGATGAAAGCTGATCATCCCCCTCAAAGAATCTTGCAAAGCCTCAAGTGAACACTGTGCCGACAAGCCTGCACCTAGGCCAGGAGGGCCTGCCGGGTGCCAAGCTAACTGCTACATGCCACACTTATCAGCTGCTATCTGATTGGACAGCGATTGTGAGCTGCCACTTGGCAATTATAGATTAAAAATGGACAAGCTCTTCTGACAAAAAAGGTCCTTTGAAGTTCAGTGGTGCACATGGACACCAGACCAAACCTTAACAAATGGATAAATGGGTGAGATTGAAAGAATCATTGTAGACAAATATACTTATTTGTGCATATTTGTTTGTGTATGTGCATGTTTTTTTTTTTTTGGCATATCATAACTCTGGCACAGTGCTTTCCTCACTTCTCGAATGAAAGCGTGTAAGTTGCATTTTTTGCTTGCACCTCTCACAAACAGAAACGCTCTCATTTTAATCAATGCAGCTGTGTGCATGCAGGATCATGTCTCAGATGCATTGGCAACACGACCTGGAGCATTTATTTATGCTTCAAGCCTATTTTTTGACAAGACGTGTAATCACAAAGTTAACGTCCAATGAAAAGGCATTGAATTAATTAATTTATCTACATTTTGCAACTTAAGTGGAGCAGAGTGCTCCTGAGCCAGAGAGCAGTTCACTCTGCTCTGGTTTTCAATTCCATAGACGTCCTTTCCCATCAGCTGGGAAGAAACGCACAGAAACCTTTTTAACTTCTTCTGCAGCATTTATTCATGAGCAAACTGTAACCTTCACTGTACATTTACTACCACAAGACAAGTTCACTGAAAAAAAACTTTCCTTCTGCTTTGATCACCAACACCTGTTATGCCATTAAACAAATATGATTACTCCTGCTATGTGATATCAACAGCTTGGATAACAGTCATGTATCACAAATCCCAAAGCTCTTCCTCACTACTGCTCTCAGTATGATCAGGTTGGATGGGATGCCCTGTTGTACCACAGACTTAATCGTTAGCATCGTTAGGCTGCTTCTTCTTAACTATGACTCTACATCAAACAAAACATAAGCAATTATTATTGTTGTCTTCCCAGGACTTTCTACTAACTGTCCCAAAAGTTCATGCTGAACTGAGAAAAGGGCATTTAAGTATGCTGTTCCCTCAGCTTGAAAAATCACCTAAATCTTAGGGAGCTGATTTCAATGGACACTTTTAAAATGATTAAATTACTTGTAAACAGGTTCATCTGGATTTAGATATTCTGAATGTTGAAGAATGTTTTGATAACTTGCAATTATGTAATGTGTTCTTTATTTTCATTTTCTGTTCTTTTGTCTTAAATCTACAAACTGTGTTATCTGTGCTGCTCTTGTCCAGGACACTTTTGAAAAGGAGATTTTTAATGTCAACAAGTCTTTTACTCCTGATTACTAAAAATAAATACAAATCAAACATGTTTTAAATAAGAGAGTGAGATGCAGAGATCTGATACGAAGGTAAAACGCATGCTTTCGGACGTACCAACTATCAACACCAGCTGGCTGAGACAGGAACGCATTCGGTCCAACATGATCCGATTATTGGTGACACCCAAATTTTACTACCACCTGCACAACAATCATAATACATGTTACCGTTTTTCAAGAATGCCCAGGAAGCCAGAAGAGTCTGACACCAGAGAGCACCATCCTGGTTCTCACACACATTCACAAAAATGAGAAACAGGAAAGAGAGAGGACAAAAACTATTGGGAGACGGAAAGAGACATAAGAGAAAAAAAGAAATGATACAGTGAAAGTAAGAAGGGGTAATCCCTGTTCCCTCCCTGTGGAGGTGTGCAGGCAGTGATGGAATGGCCTGCTCACACGCATTTAAACAGGGGCTTATCCCAGCACTTTGATACACCTCGCTATAATTGCCCGTGTACATTTCTGTACGTATGTTTAGAGTGTATGTGCGTGTATGTGTCTGCGTAAGTGTACAATGTTGTCTTGTCTGTCAATCTTGCTCATTATGCTTAATCCCTGGGATGACACTCTCAATCCTCTCTGTCAACCTGGGCCTTTGCAGCGGCACTCAGGCGAGGAACTGGGTTTAGCACTTGCTCACTCTCTCTGCACACATACACAAACACATGCACACATACGCACGTACGCACTTGTCAGGTAACACCAAAGCGGATCACAAAGAGAAGAAAGCATTTTTGCTTGGCAAGAAAAGCAAACAACTATCCCACATCTGTATACATGTGTGAGAATGTAACGGAGAAGGGGGGTGAAGGAGCAAGAGAGAAAGAAAGAGAAAGAGAGAAAGACACACACAATCATGCACACACACGCACATTCACACACATGCACTTCAGACACAAAGAAAGAGGAAATCAAGCAACAGTTCCTGTGTTTGGAAATTCAAAACTGCCACAAAGCGATGATAGACAATGAGTACAAGGAGGCTTACGCTGATCACTGAATAGCAACACAGTTTAAAACCCATAGAAATATGTTTAGCTACTCATTACTCTCTGTTGACCCCCCTCTTTTGCTTCCCATCTCTCCCCCATTCTTCTTCTCTTTCCTCTCTTCATCTCACCCCCCCCCGATTTTTCTCTCCACCAAAAGGGAATCCGAGAAATGTCCACAAAACATCTTTCACCAGTTGTTAATACTGTTTCTGCTTTGCCATGATAAAGTCACGGTATGTTGCCTCATTCCACCCCTCCACCCACCCACACACAGAAACACACACAGAAACACACACACACACACACATACACACTCACATGGATATACAACAAAGGTGGACCTCATGCAGGTATATAAACATGCACTTGCATGAAGTTATTTCATAGTGTGAGGTAGGGATGTGTGCAATTCGTCAACTAAACAATTAACTGTTGCCTCTAAGATGTTACACAGCTGCCTGCAGCCCTGGCAGAGGCTCTAATGCCCTATTGGTTAGATTAGGGTGACCAGATTTCTAAAATACAAAACAAATATTTCCAGTTTGGCTGTCAACATATCATTAATGTCCAAATGAGAAAGGGGGACAGTTGTAGTGTTATGTATTTTTTTACCCTGCTAACTGTACTGTAATAAACTACAGTGCAGGCTGACTGATACAAGTGGTTACTGACTAGTAACTTTGTAAATTCTGTGGTGGGTGAAACTATGGTAAAAAAAATAAATAAAAAAAAATAGTCAAACCACAACTGTTCAATAGTGCATTTAATTATTTTTTATGTACAAGATTGTTTTCCACAGCAGTTTTCTCTAAAACTAGCCCAAGCAAGTAATTCTTAGTCGAAGAAGAATGATATGAAGCTGCTATAGCAAGCAGCTACCTCTGATAGCCAAAGCAAGGACAACACATTTGAGACCTCAACCAGTAGGTTATATGTTGCCCAGTCTTTCTTGCTACATAAAATATTATTTCACTTTGTTGTCTGTTTTTAACACACAGTAAAAAACTGAGACATTTCTGGGGGTCAGCTCGTTGCCCTAGCCCAGACAGCCCACACGTAACAGGCACAAGCGCAGGCATGTAGACACTAACATGCAAGGAGAGCAGGCTGTTGGTGCTAGCACAGCTAAAATTAGCCACACTGTGTGATGCTGTGATCCTGCTCGGTCTGAAAATAAAATGCATTCAGTGAGCTGTTGTCATGTTTTGTGGTATAATGTGTAACGCTGATGATGCAGGGCACAAAGTGCCACACATTTCATCTACGCTTGAAATACGATTTGGTTGTTGGAGAATGTGATTAATAGCTTTCAAATGGCTTTTTTTATACAAAATATTTTTCAGACAATGTTTAAACTAACTGATTAATAAATTGTGCTCAGTTTTGACTTTGAGTGTTTTCTTGCCTTCAGACTTGTCGACTAGTTTAAATTAAATTTTTCCTTTAATCAACAGGAAACTCCCTAGCGAGAGGATTGACACACAGAAAACTAAAATTTCTGAATCTCTTTCTGCTTCATCCAAAATACACAAAATTTAATCAGTCCCTCCCCTCACTTTCTGACATCAGATGATAATGTGTGTGCGTGTGTGTGCGCAGTGGTAGGGCTGACTGAGCTGACATAGCAGCTGACATCACTGATAAAACTTCTGGCCTGTGATCTTGGTGTGTGTGTGGTTCTAGACTCACCAGTTGGCAGCAACTACTCAGATCTGGCAACCCCCCTTTAGCTGATCTGGCAATTATTGGCCCCTGCTGACCCCTGATATTCAGGAGGAAATATGCTCTCAGTAGGTGGTGAGAGTGTGTGTGTGTGTGTGTGTGTGTGCTACACTTGAAACCTTCCCACAATATCAATGAGGCCTATCAGTATGAACATGATGCTGACCAGTGTATTTGAACTTTATTGGCGCACAGAGGCAGTATTTTGCAAAGCCTTTTTAACAGCCAGAGTTATTCTAATTGCCATTTTGAGTAAACGGAACGGGGATAAAGGGCAGA
Organism: Lutjanus erythropterus; assembly: GCF_056507025.1. Taxonomy (NCBI): domain Eukaryota; kingdom Metazoa; phylum Chordata; class Actinopteri; order Lutjaniformes; family Lutjanidae; genus Lutjanus; species Lutjanus erythropterus. Next base: position 21,822,049 of record NC_139322.1, read on the forward strand.
GAGGAACAAACTTGGGCAAGAAAAGAGACAAAAAAAAAGCATGCATTTGTGCAGGGCTTGTTTCCAAGTTCAAAGGGACGGGACTTGTCTTTATGTGTAAATGTGTAAAATGCAAGGGAGTTATTCCTTTGAACGTGCACAGAACACACACACAAACACACATGCGTTCATGCAGACAAACATACACACAAACAAATTATAGCTAAGCCTAGTTATTACCTAAGCAAACAGAGTTAGTCTGAATGGTATGCCTGCTGTGAGACACACCAGTTCCAGACACAAAGCCTTGCGTTACAAGAGGGAAACAGACACACACAAAACGCACACACTTTACACACAAACACTGTGTGAGAGAAATAGCTATGTGTATATGTAATTAGAAGGCAAAAACAAAGCAAACACATGTTTGGGTCTTGTTCTCTGGCCTGCACTTCACTTCATTTGCACTGCGGTGCAGAAGGTTCTGCTAAGCCATTGTTTTTGGTGCTGCTAAACACATGGTGTCTTGCTGGAGTAGCAGAATGTTGAAGCTGGCCATGGATGAACACGCGTGTGTGTGTGTGTGTGTGTGTGTGTGTGCGTGTGTGAGTATAGTTGGCTGGGGAATATTATTAGCATAGAACAATAAATAGTGCAAATATAGGTTTTATGGAGCAGTGATTGTTTAGACTTTATTCCCAAAAGATTTTTGGTTTTCTTTTGTGTTGACCCCAATATAAGTATACGCAAAAGGGCACATGCTTACACATGCACACATGTTGTTTGGCAGCAGACAAGCTTTATTGGTTAGGAGCTCTTGCTAATTAGGAGCTATGCTGCACAGCTAAGAGGTATTTGTCACATTTTGGCAGTGTTGTGAAAAGTACCCAAAAGTCACCCTTGAGTAAAAGTTAATGCTATCTAATACTAAAATATTACTTTAGTTGAGGCAAAAGTCACCCATACAAATGCTACTTGAGTAAAAGTCTTAAAGTATGTGCTATCATATACATTTAAGTATCAAAAGTAATAAATGTACATAAAATCACAATGAAATGATTGGTGGGCTGCATATTGCTTTTGTGTTTCCTATAAAACCGACAGCTAGGGAGGGGCTTGTCACAGACATGGATTGGTGTTTACAGTGGTGCTAGCCAATAGCACTGTGTGTTATGGTACATGAAATGCCATTAGCCATGGCTGACTGAGCTTATGTAAGTTAGCCGACTTACTTTAGTAACAAGTGAAGCTATCTTCCCACCAGATAACTCTGCAAAAGACCTCAGTAGTTCTACTGAGGTTGTTTGCAGAGTTATCTGGTCATACTGGATCATACTGGAAAAATATCTTCTGGTTTCTAAACCAGAAAATATTTTTCCAGTGTGATCCAGTTTCACCAAAATCAGTGAATAAATTTATAAAGTTGTGTTTTTGTAAAGTGAGGACCAGCCCTGAGCAAAACTTCAGTCTGCTCTGGAGCATGAACATGTTCTACTTTGCTCTGGCAGCTTCATAAGTGAGAAAATGTTTCATTAGACGAAAATTTAGTAATGCCCCTGAGTACTGGATGAGTCACCAACAGTTCAAAGACAAACTCTGAAACAACATTAAAAATACCCCAAAATATCTACAAGACAACTTTTTTTCCCCAGTGTTGGCCTGACACTGGCATATAGACATATAAAAATACATGTGTAGGAACACCTTATCATACAGTTTATCACAACCATTCAAAATCAACACATTTTGAGTTGCATTGGACAGGAAGCATGAAAACCTATAATCTAAAATGTAACTAGTAACTAAAGCGGTCAGATAAAAGCAGTGAAATACAATATTTGCATCTGAGGTGTAGTGGTTTTGAAGAATAAAACAATATAAATAGTCAAAGTACAAGTACCACAAATTTATACTTAAGCACATTACTTGGGTAAATATATTTAGCCCGTTCACAAATTCTTCTTCTGAAATATATTCGAAGAAAATACAAACACATAATTCAGATAACTTTAAGCTTACATTATCAGTCACAAATATCCTTCTAATGAAACCAGTGTCAAACTCAGTATTAAAAATTTCTTCAACACAGTTCTGAATCACCTGTTATTGAGTATTAGCTGAATAATCAGTCATGCACAGCCATCGTTCATAGAGAGAGATTAAAAGAGAGGGAGGGGTTGGAGAGAAAGAATGCGACTGAGAGGGACGAAGGCTGAGAAATCAAATTGAGACGCAGAAGAGAAAGACAGATTGCGTCCGCTCTGGTATGCCATCTTTACGATCTGTCTGTGAGAGAGCTAGTGAAATTGAACTCAGGTGTAGTGTGATCCCGAAAAAGCCATTTCCCCATTAGGGCTACGGAATCTCACATAAACAAATTACACAAATACTTTCTCTATAAAGCAGAGGGTGAGTTTTCTCTAACTGTGCAGTGAAACCCGAGCGGGGCCTTGTTTATGTGTGTGACAGAGTGTTTACATTGTCCTCCGCTCCCATCCCTTCAGATGGGGAGAACGCCAGGCCTCCGACAGCTCCACTCCTGTCACACTACCTGTCTGTCTTTTTTGGGATTTCTGTTATGGAGAACATGTGCTGGGTCCATACATGTTTGTGTGTGTGTGTGTGTGTGTGTGTGTGTGTGAGTATGTGAGTGGGGAATGCCAACCAGTGCTCTGTCCTCATTACAACCAGCTTAACCACTCAAGAGTGATGAGTTCAAGGATGGAAGAAAAGGTAGAAAGCCAAGAAAGGGAGAAAAAAACAATGACTAATGGCCATGACTCTGGACTGCCTGTGATTGTGACTCTCTCTGCTATGTAACATCAAAAACTTATCACAAACCTTTCTTTGTCTTTTTAACTAATCATTAATTTATCCAGTAAGTGTACTAATGCAGGCAACACCTCACCTCACCCAGCTGTATTGTTCTACCTGGTAGCTGACTAAAGCTGCAGTCACACTAAATACACAAAATACATTTCATTGACTTCTTGTTAGAGACATTTCTTTGTGTTGCATTTTAGGGTTAATTATTTTCTCAAAATCAGCTCATTTATAGAGATGGTTTTCTTTTGACTGATGAATTGATGATACATTTCTGAAAAATGTATGTTCTGAACAATTACTTTTATATATTGTGATTAATTGTGATTAATCAGATGGTGACTGTCTGTGATAGAAGGAACGGGTGGGACTGAGTCTCGTTTTTGTTTCTTAACCAAACATTTGTATAAACATATGTAGAATGGGTACTGCTTATGTCCACAAGGCATGAGCCTGGAGGGGATCATGAGATCACTTGTGTGTGTGTGTGTGTGTGTGTGTGTGTGTGTGTGTGTGTGTGTGTGTGTGTGTGTCTGAGTGTGTGTGTGAGTGACCAGTGGCCCTGAAGCTTGTCCACAGCTAATTTTGCATACTACTGGAATGACCAGCCTTTTTTGTGCACATTCATGACTGTATGCTGAAGAAGGTCTGTGATTCAAAATTTTGAAAAACCCTGAAATACCTTTTTTCACAGCCTCATGCCGGTGACAGCTGTGGCCAGAGGCATTATGTTTTTAGGTCATCCCATTCTTGTGAATGTGATATCTCAAAACTGCCTTGAGCGACTGCCTTCAAACTCCGCACAAATGTCCTGGTGCTCAAAGGTCACTGTGATCTTGAAATTTCCAACCAATGTCTATTACGATTCTATAAGCACTGGAGAGTAACTATATACACGTAACTAGTTACATGTAATTAGATTACAAAATACAAGTAGTTGAAATCTTTTATAGTTACTGAGAAAAATTATATAACTAAATTAGTTAATAATCAAAATGTTGGTGATTACAAAAGGATTACATCAAATATTATTTTTAGGCTGCTCTTCTCATTTTAAACTGTGCCACCTTAACAGGGTTCTTCCCCTTGACCCACATCTTAAACAGTCCAACTCACAACTCTTGTAGTTCAGTTATTTTGTAACTTCAGTCTTCTGTCCTGCTGCATTGCATTTTCCCATGAGATTCTCTTTACAAAAAGTTGCTGTGCTGCCAAGGTAAAGAAATAAATAGGTTAGCATTGTTTTGCTGCCTTTTATTTGTACTAGTACTGTTGACAGTTTCCAATCTTTTGTAGCTGTGATATCCGTATGACTTTGTTCCTTTTTGGAGTAGATTTCTTTGTATTGGCTTCTTTGGATTTGGATTCTTGCATATGACTGTCCAAATATTAATCCGTACAATCCTTTTCTTGTATTGTAAGTTGATGTTCAGAGCCTTTATAAAACTGTCCAACACTTCTTCATCAAATCCTCAGATGCTTGTTGAACCTCATGATAGTATTTCCAGTGTGGCTAAACAACCCAATCTTGTGGACTGATTCCACCTTGTTAGCAAGAAAGTCAAAGATCCAAGCGATTTCAGAAAGAGGGTGAGGTTGACCTTTCATTCAGGAGGTACAGATTTTTGCCTTTTCATGTTTGCATAACTGCACAGTGAATGAAAACAAGCACCATCTGCTTGGCTGCCAGTGAGTACAAGGGCAGGGTAAATAAAAAGTTTGATAAAAAACATGGATCAATTTCAACTTCTGGAATGCTAATGTTAACTGGCTAGCTTGTGCTTGCAATCCTGCCCACACTATATCCTGTTCCGCCCGCTGTTTGCCACAGCAAGCAAGTAAATTCCACCTTGCCAGTTCTGGTCTGACCGCGGCATAATACAACTGCAGCTTTCGAATGTTGGCCACTGAGCAGTAACACTAGAGCTCAAGCAGAACACATCTAACCAGCCAAGTCTTCCCAAGGAGACTGAGGATTCAATCCAGCAACCTTAAAGTCACAATACCCTTTCTCTACCCTTATGTTTGATCATCAGCTGACAGAAACAATATGTAAATGTATTCAAATCATCGAACACAGTGAGCTTGCAATGCTCCAATACAAACCTCAGTGACCCGACCTGATTCATAATCCTGACACCTAGAAGTGCACAGTAAACTGTGATGCTGTTTGAGATCAGTAGGAGGAGGACCACCCAGCAGTGGAGGTAATCCCATAGCTGCAGGGTTGAAGCCTTGCTGCGTACACACTCTGACAGGCTCGGCCACTCCTGGATAGGATATTAGAGTGGAGCGAAAGTACAATGGCACCTATTGATGACTGGTGTTAGGTTTTATCCTGCCATGCTCTACTCTGCTTTTGGTGAGAAAGAAAAATCAAGCAAGTCTCTCTTTGCTCAGGTACACCTCTCTCCCACCCTCTGCCAGCTGGTGTACAGTTCAACATAGTTTTAATTACAATTACAGATGATAGTGTTTTTAAAGACCAAGTTGGCTGTCACAGGAAGGTTACTGCGGTTCCACTGAGACGTCCGATACCAAAAGTTAATATCTTTTTCATCACTTCTAGGTCTTTTCCTGTCAATGGAGCGTAGTATCAATGAAATACTACAGGCAGCATTATACTTTTGCGTGAATTCATCATAATCAAACCATCAGTCCATCAATAGTCAAACAGACAGACAAAAAGCATCAGTTAAACGTGACAAAGTGCAAGTGAGCGCTGACATGACTGACACTGGGAATAAAACCATAATACTAATGGTGACATTAGAGGTTGATGGAAACTTCATCACACAGCCACCAGAACACCCAAAAAAAGGGAATTAAAGAAAACAAGAATAGCTTGTCAATATTTCTCAAAGATTTTGGCATTGGTACAGAAATTCAGGTATCATATTTGTCATCCATAGGTCCAACCTCACTACTCATTAAGGTTAAATACTTTTTTCATTACCATGTGTTTAAAATGACACCACATCATTTAATTGCAATATCCGAAGTACCAAAGCTAAGAAAGCTAGCAAACCAAAGCATCTGAGACCTCAGTTAAGTTTGTCTTCATTGTCCTGCCTGAAATTTGGCTTACAGCAAAAAAAAAGACATTGTTCAGTGACTTTTTCCATACCATCACTGTGTGCAGGTTGTTAATAAAAAAGAAAATAAATCCTACTTTGTGTGCCTTGAACATTTCTTTCTCTTTCAAAAGAGGTATCGTGTATTGTTTTATGGAGTTGGGGATCATTTCCAATGCAGTTACAGGGCCGCATGCCCAATCAGTCTTGCCAGCTTGGGCATCAATTTCATATTAATACAGTTTCAGCAAAAAGCTGCTCTGCACTTGTGAAACAAACTGTGCAACAGGAAATTAAGTTCTTCCTTGTGTAGTATGGTGGCTATGTCAGACATAACTGTCCAGTCGGAGAATGTGGGGTATGTAAATTACGTGCTCAATGCAACACACCCATAGAGCTATAAGAGAGGACAGAGTCTCTCTACTACTTTGTATCTGTATGAGTGAACGCAACGTAAATCAACACAACAACTCGGTTTTGAGAAAGCGCACTGTAATTGACCACTTAGCACCTAAGGTTACTGTGGGCAACCATCTCCACTTTGAGCCTCGCTGGATTGGCAGAAACACAGAGCAGCCCACTGCTGGTTCTGCTTTAGCCCGTCAAACACACTCACATCAAACACACAGCCGCCGGCACTCTGTGAGATATAAAGATGGAGAGAGAGCGAAGAAAAGAAACAGAAAGAAATGGAGATGGAGGGAGTGACAGAGATGCACTGATTCAAAGCAACCCCCAAAGTCGAAGCCTGGGGATAAACAACCAATCAGAGGAGAATCGCTGTCTAGCCCAATCAGAACACATTCCAATGAGAATCCTCTCCAGACCCAACCAACTAACCCCCAGAGGTATGCACAAAAATTACGACACATACACACAACGTGACCTAGATACACAGCAGCATCTTAACTAAGGTCCTGACAATGTCTGGCCTCAACACGACTTAAACCCAGAGAGTCTGTATTCAATCTAGCCTCAGTCTCAATCCCTCCTCTCTACTGTAACTGTTCATCTTTTTGTCTGTCCTGGCAGCACTAGTGCAAACACTGCTGAATACATATGAGTGTGTGTGTGTGTGTGTGTGTGTGTGTGTGTGTGTGTGTGTGTGTGTGCGCGCGCACACACAGTCACAGAGGGTGCATTCTTAAAATTAAACTGCTAACTAGAACTGTGTAGGGTTCTTTGGTTCTTTGCTTTGTCTTACAAAAACTCTTTTTGGTTCCTGGTAGCACTGTTTTATTGCCTGGAGAACTCAGAACCCTTTCTGGGGATTCTATCGTTAACTGTTTCCACTTTCTTAGGGTGAAGAACTCTTTCCTGTGAAAACAACTGTTAATGGAACCTATAGTCTTGTAAAGGATGCTTGTTCAAAAAAGGCTTCTTCAGAAGCAAATGCTTCTGGGTAAAACCTCCGCCCTTTAGGAAGAACCCTTTTGGACCCCTTATTTCTAAGAGTGCGTGTCCCTGTATGTGCTTTAGCATGTGTGTGGGGGGGCCCATGATTCCATTGCAGACAGATGGGATTGGTGTCTGGGCTCATTCCTGGCATGGATACCCTTGTGTCGGAGAGAAGAGCAAGGAGGATAGTTGCGGGATGCGGGACAAAAGGACGTCAGTGTGTGTCTGTATGTGCGCCTGTACAGTACATAATGTGTGTGTGTGTGTGTGTGTGTGTGTGTGTGTGTGTGCATGACTGTGTGTCTCACTTTGAGGAGATACACCTCCTTTGGTCTGGAGTAAAAAGAATACAACATGCTAAGAAATAAGGGTGCAGGGATTTTTGTGTGTGAGACAAACAAGTTTGTGCTTGTCTGCTTACAGTTTGTGTGTGTGTGTGTGTGTGTGTGTGTGTGCGTGCAGTTGTGTCTCTGCCAGTGTGTGTACACGGTTGCATGAGAGTGTGTGGTTGTATAGATCCCCTTTTGGCAGCGGCAGTGTAAGCTGAGGAGGGTCTTACATGGGCTTTAATCCTGTGCTGAATGTCATCGTACAAGTGTGGCTTTTCCATGGGCCCAGATAAGAGAGACAGAAAGAGACGGAGAGGGAGCGCCGCTGCACATGTGTACGTTGTACGCATGTAAGTGTAAGTGCATACATGTATGGGAGAGACACCTTTGTAAAGTAGTCTGACCCATCGGTTTGATGAAGGATTATAGCAGTGACATACAGAAAGCTGTGAAGGACAGACAGAGCAGCTACAGCACTAATCTGCTTGTCTGAGCTGATCTAGTGACAGAGAGAGAAAGAGGCCATACTGGCATCCAACTCTAAGGTTTCACTGGAAAACACAACCTGGCTGAAAACACACCACTCAACCCAACAAGCTGAGCTGTGTTGGACTAACTTTCTGTCAGGCTGGGGGTTTATACACTTTTTTTTTTTCAGAGTGGGGCCCGAATGAGAAGTTTATTCTGTAGCCTTAAGACTCAGGGGCTTTAAAACATTTTACTACCCATGTCATATGGGTACCCTGCAGCAATAGGCCTGTGACCCATTTTGGGATTTGAAGCACAAGTTCAACAAACATTATGTAGGCTTTAATAGGTCACTGATATAGAATGTCAGCGACTCCTCTTTTGAGCCATCATAACTAATTACACGGCAAGGCATCAATTATAGAGGAAGGTGTTGTTGTTTTGACAAATGGCAATGCAGAACATCTCGCTTTTTACAAGCTTCCTAGACGTGGACGACCTTTGGGAAAGTGTCGGGCTAGCGTGAGAAATAAACTGCAGCCTACTGTTATACGAGGCCTAATTAGTGGTCAGCCCCTAATGTTGAGTGGCAGTCCAAAGGTTGTTGATGTTATTACAGTAGCTCCGCGATAGCCCCAGTTATGAAGCCTCTCCGCTGACTCTGAAGCGGGATGACTTTCAGCGGGAGGAAACAGGTAAATTCCTGTTAGTTTTCCTCTTCAATTCTACAAGGAGTGTCCGATAGCAGCTCTGGCATTTCTAGAATAGGGAAAGAAAATAGTGAAATTCCTTCTGCTATTACTTATTAAAATACATTTAGTGTTATTTCTGCGCCACAGTGTTTCCGTGGGTGTCAATCTTGATCATAAATGTTTGCTTTCTATTAGGCGATTTAAGTGTATGTACTGTATGTCTGCATATGTGTGTGTCTGTGTGTGTGTGTGTCTGTGTGTGTGTCTACAGTGGTGTTTGAGTTGAGGCATCACAAGTGCTGTACATTGCAGGGTGTGACATGGTACAATATCAGTTGTGATCAAGTGTCACATATAGTTAAGCAGGTGTGAGTCCTCTAGTTTATAGTAATCCCACCTCCCTCCATCTGCCCCTGAAAGTCTCCCTAAAAACTTGGTATTTCACCTGGGAGCAATGTCTTACATCTTACGTTACACAGAGTTGTGTTTCTGATGTCTGACGTCTGTGTCTGTAGTCACTCACATTCAGTCGTCTCATGTCTTTTTAGATAATCTAGCAAAAATGGTGACATAAAAAGTTGTTTATTAACCTAATTTTCCCCGAACCCTAAGATTAAATATACAAGAGACAAAGCTGAAAGCCAACATCAAGTGCCTGTGACCTTTGACCCCTCGGCCAGCACTGCATTAAAATAGATATTAAAATAAATAGACATTAAACAGCCACATAAGTGTATTAAGTATACTACATGGGCTGCCAGTGTCGGTAAACAGTGCGTTGCTGTATCTACACATGCCAGTTAAGATTCTCCCATGCAAAGTGAAAGCAATATATCAACAACATCCAGAAACACCTGATAGACTGACGCAAAGCGGGGAACTGTGCTGAGGCCTGACGAATCACCATTTCAGACTGTTTTTGAAAATCATGGACATTGTGACTTCAGGACTAAAGAGGAAAAGGACCATCCAGATTGTTACCAGTGTTAACTTCAGAATTTCAACAATTAGTGTCCTCGGGGGGCCAACCACTTAAGTGTTGTTAAAAGAAAACTTGATGTAACACAATGGTAAATGTTGCAGACATCAAATTCAAAGGTGTATATTTACAAAAAAACAACAAAGTTAATCAGTTTCAACAACAAATATGTTGTCTTTGTGCTGTATTCAATTTAATAGAGGTTAAGGTTTTTAGAGGTTTTTGAAGATCCCTGCGTTCTGTTTTTATTTGCATTTTACACAACATCACAACTGGATTGGAGTTGTATATTCTGTGTACTTTCTTACTTGACATTAATTAAATAATTTTATATTGTATAAATGTACCCAGACCATGGGGTGAGGCAGTCATAGAACTCACCAAACTGTGCACTGCAGCGCCTCAGAGCAGTGGGCATGTCTGTGATTGGCAGCCTAGAGATGCATCTATATGTTAAAAACCCAGTTTGGGGAACAACACAGGACTTACCCAAGACCTGAGGCTGTGTGGTATTTTTAGTGCTTTTTGAGTGTGTGTGTGTGTGTGTGCATGTGTCTATGTGTGTTTGTTAAAGAGAGAGGGAGCAGAGAGGGAGAGGAGGTAGCACAGGAAGTCTGAGGAAAATAACAGGTTTAAAGTCAAAAGGCTGTGATTCCCTTTTCTCTGTCTCCAAATCCCTCTACCTCCCTCCATCAGTGCCTCTTTGTGGATGTTCAGACTTTCTCTTTGGGATGTAATCCACCTTGAACAGGGGATCTGACCTCTAGAGCATCCCACTGAGAGTCCTCATATGCTCAATCATTTTCCTTTCCATCTCCAAACAGAAACACGCACACACAAATGATCACAAGTGCCTCCCCAGGTGCGAGTTTCTCCCGAGGGAAGGGCTTTTGTGTGCCGCCATCTCTATAAGCTCAGAAAACACCCTTCTAATCCTGCCAACCTCTCTCCTCTCCTTCTCTTTCTCTCAATCTTTCTTTTACTCACACACTCACAACTGGCTGCACTGTAAGAACCAGTGGTGGGCTGTCAGGGCCAACAGGACCTTCTCTGCTGGCCCTGTCAAAATCAAAATCATATATTTTTTCATTACTACATTAATGTGTGGCTGAATGTGTCTGAATTCAATCACTTTTTCCATAAGCTTCTATAATATATCCAGAACGAATATGGTTATTTTCTTGTGAGGCAGAGCTGGGATTTCACATATATCCGAACACCATAAATGCATCTAAATGCATCACCGCTCTGTGGACAAGCACTAGTGGTATCGCCTTTTGTTGAAGCCCGAAGCTCCCATTTGATTACAACTTTGACTGACTGTATCATCAGCCAATCAAATTTTGATGTATAGTGACAGAACACCCTAAGGGCTTTGCAGTGTGTCAGCAGAAGCCCCTGGTGTTGTCATCAATGGAGTTTGCTCCTTTGACAGACTGGGGGTAAACTAAGATACGTGCTGATATTTATACCTGCTACTGATTACAAGTGATGGGTGAGTGTTATTTTTTACTCCGTTTAAGAGAGCTAAAGTTATTGTGGTGTTTTGTTTATTGTTATGGTTGTATCTGGTTGGTATTGCAGGAGTTTGGACAGTAGATGGTGATGCTGTGTTTCAGTGTTGATGATGTACATTGACACTGTCTGATGCCACTTAATGTATATAAAGTATATTAGGTGAACTGACTCTCAACCATACCTGGTTTAATATTCTGTATGGAATAGCTGTGGAAAAATATTTGGCATATAGGCCTAATTTACATGTTTCAATTTTGTTATTGAACTGAAGCTGATGCACTGATAATACTGTGGCTTTACTTTATCTGTTGAAGTTACGCAAGGAACCGGTGAACACTGTTAGATTTACCACAGAAGCGTGTTTTTGTGCCATGTGGTGTGTGTGTGTATGCGATCTGGCTGCTGGGGGACATAAATGAGGATCTGATGGTGATGCTGCAATAGCTGTTTATAATGCACTGTGGTATGTGTCTGTGCTGTGGTTTTTAAAGATCAGCTGTCTTGATTGTGTTTATGCAGTGTGTTTAGTGGCTGATTTGGCTGTATCAGCACCCAGACAACAACTTTGTGCAGTCCTGCAAGTAAGCGAGGAATCTATTTGCGCAATCTTGCCCCTGCATGAACTGTTTTATTTATAAATGCCTATCAATTAACGACAAAATAACTAGTGGAAATAGTAAGTAACGCTTTTTTTTAAACATGATACACTTCAGTTTTGCCTCAGTGCTCCTGTTTCATACAAGCACTGGCAAGGCCCTGGAGGAGGGGTTGTCGGCAGCCCTGTTAGCTGTTAGCTGCTGTGCAAGCGAGATGCTGCTGGCTCACATTATGGCACTCCAGCAATGTTTTTGGAAACATGATGTGCCTTTGAAAAATGACCCTGTTTTATCTGTCTTGCTCTCAAACCTGTGGCACACCTCTCAACGCCATTTTCTAATTACTGTGCAACTCTTAACAGGGATGAGAAGGAAGCAAGATGGCTTCCCGCTTCGCAACTTCCATCTTCAGCTCCAGAAAAAACAATATGCTCAATTCTTTGTACCACTGACCCAATTTGGCATCTGAGTTGCTAGATTTACTAAGCTAGTGTGGCATTTTACTTTCCCTGGGCATTCAGGAAATCCTTACTGTTGAGCCCTGGATCCTCCACAATGTTAAGATCTGCATTTCTACTTAGGCATAAGCTTAGAGGAGGTCATGCAGTTGGTTGCGTGTGTGCGTGATCAGTGGACCTGGAGCTTATCCGCAGCTGATCTCAAATACTACTGGACCAATCAGCCTAATTTTTTGTGCATATCCATGACTGTATGCTGAGGAACCTCTGTGATTCAGAGTTCTTGAAAAAAATTTGGGTCATCCCATCATTATGAACGTGATATCTCAAGAGCACCAAGAGGGAATTTCTTCAGATTTGGCACAAATGACCACTTGGGCTCAAGGATGAACTGATTACATTATGTTGGTCAGAGGTCAAAGGTCAAGGTCAGTGTGGCCTCACATCTGTCTTGTGATATCCCAGGAATGTTTGGAGGGAATTTCTTGAAAATGTTGGACTCAGGGTTGGACTGGTGGCATTGTAATAGGTACTTCATCATCTGTTGCCTGGTGGGGATCTACACACTACTGACTGCACTGTTCTAGTTTTATATATAATTTTCCAATTCTATTTTTGGTCTGTGTCAGCCAACCACAAAAATGCTTGGATGTATCTTGTGGCAATGGCATTTTAAAAGGAGAGATGGAGATAACTGATAAGGAGTAAATCAGAGAGAAAAAAGAAGGGAGTCAGATGTGAAAAATAGCGACAGCTTGAGGTGTACTGATTTATGACTGTGGGCTGGCTGAGCCAGCAAACCAGAGAGGAGTTTACAGACAGACTGAATCACACCTGGCATGTTCAGACAGAGAGTGGAGGATGAGGTGGTTCAGTAAAAGTATTTCAGCTTGCAGACTTCGACAAACTTTGAATGTTTCTTAATTTAATTTCATTTTCATAATTTAGATAAGTAATCACACATCCACACCATGTAAAATTGCATGCATATGCTTGATCAATCCGGAAAAGACAATTCTTTAGGGTTAATGTTACTTGTGGTGTGTTTGAGATTATGAACCTGAGCCAGCGAATTAGTGGTCATAAATGAGACAGCACTATAGCGTCATTTCAATTACATACTAGAGAAAGAAAAGTAAGTGCTTATTGTCTTCTGGCAGCCGTGAGTGTGCACTTGAACTGAAAACCCCAACAACAACGGCTGGGAAAAACACTTAACTACCACAGCGTAGCATAATGCTTTAATAAAGTAGGTGAGGTCAGAGCACTCAGCAGTGTACGGTGCAAGAGAGAGGAACTGACCTTATTTGTTGAATTGGGGTTGTCAAGCAGACTGTATAAAATACAAATCTTCAGAAGCACAAGCTTGACCCAAAATGCCCTGTCTGGTTTATTGATACATTTTTGGTCAAAATTTACTTTTAAGTACTTCACAAACCAAAACTGGAACTAAACTGTTAATAAAATGAAATCCTTAAATAATATTAAAGTAAAACTAATTTCAAGAAGTGCAGCTAATATAACCTTGGGGCATTGGACAGGATGACCAGTGATTATGTCTGGGCTCAGGGCCCACTACAGATGCAAGATGATACTGACTCAGGCCACCATCAGTGGCAGAGGACAAATCCCATTTTGGTCCCATTTGGGACCACACCATTAGGTGTGAATTTAGGCTTTTCTCACTTCACTATGAGTCTAGGTCTAGGTTGGTCTCTAGCTAGTCCACATTTTGGTAGCATGTGCTAGCAAATGTGCTACCAGTTCACTAGTCACCAAATCAGGAGGAGAAAATGTTTGTTAACCAATAGACATAACATGGAACACTTTTGGACCAGAGAGTGGTTGTTTGGTTCGAGTGCAGCATTCACACCAGCCCAAACAAACACGTCAGGGTTCAGTTCACCTGGACTAACCGAGACAGGTGTGAAAATGCCCTTGGAGGACAGGCATCTGAATCACTACCATCATCTCTCAATCAAGCAGATATTGGACCAGTTAGGGTCAGTTGAGGCTGGCTCAAACATGCACAGCACTGCAGAGACTTCTTCTGATTAAATGAGCACACACGCAAATTTCCTCCGCATGGATAAGCACTGATGAGCAGGGATTTACCTGTGATCATAGAACTAGAATTACAAAACCTGAGTATTAGCCTTTGCTCCTGCACATTTGCACGTTTGCACGAGCGATTGTGTGTGTGGCCATGTCCCTGCGTGTGTAATGAGTGTGTTGTGGGTGGGGAAAGGGAGTTTACTCAGACAAACTGCCTTATGATCCACACATCAGGTGTCTAACTGTCCTCTCTCCTGCATACAACTTCAAGAAAACCACGAAAAAAAAAACAGGAATAAACTTGTCTGCCTCACAACATTGCCAGACCTTCCTTCCCTCCAACGTCCTCCCCCGACCTCCGCCTCCTCCTCCTCCTCCTCCGTCTGCTGAGGCTGAAGAAGTGTCTCTGGGTCCTGTCTGTCTACAGCTTCATACATTGACAGTGACAAAGCAGCTCTATCACCGCTCTCCATTTACCTACTTAAATAATAGGGCAAATTAATCATGATGCCAAAGTATAAATGCAGTAGATAAATAGCCAAAATAATTAAAACTGAGGTCTCATCTTCTGCTAAAAAACACTGCCTCCTTTCATAAACAAGGTTTTCTAATTTGTTGCAGAATGCTAAAATATTTCTTTACTTCAGGGACTGATAATGGGGTTTTCTAAACATCTATCAATTGTGCAGGTGAATAACATTTGAGTGCTTTTAACATTAATACTTTTAGCGTTCAAAAGCTCCAGCACCCATTTAGTCTAGGAGCTGTGTGCTACCAGATTCTCATGGGAGGTGTAACTTTTTGAATACTAATACTGACAGCACCTTGCACCTTCACAAAGAGGTAATGGAAAATAATTCAGGTGTTGTTTCAGGATGGACTGAAACAGATACAACATACAGCACACACAGATGTTGCTGCTCAGGTGTTGCTGAGTTATTGACTTCTCTCCACTCATGTTCAACCTGGTGGAACGACCTTTGACCTCACAGACTGATGATGTTGACAGCTGGCTGAGGGATGGCCTCGGTCAGACGCCTCTACTGACCTCCAAGCTGTGGTTCACTGGTCACCAAAGACATGCTGCACAGCAAGGCTACACACGTGTGTGGGGAGGTACCCACATACCCAAACATTACCCAAATGCACACACAAGTATCTATGTACACACACACACACACACACACACACACACATTCACCACAATCATACATACAAATGGATAGATGGACTACTAGACTACAACCTGGACAAACATATTCATAATAATGAAGACTAAACCATTCTCTTGTGTTCACTCCCGGGCTCGGTTGCATAAAACCACTTAAGCTAACGTTTCCCTTAAATTTTAATCTAAGGATGTCTTGGGAACAGTGTTTGAAATACTCAGGGGCAGTTGGGGTACCCTCTACCTAGAGCTCAAAGTTTATGCTGAAGTCTTACACTCAATATGTATTATATAAGATATGAGTTTATCTTTCATCGAGTGTAACCATGATGTCGAAGCAGAAAAGAAATCCAATGCTTATCAGGTTATACAGCAAAAAATTAGGTTTTCTAAATGACACAACATTTGGACTGTGAACCATTTACATCAGTGTCTTTCATGGAAAAAGAAACCCCTGCAGACACAGCTGATATTCAATGGCAATATAAGGGGAAACATCACAAAACTGGCTGAATTCACTGAAGAGGAGGAGGAGATCCCAAGACATATTTTTCAGGACATAGTAAACCGTCGGGACGCTATGAGTGACGTGAAACTTGTTAGTAGACATTAACACTAGCAACTTTGTAGCTAGCTAGCCAAAAGTTAATAACTCTGTCTCAGATATGTAGGTCTGCATAACTTTACTGAAACTCATCAGTTTGACTCCTGACGATGTTTGGCTGTCTCCTCTCTTGCTGTTGCAGCAATATTTTCATAATTCTTCATTACTTCATCTATTATTTATTTCACAGCAGATTTTTGCAATGATTTTGTCAGTTACTTCGCATGTAACCACGGTAACCTAAATGCATATATGCTGTATTATGACAGTAACTGCAGTGAAAGCCTTAGCACTTAGGCAAGGAGGCAACCTGAGACTTTATGCAACACTCCTTGGTGAACGCCTTTGCTCGGGAAGTATTTTGCTTAAGGGACAAACTTGATTTCGAAATTTAAGGTGTGTATTCATTAATTAACACTTACTGAGTTGTGTTGATTACATGATTACAATATTTCTTCAGGCGACGTGTAAATATACACTGTGTGCCATCAGTGTATGATAATTAATGCACGGGGTAATAGTTGTTTATGCTGGAGAGTCAACCTGGCACACAGGGCAGAAAAAGTGGCAGAGCCGGCTCAACGATTTCAGATGCCGTTGGCAGACTTTTCTTTTAAAGCCAACCTTGAATTAAAACGTATCAGTGATAATTTGGTAGACCTGATAGTTAAAGCAGGTATTTTGTTTACCGGTAAAAGGAATGTGAACACAGTGACATTAAAAAAACAGACGCATCCGAGCGGTAAACTGCTATTATCATAATAGGAAAATTGTGGACACTGACAGGTGATGTCATTTCCCACAGTCAATTTTATTTTCCGATATCATTTCATGGCACTGAGAGAGTGTTTGGTTTTGAGGTTTCATTATCAAGCTAAAGATAAGAGAACACAAAGAGGAACAACTGCTGCAGACGGGGCGGGCCTGCTGACTGAAGGGAGGTGGAGTTTGTGAGCCCTCTTACCTCTTAATTGCTATTTTCTAATATATCTAGGATAAAACAACAAAGTTTCACGATATTTTTCAAAATTTGACCTTTAGGTTTCCATATTTCCCTTTATCAAATAGTTCATGTGGTAACTTTTAATTTATGAACAATAATAGGCTACTTTCCAAAGTGACAAAAACTGAGCAATAGTGATTCATGTATATTTGGAGCACTGGAAACAAATCTAACCTTTAAATAAACACAATGAGTTATTAACATTTAAAAATAAAACATCTTATTCCTGTTTTTATCCTACCATCTTCCCTATAATTTGCCTCCACCAGCTGTATCCTATTGGTAATGGAAACTGAGCAAACAGGGAAAAGTTGCAAGCATTTTCAGCAGTGACTAAGCAAAAACATGCATACACTGGTGAATTAATCAATATTACACATTTAAGAGTAAAATAAAGAGTAATCAATATTTCACACATTTATATGACTGATTATCTGTAGAATATAGGCCTCAAAATTATAGCTGTGTGTGATTATCCCTGTTTTTTGTTTTTTTTAACCTCTATTTGGGCAATGTATCCTTCAGGATACAGACATTAACTGCATGATTATGAAAGCTGTGAAAATGTGAGTTTTTATTTTTGAACAAAAACATAGAAAGTCACATGACTTTAGTATTTGACTTATCCCACCTATTATCATTTTATGAAATTTAATGCTGCTCCCCCCACAGCCTGTCAAATAAATGTATCACCCAGGACACAGAAACCATTTAAGGACTAAAGGTCCAGTGCGTAAGATTTACAGGATTTATTGGCACAATAACAAGATTTTACTCTTTTGCATCCTCAATGTCAACAATCTGACAAGTATATAGATAAAATCAGTTATGCTGTTGGTTAATCCTTTAAAATAATAGTACACTTTTGCAGCCACAAATCCACCATACTAAACAGTTTTTCCATTACAGTCACTCTTGTAAACACAGAATGTATGAACACACAAATGTACTCACACAACAAAAATATTTTTTTACTTAACTAGCTCGGTGTGTTTCTCAGAGATGCCTGGTTTAACTCCAAGATAATGAATAATTAAGTTATACAAGTTAATGTCCAGTTTCAGATGTCCATTGTGCTCTGTTTCATATTGGAAACCTGCCAATGACTTTGAAAACCTTAGAAGAACATTTGACAATGTGTCTGTGCACCAGATTTTTGTTTTCTTTCCATGTTTGTAGTAGCTCAGCCCTTGTAGACTGTAGCACAGTCGAACCAGCGATCTGAAAAAAAAAAAAAATCCTCCAAGCTCTAATTCAAGATGGGACACAGATCTACGACAGATATATTCAGCCAGTTAAATGACCTAATCATGTATATCACAGTGAATAAGATATAAAATTAAGCATTTTTCAAAAATCCCCTCACAGTGTTTTGAAAATTTATTTAAAAGACGACCGAGTCAACAGCAAAGGAAAACAAAGGTCAAGGGCCTTGAAGTTCATTTTGGTGGTTTCTTTGCACAATAATATACAATACTATAACTACAACTACAACAACAAGAAAAAGCATACAGTGCAATATATCCCTTGGTCAAATATGTCCACCACCTGGAGTATCTACAGACTAAACTGAGTTTATATTTGTATCAGTTTGTATGAAGATGTGGTGATAATCTGTTAGGGCCTTTAGGTAAAAGAAAAGAAAAGAAGATGCATCTGTCCATTATGTTCTAGTTCCTGATGCACAAAAGCTATCACCTCATCCAAATCAGCTGTTACATGCAGAACAACATACTTATTTGGATAAGATGATGTCAGGAACTAATTAGGTTGAATCAAAATCTTGCAATTTTTCCAAGTTTTTTCTCATACATTTACCAGTCTCAGAGAGTACCACGTATTTTCCTTGTCCGCCACATATATATATACATATATCCATAAATGTATACATATATGTTTTTCAGCCTAATGGCCCTAGTACAGTGATGTGATAAAACTAAAACTAAAACTAGCCCTCCCATTTGAGATCTATGCATGTTCTGCTGCAGGGCGAACACCTAAAAGAGAGTGAATGTGTACATGCTTCCCTACCAGTCTTCCACTTGCCCACAAAAGGGGCCACCAGGTGCCTCCTGCAGTGAGCCCAGTGTGTGTGTGGGAGTCTATCGTCTTGTCAACCAAATTCACAGTTTCCTGGTTGCTTTGCTTCCATGGTTGCTTTAGTTTTGGTTCATGAGTCAGGTCAGTTTTGAGGCTGAGTTTGTTAGGGAGGAGCACTTGGACTTGAAGGTAGAACCAAACATTCAGAGACAAGCATAAACATTTCTGAGACACTTTAATTTAATTGTATTTTAGAATAATAAATGGGCAAGAGAATCTGCTGTCCGATTTCAGTTTCCCACTGAATTTAGACTTCTTTTTCTAGACTTGCGTAAGCTGCACACACACACACGAGCGGGATACTTACTGGCATACACAATGTAGACATACAAACACTGTATTCAGTGCAAACACAGCATGGGCAAATGAAAGCCATCTTCTTGACTTGTTTTAACCTGAACAAGGCCTCACTCCTTCCTGCATGCACACACACGCACACATACACACACACGTACACAAACATATTTCTGTCCCCACTTGGAAAGCCTCTCAGCTTCTTTTCGCTTCATTCAGTACAAATAACTTCACGGTGGGATAAAAGCATAATGTTTCCAGAAAACCTCTTCCCCCCACTTTGCTTCACTCTTTTGGCCCCATGTTCTCCTTCACTTTTTCCTCCAACCCCCTTCTCTCTTATGCTCTCTGTCCAAAAGGACATTCTTATTTCATTAGAGGGGGGGTCTGGGAGGCCAAGAGGGTAAACAAAACCTCTGTAATCAACAGCAGGACATACACAACCACAACGAGCAAATCAGAGCCCGGTGTCCTTTTTAGACAGAACCATAGCTAACCAATACAAATCCACACCTGGACCAGAACTGAAACTTGCCAACTCAAACTCAGCACTTTGGTTTGTGTGGAATTTCAAAATGTAGCCTAGTGCTGCATGGGAGTCAAGGTTATCCATAAGAAACACCAATCAGACACACCGATACACACACACACACACACACACACGCACACAGATCCTCGGCTATTTGTCTATCGGTGCTGTCATCTCTGTTTGCTCATATTAGGGAGGGCTCACTCAGGGACAGGATATGGGGATTAGGTCTGGCCTTATTGCGCTGTAGCTACACACCGCTAAATGGCTCCCATCTGTTCTCACATAGAGGATGGCTAATACACGTTAGCTGCGCTCGCATTGTGCACTGCCAGAATAACAGCAGTGGATAGATGAGTAGCACTGATATCACTAGCCACAACACCACTCTGTGCTAAAGGCTAATGTGCTGGGCTTATTCTATTAGATCGGGATAAGAAGCACTAATACACACATGCATACACACACACACACGCCATTGTGATATCTGATTTGAGATACCGGAGCAGTAGGCTAGTCACGGGGTCCGACTGTAGCTTTACCTTGAAGGAATATACGTTCGAGCAGGGCGAGCTGGAATCTGGAGAGAGGTGGAAAGAAGAGGAGAGATGGAAAAAGATGGAGAGATGGAAAGAGAAGGAGAAAGGGGGCAGTGTGGTCTGTTTCATTACGGTGAATCCTGACACTGCTGCATTCTCAGCACACATGGACTGGATTATAGGCTATGTGGCCTGCTCCGGTGCTGTATAGCTCAGAAACGCTCTCTTGCACATACACACACACACACTTGCAAATGCACACACAAACATCACTAAAGCTTTTTCAGTGCAGGAGGACAAACCATTTGCTCACACACAAGCTATAGGACTCTTAATCCCAAAAGCAGTGCGAGGGCAAAGTGCACGACTACTAAGTCATTGAGGTTAGAGGCAGAATCTGCTTGTGATGGTCCACCTGTGGATTACTGGGGGAAAAGAATGAGATGCACTGGAAACTATGAGTATACCATGCTGCCTGGTTTTCTCTCTCGTTCCCACATAAATACATAAGCACCCTTCCACTTTCCCTCTCTTTTCCCGTCTCTACCTCTTGTCTCTTGCATGTGCGAAGGGGTGATAAAAGCTCACACATTCTTCACTCAAATAGAAGTATGGATACTTCTGTAAAAAAAAAAAGTTTTACCAAGTAATAACGTTTTGTTGAGATAATTTATTTTTCCTCTTTACATAAACTTGAATCTTTGAGTTTTAGAAATGCCCCAAAACTGTTGAGTAAACTCATTGGAGTGTAAGTGAATAACAGAGAGAGGTATAGTTTAAAAATTATGATACAAATACCAATACTAGTACCCGTAAAGTGATGCCAATATTAACACTGTACTCTATTAGATACCTTTTATTACATGGTACAACTGTCCACCCTGAAGTTTTCTTGTTTTTCTTGTTTTCTTGGAACAATCCTTCCACATTTTATGCATTTATTTTTATCAGACACCACAAAATAGCCAAACTTTCCAAGATTTTGGTTGCAAAACCATACGAATAGTCATTTTTTCCTAGATCTGGGTACAGAAAGGATTGAATGCAGGTATTGTTTGACTGGAGAAGTTTTGATACCCCCTTGGATTTGGGATATTTCTATTGATACCTTAAAGGTTTTGAGCACTGATACCCAGCCCTAAATTATGCCTTTTAATATTTCAAATTTCTGTGCAAAGCTAACTAAACCTCACCTTTTCTCTACGGTCAAGTTCTTTCTTGTCTGCTTCATCTTGTTATGTTTTTTATGTCATTTTCATCTTGCTATTGTGTGTGATTTCCACTAATGTATACACGGAGGAATCGTCTTTTCTATGCTTTATTGTCCCATCACTTTAGGTTTAAATGAGTCTTGATATAGGGAAGGCGGCAAGCGATGATAAAAATAATATGAAAGTAAAAATAATATAAATAAAAATAATCAATAATTCCATTCAAATGCATTCAAATTAAGTAACAAGCTCGTTTTGAAAATGTAAGGAGTAGAAAGAACAGGTATATAAAAGTAAGTGTAGGGAATAAAAGTAAATAATACAGATACCTGAAAACTCTACTAAGTACAGTGATGAAGTATTAGTACTTAGTTAGTTTCCACCTCTGCATGTGTATTTATAAGTCTCTCTATCATACACACACATATATGAGCTCCAAGCAAACCATAACCCTCCCCGTGCAGACCTCTTTCCGCACGTCTGCGTTCAAAGGCATCCTGAGTCTATGGGGGGCTTCGATATAAAACTCCCAAAACAGGAATTATCCTTTATGACTCTGCATTCTTCATTTTATGCTTTTCCAGCTCGCAGCCTTGAAAAAAAAAAAAGCTTCATGACTGTTCTGTGTTGTATTGTAATTAACTACCCCACACACTGGCACACAACAGGGTGGGGTAGCACGGTAAAACTTTACTACAACTGAAAAAGTGGGGCGCGGAGAGACAGACTTGTCCATCTCTGGTTTTTCTCACCGTGTCGTTTTTATCACCTATGGGCCCTGGTACGCTCACTTGAGCCTGCTGGGTGTGTGTAGGTCTAATACCACAGAGTTACCTATACAGCCACAGAGTGCACACACAGCACGCAGCACCACCGGCGTATAAGCACTTCACAGAAAGGCAGCCATAAACCTCTAAATAAACTGAGGCTCTTTAGTCGACTGAAATTCATAAGCAATGGGAAAAGGAGCCGGGTTCTATTACACTCTCTTCTGTCAGAGTTGGGTAATGCTGTGGTTATTGTGGTACCATCAATGTTCCCGGCTAATGGTTACTTGAGCCCACTAAGGAAGCCTATTGTGTAGAAGATCATTAAAATATCTAGAGCAGATATACAGAGCTTCACCCTGGCAATGAGTATATTAAAGAGATAGTTTGGATTATCTAATGTGGAGTTGTATGAGGTACTTGTTGATAGTCAGTGTATTAACTAGCAGATAGTGGTCGGCACGCCCGCAGTTTGGAGAAGCAGAGACAGGCACCAGCACGGACGCTAAGCAGGTCACTGACAGGATCAACAACAAAAGATATTTTAGCCACTTAAAAATGTCTACCTAAAAAAATTGATATTGGTTTAAGTGTACGCTATATTCATGACATTTTTTGCCATCAGAACAGCCTTTTATGACAGGAAACAGCTGTCATATGAGTCAAATATCACTCTCTCCACACCAAACAATATCCATGAGTGAAACCAGCAATTTTATCTTGCAGTACACAGGAGTTTGTCCACGGCTGCCTCAATCTGTCTGTTTGTTCATGTTATTGTGTGACTTCTGTGTTTTAAAAGGTTAGTTCGGAGTCAGCAAAGTCATACAAAAACACACACAAACCAACAGATTGAGGTAGTGGTAGACTAACGACTCCTGTGTTCTTTTGTAAAATTACTGATTTCAACCATGGGATGTGGTTGGTTTGGAGAGACTGATATTTGGCTTATATAACAACAGGCAAGGTAAAATGATGAAAACACTCTAAATATAGCGGACACTTGGAGTGATATTTACCTGTTTTTTTTAGGTGGACCTTCTTTACGTGGCTGCAATTACTTTTGTTTCTGACCCTGTTTGCTGTATTTCATTACATCTCTGCCTGTACTCCTCTCTGCTTCTCCAAACTGGGAGGTTTGCAACTACTGTATGCAATACACTGCCTATGGATAAACCTCATAGACGCCTACTTCACATAATCTGAACTATCGCTTTGACTCTAAAATTAGTAGAAAAATGCTGCACAATAGAAACTCACTGTGGACCAATCGATGCAGGGTCACTATGGTCATCATGCCCATATTCCCTCTTCATCATCCTGTGAGAAAAACATGAGAAAAAGAAATCACTGTCATTATCCGTCAGTTCCCATCAATTCACATGCTGAGAAATTAATCAAAATTCTCCAAATATTGCATGTGTATTGTATAAATTGGCTTTAAACTATTTACTGTACAAACTCTGGCCCAGTGGTAATGTCTTTACAAGTAATGTCTCCTTGCCTAATCGGTCCTCCTAACCCCCTGTGAATTTTAATCAAAACAATCCTGTTCATGTTCCTCATTCAGAAAAGCTGTGTATGATATCATGAAATGCTTTCCTTACTGTGATTGTTAGGAACTAAACACACAAGGGGTTTCCTTCGGGCTGAAACTGTGCAGGCGAGAGCCCTGCTAACAGGAAGGCTAATTCACTCAGACACTAACATTACAATGGTTAGCATGAGCTGGCAGCTCACTGTAGCCAAGCCCTTGCCTGCAAAAATGCTAAAGCGGAGTCTATGCTAACGCTTCACAAAAGCAAAAAAACACAAGGGCCTTGGCTGCAGTCCATGGTGGCTTTGGCTGGACTGAGTGGTTATGACAGGCTCAGTAAACTCAGTAGGCTACACCTAAGCAGCTAAGCTATAGATATAATGGCCTTTCAATGGAACATGCTCGATGCTAAATGCTAACATGCAGTGAATGGCTGTGACAGGCCCTGTAAACAGAGCCAGACCTATAACCACTCATTCTGCCAGGTTCAACACACACACACACACACACACACACACACACACACACACACACACAGAGACACATCTACACAAACACATATACACAGACACAGACACACACACACAAACAGGCCAAATACCATGTGCTACTTCTCATAAACCTGAAACGGGCAGCATGTTAAGGCTTAGAAAAAAAGAACAACAACCAGAAAAGAAAAGGTTGTATAATTCTCTCTGATAAACACTTTATGGCTGTTTTCTATTTCCTTCCGAGGCTGCTGCCAAGTATCTGGCAGTGCAGTGGTGCTGGCATGGCTAGATGAGAACAACATGAACGCAACATGCCCGTCAAAGTGCACACACTCCACGCTGAGACGCAGACCTGGGGTGCATCTCAAGAGGTTAAATCGACTTCCAGTGCTTGTCTCCTCTGATTAGGTTTCACCTGTCCTCAGACTGAGTCCATCACAGATTAAGTAGAGGACAGGGAGTGTAGTTAGAGGATTTGGATGGACCAGCTAACTGTAGCAAAAAGCTTTGACTGACATGCGGTTTGGCTCCTTGGAAATCCTTGAAGTGTGTTCTTGTGTGTCCACTCTTCCAGCGCATGCATTCATGCTTACGTGTCTTAAATGTGCCAGTTGGGTGTGCACGCTGTGTATTTGTATTTGAGCAAATGCAAATGCAAAAAAGAAAAAGAAATGCATGTGTGGTCACTGTTATGTTATTCATGGCACTAGCTGTATCTTGGAAAGGCATTGTGGTCTCCAGGGTGAGCGTGCAGACCCTCTTCATCATCATTATCATTATCATCATCAATCATCCTTCGAGTGGCGTTCCTGGACCCGGCAGTGCACTGAACCACTGGCCCGGCCGCACTTGGATATTACATTTGAAAGGGGAAAGATGGAGGGAAGAGAAGACACTTGAAGGAAAGAATGAAAGAGACAGGGAGGCATGGAGAGAAAGAATAAGGGTGGGAAGAAAATGCTGCAGGCAGAGAAGCTAAGTTAAAAGAGACAGAAGAGCAGGGGTCTCCAACTACATTTGTCCAAGGGCCAGAATTTTTAGAAGCAGATAGTATGAGGATCACACTTTCAAATAAAATAATATACATTTATCTAGGCCTAATTGGGGTTCCCCAAATTCTAGTGTTCTGATAAAGAAGAAGGCAAGAAGGCAATAATCTGTCTTTTTCCATTGTTCCATGGGCGACCTTGATGTGATTTTGTGTTGCACATGGCATGAGTCTGTAAACAGCAAAAGTCAAACAAGTTGAAAGGAGTGAAAGTCTGAGGTGTGTAGCTCTTTCATGGAACAGTTCACTGTGGCTGCTCCCTTTTGTTCCAATACTGCCTGCAATATTTCTAACTAATCTACTGTCAAATAATGCCTATTGTTCTTGATACTTGTTTCTTGGTACATTTTTGATTAACAATAGCTATAACTGTTAATCTCACTGTCAAGAACATTGTATTTATTGTGATTACTTCATGCCTCACTGCAAATATATAAATATTGCAATATTTTCATCAGTGGCCACTGTAGTCAATTGACAATCCTTACAGTAGAGGTATGATAAAAAGAGTGGTAAAAGTAAAAAATGTTGAAAGGAAGAGAAGAGGTGTACTAATAGAAAAAAAACAACAGGGGGGTTAAAACAAAGTGTTGAAGAAAAACAAATGGAGTAATTAATCACGTTTAAAAGAGGGAGATGAAAGGAAGTGTGAAGTCCTGTGTTTGGAGGGAAAACATCAGGGACTTCAGTGACATCCAGACTGTGTGACCTGACATCCTCCATCTTCAGTACACACACACACACACACACACACACACACACACACACACACACACACACACACACACACACACACACACACACACACACACCTTGGAGGCCTTGGGTTGACCTCTGCCAAACTTCCCTATAAGGTCAAAGATCAGATATTAGGAAAAAGCCATGAGGTGATTGGCTGACCTCTGTCAACAGGGTCTGTTGTTTTTGAAGTGTGTGTTCTTGACACAAGAGGGAGAGCGACAGTCGCCTTTTTCACACATAGTTACCAGTGAGGCTGGGGTAGGGTGATATGAGACTAGATATCGTCTTAGATTTTGGATATTGTTATATAGTGATATGGCATAAGTGTTGTCTTCAGTCAAAAATACTGTGATATTTGACTTTGTCCATACTGCACAGTCCAACTATATACTGTTAGGTAGTGTAACCTAAAGAACCTTCTTCTGCTTTCATTCACGGCACAGCCATGCAGGCATTTTCCCTGAAATGTTACTACTGTAAGTCTTGAAGAGAGTTCACAATGCAAGAATTGTTCCTGATAATACAAACAATGTTTGAAAGGCAAAACAACTTGACTAAATGATGATCTGTTTGGCTGTAGCTTGTGGACAGAAGTGGATGATGACACCTTAACGCACATCTTTAATTTGGACATTTTGTTCCTTTGCTATGTGTCTACACAATTTGCAAATTTACACATTTGTATGCATGGGCAATATCTAACCTACATTTAAAGCATTTCTAAATTTTCAAACTTTTAAAACCTATTTGATATTAAAATTCTTTTTTCTTCTTTCTCTTTTTTCTTTTTGCATAAAAAATCTGAGCCATCACAGTTCACTTTAATAGACATAAAAATTCAACTTTAATAGAAAGTATAATTCAGCCAGTCGGCTCAGATTTATGAGATACTTTGTTATTCCCCAAATTCTTAACAAGATTTCCCAGCAACCCTAATAATACTTTGGTTGCAAGGCTTTTTCAGTCTAACTTGAAAACTTGAAATATCACTTGCAGGGAGCTACCGTTTCATATGTCAAACACTATAAACACTGCTGCAGTAAAACAGTGCTGGATAGCTATACTGAGGGAAAGATATTTATAAGTGCAAAGTGAAGGAGAGTAACGTGTGATACTAAACACTGACCCCCTGCAGCTCACAGTTTAATATGAAGCCTACCATGGCTGCAAGTGTTCTACAGTACAATAGAACAATGCAGAGACCTGATAGCTTTATAATAATATTTTAGCAAGTCACAGCATAACATAACCTAATAACGACACAGCTAGAATTTAAAAGTCCTTGTGGGATTATAGGGTGGTTTCGTGGGTTAAAAAGGGGGTTAACGCCCATATACTAAAGCATATGCTGCAAAAATAATCAAAATTAGATGTAGATTCATTCTATAGTTGAAAAGAATGCAAATGTTACCATAAATATGCCCTACTGTAATATATAACTCAAGCATGTCTGAGATTCTGAGTGAAAAGTGTGCATATGGATGTCAATCAACCCCAGACCCTCACATTCTTTGAGGAATCAAAAATAGTCTTTCCATAGGCGTAAAAGGCTAACATAATATTAAAACCAGCTATCCTGCCCTCTTACATATTGCAGAGGTATGTGTGGGGTGATGCGTGGATATGATTGTGTGCTTCCCGTGTGCACGTGCGCGTGTCAGCGAGGTATTAAGGACAGGGGATCCCCGGTGCATGTTTGACTCAAATTTAGACAGCAGTTCCAGAAA
This sequence comes from Lutjanus erythropterus, assembly GCF_056507025.1. Taxonomy (NCBI): domain Eukaryota; kingdom Metazoa; phylum Chordata; class Actinopteri; order Lutjaniformes; family Lutjanidae; genus Lutjanus; species Lutjanus erythropterus. Next base: position 21,850,177 of record NC_139322.1, read on the forward strand.
CATTTATAAAGTCTAGAAACATGTAATAGTGCATATCAGATAGAACAGATGTGGGAAGTTAGACTGGAAATCCCCAGGTATTCGTCTTAAACCCCTAAACACACATTCGCACACACACTTCATCTTCATAGTTTGGAATCTCCCCAATCACAGCCTCTTGACAACAATAGAGCTGTGATGAGTTTATATTGCAATGAAATAACCAGAAGCTTTTTATCAGCTGATGGAACGACTGTAAAATCATCTCTGTCTTTCTTTGAAGATTGCTTTCTGCCGTTAGCGATTTCATCTCGGTACACAGTACACTCTAAGAAATAACTGGGCAAACAGAACTAGCAAGGGTACCTAGGCTTGTCCCAATGGAAGAACCCATTTTGGTTCCTGATAGAACCTTTTATAAAGGTATCACTTGGAATCCTTTCAGATGGGTTCTACCTAGAACACAACATAAAGGGTTATACTTAGAACCATTGGCAAAAGGTTTCACCCCAAACCCCTTTTGAGATGTTCTAAAGGAGAACCCTTCTATGGTGTGATGTTCCACCTAGAACCCTGTCTGGAGGTCCTAAGGAGAACTCTCTATATTCACTCTGTTATGTCTAGAAACCACCCAGGGTGTTCCACTTGGAATTCTTCCAAAGGGGTCTACCAAGAAAGATCTGTGAAAGGTTCCACCTAGAAACCATGATAGAGGTTGTGCAGAGAACCCTTTTATGTTTTAATGATTCCCCCCAGAACCCTTTCTGGGGGTTCCATAAAGAATCATTTCACCTTCCAAAGGTGCTAATGAGAACCCATCTACTGAGAAACCTTCTATATTCTAAATATTTCAAGGGTTTTATTTAGATGCAGCACAGGGAGTTCTACCAAGAATGTATTATATTCCAAGGGTTTTTATCTAGAACCCACTCATGGGATTCTACTGAGAACCCTTTTATATTACAGTACACAGAACCCTTGACAGGAGAGTTCTTCATCGAATTCAACAGCCCTCTCTAGGGTTCTGTCCAGAATGTTTTCACCTTCTGTGGTTGCAAACAAGAAGCTACCCAGGGCATTCTACCAAGAACCCTATTATACTTCAGTGGTTTCATCTAGAACCCAACCAGGAGGTTTCTACTGAGAATTCTTCTATATTTAATTGGTTATGTTTAGAACCCACCCAGGGTGTTCTACTTTGTGCTCTTCCAAAGGGGTCTACCAAGAAACATCTGTGAAAGGTTCCAGCTAAAACCCACTCTAGAGGTTGCAGAGAGAACCCTTCTATGGTGTAATGCCCCCCATGTCCAGTAGTTTTATCTAGAACTCATCTGGGGTGTTCTACCAAGAAGTCTTTACTATTCCAAGGGCTTTATCTCAAACCCACCCAGGGGATTTACCAAGAACTCTGATTCTCAAAAAGAGGTTTTGGATCCTTAGGGTTCTTAATTGAGCCCTTAGTCATACGAAGGAACTTTGACAAACCCTTTCTTCAAAAAAAGGGTTCTTCAGATGCAAATGTTCTGGGTAGAACCTCAGCCCTTCAGGTAGAACCCTTTTGCAACCCTTATTTCCAAGAGTGTATCAACAAAGACTCAGGTGTGCTTCTACACACACACACACACACACACACACACACACACACACACACACACACACACACATACATACAAGCATGCACCCGCCTGAAGTATTCACACTTGGATGCATGCACACACACACAAATACACAAACACTTTGGGCTGATAACAACAACAGTTTGTTCTTCTTCAGCTGTCTTCAGACAGACATATTAAGTTTGTCCTCGGGGCAGTCTGGATATGATATTCAGACAGCGAGAAGGAGCTCAGATGAGAGATGAGTGATATATAAACTAATCTCACACACAAATCCCATCGATCAAAAACACTCATTTGGCAGCTTTCTCCTCCAGGCTCCTTATCTAACTGATATGAAAACTCTGACTTGGCAGGAAGTAATGGGTTTGAAGGAAAAGAGACAGAGGAGATGAGAGAGGGGAAATCTTATGCTGCTGAGTACGACCACAACAGACTGGAAGTGGAGATTACAAATATGAAATTGTATCAACTTTAAAATCATGAAGACGAGAGCCCGTAACATGTCAACTTGTGTAAACAAGTTTTAAAGGGTAACTTTGTTATTTTTCAACTTGGAACCTATTTGTCTTTTTTTGTGTCTAAATGACCAATAGGCACAGCAAATGTTTTACAGTATTGAGAAGCAAAACAAAGGTACAAAGTAATTCTGGCCGTCAGCTACACACCGTTAAAGTACGTCCAATATAAGTGCTTGTTCGGGGTCCCTGGTAGCTCAGTTGTTTGAGTGCACGCCCCATATACAAAGACTCTTTACCCTGTTTCCTGTCTGTCAAAATATGTCCTATCGAATCCCAAAAAATAATCTTTAAAAGTGCTTGTTTTTGCCACTCACAGGCTCATATTGTTATTGTAAGTGCCACAACATTATTGAAAGGATCCTTACAAAGTCAGACCCTTTTTTTAATGAGTAAGGTGCGTTTTATTTTGACAGAAACGGTACTTTCATTGCTCTTGCAAAACTAACCAACTCCATTTACAATACTATAATTTTACCACTGTCACCATCATTCTCATTCAAACTTGGCAGAAACAAAATAAAACTCACCAAAAACATATTTGGCTCATATCTGCCACTGTTCCAAAAATGACCATCTCTGGTTATTTGATTGAAATTAACCATTTAATCACTGTGTTCATGTGAAAATATTCTCGCTGTACTGACCATTCCTAAATTCATCCTTGGACCCTTAACTCTTGTTGACCAAACAACCAGAGTTGGGGATTGTTGGAAGAGTGGAAAAGATGAGCCTTTTTTTTTTTCTGCTGAGTTTGAATAAAGAAGCGTCTCATAAAGGGAGTCTAGTTAGTTTGGTGAGAACAATAAAACAGTTGTTTCTGGTTAAATAAAATATTTTTTACTCTTTGAAAAAAGGTCTACTCTTGCAAGAATTTTTTCCAAAATATTTTCAGACACATAGAATAATGATCTGAGCCTGTCAGAGGCAAAAATAGACTTACTTTGACTTTATGTCAATACTGGATCCACTTCAAAAACTGTCTCTCAGAAACAAAAACATGGGAAACTAGGCTCTAGGTTCAAAAATACTGAAGTGGTTAGTGTGGGTGTGTGTCTGTGCACATCATATTCATACTGACCTGGTCCATTGGGGGTCTGTGGTTGGCATGGGGGGGCCCTCTTGGCAGGCTTCGGTGATGCACATTTGCTGGATGCAAGTGGTGAGAATGGTGAGGATGATGTTGGGGGTGGATGTGATCCTCCTCGTAGTTATCCGCTATAAGCTTCATTCTGCTCTGAGTCTGCCAAAAAAAGAAAAGGGAGATAAACAAGAAAATTTATAAGCCATAATTATAACACGCTTACACTAGACTATTTATCTCCCCAACACTGCTTATTTGTTTCTTCAAAATGTTCTCGGGGTCTTAGAATGATTAGGCTGAGGGATTCTTGGATGGGGGGAAAGCGTGTTGACAGCCATCAAAGATGATAAAAACAGTGCCGCTAACAACACTTGACAGGTCATAAATTGAGTGAGTTGGAGTGCCTGGTGAAAATATTGCGAGTCTGTCAAATGTCATCCATATTGCAGATTATCATTTAATTGGATTAGACAAGTCCTAGTAAGAACAGTTAGTGAGTGTTCTGTGTAGCCTGAGGCCACAGGCGTTCTGGCCCGGGTGAAGCAACCTCATTTAAGATGTGTCATTGATTAAAATTGCACTGAAATATGCCTGCCTGTAAATGTGTAAGTAAGACTATGTGTCCTTTGTTTGTGTGTCTGTGCATCTGTGTGTATTTGTGCGAGTGTTTGTGGAAGAGGCTGTCATCCTTCCAACATCATTGCTTTGGAGAGAGATAACAGCCCGGGCTGACTAACGTTAACAATCAGACTAAATCCAGTGAGGCCAGCTGTCTGCGAGATAGACAGAGACAGAGTGGGTGCAGATATATTGACAGGCTCAGCTTTATTCCCCTTAACTGCAGATACTTCCCCTGAGGGCAGACATGACTGCAGAGTAGAGAGGTGGGATTGTGTACATGGATGAAGATGATTCGAAGGAAAGATATGCACACATCACTTATCCAAAATGTTGCGGCTTTCCTGGTTTAAATGAGAGACAGCAGTGGCAGGAAGAGACGAAAAGCCTGAGTCAGCTGTGACGATAGGAGGGAGATGGTGTTACAGTAGTCAGCGGCCTGCCTGGGGGACATTGCTGCTGAGATAAGGAGCTGAGTCCTAATGACTGAGGAAACGAGCCCGGCAGGATCACAGGAGAGGATGTGGCTGGTATTAAAGAGGTTAGCAATTAGCTTAAATTGGTGAAGAGCCGCTTAGATAAGGTGAGAACATTGACACAGTGGTGAGAGGGACGGAGACAGATAAAGATGAAGTGTGAGGGACGGAGGAGGGTTCAGACAGACACCAGACCGGTGGTTAGAGCAGTTAAAGGCTAGGTTGAGGTGTACGGCCCTCCGTGACCTCAGGTGTTGACACTAGCAGGTGTGACGGGGTGGGGCTGGCTTCAATGCAACAGTTACAGAGCTGACACCTGTCATTGAGGCCAGGACAATTACTATCATATACCATGCAGCTGGTGAAACTACTGTACTGCAGTACAGTACATGCTGTAGGTCCTTCAACACACAAACTCTTCCCCACTTCAAATAGTCCAAACTATCCCTTTAAGAATTGGGATAGTTCAAATTATCTGTGACACTTCAGATTATCTGAAGTGAGACTGTATGAGGTACTTGTCAGTAGTCAGTGTATTTCCTACAGTAGATATCAGTAGGCGTGCCCCCAGTTTGGAGAAGCAGAGAGGAGGACCAGCTCAGAAGCTAAGGACTGAACTGCTGCGAATGGGTTGAACATAAAAAGTGTACACTATATTAATAATATTTTCACCTCTTTTTCCTCAGTGTCTGACAGCCTTTTCTAATGGAAAACTGCCATTATGTAAGCAAAATAATGCTCTCTCCTCACCACCCAAACTCCATCATTTTACCTCACCGAACACAGGTGTTGCTGGTCTACTGCTGCCTTCATCTGTTTGTTTGTGTTACTGTGTGACTGTGGCGAATCTGAACTGTACTTAGAAAATAATGATGCCACATATTAACACAAACAAACTACAGATCAAAGCAGCAGTAGACCAGCAGCCCCTATCTTCTGCGAGGGTTAAAATGACTGATTTCACCTATGAAGTGTGGTTGGTGAGGAGAGTGATATTTGTATATTGGCTGTGTCCTATCAGCAAAGTCTGTCTGACAGCAAGGTAAAGTGGTGAAAATACACTTAAACTGATGCTGATTTTAGGTGGATAGCTAAAATACGTTTTGATGCTGATCACTTCTCCAAACTGGGGGTGTGGCGTAGGTTAGTATCTACTGTAGGTCATACTCTAATTTTGGACAAATACATCATACAACCCCACATCAAAATGGTCCAAACTATCCCTTTAATAATGCTGTTTAATTCTCATAGAGAAATATTTTCAAAACTAATTTGTGGCAGAGGTTCCAAAAGGCTAATGTGTGTTTAGTCCTTGCTGCTAATCTAATCAGAACCATATTACTCATTCCTGTTCATTAATTAAAACCATATCTGGTACTATGAGAAGCCAAACATCCTTGAATGTATCTGTGTGTGTGTGTGTGCACGTCCTTAATATTTAATGACCTGAGACACTAACACAAATGAATGAAGTGATGAATTGCTTCTGGAAGAGTCTGACTGTGTGGTCAGGGCAGCCAACATGTGGCTATCCAGTTCATTCAAACAGACACATGCAAAAACACACACATTCACTCTCTTCTTACGGGCATATTCCTGTGTGCATGTGCAAAGAAGGTGTGCACATATAAAATGTCTGTGTGGTGGAATGTGTGTGTTTTAATTAGTGTTAATTAGGGGCTTTGCAGAGTAAACAGCGCAGTAATGGCCTCCAGGCCTGCTCGTAGAACAGGCAGCACTGGAATAGACACAGGTGGCACCGCTGGGGGAGGAGAGGAGAGTTCTTCATTGACATCTCTAACCATAACAGATTTGGCCTGTACTTTATGTGTGTGCAGTGAGTGGTCTCTGCATGTGTATCGAAGTGCAGCTGCTGGTGTAAACATGGCAGTGACGATCCCGCTGCTGTGCTCACAGCTGCATCCCAAACCTCAATCCAAGCCCGCTGTAAATCACAAGCCTGCCCTGATTAGAGCCGAGCGGTATTAACACATATGGACACAGGAGGCTGACAAAAAAAGTCCTTAAACAAACAGGCAGCTGGAGAAAGGCTGCACAATTTTCACAACACGTATACTCCTTTGATCAGGTCTGTCTGTGTTTGTCTATATGTGCGATGTTGCCATGCTATTCCAGTGAAATGGAGTAACACAGTGACTCAGCTCTGAGCAGGCAGATAGTTTTACGTAAGCTATAGTACAAATCTCAGTACTAAAGAAGCTGGGATGCTGTGTAAAAAGGAAATAAAAACATAATCCAGTGATTTGCAAATACTTTTTGACTTATATTCAATTGAACACAGTACAAAGACAATATAGCTAATGTTCAAGCTGATTAACTTAATTATATTTTTAATAAATATACACTCCTTCTGATCTTTTGATCCAAAAATGTTGGACAGGGTCATATTTACTGCTGTGTTAGATCAACCTTTTCTGTTAATAACACTCTTAGGAACTGAGGACACAAACTGCTTAAGTTTTGAAAGAGAAATTCTTTCCCATTCTTGCTTCATGTACAACTTCAGGTCCTCTACTTTCCGGGGACTCTGTTGTCATATTTTGCGATTCATAATGCACCACACATTTTCAATGGAAGACAGGTCTGGACTGCAGGCAGGCCAGTCTCATATTTGCACCCTTTTACTACAAAGCCACACTGTGCTAACACGTGCAGAATGCATCTTGAAATCGTCTTGCTGAAATAAGCTGGGACGTCTCTGAAAAAGAGGTTATCTGGATGGCATCATATGTTGCACCAAAACCTCTCTGAGCCTTTCACAATTAATGATATCTTCATAAATGTGCAAGTGACCCATGACATGGGCACGAACACACCCACCAACCCATCTTTTTTGGAACTGGGGTTTGCAAATGGCACACCTCCCAGAACGCTCTATCATTTTAGTACAGAGAAAGAGGATGGATGCTCAAGTGTGTCCAAAGAGAGAGGGAGAGGAAAAGGAGAGAGAAAGTCACAGAAAATGGCACACCTCTGAGGACTCCAAATTCATCTTTTCTCAGCTTCAAAGCAACAGTGACGTTTGGTCATCCATCACTAGGATGGGACCACTCAGAGAATTCCCACATGGGGACACATTTGTTCTGACTCTCTTTTCGAGAAGTCTAAACACCACACTCTTCATATGTCTGCATGTCTTTGTATGTCTGTGTGTGCGTGTATGTCTTTGGATATGTGTGTTTGTCTCTGCTGAAGAAGGCCAATACCTCAAAGAGAAGCAAACCATCTGAGAAAAGAAAGTTTGTCTTAGACCGCCGGCTTTACGCGCACACACACACACACTCACACAAGATCTTCCCAACAGAGGGACGTGGGGAGGTCAGACAGGGCACTGCTATCTGTAAATCTATCTGCTGTCTACAGATCGGCTTTCTCCTATGAGACTCTGAGTCCCATAATTCTTTGGCATTTCCTGGTCAGTTTCCTTCCGCCATTGGCTGCTGAGGACCTGAGGAAGGCAACCTCTCCTGATATGTGTGTCAATGGGTCAGAAGACAGAGGGCCGGTGTGTGTCATGTCGGACAACATAATCTCCAGGGAGAACCTTCTGTGGAATGGAAGGAACCCATGTGGTGCAAAGACTCTCTACAGGGACTACTTAATTTACAACCTCCATAACATTAAAGGCATGGTTCAGATTATTTGATGTGGGGTTGGATGACATACTTATCGATAGTCAAGGTATTAGCTACAGTAGATGCTGGTTGGCATGCTCCCTGTCTGGAGAAGCAAAGAGCAGTACCAGCACAAAAGCTAAGTAATGTAGCGCTGTGGACAAGCTCAGCAACAATTTTCATCACTAAAAAAGTTACAAGAATATGGGAGTTGCTGCTCTGCCACTGTCTTGATCTGTTTGTTTTTTTTTGCATTATTGTGTGACCTCTGTGTTTTAACAGGATGCTTCAGATTCATGAAAGTCACATAGTAACACAAACAAACTAACAGACTGAGGCAGCTGTAGTCCAGCAAAACAATGGAGTTTGGTTGGTTCAGAGAAAGCAATGTTTGGCTTATATAACAGAGGTTTCCCAACAGAACAGGCTTCCCTTGTGCGGGAAAGCAGAGAGGAGTACCAGTATGGTACTGACCTGGTACAATGATCTGATGTGTGGGTATTTTAGCCACTTATAAAAAGTCCCCCTAAAAAAATCTATATATACTAAATATTAGTTTATGCTATATTTGGAATGTTTTCACCACATTACTTTGCCATCTAGCAGCCTTTTCTGATGGGAAACTGCAGCCAAATATTGATCTCTCCAAACTCCATGGGTGAAATCAGTAATTTTATTTCACAAAACATGAGAGCTGCTGATCTACTGCTGTCTCTGTTTATTAGTTTGTTTACATTATTGGTTTTCTTTTGTCAGGCAAAGAGGCAGTTGTAGACCAGCAGTTCCCTGTGTTCTGCAAGGTAGAATTACTGATTTCACCCACTGAGTTTGGTTACTTTGGAGAGATCAAAATTGGTTTCCCATCAGAAAAGCCTGTCTGACGACAAAGCTAAGGGGTGAAAATATTCTAAATATAGCGTACACTTAAACAGATATTGATTTTTTTAGGTGGACTGTTTATAAGAGGCTAAAATACCTTTTTGTCGCTTTTCCTGTTCATAGCAGGTCATTGCTTAACTTCTGTGCTGGTGCTCCTCTCTGCTTTGGCATCTACTCTAAGTAAGTAAGCAAGTAAGTAATACACTGACAATTGATAAATACCTCATACAAATCAACTTTAAATAATCCAAAGTGTCTGGTGTCTGGTTTTTATCAATAGAAGACCCATGCATGTGTGCCAGAGAAACCAGGTTTGCAAGTATGAGAAAGATGCGACAAAAAAAGTTTGTGCAAATGCTGCCCATTCCTCTCCCATCCCTTTCATTCCTTTCTTCTCCTTTTTTTCCCCCTCTCCTCCTGCTCCAGGCCCAGAGGCCACATCATTGCAATTAAAGCTCATCACATCATCAGGTGGACTAACTGCTGGTTACCCAACGGGAAAACATGACGCATCCAATGGCGATAAACAGATAATAGGCTTTCCTTGAAATTCCTCGAATAGAACTGTACCCCCTAGGAACTGTTTACCGTTTACGAGACACGAACAAACATAGGTTTGCACTTAAATGCACACCCAGCTTCTGCATCTGTTGACTTTTAAATGCACCATGTTTCCCAGAAGCCCCTGTGACTCAGGAGACCGTATATGTGGACTCCCTGCTGTTGCCTCATTATCGTTAGCATTCACGTTAGCTCAGTCACTGATGTGGTCTGACCAGACCCTAATGACCCACATACCTTCATCAGCCCTCAGGTTGTGATGAGAGCCAGGGCAGCATGGGAAATAGGCGTGTGTGCATAGGTATGTGTGTGAGTGTCTGCTGGGATTTATATCTATTGACCAGAAGACGTAAAAACAAAAAAAGTCCGCCGGTGACTCAGCAATGATACCAACCTACGTCTGCGACTTGAGTGCATCTAATGACTCTGATTGCAACATGATTGTTAAGAGAATAGCTTTGCTCATGTGTTTATGTGCCTGGATTTGGGATCACAGCTCCGGCTTGACTGGTTTGGCTTATGATGACTGAATGCACTAAGTGTGGTTTGAGGCAGGGAAGTCTATTCTGTTAACTACCAGGAATTATTAACCTCTATCTGTTCCTGGTTTTAAAGTTCAAAGGTCTGCCCATGAGGCTGTTTTAGTGCAGAGGACGGCTTCTCCGTCTGCAGCAGGTTTGAATTTGCACTCTGCTTTGATTCACAAAGCCAAAATCAGTCCTAAACGGTGACCACAAAGGAAAGGCTCCATTTGATTCATTTGCAGCCCAGTCAACCTCTTAGACTAAGAGAGTTGTAAATGTAATTCATCATTTATATCCACACATAAATAGCTTGGTGGTCGCACGATGTGGTGAATGTACCTGCTGTTTGAGCTGGTGCATGAGCCTGTCTTTCTCCCTCTTCAGAGCCATCACTTCCTCCTGGGCTTTCTTCCGTTTGGAGGAGGATAACTCCAGCAGGGCGATGTTAGCATCCTTCTCACTGATGGCTGCCAGCAAAGCCTGCTGCCTGAGGGGACGAGAGTGAGAAAAGTGGAAAGAAGGGTGCAAAGGTTAAGAGGGAATTTGTTTTATAAATGGACCAAATACACTCAATGAATAAGTAAACACAACAGTTTTGTTTTTGCTCCCATTATGTATGAGTTGAAGTAAAAGTTCTTCTTTTGTGCACACAAAAGGTTGTTTCTCTCACATTTTGTTCACAAATTTGTTCAGATATGTTAGTGAGCACTTCTCCTTTGGCTTTTTCCACAAATACAAAGTCCCTTACTCACCCCTGCATTCTATATGATTTAGTGGGTTAGACGTCATTGACCACTTGCAGACAGCAGCCCTGGTATATTTTCATCTATAAAGCAATGCTGGCAAACTTCCAGCCTACCTCTGTACCATTCTCTGTGTCAGCTCTGGTGGTTAGTAGCTATGCTCCTCCAAGTGGTTGCTTTTTAATGTACACTGGGGTTTGACAGGTCTGGAGAAAACTACATTTTCTCACCATGCACCATGTGCATGGAGCAGTCTACGAAAAGATCTAAAATTAGATACACTTTCTATCCAATGCTGACTTTACAGGAATCATAAAGGATATGGTGATGATGAAATGTTTGTTTTTCTTGAGAGGCCATCATGTTTGAATAGCTGTTGTTGATTTATTGTGGACCTTTGTATAATATGTTTTATTTGTTGTATTTTAGTATGTTTTGATTGGCTGCAACCTTGGCCAGGTCTCTCTTTTCAATCTCAGTGGGACTTCCTGGTTAAATAAAGGTAAAATTTAAAAAATAAACAAACAAAAAATAGGGCTACAGATACCAATTTTTTTCCCCAAGAGTGAAAAGTCATGACCCACTCCACACTATTACTGATTTTTTTGTACTCACTGCCTTCATTGGTTGATTAGGTTTGAATGAGGGGTGATTGGTTAGGTTATTCATGACTTTACCATCCTGGGGAAAAATGTATCTGTAGCACTATCTGAAATAGCCGTAGGTCAGTGCCTAATAAATATCTAACTTAGACATTTTAGACTGGCCTTGTGACAACTCAAAGACACACCTGTGCTGTAATCACGCTGCTTAGAAAGTATCTCTATTTGCACACTTGTCAAGTGGATGGATTGTCTTGGCAAAGCAGAAGTGCTCACTAACATGGAGTTAAACCAATTTGTGAACAAAATCTAAGAGAAATAAAGCTTTTGTGTGTGTAGAAGCTGAGTCTTTGTTCTTTTACATCTATGCGTGAGAAAATGGGAGCAAAAATGGGAGTGCTTTGATCATGTCTTTGTTTAGTGTAATTAAAAAAACACATCATATGTATTCCCTAAAAAGTTGCAATGTAAAAATTGGTTTTACAGTCAGTAAACAGACAGGTGGACACCACATCTGCAGCTGTGGGCCCTTTTACGTATGCAGATGTCACAGTAAACTTACTCATCCCAGAGCTCCTTAAACTCAGACAGAAAAGACGCAGACATCTTTGAAGTGGTCTGCTAAACGCTGTCTTAGTGGTACCTCAGGGTGACTCATGAACATGTAATAGTGTAATGGGACTTAATAGAGCAGGCTGAGGCGGATATGACATCTTCCCTCTGTCACCACTGGTTACCACACTGTGTGTTTGTGTGTCTGTGAGTGTGCGTAGGGATGGGGGTGGCAACAAATGACTGTCCACAGGTGCAGGGGAAATATACCACCAGGTCTCATCATGCACACAACCAGACGTGCAAATGTACTCCCACAGGACTCAGGGGGATGCCTTGCGTAACTCTTTCAGAGCAGATTGGTGATGACTATCCTCATCATCAAGCAGGATGTTGTAAATCCAGTGTTGTGACAAACACACATTCTAGCCGCCCACACTTGTAAACACACTCGGAGGCACAAACATTTTCTCAAAGATAGCCAGGGACACACACTTTCTCTGCTAAGGCCATTGACCCCCGGCACTAAGGCTGCACAATTCTTGCTAAAATGTGAATCAAGGTTTTTCTATTACAATTCTCTAACATGATTCTTATTTTATCTTTGACACTCAAGTAAAGAAAAAAAACACCTCTGAGATGCTTTCTGTCTAGACGGGGTTTTAAACAAACATATAATATACCAAAGTTATGTGAGGGCACCTTTCAAATACAGCAGGTCTAGTCTGTACTCTTTATGAGTACTCTTTCCCACCAAGAGCAAGCACTGAGGCAACTGTGGTGAGGAAAAACTTCCTCTTTCCTAATGGTGGGGGACATCTGATGACCTCATGAATTTATAACATCAAACATCTCATGTGTTTCTGAATAAACAGGGTGTTGTATCTTCTGCAGCAATAAAATTAAAAAGATTGCCTTGTGTAATGATCTGTGGGAGTAATTTCTCTGCTGTCTCTGTGTGTGTCAGCTCACCTCTGGCTCTCATTCTTTAAAATTGTGCATGAAAAATGTCTGATTCAGACTCCTCTAAGTGGGCCAGGTAATCTATTTCTGACTGCCTCCTTCCTGCTTGTTCAACTCATGCCATGTTGGGTTACTATAGTAGCAGGGACTAACACAGGAACACTATGAATAAGAAAGAGAGAAAATGAGAGAACACTGATTGAGTTGTGTGTGTGTGAATGTTGAATTAATATTCTGTTTTGCTTTACATTGTGTAAGAGTGATTGATATAGCAACTGGGATTGTTGTAAAGCAAGTAAGTCAACATGTCAATGCAGCTTGATGTAAATGCATAGGGGAATGGAAGCGAGTGAATTGTCATCAGGCACACTGTAAAACACACATTTATGTATGGTTCTTTGTCTCTGCAAAGTTCATTTGAATGACCATCACAGGAGTTTTAACCTGTGTAACTAGTGTGTGGGCACTGATGGCATTTTAAGTTGGATAAACATGACGCAGCTGAACTCCAGACGCTTAAATCGCATTTGAAATTAGGAGGGCATTAAACTAGTAAGGTAATGGGTGAGTTTGTGTGAGGTGAGGGGTGGAGGAAGAGGAGGGAGGGAGGGTGCATTCAAAATACACTTTGGACTCAATTAAAAATTGACCTGCATTGGACTGTTTTTATTCCATGATTTAAGTCCCTGCAGAAATAACTCAATTGCGAAAATAAACATGCTGAACTCAGAATAAAGTCCTGCTGGCCTGGGACTCCACATTCAGTGTTTTCAGTACAATTATCTGCATGCCGCATCTGGATTCTGGATTCTCCCATTCAAGGCCATTAATAGGCCTCTGTGTGTTTGTGTGTGCTCATTTCAAGCCTGTGCTTGCATGTTGTGAGTGTGTTTGTGCGGGCATGCATGTGAATTCTGACATGGATCGGAGCAGCTAATCACACCATTAATCACAGAGCGGGACCAACGTGACACTTTTCGTCTCCCCACACCTCAACTGTTATTCCTTTTAATGCTCACTGTAATGGGAACACACACACACACACACACACACACACACACACACACACACATTAATGCTCAGACCTACACTGGACTAGTACCAGAGCAAGTGCTGTATACTGCAGGCATATTATGCTTAACCTGGCCATCCACAATGTAAAGTAGGGAAAATAACTCTTAAAGTGTAAATATAGACATCTCTTTTGTTTTTTTTCAATACTTGAATAAAAAAAAATCTAAGATGTTTTCCATGCACTGAGCACTTTTTATGTATGAGGCACTGAACGATGTCTGTTTCACATAGGGTTACAGATATCTTTTTTTTCCCCAGGAGGGGGAAAGATAAACCTTCATCACAATTATGCTGTTTAATCAACTTATCTAAACACGCCACACATGTCACATGTATGGATTATTTTGGCAAAGGAGAAGTGCTAACTAACATGGATTTTAACAAATTTGTGAACAGTATTTGGGAGAAATAAACCTTATGTGTGCACAGAATATGTCTCAGATCTTTTACCCCATAATGTGAGCAAAAATTAAGTGTTTATATTTTTGTTGAGTATAAAAAAAAAGTCCCATCAAGAAATTGTAATGTATCAATCCACAAATCAAACAATCGTGGGGCTGATTTTTAAATCCCTCTTCATACAGTCCAGTTTTACATCCACAGCCTAACAAACGTAATGATGAATTCTGCATTTGAGACCATGGCACAATGGGAATCCCATTTACATTACTTTATCTTTGGCTGTGTTAAATAGAGCGAAGAGGTGATGCATAGAGTCATATATGGGCAAAGAATGCAGCACAATGTGTCATTGTTCATAAACAGTGTGTCAGATTAACAGCCCTAACCTACTCACAGGATGGCCATCTTTACTCCACACTGCCAGACATGGAAACTCCAACATCACACCACAACACAACAGTCTCATAGTCACATTTTTCCTTATCTCCTTTAGCAGTAACTGGATGTGAACACAGTTTGAGAATGCTGCCTATTTAGGCCAGTATGTAACTAAATACACACAGAATAATCACACACTCGGCTGGAAAAAACAGTCACCAATACGTAAGCAATCTAAGCGGGTGATGCATTAAGGGCAGGGCCGACTTGGTGGAACAAAAGAGTGTGGTGGAAGGTTAAGGCCACTGATCCCCACCCCAGTTTATCTAATCTGTGAACTCATCTGAAAAAGCCAAACAGAAATCCAGCTCTTTCTGACCACTACTGAGTCACTTCATCAAGGACTGCTGCACACCCATTCATCAAGTTGCCTCTGCTGAATGAATCTAATTAGAGACACAGTGTTGGTGTTTGTTAAAAAAAAAAAAAAAAAGAAAATGATGTGATCAGAATTTTCAGCAATATTTTTTTACTGACCAAAATGAGACATTGACTAAATAAAACAGTAAGAGTCGGAAAAGTAAGTCAGAAAAGAGTAAAAAAGTAAGAGTCAGGAAAAGTACAAATGTGCGTCCTGCACATATTTCAGTTAATAAATCCCAGCGCACCACAGAGCTTCTTTGCAGTGCTGCTGACTGCACAGGTAAAACATGAGGCTCACTGAACTAAAAAAAACTAACGAATAGTTGAATCTTTGCACTGAACAGCCAAATGGACAATAATGGGCATTAAAAATAACCCTAGTGTTTATCTGCATATAGGGCAGGGAAGTGAGATCCAATCACAAGTGCCCACTCAAGAGGCATCTGTAGACACATTGTAATGCTAGGTGTTAACTCAGAGCTGTCCACTTGTGATCAGATCACCCAAGACGCATGTTTATGCCAGGTCTGAACAGGCTCTTAGACATTGTCTGTGGCACTGCAGTAATTTTAGACCTTTACAAGGAAGTTATACTCAAAGAGAATGACTGTACGTTGTCTTTTTATGACCACAACATGTGCTGCTGTCTGTGAACTCGTGGCTGTCACATCCATCTCACCTGCATTCCTGAGCACAGGTAGAAACTTCGCAACTGAAAATTACTGATTGGCCCTGAGACGTCCTGAGCCCGACTGACTTCAACCTCTGAACCAAAAGGGGCTGCCATGCTTCAGTGAAAGCTAAATCACTTCCAGGCTCTAAATTAACGCAGCAGATTATAGCACTGTCTCTCTGTGGGTGCTCTCTGACTGGTACTGCGGGATTCTGCTGAGTGATGTCTTCCTAAAACAATAAAAAAGGGGGACATTATTATGATTAGCCAGCCTGTAAACTTTGTCTCCCACATCCTCAATCAGTGATTGTGTGTGCACACTGTGTGTGTCTGAGTGTGTGTGTGCTGATTAGTATTACTAACAGCCTTTGAACCTGAATCACGTTGGAGTATTTAATCACATCTAATTTGAGTGGCCATTTGGCCTTAGTTGTAAAACACACTCAAAACGTACATGAATCTAGCAGACAGGATTCATCTATCAGACACACGCACCACACACACACACAAAGATAAATGATTGTACTGTATCTTCTGGCTGATCTTGAGTGGGTGAACCCTCTCGCTTTCCTCCCCTCTTGTCTCACTCCCTGCTCCCAACTTCGACTTGGCGTGTCCTGGACAAACAAAGGATTATCTTCATTTCCTTTCCGATTGAGAGGGTGACAATGAAATGGTTTTTCATGACAAACTTGTGATTAGTCTTCGTAAAGGTCTGACCCCATGCACTGAGGAGTCATAAGGCACTCCAATAAAAGGACAAATAAATCCCGCTGCTGGATCTCCGGTGTCAAAAATCTCATCTGCTTTACTTTATGTAGTCAGTGAGATAACAGTATCTGGCTGACAAGGTAAACACGGCCTTCACATACACAGTTGTGTGCTTATATATGTCTCATATTTCTCATATTTACGGTTAGTATTATAGAGTGAATGATACATCGAGCTCGAGTCGGCTGTTGTGAAACATTTAGATTAGCTACACACTCCTTGAAATAAGGGTTCTGAGAAGGTTCTTGTTTTACACAGAACCATGTGCTTCTGAAGAATCCTTGATGAACCTTTTCTTCAACAAAGGGTTCATCAAGGGTTCTTTGTTAGACTGAAGGCTCCATTAAGAACCATTTTCATCCAAAAAAGCCTCTCTGAAAAAAAGACATCTTCAGGAGTTGCTGAAATCATTGGAGAACTTTCTCCTCAAGAGTGTGTTATGGGTTCTTTGTACTGTAATATAAGATTGTAGATAAAGATAGATAAGGATAACACCAGGATAGATAAGAGGGTTCTCGGTAGAACCCCCCTGGTTGAGTTCTAGATACTGTAACACCTATGTGGACAAGGTGAAGAAGCCTTTCTGGTTCTAGTTAGCACCTTTAATTCTAAGTGTGTAATATATTGGAGAAAGCAAGGGAGATGAGAAAATAATGCTCCTTATCACAATAAAATGTACAATTAATTTAAAAGTTGTTTTTTTAAACCCTCTGACACCATTTACAAAAATATGTGCTATAAAAATTTAACAAAGTAATATTTTTTTCCACTTTCAAAGGTTCAAATCTTTTATCAACTTCTATCCTGACTAGAACTATAAAACTTTTACATTTTTTCTTGCTCTTTTTATATCTATTACTGGTAGATATACGTCTTGTAAAATCTAGGTGTTTTGTAATCCATGTGGGATGGGCCACATGTTTGGCATGATGTTGAAATAAACGCTAAATCACAAAATAACTAACTAACTAAATAACTAACTATAGAATAAGATTGAGGGAGCATGCATGGCTCTGTAAAGAAGTATAGCCTGGACTGACGTCTTATTTATAAGGGGTGAAATTCTCAGCTCGACTACAACATGTGATTCCAATTGAACCTTCATGGTCCCTGGGACATATTGAGACATTTGCATCTACAGAGGTGGGAGATGGATGGCTAAAGTACATGACCATGCGATGAGAGGTGAGAGGGAAAGGAAGGGGGGCAGGTCAGCAGAGACGATATGGAAAGAAAAAAAGGAATGCAAAGAGTGGAAGAAGAGAAGGGTAAAGAGACGTGAGGCGGAAGGAGACAATTCAGGACAAAGGAATGATGAACGAGGAGAAAGGACTTTGATGAAGACATCTTTGAGGTGGGGCTGCTGTCAAAAAGGACTGTGATGTCATGGGGCAGATGGGAGACTGGCAGATTTTTGGGTGACGACAGGTTAAGACGGGGTCAAGAGTGAAGCTCACATGAGCACACATGCATGCATTTGCACAAAACAAATTCCAATAAAGTTTTCAGGGGAGGTACACTATGGAGAGAAAGAGCGGTTGAGCCAGTGGGTCAAGAACGAAAAAAAAAGAGAAGAGATGGCAAGAGATGAAGGAAATAGAAGAGCGGAGAGTATGTGTTTGACAAGAGTGACTGCCACCTGTGCTGCATGAGAGAAAAAAGGGAAGAAAAGGAGAGGAGGAAGGGAAGAAAGGAGCAAAGGTAAAGATTTAGGAGTCCCAGCCTCCCCTAAATCAGCTCAGCGCACTCCATGTTGTTATTCCTAGGCGTCACGGTTGAGGGATGTGTGTTTATAATTTGTGTTATGACTTACTTGAAATTATGAGTGTGGAGAGTCAGTGGGACAGAAACAGATGCGTCCGTGTGATGCCCGAGGGAACCATCAATACTGTCTGCCCCTAAGTGCAGTGTGTGCATGTGTGCGTGCATTTGCCTGTCTGTGCACACATTGGTGCTTTCATGTCTGTATGTGCATGTGTGATGTATTTTGTTAGCAAGAACATGGGGAGCCCACTAATATCTG
The DNA here is from genome assembly GCF_056507025.1 of Lutjanus erythropterus. Lineage (NCBI taxonomy): Eukaryota > Metazoa > Chordata > Actinopteri > Lutjaniformes > Lutjanidae > Lutjanus > Lutjanus erythropterus. The sequence goes on from NC_139322.1 coordinate 21,868,671, forward strand.
TTCCCAGAACATCCATTATGAGCTCTTCTAGTTTGTGATCATGTCTTTCCACCACTTAACTGTCCAGTGCTGCAGAAACATTCCTCTGGCATTTTTATGGCTGTTCCTTGATTGTGAGTGTGTGAAGGTGCGGCACAAGGCCGGGGGCCCCTAGATAGGCAGTACTAGAGGCCTGTGGTGAGAGCAAGCAAAGGACATGAGAATGGGGCATGGTTGAGTGACACTATTATTTATGGCCCTTGGAACGCTGTGTTATTTACAACTGAGGAGGCAGGGAAAATGTCTATTTCCAACATAAAACACACGCTCTGGCTTCATTTTCTTAAGCTCAGTGCAAAGCCGGTTAAGATGGTAAATCTGTGCTTCAACTCCAAATGTGGGTTAAATGTACTTTTATGAGGTCCAAGTTTTGGCTACCTTAGGTATACCCATAGAAACAAGGACACTAACCGGAACCATGTAAGGGTCTTCAGCTTGCCCCCATTTTGATAAAAGAAGACCTTCTGGTTCCTGGTAGAACCTTTTGTAAAGGTTCCACTTGGAACCCTTTCAGGGAGCTCTACCTAGAACCCAACACATACTTAGAAACATCTATGAAAGGTTTTCTAAGGGTTTTATCTAGATCCCAGTCAGGGGGTTCTATTGAGAAACTTCCTATGTTATGGCACAAAGAACCCTTGAAGAAAGAGTTCTTCAAAGATTTCAACAATCATTGAAGAACACTTTCTTTCAAAAAGGACTTTTTGGATTAATAGGGATCCTAATAGAACACTTAGTCTTACAGATAACCCCTTTCTTTTCCTCCTTTCATGTAGAACCCATCCAGGGGGGTTCTGCCAAGAGACTTTTTAAATTATGGTACAAAGAATCTTTCACAAAACAGTTCCTGAAGGATTTCAACAATCCTCCAAGAACTGTGTCTTCCAAAAAGGCTTCTTTGACTGAAAAGGGTTCTTTATAGAATGTTTTTCTTTTTTTATTGAGAACCCATCCAGGGGGTCCTCCAAGAAAAACTTTTATATTATTGTACAAAGGACTCTCTCTTATTTTTCAACAATTTCAACAACTCTTGAAGACCTCTGTCTTCCAAAAAGGGTTCATGAAAAGGGTTCTTACTGGAGCCCCTTCACTTACAAAGAACCCTTGATAAACTGTTTCTTCAAAAAGGGGATCTTCAGATGCAAAAGGTTCAGGATAGAACCTCCGTCCTTTAGGAAAAACCCTCCTGGAACCCTTATTTCTAAGAATGTAGGATTAGCTCCATGCTAACCTGTAGCAGCCAACCTGAAGCCACATGCCAGATGCACCTATCACCCACTTCCTTCTGTGTGCTTGCCTGGATTATAGCCTTTCTTTATCTTAATCTATGAGATAGGATTTATCCATACACCCACCTCAAATAAAACTTGCATGCCTGTCTTGTTTGAAAATTCATGTCAGCTCCAATATTCCTCTTGAGCCGCTATATTAGACAGTACATGCTAATCCTGAGCTTCAAGCAAGAATGATAAACTTTACATGCTAACCTTGAGCTGTGCTTCCCAAGAAAAATCCATGACAGCAGATGGTTCTCCCAGAACTGGGCCAGGTTGTGTGTGTTTTCACTTCACTAATAAAATATACAACCCACTTACTCTGCTCACCCCCACTCCCACACTAGTGCTGCGACCAGTGGAAGAGGATGGAGGGGGGCTGGTCTAATTGAAAGAGTATGTATCAGTTTTACAGCAACAAGAGGGAAAATACGAGGGGACAAAAATCAACAAATCTGCCAAAACTAGCCAAATGTTTAGAGTGGTAGCAGGGACGAGGAGAGATGGCTGACTGCTCCCAGAGATGAGCAGGACCAGACGGCCACCGCCGCATTCCAGCCGGAGAGAGAGACCCAGACAGACAGACAGAGAGAGACCAGGTGGCTGTGTGTGTGTGTGTGTGTGTGTGTGTGTGTGTGTGTGTGTGTGTGTGTGTGTGTGTGTGTGTGTGTGTGTGACAATTGAGAGAGCAACTTCCTCTCAAAAATAATGTCAATACAATGGAAGTATCTGAAAGATATGAGGATGATTTCAATTTAATTTGATGTGTTTTAAGGGAATTGTTGAACAGTTTGGTCGGTTACCCGGATGTAACACTGAATAGTCCATTTAAGCTGATTTCTTGATGTCTAAACTGCAGAACAGTTCTGGAAAACGTGTGAAAGTTGCTAAAATGCACTTGGACTTGGTCAGAAAAGGCAGTGACATTTTGAGAAACTAAGGTTTAAAGGTGATGGAGCTGACTCCTTTGTCTTGGACTGACGACCCAACAATTCCCCGCACAGGGACCAAAATCTTAAACCGGTGATCATCAACCATATTTGACAGCATACACTGAGATGCTACAAGAAGAACTCAGTGGGTGAATAGACCATTTTATGTCAAATATGGTTGGTACCAGTGGATTCCTTAAGTCTTCTAGTTACACATGATACCAGTATCGTCATTCTTATGTGTCCACCTGGAGTTTATTATTGCAGTGGGTAGAGCTGTGAGAAGCTGTTTTGGTGCCCCCACAGGCACTTGCTGCCCTACGCACAGCGCATGATGCACACTTATGTAGTGGCGGCGCTGTGACAATCGCCTGAGACTCACCAATCAACTATCTTACCAACCTGTGACTGACCAGAGTCTCCTGTCACAGGCTAGACTTTCTAAAACCTGAAAACAAAGCCAAGAGGAGGAGTAGAAGTCTAGTTTTCTTTTAGACCACTTCATCATACTTAAAGGTTATTATGGAACTTTTGCCCAGTGACCCCAAAAATAAACTCTACCCAGCTTTAACTCCCTCTAAAAATCACTGCCTCCAGTCTTTATGTGAAATTCAGCTAAACACCTCCTGACTGCACCTCAATACTTAATGCAAAGACATAAAGACTGATAATGTTTGGTTGATATTGTCAATCTACAAATGAAAGCAAAAACAACAGTCTTGCTGCAGACAGCCTTCGACAGAGAGACTAGCTTGGTTAAGTGTCCTCTATCAATCACTTCCACCTCCATTGCACCACCCTGTGAGGATCAGAGAGGGGTCGGGTGGATTCCTGTTGTTGTAGAAAACAGAACGGATAAATAAACAAGACCTTGTGGGATGTCAGTGATGATTATGATGTCACCGGCAGCGCTTTCCCATTTGGATGACCTTGGGTGTCTCCATGTGTGCGTCTGTTTGCTTGAGTGCGGGTGTGCACATGTGCAACTTTGGTCTTTCACATCAATGCGAGAAAAAACGATCCACATCAGACTAGACAAAAACCTCTGCTGTCTAGCATGAGGCCCACCTACACAGCCTCCTACCAATCAGATGAGCTCTGACCCTTAACCTCTAGGGATGCGACCAATCACTGAGCAGCGTTTTCCACTCTCTTAAAGGGGAGGATTGTTTTCCACCTTTGTCACGGCTGAACTGACTGACAGTGTCTCCCCAAGGTGCAAGAAACAAGACAGGGGGCTGTACTGTACCACACACGTGTAGAGCTCCGCTGTCTAGCAGTCAGACACAAGTACAGGCACATACACACACACACACACACACACAAATCCAGACACACACATACAGCAGCTGGGTTGTTTAAAGCTCCCTGTCATCTGAGAGAGAGGTGAGGGTCACAGAATGAGCAACACTGCTCCAGTCACACTACTGTACTAACACACACACACAGACACACACACACAAGGAGCAGCAGAAACATACATACATATGCAGCGTGTTAAGAAAGAGCACTGAGGCCTCAGTATAAACACTGATGAGTTATGCCCCCCCCCCCTCCCATCTGTCTCTGATCCAACCAGAGCACTGTCCCACAACCACCCTCCTCCACATCAAAAGATGAAACTATACAACATGTGGCAAAGGACAGGGTGTTTTCTTGAGGTCAGACGACTGTACAAACACAAGCAGAGCAACCTGCAACATTCGTACGCCGTTGCTTTAATACAGGACAGAACAGACTTTTATCACAGCAACCATATTGATATGAAACAGCAGGGTAAACACAGGTGTTACTAATGATACTAATTAAAGTCCAGTTCCATTTAGTGTAGCAGAGCCTTTCTAGTGAGCAAACATACTAAATAACAGCATCCTGATTCTGTTTGACCTGAATGGACCAGAACCTTAATTAGTATCATTGGTAACACCTGTGTTTATCCTCCTATTTCATGTAAGAACTGCTGCTGTGGAAAAGGTAAGTCTTTTTCAGTTAAGTGCACTACACTGAAAGTTTTACTGGTAAGACTCATGTTTTAATGCCTTTCTTCATCATCGCTGTTTATTGGACAAAACAAGCAATTTGAAGACATCGCTTTGGGCTTTTGTGATGAGCATCTTTCACAATTTTTAGACTATTTACAGGCTAAATCATTAATTGTGAAAATAATCTGGAGATCAATTTATAATCGTCACAAATTGGATACAAATAGGAGCATAATTAGCTTCCCCCCTCTTTTTCTGCACTCGGGTGAGAGGAGCTACAGTAAAACCTGCACTCTAAACTGTCAGTAATGTAAACTGAGAATACCAGGAGGACACCTTCTGCATTGCGTCATTTAAAGCGGAGGTCCTCTGCATTGTCTTGTGTGTTCTTGTGTGTTAAAACAACCCTCTGTCAAACAGTTCATCACAGGCTCTTGGACAGGAAGGCCACCACAGCGTGCTGTCTTTTTCTCTCTCTATCCTCATTCCATCACTCCTACTCTCCTCCCTTTCTTTGGCTAATCAAAGAGAGCAGCCACTCATCGAAGGAGAGAATGGCATCACCTCCGCCTTGGACTTGGACCTCTCTATCATTCGACTTCGCTCTCCCTCTATCATTCTCTATTTGGCTCCGCCGTGCCCTATACTCACTCCAGAGTGGGGCTAAATATTAAGTTCAAGGAGGTTATGCAAACACGTTGAAACAGCCATCCTTGGCCTAAGTATTACCCTGAACCCTTCAATTACCCGCCTTGCTTTCCTCTCTCCTCATTCCTCCTGCCTTTCCTGTCCTCCGTACGGGTTTCTCTCACTCCGGTCATCTAACTGCAGCCTGGAAATACAGCGCACACTCATGACGTGGGGCCAAAAAGCCTTAAAATATCAGGGGCAGAGAGTACAACATATTACACATGCACACACACACACAAACGTGCACCCAAAATATACACGTACACACAAACCGATGAAAGACGGGTCCAGAAAACAGTGGGAGCAAGTACCCTTGGTGTATTTTCTCTGTGTTCCAAATGTAGGGCCTGGCGGTGGACCACAGCTGAACCACAGCCGACATGCGGTGGAATGGGAGGCCACCACACTCACTTCCCTTAAAGGAGCCATAGACACACACACACACACACACACAAGCGATCACAGAATAACACACACACACACACCCAGACACACATATACACACATGTTCAGCAGTTTCCTGGATAGCACTGTCATGACGATGGGAGTCCATGTTTAAAAAGTGGTTTGAGGTGAAGGGACAGATCTGTATGGGCTGTTTCCCACAATGCTTTGCCAGACAATTACACAACCCAATTAATGTGGTTACTACAGCACAGCTAGGACTTCACTTTGTGCATGTACGCATGCATGAGACAGAAGATATGTGCACGCTCCTTTGGCCTGTATGACTCCTTGAATTATAGCTTTCTTTGGATCTTGGACCAGTCGATTTCCCGTCAGTGTGTAAAGGACACACAAGGTCACACTAACATTCACCCCTCACTCCATCAGCCAATCACAGTTATTTCCAATCACAGCCACATGAGCTCAACTATTATAAAAGCTGCATAACTGGAGAACTACAATACCCACAATGTGTTGTGTGTCTTTCCAGCAGAGAGCTCCATTTCCTCAACCATAAACAAATGTTGGGGAGAGGAGCAAAAGAGGGCCTTGAAAGTTGAAATTTTATATAGTATTAAAAAGTGGTATTTTTCACAGTTACGGTAAGAAATATCCGTGAAACATTGTGCATATAAAATATATATCTATCAGATATTCTGTCAGGCTGTGTAATACATGGTTCATAGACTCAGATGTACACAGTGGTGGAAGAAACAGGTGCTGCTGGCTGGCATCCTCTCATATATTCTCTAAATATACAGCTCATATGGTACCAGTGCTATTTCTGTGTATGAAAGGACTGAAATGAGGACTGAAATAAGTTGTGATCAGATGTACCTGTGTGAACCTTGTAGAAACTGTTACAACTTAAGTGAAATAAATGTAATAAAGTAAAGGAACTTAAGTATTATGAGTAAAATGTAATCAAAGGAGCTATATATAGCAATCTTGCATCCAAAAATGGATACTGCCATCAAAATAGTGAGTTGGAGCCATAGCTGGTATATTAAATCGGTTGAAATCCTATTTAATATATGATCTATGCTTGAAAGGAGTTGCTTCTCCCTGCTCCCTCCTCCAAAGACTCGAGGAAGCTCAGACAGGCTGAAGGAACACTGCAGGAGCATTAGACGAGCGCAACATTATCATTTGACAATAACAAATGAGGACAACCCCTACGCTGTAAGTTGATCAGCTGTTTTTAACCTGCCAGTTGTCTGTCAATGTAAAGCAAAGTGTGTTATCCTGAAAACAAAAGTCTACTGCTCTGAAAATACACACTGAAGTTAAATGACTGTCTGTATCACTGCCTGCCAGACTCCATTAACATATTGTTCAGTTTTACCATTTTAGACATGTATTCCCTCTACAAGACGATGTCTTACGACTCATAAAAAGACACTTATTCATTCAGCAAACATTCAGCATTCATTTTAACTCTAATTAACATGAAACGGACATACAAAAACAGTCATACCAGTCTGAAATGGAAATTTTAAAAAAGGACACCACTGTTTCCTTGATCTATGATGACATATCATGGTCATTTTAGGATTTATTGCAGTAAATTTCTCCTTTAAGTATAAAAAGTGCTACAGTATTCTATAATTACAAAAGTGTATTTTTGAATTATTGCCTCATTTTTACTGATGCATTACTGTGTAGGCAGCATTTTAAAGATGTAACTGGTTGAGATGTGGCTAATTTGAATTAATTTACATGCTGTTGAATGGGTTGATATATATGACAATGCATCATCTTTACCGTGAGATGATTCATGTTTTTGTTACTTTATATTTACATTATACATTTGATACAGTTAGTTTTGGTTTCACATTACAATTATACAAACACACTGAACTGGTTTGTAGATGGGCATGGGTCTAATGTTAGTGTGTTGTCAGTTCACTTAAATTCCTCTCTTTTATCCTCTTGGAAAATAGTTAAAAAGGGTTGGAATTTTTGAGAGTTTTTTTTCCAACTGACTCTTTTGTAAAGTCATCGGACCAAATCTCAATTAAAAGTTTGGTCTCCTCCTCCCCTCATGCACTACCGCGGCTCATTTTGTCTTGTTATGGTGTTTTTCCTTTTCTCTGGTTTGGACAGCCTGCCAGAGCTTTCTGTAATTGGTCCGAAATCTGAACATCCAAAAAAGTTTGAACCTTAGAAATGGACCAAACTATGGTTCAATTTGATCTGGACCAAGAGTGCTTCTTTCAGTCGGACCAGGGTTCAGCTGTTTGGTCCAGACTGTGGTTTCACACCTGTAATTTTGGCTTGAATTAAACTAGAAATGGGGTAGGTGTAAAAGCACCATTAATCTGCAAAGTAATTTGTAACTGATTGCTGTCAAATAAATGTTGACGGTATTTCCTTCCACTATGCAGTTAAGAATTAAACTTTAGAATTAAACTAAGGAAGTATGAGTATCTTTGAGTAAAAGCACTGCATGTACAAAGCTGCATGCATGTAGATTACCACATTCACTAAACACACACACACACACACACACACGCATACACATCTGCTAATAATTAACAATCCTTTGATTCCAACCTTGGTTCAGATTCTTCTTTTAATGAAGGACGGTAAAATGTAAGTTAAAAAAAAAAAAAAAGCTCAAACTGCTGTGCTTTGTGTTGAAGCGGCAGGAACCACATGCTTTCTTTACAGTCTGCTACACAAACACACTCTGACCACATACTAACTTATATAGACTTCATTAACCCTGCTTTAAAGTGCTTTAAAGTGTGCAGTGCAGGAGGAAAATAGATTCAAAGCAAGAAATTATGAAAGAGAGACAGCACAGCAGACAGAGAGACAGACAGAAAGTCTCTCACACTCTCTCTCTCTCTCTCTCTCTCTCTCTCTCACACACACACACACACACACACACACAGACACACACACAGTGGGCTAGGTGAGGGTGCTGATTAGAGGAGCTGTTGCCAGGTCTGGACAGGTCTGCTGTATATTTAGACAGATCAGTGAGGATCATGGGATCAAAGAGTAACATGATTACTACCTGGCCTTCTGATAAAAAACCTCACTATTATTTCCCTGTCAATACACACAGGAATACACACTCAGATAAACTTACAGTCATGAGTACCAGCATTAAAAGACACGCAGTTAGACACAAGGACACACACTCGCACACACACTCTCAGACATATACAGCCACACCGCTCTGTAATCTGGGTAATTTGTACGTTGAAGCCGGTGTAGACAGATCATGCCTCTGGTACATTGAGCCTGTTGTGTCATTGCATTTGCTTGTTCCCCATTTGATGTGAATTCCCAATAGAGACGTACCCTTACTTGTAAAGTATAGTGGTTGTGAGTAAGTTTCGTGTGAAGAAGAAGACACACAAAAACAACTTGTGCTCTGGTCATAATGGCACTTTTGGTGGAAGATTGAGCTCGTGAGAGTTTATAAATTTTACAAGGGTATGAAAATTGAAGCTGCAAGCAAGAAGACACGAACTCGTGTATGAAAGCATGACACAGCAAAAGTGAGTGCCTTGTAATTACAACAGCAAAAACCACACTTGTACTTTGACCTCTCTACTTAATGCCTTAAGTTGTCCTATTGGAGTCTGGTTTCCTTTCACCTTTAATACACTGTAAAAAAAAAAAATACTCAGGAATTGAGAGGAATCAACTAATGCTTCCTAATTAAGATAAATATTCACGTTTTACTCATTGAAGTGAATTCAACATAAAATTTCCAGTATTTTCACAACACTTCAGAGCTCATAAACATAGTCTTAGTCTTAGTTCAATCATCTCATGAAATTAAGTTTCTAAAGAAACATGATCAGCACATTAGCAGACTCAACAGATTATTTTGTTTTGAGCCCATCTGAAACTCTTCAGGTTTTAAAAAGTTTTACCAACCATAATGTTTTATTGTGATAATTTACTTTTCTTCTTTGGATAAACCCCCAACATTTGTATTTCAGAAAATGTTGAGTAAACTCATCGAAATGAAAGAGAATAACGATTAATAATTTAATATTTTTAATTGCAACTGTTAAATTATAAACACTCAAGTGATGACGAATAAAATTCATTTTGTATGTTTATTTTAATAGATAAATTGTTTGTTATTTGTTCTGAATTATTACAAATTACCTTAACTTGTATTTTCAAATTCAGTCAACTTAAAATTTTAAGGTAATCTGGACACTAACATTTTCAAGTGAAAACGAAAAGTTGTTTATTTCAGTGTGTGTTTTGTTTTCAGTCTGCTTTTTCTCATTTACATGCTTAAAAGTATAAACGGATCTGCAGACAGCACACACACACACACACACACACACACACACACACACACACACACACACACACACACACACACACACACAGACGGTACTGAACTGTGATAAGTGCCCTCCCACACACCTGTGCATGGATTCCAGCATACGTCTGGTTTTTAATAAAGAGAACAGTGGTAGTGTGCAGTCACATGCTGCTGACAGACCCACTGATTTCCACACAGATAACACACACACACATACACAGCCGATCCAGCTCCCTTGGTAGATTACATCACAGTTATTTTAACAATGGCTTCCACTGAGTCCTTTTGCTGGCTGTGGTTACATTCAGGAGTGTGTGTGTATCTGTGTGAAGTTGCTTTATTTTTTTGTTTCTAGTTCATGAAGCATTAATAATCATTCTGTGTTCACTTGAATAAGATTCTCAGAGTTTCAGTAGCAACTTTGTGATAATGTAGCACCAAATATACAACAGGCTCCTAAATTCAAAATGTGTTTGTGTTTATATGCAGAAGAGGGATATGGCTTGATGCATCTGCCTCTACAGTATGTGTGTGTGTGTGTGTGTGTGTGTGTGCATGCTGTGACCGGGCAGTTAAGAGTATTACGATGTGTTGCTCTGCGCTCCACTGACACTGGAGAGTTGTGGGTGAGAGCGGGCTCATTAACTAAATGAGTTCCTAATGTACCCTCACTCATACACTGTTTCCTAGATACACACAAACAAAACTCCAGACATCTGGGGGCAGTGCACCATTGCTAACCTTACATCACTCCTCGCTCTTTGTAAATGCCATTCAGCAATGACGCGCAACATTACGTCTTTATCGGGTATGCCTCAAATGTAGCCTGGCATCGCCCAAGCAAATGAAATCATGAGCTTGGCAGATTTGTTTGGTTCCCAGGCTACCTCACAGGTAAATTAGTGAATGAGCAATGACTTCTCATTTTGCTTAAGTACGAAATGGCTATCAATTAGGCTACGTCCTGGTGATCATACAAATCTACAAAAAAGATATTCTCATTGTAAAAGAGTTAGTGTGTGACAAAAGATTGTTGTATTTCTTTCTTTATGTACTTCTGTAATCTGTTCTTTTCTGATGCCACTTTGCAGATGACAAAATTACTTCCAGTGGAGTTCTATACAGTTCTCCCTGAAAAATACTTATAAAGACATAGACTGCAGTTTATTAAATGCTATAGGGTCATCACAATGTGCATTTAAAACTGCAGTGGGCAATATTATTTCATTATTATTTTGAATATAATGACTACTTTGACCATTGCATGTCACAAACAATATTTGATTGAAGGGTTTCTTTAAATAATGCATGAGAGTGCCTGTCCCTTTGTATTTAATTTATTTATTTAAGTGGAACATTTTTTTTCAAGCCTTGCGCAATGTGTGTGCATGTTTGGAGCGTCATTTGGCAGGAGGGGCTTAGCAGAGTGATACAGGGTAGAAGAGGGAGAGGCAGGTGGTTTTTCCATTGCGTATGTTAAAATTGCCCACAGAATCTTTTAACTTAAATTGACTGATTCACATATCGTACAGTAAAATCACATGATTCCCATTCTCTCGAAGCATTAAATAATGCTAAGTCTGCAGTCTGGCACCTGCTGTGTCTGTACGCATGTGTAGCTTTGTTTAGGTGTGTGTGAGTGAGGGTGTTGCAAATACTGTGAACATGTTGTCTGTTTTACAGTTGTTAGGTCCCCTGCCACTGTTAGACAGAGCAGAGAGAATACAGGTGTGTTTCTGTGTGTTTCCTCAAGTGTGAAGGATGAACATATTGAGATACGACAGAAGGAGAGAACTGAAGGGAAAGCACAGCTATGGCAAAAAGGACCTAGAGAAAAAGTCAGCACCGCTTACAACTCATTTCACAGCGACACCCTGATGACATGGTGTGCATTAACAAACAGTTCTCATTTCAGAGTGAAGGATGGGTCGTAGACCACCTCAGAGTTGCAGAACATCTAGAACAGACCCTCTTCGGAAGGCTACAGACACACGAACAAACATTTTGACATGAAAATCTGTGTGTGTCACAGAACAGCAACTTTAAAAAGGAGGTGAAGAGCATGCAAGGAATACAAGCTAGCAAGCAAGAATGAGATGTTTATTGCTCTTTTATCTGCAGTCATGCAGTCAGACATACCGGGAAGCTGCTTGGAAGTTTGGGGAAACACTGGCACGAAACGCGCTGTGACTGACATGTCGAGATGTCTGCAGTGTGGCGTGCGTGCAGACACATGTGGGCTTGTGTTTCTCTGTGTATGTGCATGACTGCATTTGGTGTTTATCCTGCATGTGTACTGTTTTTGCTAATGTGTCTGTGTGCAACGCACGCGTGTGCATGTGTGTTTATTGTGCACTGAGCTCCCAAAGTGACATGTCAGGACACTGATGTCAGGAAACTGAGACACTCTGAGTCTGACAAACAAACCATGCCAGGAGGAGGATCCAAACAATGTGCCGCAATTGCTTTATTACTCAGTGTTTGCCCTAGGTGTCATGTTACTGAAGTCTTCAGTGCCATAAAAACCTTCTCTATGGTTCAGCACTGTGTTTGTGTGTGTGTGTTAGCTCTGGCAGAGGCTCCCCCATGACTGGTTATATTGGACATGCTCAAACAAAGCCAAACACACAACAGGAGCCGCAAGCAATTAGGGCCTGCCATAGTGCATAACTCCTCTCTGAACACCCTCTGTTTCCCCCTCACCATCCACCAGTTTCTTTCTCATCCACCATGCCTCCATCTACCACACACAAGGCCCTTTTCCACCAAATTAGCTCTGGTTCTTGAATCGGTTCCATTCAAGATGAACCTTGGTGCCATCTTGTGAACCAGTCTGCGTGTCCACCAATTTTGAGTGGAACCATTCTAATCAAGGCCATCATCGACAGAAGGTGTTCCACAAGGCACAATGACCTGAAGAATATGAGGTTCTGAACCAATTTATTTTTGGTGGAAATGCTCCGAACGGTTCAAAATTGCTGGTGCTTGAACCAGAAGAGGCCATGTTGGTGGAGAAGACCTAATACATAGTCACATATCAGTATGCTCACTGTGACAGTCTTAGAAATAAAAGAGCCAATAGAACCATAAATGGTTCTTTAGCTTGTCCCCATAGGAGAACATTTTGGTTTATGGTAAAACCTTATATAAAGGTTCCACTTGGAAGGGTCTGAGGATTCTACCAAGAACCATCTGTGAAAGGTTCCACTTAAAAGTCTGTGATGGCTCTTTTCCACCAAGTAAGCCCTGGTTCTTGAACCAGTTTCATTCAAGATTCTTAAAAACGTGATGCTATCTAGTGAACCACCCAAGTTTCCACCAGTTTTGAACCATTGTTATGAAGGATGGAATCAACACAGGGCGTGGCACAATGCACAACGACCTCTGGAACACAACACGGCCATTTTGATTCTCAAGAAAAACCTGCAATTTTATAGTACTAGTTGGGAACCACTTTTTGGGGTCTGAACCAGTGTATTTTTGGTGGAAATGCTCAGAGTGAGTCAAAATTAGATGCGTGAACTGGAATAGATCTGGTTCCATGGTGGTGGAAACAGGCTATGAAAAGTACTACACAGAACCCTTCTGTGGTGAAATGGTGCCATCCAGAATCCTCTCTGGGGGAACCTTTCCACCTTCTAAGGGTGCTAACGAGAACCCTTTTATACCAAGAACACCTGTATATTCCAAGGGTTTCACCTAGAAACCATCCAGGGGTATCTAATTTTAACCAATAGCCATATTGTCTTTCCAGTGTTCTATGAAGAACCGAATTGTATTCTACACATTAGGCAAAAAAATACTGCATCCATAAGTTATATGTCATGTCATTTTAACAGTCTATTAAAGTTGAGAAAAATGAGAAATCTTTTAACAATTCTTGAAGAATTCTTTCCTCAAAAAATGGTTCCTTAGATGAAAAAGGTTCTTAATTGAACCACTGTTCTTTCAAAGAACCCTTGATTTGTTCTTTTTTCAAAAAAGGGTTCTTCAGAGGCAAATGATCCTGGATAGAACCTCAGCTCTTCAGGGAAAAAAAAATTCTCTTATTTCCAAGAGGGTGAGCTGGCATCCTGTGTGGCATCAGTGGCAATAATACTGTTTGTGTGTGTGTCATCTTCAGGATTAAACGGTAACATCGGTCGGCAGAACATCGCTGACTGGCGCGGGAATTCCTGTAATGCTAGCAGACGGCCTAATCTTAAGGATTAATACATATTAGGATGGTTTAGCAGCAAGCCGGGTGGGCCCTGAGTCTCTATTTCATCCTGTCATCGGGATGAATTTGTCTCTATCCACATCATGACAATACAACTACTTACTCTCCTGCCTGCACTATTTAACACAGTTTAAAAGACACACTGTGTACGTTTCTCATCACAGTTCTTAGCTCACTTCTGCACAGTGGATGATTAAGACATCCTCTCATAGCAGAGTGCGGCCAGTCACAGTGAGTGATGGACATCCAGTTTGAATCAGTTCCTCTGGAGCCTGAGCACAGGGTGATATCTCACTGCCTGTGGCTTGGACAGCAGACACGCTGAAGATCTGTTTCAAATCAATGTTAGAAAAACGGGTAAACTCAATCTGGGTCAACCTCTTTCTCCCTCTGCTCCCCCCCTCCAAACCCCTCTCCTCCTCTCTCTTTGTCTTTCTGTCTCTTTCGTGCTGTATTTAGGTGTCTCTTTGGCCTTTTGTCACTAAACACCTCATAAGAGAGACGTCTCTTTCTGGGAAAAGTGAAGGAGGATAGGATGGAGAAATGGAGCAGTGTTGCAGTTGTAGAGAGAGCATACGGTAGTGTGTGTGTGTGTGTGTGTGTTGGGGGTATGTCTGTACCAGTTGTGTACTAATAAAGCTAATGATTGCCATCTGGCCAGCAAACAGATTTCTGTAGTCCTGTTTTGTTCATGTCACAAGTCCCTTATTCCAGCCGAGCCCACATGCCACTTTTTAAACTAGATCATTACTTAAAGCTTAAGATTCCATTTTAATGAATAAAATGCACAATAATGTTCAGATGACAGTGATAAAGCCAGAACCCCACAATATAAGTGTTTACAATTCTCTGCTTGCACAAGTAGCACGATATTTATCTGATTTACTTCCTGTCACTATAACACTATAGTAACAGTACTTCACCTGCAAACTTAGTGATTTTTAATCTTTAAGTTAGTTACATTCCTTTTCACAGTTACCTGTGTACATATTGTTAATTGTACTATTTGTTTTATAGTGTTTTTGAGCACTTTTGATAATCACCTCAGTGTCTTAACTTCAAACTCTACTTTCCACTCTTCCAACAATCAGCTCTAGGTCTTTGGTCAGAATAAATCCTTAATTCACAGAGTTAGAGGTGAAAATATTCTGCGTTTACATGCCGTTTCTCCCTGCTGCTTCTTTGATTGCTGACCTTGTCACTTCTCTCCCAGTGATGTTTTCACATCTTACATACGTGGTGAATTAAGGGTTTATTTCAACCAAACAAGACTTGGTGATTGTTTGAGCAAAATCAAATACTCACAAACACTATATAAAAAATGAACGGTCAGTACTACTAATAATATGTACCAAGTTAAGCGTGAGAAGTGAAGTAAATAACGTCTAACTAAAACTCTGTAGGCAAAGTTCACATAGCAGTGTTAACAGGAAGTAAACAGACGTACAGCTTGTAAACCACATATGTCACACTACATAGTGCAAATAGAGAATTTCTTCTCTGTGGACATGCATGTGTGTGTCTGTGAATGGTGCAAGAACTATGAACATTGTTGCCTGCTTACACCATACACACACATCAGCAATGTTTATGCGTGCAAGCACAAGCGCATGTGTGTGCATTTGCACCAAAATGCACTCCAAGTTGAGAGTATGTCAGGGGACTGCATACCTCTGTATGTTTGTCCTATGTGTGTAAACCTTTTGTAGTGGCGAGCACAGCTCTCTTGTTACACATACACATGTTCTTTATGGGCTGGCTAATGGAGCTGAGCTCTTCCTGCCTCTGTGATGTGGTTTACTGTTGTTTGATGTGCTCAGGAATCCTGCATAGGAGAGCACCCCGAGCCGATCTTATCACATAAAAGCCCTTGCAATGGAAGAGGACACTCAACTCTCTATTTTTTTTTTAACTTAATAGAGATCTGTGTCCCTGTGAGCCTCTGTGTGTATGTGAGTAAGTGAGCGCGTGTGCACGTGTGCACCATTTTTCTAATTCAATCGAGTGTGTAACCCAAGGCCAAACACACACATTTGATTTCAGTAAATGCTGAACCCAGAGACCTGTGGCTTGAATGGATCAGAGACATGTCAGATACATCAGTGCATGCTACCGTGAGTGTGTGTGTGTGTTTGTGTATGTGTACAAAAGAGAGAGAAAGTAAGCGACTGGGGAAATGTTTTTAGATTTCACATTGAAATTATATAATATGCTATGACTTTATGTATATTAAAGAACAGACTCAGTTCATGTCTTGGCCATACATGGGATGTATTCTTATTTTCTCAGTGAGTTAGACTACTTAAAAACTTACTTGGGCTTGTGAGTGGTACTATAGTTTACTGTAACTTTAAATATTACACAATTTAAAATTGTTTGGGGTGCTTTGAATGAATGCTAAAACGTTTTCAACAAACAGTGTGTAATAATGTAGAGAATGTAGTAAAGATTGGAATCTAAAAAACATGTGGATTTAACACATGCCTATTAAACCTGTAGCTTGCAGGCTGTAGAGGGGCCTTTTGAATTTTTCTATGGCCCACAAGAGATGCTTGCAAATCAGCCTGGCATGTACGTGATGTGATAAATAAAACTAAATTACATATCTCTGAGCTATACTTTTAGACATCTGAACCACAGACTGTATGATCTGAACCAATATGGTATTGGTTACGTCTTTTAAAGGCACCAACTGTACGCACTGTGATTGGCTGCAATAGGATTACACCTGCTCTGCATGATGAAAGAATACATTGTGAAAAGCCACTACAAGTCAAATCATGGCTAGTTTTCTGCTAGTTTTCCTGAGGGCTCAGAGGAATATATATATATATATATATATATATATATATATATATATATATATATATTCACATTATAAGATGAGATTTATTTGTAGCCATTCATTGACAAAGTATTCTGTGTGGCACATGGACCCCCAGTGATTTTCCTATTTGGCTCACTTGCTATTGAAGGTGAACAGTCCTGCTTTAATACATCAAAAAACATATAAATAATGCAAACGAGCTAATATTTAGGGATTTTGTCACTTTTATTGTTTTCTTTTACTTATTCCTTTTGGTAGATCAAGGGAAAGAACCAAAAAATCCTGTACACTGTTGCTTCATCTGGTAAAACTCTAATTCCTTGACCTGATGAAGATCAGAGGACAGACACAGGATGTTTTCCATCCACCTGTTTTTATGCTCATTTTCAAGTGACTAAAACCGATGACAAAAAATATGTGGCAAGCAAAAACATCAGATCAGTGTGGAGTGATGGGGAGACTTCCTTAATTCAGTACTTGAAACAAATGCAAATGCATATTTCCATCATGTTCCATCACATTGTCTTTCAACGCTTGAGGTTTGACTGACGCTCTTTTAATCTTGTAGCACACTCTTCTGCAACGCTTTAATGGCATCTGACTTGAAAATTAGTGGCACCAGCTGGATGAACCAATCCTGCTAGGAAACATGCATTAAGTCACATTTTTTTCCATCTTTTGCCAATTCGCTTGAAATTCACTAAAGAACTTTATTTGGATGGAAGCCTAGCTATTATAAGAATGATCAAGAGTGGGCAGAACTTTTTGGTTCTTTGACAGTCACATTTTATGATCCAGCACACCTGTTTATAAGATTTTCTGGTGTGCAAGAGCATTGGGATATTGGTATACTAGGGATACGTTGCCATTAAGTCAGTGAGGCTACACCTACCTGCATTAGAGTAAAATATAAATTTAATGATAATGAGGGGAAAAGGTTATAAGGAGTGCTTTTTTCATCACCCAAATGGATTTATGGACATTTATTCTCAATGGATCAGTGAAACAGCTGTCAGTGAAAAAGTAAGCTCTGCTGATTCCTGCATCATTTGCATGGCTGCTGTGAATTCCAGTTTGAATGAATTGACTGAGAAAAAGTGTTTATTGCTGCAGAATGCATCAATGGGTGCTACAGGTTAAGCATAAATACAGACAGAAGTGAAAAGAAACACACCGCCACAGTAACAGTTATGCTAACATTGCGCGCTTTCCAAATATCTTACATTTCATAACCACGGAAATGGATACATATTAAAAAAGTCACTGAGGTTTTGGTTACACTAATGTCAGTGTAAACATACACTGTCTTGTTCAGGCTTTGATGATTCTATGTTAAAATGACATGCTAAAATGACACGACATGTTCCTCAGCGCTCTGATGTTGACTTGAATTACTCCAGACATAAACACACATACGCTCATATCAAGACATTCATGAATGGCCACGTTCTCAATTACGCATACACACACTGTCTATATTCTGTGTTTCATCTACAAAGTCGTGCCATTGTCTTTGCTCACACTCCCCTCCAGCCATTCTTGTCTCTGCACGATTCCTGTGTTGTTTATTTAGTGGTGACCGGTCCTGTCTCTACGCAGTCTGTCCGCCCACATAAAGGCCTTCTCTGTCTTATTGATGCTAGCTTTAAAGATGAAGGACTACACAGATTAAACTGTGGTTGCCATCTTGAATAGATGTGACGCTTGCTCCAAATAAACTTTGGTTTTAAGTTTGTGTGTTTCTCTTTCTGTCTCTTTTCAGTGGGTTTTTGCTTTGGCTTTTTCTTGGACATCAACTCTGATATCGTAAAAATGAGACACAAGTTTTATTGCGGAGTTGTGAAAGTTAACAATGTCTGTGATGCTTGTGAATGGTAATTTCTCCCCACAAACAAATAAGACAAATGTAGTTTTTGTTTTAATGAGATTTGAAATCCTCGTGGTGAGCTTAACTGCAGTGACCCGAACTTTCTCTCCTGATTTTATTTCTATTTTCTTCTTATTCTCTTTCCACCCTTCTCTTTTCATTTCCTCTTCTCCCCTCTCCTCTTATTTCTTCTTCGCTCCTCTCCTTTCCAGCACTAAACTGTGGATACCCACCAGCCCCGAGAGAACAGTCATGTTTCCAATATGTCTCCATTTAGCAGAGACCAAATGAACAAGAGCAGGGCCAAAACAAGAGCAGGAAAAATCATCACATAGCCACTGGCACAATCTGCTTATCTTTCACTGCTAATAGCTCTCATGCTCTTCACATCATTGTGCACACATGCGTGCACACACGCACACACACACATAGACAAATTCATGTATGCACATGTTGTTCTAAGCACACAAACACATTCAGTGCACTCTTAGAAATAAGAGTTCCAAAATGGCTCATCCTGAAAGGCTGAGGTTCTACCCAGATCCATTTGCTTTTGAAGAAAGGGTTCATCAAGGGGTCTTTGTAAGACTGAAGGCTCTATGAGGAACTCTTTTCATCCAAAGGACCCATTTTTGGAAGAAAAAATTAATCAAGGATTGTTAGAGGGATTGGTGTTAAAAGATCCTCACCCTCAGATATTAAAATGTTGATCCATGTTTTTAGTTTTTAGTTTATAGGTATATGAGGTATTTTTAGATCACCCTTGGTGGGATTTAGATGAAACCCTTGAAATATAAAAGGGTTCTTTGCAGAAACCCCTGGGAATGTTTCTAATGAAACTCATGGAATATAAAAGGGTTTTTTGTAGCATCCCTTGGGTCAGTTCTAAATGAAACCCTTAGAAAGTTGAAAAGTACTAGATAGATCCCCAAGAAACGGTTATGGGAACCATTACACCATAGACATGTTCTCTGTAGAACCTCTCATAGAGGCCTTTTCCACCAACATAGTTCAACCACCTAATTTTGAACCATTCTATGCATTTCCACAAAAAAAAAAACTCTTGCAGAAAGTTTTCTGTAACATATATTTTACAGGTGCAATGTGTGATGTGTGCAATGCTCATGGGTTGGTTCACTGTAGCACCATAGCTTCAAGAATCTTGAAGGGAACTGGTTCAAGTACCAGAGCCAATTTCAGTCAGTTCTAGATGGAGCCCTTGGAATATAAATGGCCTTTTGGTAGACCTCCTTGGGCGGGTTCTTGTTTGCACCCTTAGAAGGTGAAAAGATTCTGGATAGAACCGCCAGAGAGGGTTCTGGGTGGAATCATTACACTATTGTACCTAGAACCCCCTCTCATAGGGATTCAAGGTACAACCCTTTATATTCGGCTCTAGGTTGTACCCCCTAAAAGGGTTCCACATTGAAACTTTATTAGGAGTTCTACCAGAAACCAAAAGACCAGGCCAAAGACTCCTACATGGTTCTAATTAGTACCTTTATTTTTAAGAGTGAACACACCAGTGAGGATATACATGCTCATCCAAACTTGCTTGGGCTGTTTCCTGCCACTGCCGAGAAGTACATAATGATAATTACAGTTTGGGTCTACATCCCTGAATTAACCAGATCAGACACACACACACACAAACACACACACACACACACACACACACAGACACGCACACACACACACACAAAATCCAGAAGTGCCAGGGGCTGCTGTGGTGTTTGCTGACTGGTGTGCAGTGTTGGAGCAGCAGTGCTGGGAAGTGGTCCGTTCTACTATTGTTCTCTATTAAAACCTCCTGGGAACCATCTCGGCAAGATGGAGAGACGCACAGGGCCAATAAAACTCTCCAGTCAAACCAACAAAGAGTCAGACAGAATAAGCTCTCACTGAGGACTTTATGTAACAATATGTTACTCTGATTGAGGAAAACTGGGTGAGAATTTGAAGAAGTAAAACTGCAGAGACACAGAGAGAGCTCTCAACATTCTGCTCTTTTCTAAATCATAAAAAAGTGAGAAACAAAGACAGAGACACACTTATACACAGATAAAAACAGACAGACGTAGCCAGAGAAGCCACAGAGGAGAAAAACAGGAGCCGGAGCTCAGGTGTGTGTTTGTGTGTGTGTGTGTGTGTGTGTGTGTGTGTGTGTGTGTGTGTGTGTTTGTGTGTGTGCCAACCACAGAGGCTTGGAGGTGTTTACAGTGTGTGAATATATGCCAGTAAGCCTCATTGACTCACTTGTGTGGGCATACCAACATTTCATGTGCCCATAATGGTAAACCATGAGGGCATTTCACGAAGCCACTGTTTTAATGGCTGTTTTTTTACAGCGCGTCGACATATTACATACAGCTGCATGTAAAATAACTCATCCTTCTTGCTTTCTAAAATATTTCACTGCTGCATACACTCTTTGAGCTTTTTGTTAACCCTTTGTGCTCCATCTCTCCAGCTGTAGATCTATCCATGTATATCTATCTGCATCAAGGTTGTCAAAAAGTATCGACACTTCAATACTTTTTCAATACCACATCTTTAAGGCTGTCCCAAATGCCATATTTTGGTAAATAAAACAGCATTCTGAGTAAATTATTCTTAACTTACAAAAGTATCTAAATTCAAATTTGCTTTAGTGGCATATCCATATATCTACACTGACTACAACTCCCTCCTTGACCTCCCCTTCCCTCTCCTCATTCCTTTGGTGACCCCTGAGGGCAGGACCGTCGTTCAGGAGGCCGTCAATGGTCACCTCTGGGTCCTGTGTCCTGGGTTGCCTCTTTTACGGCTACAGGGCCCACCTAATCAATTGCCCAGTCATGCACACACTTAAATGTTTCAACACACACAGACACACACACACAGACACACACACACACACACACACACACACACACATACACACAGACTTCCAATCAATTAGTCTTGAGATTTATACAACCGGGTAAACTTGGGGGTGTTAGTCTCCCCGAGGCCAATCAGATTGGGCTTTCCCGAGACTTCTACACCAGCCAAATGACACTAATTAGCTGTGTGTGTGTATGTGTGTGTGTGTGTGTAGGTGTGTGCATGTGTATGTGTGTTTGCAACTGACACTAATTAGCAAGGCTAGTGCACCTACTTCCTCAGGACCATTTCCTGTGATAGTAATTATTAGGTATGTGTGATAAATTCCAGGCCTTCTTCCACCCGTCCAGAGATAGAACAAGAGAAAAACAGACAAAAAAGAGATCGAGGGAGAGTATCTAATACTCAGAGGAAGTTGAGGAGGACAGTGTTAAAAGAATGATGAAGTAAAAGTAAGAAGAGACAACGAAAGAATGATTTTACTCTGGTGGGACAAACTGTGACTCAATACGAAGGTGAAAGCAATTTCCACATGCAGCATCTTCTCATTGCCTCCTTGACGTGGCCTCTCTATCGCTTTCTCTAGCTGTCAATCACTGCATTATTTTTGTTTCTGTGTGTCACATTCACCCCCTTCCCTGTGTCAATCTTCAGCTTAAGACAAGAAGTTCTTTCTGTCTCTGGAAAGAGTCTTCCATCTCTGTCCATCAGCTTAACTTACACACATACACATGCACATACATGCGCTATCCTCCCTATTCAACCAATGTTCTCAGAGTGTCAATGCATCTTTCAGTTCAATGTCAACCTCATGAGACAGCTCCAGCTTTCCAGTCACTCATACAGCGACTTTAGCAGACAAAGCCACTTCACTTGGTTGCTTCGTGGCTCACAAATTCTCTCTATTATGACAGCAACTGTGCAGTTCATCATACTATAGGCAAACAAGAGTGTGTGTAAATCTGTATGCCAGTTTTACAAAACTTAAGTCAGGGTTTATACATACATATGTGGCACAGAACCTCCAATTTATATTTACTGGGTGGGCCTCTGCTTGCCAAAAATACTATGTGGATATAAGGACCAATAAAATATTAATATATAGTGATAAAAAATAACCATAATGGATGCTAGAACAGCCAAACCCTGAGAGAAATGAGCTCAAGACATGATGGCTGCATGACTGCAGTCCAAGAGAATGACATGGTCTGGAGGAAACAGGTCAGAAAAGTTAAAGATCCCCTCCAGACACGCATTAAGACATACAAATGCTGTCTGCTTGGAATGCTAATGTGCGTGTGATATGTTTTTTCCACAAAAATTCAAAAACTGACTATACTCAGCAAACTTCATGTATCTTGGGACTGTTTTCTATGCCTTTGAATCTTACTGTATGGGACCCAGGTGGGCACTCTGTCATTACCTTTCTGTGCTGAACAAGGACCTAGAAGCAGGGATTTCCATGATGAAGTCCTCCATTGACAAAACCTCAAAGGAGGAGGAGGAGGATTGGGTGGAGCATGCCCCAGCCCTGGCATAATAACACGCCTACAGGCCCGACAGCCGACACACATGTCGAAGGTAAACACAAATGTCAGAGGACACGGGAGCACAGACAGACATGATGAATGGCCCGAAGTTCCCGCGAGGCGACACGCATACAAACTGGCTCGTGGAGAGAGGATGGTGATGTGTGGTCAGCCCCCTCCTCATCACTGCAATACAGAGAATCCCATTCACACACTGCACCAACCCTCAGTGTCTCATCATTACTTATCACAACAATGGCACTGTAACACCATACGTGTCTGCATGTGGCTGGGTGAATGTGTGTGTGCATCTGCTTTAAGTCCTTGCATACCAGTCTGTGTGCTTGCGCAAGATTTTGCAGATTTTTTCCACGATATGTAAACGTAATTTCAAAACCATACCAGTGAATGCAATGCCGCTTGGTCAAGTATAAATATACTTTTTTGGCACACACGTGTTTCAATGAGTGCATGTATCTGTGTGAGTTTGTGAGGGTGTGTACGTGTCCAGGCCCCTCAGAGAGATCAGTGAGCAGGGACATGACCTTGCCAGTACAGCTGGTCTCTCTGCGTGTTTAGTCAGAGTAACCATGGTAATGGCGCTGTGCAGACAGGATGTCTACGTTGGGGATTTGAAAGTCATAACGTCGCTACTGCTCTAAGCTTCATTATGCCATGGATTACTGTAACTAGCCAACAAACGGATACATGAACACACGTCACTGACAGAATTGAATTTCAGGGCTACAGGTAAGGGGTTATGACATTTCAACTGTGTAAAACAGCCCATTTGCCTTTGAATGAGGGTGCTGAGTTAATAAAATGATCAAAACAAGTAAGCATTTGATGTGGTTGATATTTTGTTAATCTTGCTTTTGCAGGATTGCACAAAAGGTAACTTTCTATCCAAATGCTCCACAAATTTTAAAGGGTCAATATGTAACATATGGATGCCTGGTGAAGGTAACTGCAAACAAATAGTAACTGCTAACTGCTCCTCACTATACTCTCTGCTACAACTATCTTGGCTGTAGCTCACCTACTACCAGCTGTTAACTCAGTTAGCTCTATAGCTACTGACCCTTAGCTGACTGGCCAGACCAACAGCTCAGGGCACTGTGGGGGTTACCGATGGAGCCAGGCTCAGCAGCCTCTCAGTGAACACGGCTGGATTGGAACCGGCCTCAATCAGTCTCATATAATTTATTCAAGGTAACGGTGTGTTTCCTTCTAGCCGCTGCTCGCCTGCTGCTAGTTGCTATAAAATCAGGAAAAACCCAGGAGCTATGTCAGATATGTCAGCACTATGAAGGTCGTTTATATATGTATATATATAGAGAGAGAGATTTTAAAAAAAGATCTATTGCCATTGCATATTGTATGTTTTTCTCCTTTCTCTATCTCAGCCTAGCATGATCATCTTGCATATGCTTTTTTATTTTTTACATTGAGGCTTCCTTATATGAAAATCAAAATGTTAAATAACAGGTGAATATTCTTTATTGTTGGATGTAGTGCAGGTGTTTGCTACTGTCACCCACTCTTCTCCCTCTCTAGCTGTTCGCAGCTAACCAGACTCTGCTCCCTCCCACCCCTCACAGCTCCACAGTACTCAATCTTTTCCCTGTTCTTTCTTCCACCACTTCCTCCATCATTCTCCTCCTCCCTCCCACCATCCATCAGCCCCTTCATCAATCACTCCCTCACTCTATCATCCCTTTTTTCCATCATTTACTATTTCCTCCCTTGCTCTCCAGTACAACCTCTCTTCTCCGCCATCTACTGTCTTACAGTCTTTGTTCTGTTTGCATGATTTTCCCCTCCACCTCTCAAATTGTGAAAAACTTCCACTTTGTCAACTCTGCATCACTTTATGTGCTTGCCTTAAAGCTAGCGCTACCTTTTCTCTGCTCTATCATCATTCTCCATCACTAAAATGTAAACAGAGATAATATCAACTACATTCCCAGTGTCTACAGGAGGATCAGGTTCAGTAAGCCACGGCAGTGTTGTGGCATTCAATATTATCCCATTCAGACTATGGAAACATCTCAATGACTAGCTATTCAAAATGTCCAAACACATAATTTCTCTATTGTGCACCTACACCCTGTGACCCTAGACTTATTTAACAACTAGCCCCTCTGGAGGCCATCTGTATCAGTATGTTTCAGTGTGTGTGTGTGTGTGTGTGTGTGTGTGTGTGTGTGTGTGTGTGTGTGTGTGCGTGTGTGTGTGTGTGTGTGTGAGTAGCATACAGTATGGTGGAAACTCAATCTGGTGTGGGGTGATAGAGCAGACCCGCACCGCTCCTTATACATCAAGCACTGAGCACTATATCTGAAAAAGGCAAATATGAAAATGCTCTCTCTCTCTCTCTCTCTCTCTCTCTCTCATACACACACACACACACACACACACACACACACACACACACACACACACACACACACTAATGCGAATACACACACATGCATAATACAAGCTAGGAAACCCAGCATGCAATGAGAGGATATTGAAAATGATTTTTTCCTCTCTTGTCTCTTTCATTAACAGTGTTGAAAAGCCAAGAGTCTGCTCTCCCTCTGGCTCTCTCTCTCTCTCTCTCACACACACACACACACACATACTAAAAAACACACAGAGAGCTCCGCAGTTCACTGGGGAACGTGCCTCACATGGTTTGCTTCAGCTGGTCTTCTTGACAAATGCCACATTACAGCGGAGAGAAGGAGAAACTTGGCATGCAATCAAACTTCTCTCATGATTTCTAAGATTTGAAATACTTCAGTTTGCGTAGCCTCTCCATTCCATCCTCCCCTCCCTCTCATTCTCTCTTTCTGTCTCATTTTTTTCTTGCTATCACTCTTAAAGGGACAGTTTACCTTAAAATCAAAAATGCATATTTTTCCTCCTACATGTAGTGCTTCTTATTTATCTAGATAGTTTTGGCCTGAGGTGCAGAGCTCTGCAGATATCAGCCATAGAGATGCCTGCCTTCTTTCCAAGATAATAGAACTAGATGAACTAGATGGTGCCGAAAATGCTCAAAATATACGTCTGATACTCAAGATGATCCACAGACCTTGTCGTGAGCATTTTCATGTAGGACCTATCGTTCTAGTAGAAACAAAGTAGTTCCAGTAGATTCTACTACAAAAAGAAAGTAGTTCTGCTACACTGTAAAAACTAATTTTCAAGGAAACTTGCTACAATAGATTTTTGAGCCCAACTCACACTCTTAAATTATGAAAAGGTTTCATGAACTCCACTTTGTTGGTTTATTTTGTGCTGTTTAAATCCCTGATAGAGATAGCAGTGTTATCATCTGTCTTCACTATTATGATTGCATTAAAAAGTAGACTTTTTAATTAAGATATTTTGCAAATGGTGGTGTACTTATGACAGTTACACTATGACAGTTTTCCTGATATTAATTATAAAAAATAATGACTTTTCTTACTGAACTGCAATATACCACATTTGCAACATACTGATATTGAATCATAACCCCTGTATCATGATACACATTGTATCTCCAGAGTCCTAAGAGACAGTGGTGTTGAATTTTTCAAATGTATTTCTGGCACTTTGATCAGCACAAGCTGGGTACCATCTAGTTCCATTATATTCTTGTGAAGGCAGACTTCTCTACAGCCCATATCTTCAATACTCAGCAACTCACAAGAAAAAAAAAAAAAAATTTAGATGGATGAATGGCTCTACAGGTAAGACGGCAAATATGTATTGTGAATTTTTGGGTGAACAGTCCCTTTAAGTCCCTCCCTCTCTCTTGTTACCTCTCCTTCTCTGCCTTATCTGTCCTGTTTAGTTTTCGCCGTTCTAACTTGGACCAGAGCTGTGCTGTGGGAATATGGCCCCCTTTTTAAAGCAGAAAGCCAAAGTTTGTATAAGTACGTGCATGTCTGCAGACGTGAGTGATTATATGTGAGTTCCACTGAGGTTGTGTGTACATTCTGCATGCGTATCTTTGTGGCTTGTTCAGATGTAAGTCAGTCTCACGAAGCTTCACCCCTCGCAATTCAACAGTCCTTTAATCCTCATCATCAGTGACCCCAAACCCCTGCCTCCGACCTCTTCATACACACACAGAATCCAGTGCACAGGGGACCACACACACACTCGTGCCCCCCGTGCCCCCTCCATTAGCTCTTACCAGTGTAGACTTGCATTCATTCAGAGTCTTGAACACAAAGGGAAAGAATCCCATCTACTTTGTTGCTGTTTATGTCAACCAACCATCACACTAACCTTCTTCCTCCACATCTTTCTAATGGTAATATAATAATGGTTTAAGCCTTGTAGTGCCAGTACGAAAGTACAAAAGTATCATTCACATGCCAGGTCCCTGAGCGTTTTACTAATTTCATGTACATACCTGGAAGCATGGATTGTGTCTATATCATATGTAACACATTTCTTTTGCTAAACATCCCTGGAAATGTTTGGAAGCTGGAAATTGGAACAGACAAGAAGATGTTTTTTATCACAAGTTTGTGTGTGTGTGTGTGTGTGTGTGTGTGTGTGTGTGTGTGTGTGTGTGTGTGTGTGTGTGTGTGTGTGTGATACACAGGCAAGAGCACCCCAGCACATCATGCACATAAAAATACTGTACACTCTTAGAAATGAAGATGCTAACTAGAATCATATAGGGTTCTTCAACTTGCCCCCATAGGCAAACTCTTCTTGGTTCTGGGCAGCACTTTTAAGAGGGGTTCCACTTGGAATGCTTTTGGAGAGTTCTTCCTAAAACCCCTCTTAAAGGGTCAAACCTAGAAAAAAATTGTGAAAGGTTTCCCACAAAACCCAAAGAACCTCTATAAAATGCAATGATTCCACCCAGAACCCCCTCAAGGGGGTCTATTAAGAACCCTTTTTTTATTCCAAAGGTTTTATCTAGAACCCACCCAGGGGGTTCTCCTGAGAACCCTTTTTCATTCCAAAAGTATTATCTTGAACCTACCCAGGAGGGTCTATTGAGATCCTTTTACTATTCCATCAGTTTTATCTAGAGCCCATCCCGGGGGTTCTTTTGAGAACCTTTTAATATTCCAAAGGTGTTATTTAGAACCCAACCAGGGGGTTCTACCAAACACTCCAAGGTCTTCAACATTCCTTTAAGAACTCATTCTTTTAAAAAGGGCACAAGGAACCCTTGACAAATGCTTTGCTCAACAAAACAAATGGTTCTGGGTAGAACCTCAGCCCTTCCAGGAGAACCTTTTTGAACCCTTATTTCTAAGCGTGTAGGCGGACACAGGCACACACACATTCTTTCAGAGTCAGTGTGATCAGAGGGGCTTGTGAGGCGTAATGGATTTTAAAAGTTGTGTTTTCAATACATATGTGCCAGCCTTCCCTTTTGTACTGCGCTGAGTGGCTGACATTAAAGGCATTTCTCTGCGGCACATGACAGCCAGATATGTGGCTCCATGCTCCTTCAATCAGAGCGCTCAAAGCAAACACACATGTAGCTGCTGCACTGACAGATCACTGAGCTCACTCACACATTCATACATACCCACTGACACACACTCACGCATGGAAATGCAGCCTTGTCTTCTAACTCTCTCTCTGTCACACACAGACATACAAGTGAAAAAACAGCTGCACGCACGTTTTTCTGACCTGCGGTCTAAGGCCGCACCACCTGTCCTCAATAAATGTAACTTTTCACAAGACAGCAATAGACAACTGCTGATCCTGCTTCAAAACACACCTCATGTCTATGTCTGTATAGCACTCATGCACAGATGCACATGTGAACAGGTGAGCAGATAAATGTGCCTCATACAGTATTAAACACAGGTTTCTGCTCCAGCAACAGAGCTGCTGTGCAGGGTAATGAAAATGTGCAAATCATGCCAATGTTAATAAAAGATCCTTGATCATATACTTTTATGGGCTGGGTGTTGCAATCACCACCACAAACACTTGTGGTTTGTTTTTTCTGTAGGTACTTGCTGCACTTACTCTTGCTCTGTGTTACACATCAGAATTTTTCTCTTTATTAAAATGTAGGTTATTTGATTCATGTTACTGAGAGAGCTAAGTTGAAGTCTGATTAGAGACATGCATAGCCATGAATGTACAGAATATAGGATACAGATACAGAGTAGCACTGTACGAATGGGAAATTTATATTATTATTTATCATTTCTACAATGAAATTATAGCTGATAAATAGAAGCTATAATACTATTTGATCTGACAAATTATGTCAAAACATTTAATTTGATTTCTTAGAGAAAATGCCCTATAAATGCCAAAGTCTGTGAATGGTTTTGATGTACTTTACTAGAAAGAATAAATGCACATTGGAAGAACCAGAACTGCTCTTTGTTTCTGTTGTAATAGTGAAGTCAGTTAGAAAGTTACAGAATATTAAATCATCTGACTTTGCGCGCTACATTCTAAACCTTCTTACCATCAGGTGTGCATAAACTACAGATTATAGTAACTAATATTGTTATCATATCATGCATCCCTGCAATTAGTAGTATTTGATTAGAATGTGTGGTCTTTATTTTAAATGAGCTACATCTGTTTAAAGAGGGAAAATAGGTAAGTATGATCATTTAAATTAGACAGATAAGACATAAATACTGTGCAGTGTGAGACTAACTTCATCTCTAGAATCTCCTCCAGCTGTTTGCGTCTCTCCTGGCGAAGACTATTAAGGTGTCCATCTCTCTCATGCAGGGACTGCTGAGTGGAGGACAAATGCATCTTGGTGGCTTCCAGCTCCTGCCGTGTCTTCTCCAAAGCCCCCATCAGCTCCTCCAGCTATTCAAGGAGAAACACATACACACAGCTTTAAACAGGATCAAAACATACCGGCACACTCACCCACATGACTCTGTTCTCAAATGTAAACTTTAAAATATGCAACATGTTACATTAAATTCAACATACAAGATGCATACTTATGCATTAGGGTTGGACGATTGGATGAATATATTGGCTGTCAGCAACTGGCCAAGTTCATTGTTGGTTTTTTTTTTGGTTGTTCAACAGCAACAGAGTCTCATTCAGCTGCACAGTACAAACTCACTGAACCAAAGAATGAGTGAGGAAAACAGCCTGCTGAGCCAGAATATTTTCACATCTAACACAATGAATTAAGTATTTATTTCAACCAAATCGGGGTTGGTGATAATCGCAACAATGGAAAGACTAACCATGACAGCTTTAACGAGTTTTATTTTGTTTCTCTGTTGAGTTTGAATGAAGTGTGTTTTATGATGAGTTAACAAGGCAATTAAAAAAAAGAAACTTGGATTCAGAAAGTCTTTGGTTGTAGTTTACTGTCTAACAGTGCTGTGGATGAACGTGCTAAAAGAGTACTGTTCATTAAACATGCTGACATTTTTGGTGAACAGTGAACTGAATTAATTAGTTTGCAACTAATGAACGTGAATGCTCATTTCGTCAGCTCATAAAAAAGGGTGTGGTAAGAGAGAGAGTGAGAGAAGGAGCTTGTGAATGTGGACATGATATAGCCTAAAAAAATATAGTGAAATTGGCGTATGCACACATCTCCAAGATGAAACACACCTGTGTGAGAATATCAGCAACTGCTGGTTAACAGTGGCCATATGTAAAATATAAACACATCGCCCAACCCTATTATGCATGCACAGTCACACACTCACACACAGCACAGATATGGTAAAGAAATCAAATACACACTTCTGTGCAGTTTTACTTGTCTTTATGCATGTATTTCAAAGGGTTTGTGTGTTGGAATGCTAGAATGACTTGAAATGACTGCCTCCACATGAAAACAAATGGGCAGTTGACATCTGGAGCAGGTGAAATTACTGAGGTTCAAAGGTTAGTTGGATGATATGTCCGCTGACCCTTGAGCTGGAAACACGGGTTGCCTCTTCCCTCCCGCCTTTCTTCGCTTATTTTATCTCCCTCTCAAGTGAGACTCTACTTCAGAGCAGGTGAGAAAAATACTCAACCACTCAACTACATCTCCTCCCTCTGCACACACATGCCCTCCAGCCATGCAGGCCTGCGTGTCCAACCTGAGTGTCTGACATACAGGATGTGACCTCAGGGCATCATTATCCTAAGACAGGAAGTGTGTAATTGTCTAACAACAAGTGCTTTACAATAGGATGCATGACTAGTCAAGCTTGTTTGGAAGATGTGAATGGATGACAGCAAGAATATGATTTTATCATTGTTCAGTTCTGATGAGTTGCAGATTTGTGATATAAGATAGGCCAACAATAAATTCTGAAGGGTTGGATCTCAAATGAACAAAGGGAAAGAAAGTGCAGGAGAAGCAAAAAAAAAAAAAAAAAAGTATTAGGGGAAAGCACCCCATGGGGTAGGACATGAAAAAAGGAATGGGCCTCTTTTATGAAGGGGCCAAATCGTTCACACATTTTCAGGACACTCTCCATCTCCGCTGCTTTTCTAGGTGTGTTTCACAGATGTCAGATAATGTGCTCACTGACTGTTCATGAATATCACATATGGAGTGAAGAAGAAAAAAGGGTGAAAGCAAAGCAAGTGGGGAATAGAGAAATTCGAAATGGTGGGAAAGTGACAACTTTCAGTCATAACTTCCTAGAAATGTAACTGTTTTAAATAAAAGACACCTCGCATCCCTGCCAACAACAACTGACCTCAGTTAGCATCCAGCGGTTAATATAACCAACATCAACTAGACATCCAACTGTCCAAAATCACAGCGTGTTGAATGTTTGATGTCTTCTTTCACGCTTAAAAGAATCCAAGGCCAGTCTTTTCATCTCAAGAGCCAAGGGTCACGCACACACAACTCCATTTACGCACACCACATGTCTATCAACCATGCGCCAACTGCCCACCTCCCACTCCCCCATTAGTCCACCACCCAGGCTCGCCCTCGCTTCACAATCACATCATTAATAAGGAATACAATGCATTTTAGTGAAATTAGGGACCTAATCAGCTTAGCAGTGAGCCTGTGCGTGCTAATTTAGCTCAACTTCAAGGCAAAGCCCCCCAGCCAGGCTAAGGCTCTCTAAGACTGGCCCAAAGCCCCTTTAGTTGCTAAGCTGATTGGGGGCTCAGGGGTAAGGGCCAAATCCCTCTTGTCCATTTGCGTTGGTGTTGCTGGTTCAAAGGCCTAGTTCAAACGCCACAGAGGGGGAGAGACAGGAACAAAAATGGAGAGAAAGGGGGAGATAATTGGGTGAGACAACATAAGAAGGCAGATGGGAAAGAACAAGGCTCAGGACAGTGGATGGACAGCAGAGATGACGGCAGGAGAAAGACGAGAGACGCAGAGAGGCCGAGACAGAGTGAGAGACTTAGAGAGCGTGGGTGTGAAGAGAAGTGACCCGGGGCATTACCCATGCTCCATTTCAGCAGGTCAGGCTGATGGAAGACTTTCAGCGCATTACACATCATGAGACTGATTACTCTGGGACAGAGGGGAGAAGAAAGAAGAAAATCAAGGAAAGAGCCAAGGGGGGGGGGGGGATATGTGAGAATGTGAGTCTGGCAGGGCGCTCTGAAACAGTGCCAGGGTCAGGTGATGTTTCTGAAGGACCTGTCCCTCTCTCTATTCCCCCAACATCACTATACACACGCACACTCACACACACACACACACATCTTTTTTCCTCTGGAGACAAAGAGGTAAGACCGAGGACTGTGTAACTGCATGTTAATAGCATGTTGCCTCGCTGCCTCTTTACGTGGTGGTGTCACGCTGGCTCGCAAAGTTCAGTGTGTTGACAGCACCTACTGTAGTGGCGTGCATCAACGACACAGCAGCAGCTTGAGTGCCAGGCCAAGTGGGTATCTTTCCTTGAGCTGCGACTGCAACTCGATACGTGTCAAGTGTAGTCACCAGTATGAACGTATGTTTGCTCATTTTGCTCTCTCTGGCGGAGATTTTTTTCTCTGCAGAGGACCCCTTACGTGAAATATGCAGAGGACCCCCTCACGTATGGCCCTTAGGATTAAAGAGAGCTGGTTTACGGCATTGTAAAGAGTAATAGACTGTTGGATTGGATTGGAACCCAATCTATGAAGTATATTTGCCTCTATAGGACCTACGAAAGTTAAGGGATCATTCATAAGAAGATTGGCTATTTATAGTTATTCTTAATGTCTGCCACTGGGTTGGAATCTCCTAGAACTGTTTATATTGTTTAATTTTCCCAGGCAGTTACAAGTCACAGTGAGTCAGCTGGTTTAAAGGAAGCAGGAGGAGATTTTAACTGAGATCATTTTATTTTTGATGACATATTTTGTTGGTATTACAATGTAAAAACTACAACTTTTGTCCACAAGGACCTCCAAAATCAACAAAAACTTCCTTGTCGTAGCCTTAAATGAATTAATCCACAAACTTTTCAAACACGTTACAGACCTCTGGCTGACCCTGTTTGAAGACCACTGTGCTACAGCTATGCTCACACTGTAAGCCTTGGAGCTCAATTCAGATTTATTGCTCAGACCCAATTTTTTGGTTTGGCTTTTCATGCTATTTTTTTTTTTTAAATGTGGTCAATATAAGATTTTATTATGAACTAGTCCTGAATGGCCACTGAAGAAAATGCGTGAGAAAACATTTTTTCAGTAAAAAGTGAAAATTGTAATGCAAAAATGATCATTCCCTCTAATTGTATCAAATACAATAGTTTCAGACAAAATAATCACAATATGACTTTTTTTCAGATTCAGAGTGATTTGTGCTGTTAACACTGGCATGAAAAAAGACAGATCTTAGCTGAGAAAAAAAAAATCAGATTTTGGCCGTTTTCCCCTACAGTCTGAAAGGAGCCTATGTGTGGGGTGTGGATTTAGCTGAAATGAAAGCAAGTTGACTATTGCTCCTTGGGGTCAATGAGTGTCACAAGTTACGAAAGTATTTCTCTGATTCTTTGGCTACACACGGGTAAATTCAGGTCAACGCTGAATCATCCACCTCTATGCGTGCGAAAAGTCCCACAGACATAAATATACTTTTCTTTCGGACTTCTCAGTGGATCATAATATTGTTTGATAAACACAGTATCCATGCTGGCTGTAAGTCGAGCGTGTAGAGCACAGATATTGCAAAAAAAGAGGAAAAAACAAGTCTCAGTTAGCATTGGCTCTCACTGAATTTCCTAAACTGAGTTTGACCTCTTACTTTCGTGCTTTGTCCACCAGTCTCCCCCAGTCTTTCTCCATCAACTTCTGTCTTTCAGTGTGTGTGTGTGTGTGTGTGGGAGTTGGGGAACATATATATATGTGTGTGTGTTTGAGGTAATACAGCCACCATTCTGCCTCAAAATGTTAATTCTAGTTTTAACCGCAGATTGCTCTCATATTACCTATGGCACTCATCAGTAATGCGAGGTCATTCTCATTCAAATGCACGCTCACACCAGGAGGAAACACACTCCCCTGCCCTGTTTCTCTTTCCCACCACAGACACACCTACGCTCACACACACACACACACACACACACACACACACACTTTTTTGGACCCACTTATAGATGTAGGCCGACCAGCTGGCAGTCAGACAGATAGATAGCAGGACATACAAAGTAAAAGAGCAGCCTGTACTCCATCAAGACTACAAGCCTTAAGTCTACAAAGTAAAATTAACATTTGTTAATTTACTTAAATTTGCTTCTGATTGCATGGACAGAGAGCCACAATGTGTTTAACATATGCTCACATTTTTAAGCATGAAACAGTAAACTTAACGAGAGACAGAAAATGAAATGCAGTTTTTGTTTCAGTTTTAAATTTCAGACTAGAGTGTAAAAAATAATCAACAGCATGACTAGAGAATAAAAAGCTGAATTACAAAGAAAATAAAACAACAGAGAGGAAGCAAAATACGGCTATCCATTTTGTAATAATAATATAAGTTATTGCTACAAATTAAGTGATAAAAGCTCATTCATTGACTACAGTCTGCCTGCTGTTACACTCTCAGCCACATGGGGGTGCAGTTAGGTTCCTCACATTTTCTCAGCGGTCCGTCTCAGTCCTCAATGAGCTCATACCTGCACTCTGATTTAAGTTTTGGGCTGTTTCTGAATTTGCCTTTATATACCGCTTTAATACATGTTTACCATGCCAGTGTAAACCTATATCAACTGAGAGTAATTATTTTTCACTTTGTCATACTGTATCAACATATTGGACCCCATAACATATAAAACACATACAATACGATGAAATTTGTCAAATTTATATGATCACGATCAAACAACAATTAGAATGGAGTTCAAACCGACACCTTTAACTGAAGGTGATGGTGACGCTCACAGTGAAATTGTTTTTATAGTGCAAAGTCTTGAACCACTCACGTGATTCAATCACATTGGCAGGACTGGGGGCTTCAGAGAGTTAATGGTAGGCCATTCTAGGGATACATAAGACTATCTGTGAGTGTATGAGTGTGTGTATGCATATGTTGTGTCTCGAGTCTTCTATAAGTGTGTGAAACACCAGGTAAACCTGTCTCTGGGCCTGAACACGGGCGGCCTCCTCTTGCACCCAGAGAGCTTCCCTATGTGCAGAGGTGTTCATGCTATCCCTCAGCGCGTTCTCCAACTCTCTGATCCGCTCTGCCGTCTCCCGCATGGCATCCTGGGAAGCTGAAAGAGGAGGCTGGAGGGCGAAGGAAGGGTGGAGGAGGGTTGGAAGCAAAGTAGCAAAAGCCAGGGAGAGAGTGTTTTTCTTTGAGTACACTTTGTTTTAAAAACTCATCATCACATGTTTTTGTACTGGAATCATACTGTATTGACAAGGATAATTTGACAAAAGGTGTATTTGTCGGCCCTTATGGTA
Organism: Lutjanus erythropterus; assembly: GCF_056507025.1. Classification (NCBI taxonomy): domain Eukaryota; kingdom Metazoa; phylum Chordata; class Actinopteri; order Lutjaniformes; family Lutjanidae; genus Lutjanus; species Lutjanus erythropterus. The sequence continues at coordinate 21,904,479 of NC_139322.1, forward strand.
AAATGAATCCAGTCCATGTAAAATAGAAACAAAGGAAAGACCTGAGGAAGTCAAAAGCTGCGGTGAGAGAAGAACAACACTTCTCTAAGAAAAAAGAGACACAGCCAAGACAGAAGAGAGTGATAAGTGATGGAGAAGAGAGTGTGTAAGTGCTATGACCTTTGCCGACATCAGTACGAGTGTGTGCATGTGTGAGTGTGTGTGTGTGTGTGGAGCAGGCCGTGCATGTTCACATGCACAGTTTGTGTGTGGCCTCTCTGACACCCATGGTGAGTGGGAGGAAAAAGATCCCTCTCCACACTGGGTGATGGAACTGTGAACGAAAACACTGGACAGAAATAATAAACCCCCCCTAATTCTCTCGTAGTCTTTTTTTTTTTTTTTTTAACTTTCTCTCCCACTCCTCAAAAACTGACTTGCCTTCAAGTTCACACGTTCACACTTTAGTGGGAGCAGCGCAGAAGCCTTGGAGTCACACGGACGAGGACACATTTTCAAACTGAACTTAAGAGTTCAGTTACACTTTTTGCAAAACACGCACCGGGAATGTGCCAGTTGGATACTCAGACAAAATCCACACTAAGCAAAAACACCACATCAATTGCGGGAAATAAAATAAAAGTCATATTCTGATGTGAACAACTGACCATGAAACACTTTCATAGCCACGGTCTGTGCAACCTCACAGCAAGAGAAGCAGCAACACTGGACACTAACAGTGGCCGCACTGCACCTCAGTGAGAGCAGCTATCTGCTGTCAAAAAATGCACAATGCAAAAACAGGTGTTTTGAGTGTTTGAAACTTGACTATAAGCTTTAACACCACAAACAAATGAAGTAATGTAACTGAAAAGTATATCACAATAGCAAAGTTTTGTATCAGTCAGTATTGATAATTATTGACCATGTAGGTTGTGACTAACATATTATGTAATTCAAAGGGTGGAAGCAGCTAATGTGATAAAATATATTTGTTGTATTACTTTTATTCCTGCGCAGTTTATATTCAGCTGTGTTCTGACAGTTGTCTGTCCATCCATTTTCTTCCACTTATCCAGGATTGGGTCACTGTGGTTGAGCGTGATGTTCCTCTTCCCAGCACTACTTTCCAGCCCCTCCAATCAGCACAGCTAATTTTGACACAAAGGAGCAGCGTTTCTACTCCAAGTTTGCTCTGGATGTCTGACTTGTCTGACTTAAAAAAAAAAACAGCAGAAAATTGACGTGCTGGTGAGCTGAGCTGTCCTGTTTTATTCAGTTTCCTCTCTGTCTGCAATCATTCTGTCACTCCATGCTGTTTGTCACATGTTGATGGGACAAACAAACCACCTGTTACGTTATTGTTTGTTTGCATGTCACTCATATCATCCAGGGATATGATGTTTATGAACCGAGGCAGGAGCACGCTTGGGGTTCGTCTGTTAAATGACTGGCTGTTCATGTGTCACTCGTAATTCCACTATCAAGGGGTATGACAAGCTGTTTATGAGCCAGGCATATTCGTTATTTGCTTCTGTGACAGTTTGCATGGTTTGTGGTTTGCAACGATTTTCTTATTTCTATTGATGACGTGTCGTACTGCTGATACATATACAATTTATTACCCAGGCCTAGTTGGAAGCAGTCTTGCTGCAAAGTTTCTCCAGACAGCAACAAAGCAAAACTGGTAAAGGAAAAAAAGTGCAGACTTCATTGCAAAATGTTTCAATGTTTCACTGAGCCTCGCTATAAACTAACATTTCATCTCTGAAATGGCTACTTGTTGATGCAAGTTATGCTAAGCTCACACTACAGGATTGTAGCCACTTGTTGAGAGTGTTTTGCAACAAAAGCTCCCAGATCAAAGACAAAGGCAAAGGCTGAAAGATATCAAGCTGGTTTAATACTATATACTCATGTCCGGAACAGTTCGGGGAGCCATGCAACAGCTAAGGCTAATCAGGGGTGAGAGGTTAGAGAAGAGAGGACTTGATGAGGATAGATCGAAGAGCACCAGAGCAGCAGCCAGAACGACATCAAGAATCCCAATTACAAGACAGAAAGTTGTGAAGAGTGAACAGTATAGAGACCAGATTACTTTGAGAGTCAAGTAGTGTGATCAAGGTATAAGTGAATTCAGAATGTTTGGAAACGACTGCAGTTTTGCAGGTTTATAGCTGATATATGAAGCTCAATGCGAACGTGAGTGTGTCTAATATTATTAAGTCTGACAGCACTCTGAATAGACTATTTCTTTGTATTGCATAAAAGGTGCTCCAGGCCAGGCACTGCCATGACTCACACATGGCGAATCTATTGTGACAGCATAAAAGGATTTAGTAAATGCATGGAAAGAGTCAAGTGGAAGTCATTTGACGAGACAGAGCCAGGAACATGCAATATGCATGTAAATGGCTTATTAATAAGTAAAAAAAGTATGTTTTTAGTCGGTACCTGTATCACACATAGATAATATTGTGGCAAGTGGCATCAAGCCAGCTCATAGGATTTATCAATACAAAATAACTGGGCTCCTTTATGGAAAAAAAAAGGCTATTTATGACCAAAAAATGCTAATCAACGGAATAATTCAGTGATGCCGACTGAAACAGGAGCAATGGGATTATCCCTGACTGTGGTGAAAATAGTGCCAAGCCAGCCAGATCACAAGCGGATACTTGTGGCTCGTCACGTCAGCACGACACAGCTGGAGGTGAGCGACAAACAGCCGCACACACGCGTACAGAGGCAGGCTGTGTGCGTCAGCAGTCCAAAGCTGTAATTGGATGTGACAGACGGGCAGTAATTCGATGCACCAGAATCAACAAGTGCTGGTCTGACCCCGCCCAACGGACAGAAACACACACGCACGCACACACACACACTCATACACACACCCCGCTGAGATGGGGGCTGCCACTGCTGGACCCCCGAGTGAAACCTGACCAGAAGCTGTGTCTGCCAGTGTGTATGTGTAGTATATGTGTCTGTCTGTCTCTGTCAGTGGATATCTGTGTGTTATGTGAGTGTTATTAGTAACAAGAGAATATTCCTGGTTTTCAAGAATATAAAGTATGGAAAAAAAGGGCATAAGAGATACAGAAGGTTGGGGAAAATGGAAAGATAATTGCCTTTGCAGCACCAATCATCACCTAATGCCCCTGGGAAGGATCATTATGGAGTCTGGCCCTTCTGGTTTGATGGAGGGATTATAATCACTAAAATAAACCGGCAGAGAGTGAGAGAATGCACATTTCCAGCAGCTGTGTACCTATATGATCCTCAGCTTCACACACACACACACACACACACACACACACACACACACACACACACACACACACACACACACACACACACATATTCACAGGCGTACACACCACTTACCCACATAGCCTGATCCAGGCAGACGCAAACATCTGTCTCTGTCAAAAATGTCAAGTGTGCAGCATCACCCTCTGTGTCCTATTTCATCATTTTAAAAAAATGCTAAGTATGTGTGCAGACTGAAAAGTTTCATATACAGTGAAGTGTACACTCTTAAAAATAATGGTTCCAAAAAGTTCTTCCTGAAGAGCTGATGGTCTACCCAGAAGCATTTGCTTCTAAACAAACTCTCTGTTGAACAAAAGGTTCATCAAAGGTTCTTTGTAAGACTGAAGGTTCCATTAAGAGCTATTTCCATCCAAAAAAGACCTTCTTTAAGGATTGTTGAAAACACTGAAGACTTTTTTTCAAGGGTTCTTTATGCCATAATATATAAGGGTTCTCAGCAGAACCCCAAGATGAGTTCTCGATAAAACCTTTGGGCTTTAAAAGGGTTCTTGGTAGGTCCCTCTAGGTGGGCTCTAGATAAAAGCTTTTGAATAAAATACCTTTGGAATATGAAAGGGTTCTCAGTAGAATACCCTGGGTGGGTTCTAATTAAAATCTTTGGAATAAAAAAGTTTTAAATAAAACCTCCTGAGTGGGTTCTGGAGAAAACCTTTGGATTATATAAGGGTTCTTGGTAGAACCCTGTAGGTGGTTTATTGTTAGCACCCTGAGGGTGGAAGGCTTTTTGATAGAACCCCCAGGGAAGGTTCTGGATAGAACCATTACATCATAGAAAGGTACTCTGAAGAACCTCTCAGGGGGTTTGTGGGGAAACCTTTCACAAATGTTTCTGCATACAACCCTTTAGGTTGGGTTCTAGGAGGAACTCTCTGAAAGGGTTCCAAGTGGAACTTTTATAAAACATTCAACCAGAAACCAAAAAGGGTTCTCCTATGGGGACAAGTCAAAGAACCATGTATGGTTCTAGTTAGTGTCTTTATTTTTAGGGGTGAACAGATCGTGGGAACAAGCTCAGAGTGAATGACTGTCTCCTTTAACTGTCCCCAGTCTTAAAAAATTAATAAAGTTAATAAAGCGGAGGGTATTGAGTGTCGCTGATGCCTCTGTCACAGATAAAAGAAAAATAAAAGGCCTGTGTGAAGGCTTGAAGTGAACGTTTCCGATACGTGTTTTCTCTGTGTTTGTGAAGTGCAGCGTGGCGCGATGGAGACGATGGAGCGGAGAGATGCTATCGCTGCATCCCACATAAACTCTCCTGGATGGACGGGAGGGAGGGAGCAATGAGGGGAGGCCCTGTTTGTTTGTGTTTACCCTCCAAGCGTGCTGTGTTCCTGATGGAGCTGGAGATAAACGGAGGGAGAGAGCAGAGTGCAGGGGAAAGACAGCGAGAGGCCACAATGCAACCTGACTGCTGAGCAAACACAATATACAGAATATATACTGTATTTATAACAAATCAATATCATAGTTAGTGAATAGGAATATATGCGGTGGTCACTCTAACTCTTTTGTAGTTTTACTTTTACATATTCTACAGTATTGTTGCCAATTATTTTAATATATAGCTGCTGTATTAAATAATAATGTTCTTAATATTTATTTCATCAACTTATATTATGCTCAGGCTTTTCAGTTTTTTTTTTATTTATTTAAAATTTTCTTCAGCTGAATCCTTCAATATGAATTAAAGCCCATTGGATAAGCTGATTAAAGACAAACAGCTCTGACATATATTAACCGATAAGAACTAAACAAAAAAGCACTTTCAAGTTTATTTTTCAACTGTAAAATATAACACACATCTTATCTAAAAATATATATATAAAAATGTTTGTTTATATTGTGAGTTTATGTTTAAACAAGACCAAGAGTTCTGCAAAGTGTTTTGAGATCAAAGCCAATGTCAGAATGTAAAATGTTCACAATTACAATTATAACATGCTCATGTTTAGTGTATGAAGTGTAATGTTTACTATGTTCACCATCTTCGTTTGCCATGTTAGCATGCTAACTTTTGCTAATTAGTGTTAAATCAAAGTACAGACGAGGCTGATGGGATTTTTTCAAGTATATGGTCAACGTGTTGTCATGGTGACTGACTTTCCCGTGCTGTTATTTAGATTGGCTCAGCGGGCTGGTATGCAGTATTAGTTCCATTCTTTTCTTTGTTTTTGCAAATGACTTCATTCACGATAAACAAAGTAATTTGTTGCAGCGACGCTAAGAGTAATGTTATCTGTGGAGCTCACCTCACTGCTAGCTGCTGGGTGCTTGTCATAGTTACACAACACTGCAAATGAATCCCTGCAGTTTGAGACACTGCTATATTGTTACCTGTTGTTGTTGTTAATATTACCTTCAGGGCATGTGTAACAAGTAAATTTACATATGGCAGCAACACAGACACACACACACACACTAACGCACACACCATGGACAAGGATCACAGAGCAGAACTGGCAACTTACATACAACACCAGAGCAAACACAGCTCGCGCTGCAGTATAAACTTCCACAAAAACAGTTTGACCTACTACTGTTATTTTCCTCAAATGAGGCTTAACATTCACAGTTTCTCTTGACTGTCTCTCAATATATCAACATTAGCCCATCATCACCTCAGCCTGTGAGAGTAGCCACACAACAGGCTAACACCAGGTTCAATGGGTTAACCCACAAAATAAACACAAACAACATAAAAAATGCCAAAACGTATAACTGCCAAGTCAGAGGTCAGGTCACAGACAGCCGGTATCAATCCATCATTGAGCTTGAACTGTCACCGTCCCTCATACTGCTTGTCAGATTCTTTGAAGCATTGATTTATTAATTTAACATACACTGAAGTGTAAAACAAAGAGGGGAAAAAGGAAAATGAAAAATAAACATAGTGGTGGTTGCATTTGCCAATAGCACTGCATTTCAAAACAGCAGTTATTGCAACACCCCTACTTGGACAAATTGTAAATTCTGACCTGATGGTGGTGCTAAATGAAAAGTCAAGTGATCATGCGGCATCAGCCAGGTTTTGCAATGGATGAATGATAATAAACTTGAACCTGAGCACGAATTCCTGCATCTGCTCAAACACTAGCATTACCTCTGGTCAACGTATGATGATAATACATGGAATTATATCAATTATATCAAAAATGCTTCATCAAGAATCTCTCCCCCGCCTGACTGGACTCACTTGTTCCCATGTGAGCCATTATGCCACCGCTCCCGGCTGGCGTATGGAGCTGATTTCTGCTGGACTAAATGCCTGTCTCTTCCACTTAGGACTGACTCTGAGATGCACCGAGGGAGGGAGGGCAAGAGGCATGAAAGGCTGGAACAGGGCTCCCTCTGCTCAGAAAAGCCAAATTATACATAGAGAGAGGGAGTGAGAAGAAATGTAGAGAGAGATAAAGGAAGGGGATAAGATAATAGTTTCTGAGGAACGGCTTGCAAAAGAGGTGAGGAGGAGAGAGGAGGGCAGGAGAAATGAGTAGAGTAGGAGCCAACCTGCCCTCTCTAGGATGAAGAGGTTAACTTAAGGCCAAGGAATGTACACATGTGCACGCACGCGCACACACACACACACACACACACACACACACACACACACACACACACACACACACACACACACACACACACACACACACACACACACATATTCAAACCTGTGATAAAGAGTGTGGATGTCCATCAATCAGGGCATCTTTCCTCATCTCACCCGGTACCGTCTGCTTTTGGATGTTAGGAGACTTGATTTGCCTTCAGATAGAGAAAGATGGTGGACAACAGATAAAAAAGTTACGCTCAATAAATTCAAAAATGTAAACCAATCATTAAAAGCATGGAATACATAAAAACTGTACTGTAAAAAAGTTGAGCCAACTCAAAATTTCAGCCAACTCAAACTGGGAGATAATTTAATAAATCTTTTCATTTTTCTTTTAGTTTTAGAAACTATTATGTAAAATTATATTTCAAAAATCACAGTGAGTTGTGAATTTTATTTATCATTACTTTGAGGCTTGAAAATTAAATGTTTTTAATTGAAAAACTTAAATTATTAACCGTTAGTAACTTTACTTTGATGAGTTTAGTCAGTCATTGTTGAAATGCAAATTTTGGGGGTTTTCTGAAACTCAAAGATTTAAGTTTCTCTAGTGAAGAAAAGTAAATTATCTCAACAAAAGATTAGTAGTTGGTAAAACTTTTTCAACACTTAAGTTTGATTAGGGCTCAAAACTAAAAAAATCAATTTCAGTAAGTTGCCTTGGAATTGTGAGTTTTCCCAACTTTTTCATTTTTAGAGTGTGTATTTCACCCAATATGACCATGGTATGTATCTTGTACGTGTGCACAATATACACCGGCCCCATTTCATTTCATTTTCACAACAACATTTTCACATTTCAGATCAAACAGTTTAAATTTTGGTGCTTTTTGGTGCTTTGCTGGCAAGCAATTTTTAAAAATTGTAGTGTTGATATTCATAATAAAAAATCTATAAAAAATAAAGTTTTACTCATATATTTCTTTTGATTATTCTGTTTTGCTTTTCTCTCAGAGTTAAATCAAGGCCTGCATATTGCATCACACGGGTAAATGGCAGGGCTAGCAGTGTGTACAGTACAGCAGAGAAGTGCTGTGCATATGTCTAGTCTTAGTAACATGGCAGACTGGGACAAGACAAGACTTGAACGATGGAGGTGAGACACTGCTGTGTAAATCTTTCAACAACAAAACACACAAACACATGCAGACAGGAGATGTGAGTACACGCACGCACGCAAACACACATTCTCAAAAACAGATTTGTGCGAGAGGTGAGTCGACAGATAAGAAGACGGGATGACACAAACACACACAAAAGGGCATGTGTTTTTGAAAAATAAATTGGGGCGAGTCTATAGACACTGCCAGAAACTCGCACACAGGATAATAAATCTGCCGTCAGTGTTGTGCATCGCTGCGGTGCTGATTACAGAGCTGAACTGCGTATTAACAAGCCAGGATGGCTGTGTATTTACCTCCACACAAAGACCTGCTTCTTGTCATTTACCGAACTTACTTAGCCAGAGAACTGTGGCACACACGCACACACACATACACACACACACACACAGACATAGAAATATGCATGAAAACACACGCAAACACTCACACTTACTGGTAGACACACATGAACCCACAGAGCCCCTACACCATAAGACACACACAGCTGCATTTGTACACAATCTATATCTTCTCACAAGCACTCTGAAAATAGAACACACTCTTTGAGCTCCCAGTTTGGCCTTCACACTTAAAAAAAAAAAAAAAAAAAAGAAGTGTGAGAAAGCTGACAGTGACAAATTAGCGCTTAAGAGAACCCTCCAACACTGTAAACAGGCTGTGACCAAGCAGCTGCTAAAACGCGCCGCATTATTATTCCATATCCACACTGGTGTGTTTACTCTGGGCAAAACCTACAAGCTGCCCCCACATATGGGCAAATATTTGCTGTCACAGCCTTCAGAATGGTGTGTGTGTATGTGTGCGTGTCAGCTTTTATGAGTGATGTTGGGGTGCAATTAATGTGAAATATACTTAACAAGACGACAAATAAATTTAATACATACTCACCTTGCCACAGACAATACACACACAAACGCATCCCCATGGGGACAGTCATTGACAAAATGCATTGCGTAGCCCCTTACCCTAACCCCAGCCATCACAAATAAATGCTTGACTCTAAGCAAAACCTAATTGACCCTTCCTAAGTCCTAAGTCCTGCCCCTTCTGGGACGTCAGCCAACTTTTTCCTTTTTTTTTTGGTAATATTATTAAGTCATCCACCCTACTCTGTTTAGCTAGTAGTCTTTTCCATCATTGAATGTGGTTTTATAGGTTATGCATAGATTTAGACATGAGGAATGTGATTGGCTAGGGTTAGGGTTAGAATATCAGGATAAGCCAATCAGGGACAGAGTAGGACAGGACATACTTTCTCAATCCTGGAAAAAAAAGATGAAGATTAAAAGATGTGATTAAAGGATACAAGTCCTTTAATAACATATTTTAATCTTCAAAATTTGGACATATAGTTACATCAGAAGGTAGCTAATGTGAGCAAAACAAAGATAGCTAACTTGCCAGCTAATCTACAGCTAGCTAATTAGCTGGTATTTTGCTAGGTAGCAAAATGTTAGCTATCTATCTAGCTAATCTACATCAATCAAGAGCTAACTAGTAAAATCTCATAGCTAATGCTAGCATAAATGCAAAATGCTTGCTACCTGGGTAGCTAATGTACATCAATCACTAGCTAAACAGTTAGCTACCTTTTTACTAGCATTAGCTAACTGAAAATGTGACTATATGTTGCTTTTACAGGTCCCAAGCAACATCTTTCAACTATTTTCAAACTTTGGTTTCTTCTGGTCACAGACTAAGGTGACCAAATTTCTGAAATGAAAACCAGGGATGTTTCCAGTTTGGTGGTCAATGTATCATCAAAATATTCAGTGTTGCTAATGCTAATTAATGCTAACCATCTCAGAAAATCATAGCAGTACAACAGTGAGTGAAACTATGGTAAATTACAATACAATTCAGTGTATTCACCCATTTGTTGTGGATTGTCTTTTCACAGGACAGCTTCTGACCGAGTTTTCTAACAGCAGTTTTCTCTAAACCTAGACCGCGTACGTAGTTAATGGTAAAAGAGTGATGTGATGCTGCTATCGAGAGCAGCTCCCTCTGTTGGCCAAAACAACTACAACGACATTGAGACGTCAGCCAGTAGGCTTTTTGCCGCCTGGTCTTTCTTGTCACGTAAAATATTATTTCACTTCATGGTCTGTCTTTAACAGTTAAATATGAAGCTTTAACACAGTTAAAACTCTCCAGCAGCAGCAGAAAACGGGGGACATCTGCTCACCCTAACATAGACAAGCATAGCTAAATACAGGAAACAGGAAAGGAGAGAGCTGACTGAGGTATGTCAGGCAGGGCATTAAACTTGCTCAAGTGTTATTGTAGCACCAAACAAAATGTGGCGGGACATGGGAAGGGTCAGTTGTAGCCCTTACCCTAAAACCAAGTCTTGACCCTCAAACAACGTCTCTACCCATGATCCCCAATAGTCTCCATGAGTGTGCATTCAGCTTTAAGTTCCTGCCAGGATATAAGAACAAGGAACTCACACACACACAACACAGTGCCTATCAAAACTTTTGAAGAATTATTTGTTATAATAAGAGAAGACAGAGCAGGATGGGAGTATTTCATGTCAGTATTTATATCTGATATTAAGCCCCCTGTACAAAAATATAGACACAAACACACACAGCGTTGCAGTTTATTAGGCCTGTCGTCTCACATCTCTGGCTTATTTCTTTATTTCTTTTTTAATGACTTCTGTTGATTTTACAAGTTATTTTTATCACTTTTACGAGTGGGTTATGAAAAGTGCTGCATAAATAAAGATAATCATTCAATTCTGTTACCATTATGAATGAAGTATATGTACACACATGTGCACGCATATTTACACAGTGAGGAGGAGGAGGAGGAGAAGAATCTGTTTATACTCAGACCTTTGATGTCCTCTCTGTGTGTTTTTATAAACTCAGAGGCATGTCCACAGAGAACAAACTTGCCATGAGGGCATATCAGCTATCACACACAGCCGCTACTGGTACAGGTGTATAAACCAGCAGACACGCTGGTTCCCTCTGATAGCTGATATGCCCCCATCAACCCATCAGTGCAAAATGAAGTAAGTGTTTTGACCGGTGTGAAGGCAAATGAGGGCACGCAGAGTGTGAATAAGGAGCAGACGGGCTGGGCTGCATGTGAGTGGAAAATATGAAGGAGAAGTGTGATTTGTTGATTGCCGAAATGAGTAAATTCATGGGGGGAAAATAGTATTTTATTGCTGTGACATTTCTTAGAAAGATGAAGTGAGACAGAGAGGGAGAGCACTGTGCACGAGTCCAGCCATTTCCTAAACCGAGCGTAATAAGTAATTTTTCACATTTCCTCTTGCTTCTTTCACCTGGAGCACTCCACGTATCCGCCTTCCAACATAAGCAGCTCCGCTTTATTTCTGGCTGTCAAAGCTCAGCTATGTTTTTTTTTTTACCATGTATATGATCTTTATGCATTCTTTCTTTATCTTTTCTTCTCTCTTTTTTTCTATTATCCATTTAACATTCCTTTTCTTCTCTTCTCTTCTTCTTTGTCTCTCATGTTGTCTCTTAGAACTTAGGCACCGAGAAAAATAAAATCAACGAATGATTAACTGAAAACAGGGATTACTGCTGACTTGCCCTCGGCCTGCCATGGTGGTCGCTGTTACCAGTGTTACAAGTGTTTGGATATACACTGATTACGTTACTCGCTTACTGCCCCCACTGTCTAAGCATGTTATCAATACTTGGTCAGATGATGGCTGCTACAACTGTTAACTGAAAATGTCTGCGCCGTACAGCAGCAGAGTCGCAGGAGTCAGATTTGAAACGTAATGCTGTAGACTAATCACAGCCTGGTATGAGGTTGTTTGACAACTGAGTATGGTTTTACAGGTTGAAATCCTCTGGGAGGGCAATCATACAGACCGCCAGCACTGCCAAACAGCATGTACGTAACATTAGTGTTTCTTTAAAACTCGCCTATGGACGTCAGCTACAGGTGTAGGGGTCGGTGTGGGTAATGTTTGATGGACCTGGCGCATCAAAACTTAATAACAAACAAACCTTCTAAGCCCTATATTCTTAAATTATGTGGCAGTCAAGCTCCCACCAGTGGTACTCTGAAGAATCTCCTAACATTTTAAAAATCAAATTAATTAATTTAAAAACATATAAACAAAATACTACAGGATTTCAAATCAAAATACTTAAACTATGAGATTGCTTAAATATTTAAAATATTTTTTTTTCTTTCCTGCAGTATTTTTGTTTTAATATCAGGCTGCTACACACACACATTCATGCTAGCACAAGTGTACGTCATCCATGATCAGTTACGAGTCTGGCTGTGGCTGACAACAATTAACAAATAATCTTGCTATGAATAAATCTGCTTCCTGCATTAACTGTTCAGTATCAGAAAAGAATAGGCCGGTGCTATGCTTTTAACATCAAGCATAATGATGGTATTTGGACAGGCTAATATTTCTGAGGTGGTAGATGGTGTAAAAAGTTTAAGAAACACTGCTCTAAGGATTTGTTTTGGTTCAAAGTTAAATATTTAAGTAAGCGCTTTAACATTACAAATATTGAGTGTTATCACTCATATCTTTTCTTGTAAAATGTCTGGTGTGATCTCTGACACCAGTGTTGTCATGAGTTTAACATTTGGTGGAGGAATTTTCTCATCATGGCATCCTTCATGTGCCCTTGAGCATGGCACAAATAGTAACTGCATGACTCCAGTAGAGCTGCTGAGTGGTCAACAGCAGGAAGCTGTGGTCACACTGGGCTGCTCCCAGATCTGAATGTGGGAAACTGTGAATATTAAGTAGGGTGTTGCTGGAAAAAAGTATGCATTCTCAGTTGACTTTTCCTGGGTAAATAAAGGTCAAAAGGAGTAATGCCTCTTAAGAAAAAGAAAAAAAAAAAGATTTTATATCTCTCCTTCATAACTCTTAATTTTTATTTTGCCTCTTCCTCCTCTTTTAATAAACCAAAGAGAGCAACAAAATCCTCTGATTTCAAGCAGACTGGGACACACCAGGGCAGTTACTACTTTTGAAATATATGGGATAACAGGCAGATATGATCTGAATTAAATAACTTTTGTACTCTGTAGTGCAAAAAGAGGAGGGGCACAGGAAAAGGAGAGAAGGAAAAACGGGGGACGTGTAGCATGAGGCAGTTGAGTCAACACTAAAGTTTTATCTGAGGCACTTGTCTCAATGCTGTGCTGAGAGATCCAAACAGAACGAGTCTGTTTATTAATGATAGATGCTTTACGGGGCTTAGACATGTCTTATCGCAATACAAATACAGCTCCACTGTTGCTTTAATATATTGTCTGTGTGTGTGTGTGACAGGGTGAAACAGAAAGGAGGTTAAAAAGGAACAAGTGTTTGCGTGTCTGCATATTTAAATGTGAAAAAATGTAATGTGATTCACTGTATTTAGAGCATTGTCTCTTTGATATTTCTATTATGAAACAACTTCTTTCTGCTGCAGGTGCAATTTGTCTATATTTCCAAAATAAAACAGGAAGTTGACAGGTCATAAAATGGCTATTAACTTTGTATTGACACCTGCAGAAACACACACAGTTTACAAACTTTTTCATGCAGAAATGTTATATACAAAGACACTGGAGGTTATGTGTGTATTGGCGTTCATGCATACAGTGTGTGTGTTTTCAAAAGATTGATGCTCTCAACATCTGGAGTTTGATTATGGTCATAGGAATAAGGCCAAAAGTGATGTGTGTGTTTATGTGTCCAAATGGTTGTTTGTGAGCGTATGAATATTTATCAGCCAATAACCACTGATTCCTGTGAGCCAACAGACCCCTGCCAACTCCACTACCTACATGTATTTGCCTCAGTCTCATCGTAGACACACATGCACACTTACACAAATACATAAAGTACATACATACATACATACATACACGTGTATATATATATACACACACACGCACACACCTCCCTTTTCCTGAAATCCTCCCTTGCATACCAGAGTGCTTACCACGTCAATAGCTGTGATATGGTGAGACTGGGAGGCTGATTTATTCCTCAATGTCTCGCTCCCACATCACCACAGAAACATTAAATGTATAGGACTGTAACAGTATTAAGAAGACTAGTTCCACTATTTACCAATATATAGTCAGAAGCAAGGAGAAAGAACCAAGGCTTGTTTCAGGCGTTTCAGTAAACTGTCATGCCACAGGAATATGTTGCTTTGCCACCAGGTTAAGAAAAAAATCCATAATGTCACAGCCCCACATTCAACGGTGGGGTCAACCATGTTACCAACTACATCAGTTGAAGAAATGTGATGCAGTGCAAACACTGCTGCTCAATTAAATACATAAGGTAAAGATTAGAGGGCTTCACTTCTAGTATGTCACACCATGAAATATATTCGTGTTTCCATTTTAGTCCACCATATCTACACAAACTGCTCCGGGTGACCAGTAACCATGGCTTTTAGAGCTCTATTTAACAAATCTATCTATTAGCATTAGTGTTAACAGCTGATACAGATGCTCTCCACAAAGCCTGTTCAGTGTCTACGATCACTTCGGCAGATTAGTTAGGATTTACACCTACATACATAACAGTAAATAAAACACTAGCAATAAACTAACTACTGTTATCTCTGATGACAGTAGATCACTGGGAGATCTAAGGTATGAAATAGCTGTGAGCGAGTCTCCCCTGTGCTGGAAGGTATTTATTACAATGACCTGCTGGCTACATTCATCTTTGACACTCTCTGCTTCACTGCCAACTGGATGAGAAAGTGTCTGTTTCCTCATCTGTTCTTCTCTCGCTCCATCCAGATAGTGGTTAATAGGCCATCTGACCGAATTCCAACAGAAACACTCTGATTAAAAAGACATCCATCCTCTGCCCAGACACATCTCACACGGTCTTACACAGAAGTCCAATCAGCACACAGAGACTCTCGTCCGCCCATGCTGTCACATAACACATGTGCGCAGATACACACGTGCAAAAATTCTTATGTCTGTATGTATGTTTAATGTCTTTGTTTAGTCAGAATTTCCACTCTTAACGTAACTAGAATAATTTGATGCTCCACTATCCTTTACAGCAACCATACGTACCACCAGAGGTGGGACAAAGTGATGGCTTTGCAAGTCACAAGTAAATCTCAAGTCCTTGCACTCAAGTCCCAAGTCAAGTCCAAGTCCTAAACTTTGACTTTGGAGTCCTAAACAAATCATAATGTCCACCATTCACCAAATGTAATGCCATTTTAACAACAGAGATTAGACTTAACATTTTTTTGTGCAAATGTCAAACAAAGTGGGAAATTGTTGCATCTCTGTCTGTAATTTTTGAACTGCATGTTCCGTATACTGCAATTTTTCTTTGTTGATCACTGCATAATTACTGTATGCAAATAAAATATGTTAGTTACATTTCATTTTTTTCCAACTGGAGCTTAGTAACATAATGTTAGTTCTTCATTTTTCCCTTGTGAAACTTGAACAAAGTGGATCACAGAGGTAGCTGGGGACCTGTTATACACAAATATGGTTGAGTTTGCCAATAACAATTTGATATTTTTTTTAACTTAATTTTAAAAAATCTGCCTATGCAGAAATTAATCGAATATAATTATCATTTCAGCATCTACAACTGTAATTATCAAAAGTGCTCTAGTGAAAGAAAGACAAAGTAATAACAGATGTAGGCTTCTGTATTTGAACAAAGGAAAATTAGAAAAAAAATAGAAACCTTCCTGTTTTAAATAACCTTTGTGGTCATTTCAGTATAGATTTCAGAGTTTATGAGTTGCACTTTAAAGTTCCATGAACTTACCTGTCGGCGGCCGAGCACTTTGCCATTCAAAGCAATGTAGATTTTAGAGTTTATGAGGTACACCTGAATGCATCAGGAAGTCCCTGTCCCTGTGTTTGTGTATGTCAAACTCCAAAAGCAACATGCTTGACTCCAAGACGCAGTAGAAGGTCCCAGCACAGCATAGCTTACCATATGACTGTTTTAGTACAAATATTTACTTGCCAGTGTGAAGGATAGAGGAAAATCTACTTGCATTTGGCATTTGGCAGGTGTTACATTCAGGCCACATTAGTTGATTCAGAAAATGAAGGGAAATTAAGTGATTGGAGGTGCAATTTTTAAACAACTTTTTAATCTTTGGGTTATCAAGTTATCAAGAATTTTCAAGTCAAAAGACTCAAGTATGAAGTCATAAAAGAGTCCACACTTTTGCAAAAAAGTGGGTGTACAGTACATGTACAAAAGTACAGTTTGTGTACATGTGCATATAAAACTTAAAAATATATATATTTTATTTTATCTTATTATAGCAGTAGTGTATGACTGTGGTGGATCCTTCTCTGATAACCTGCGGCTGACCTGCCTGTGACCCCCGACCTGTGCGCACTGACCAGAGGGGAGGGGTCAGACCGATAGGACCGACTGGCTGACACTAATGAGACAGCAGCCTCAATAAGATGGACGAGCTGAGAGGAAAGAAACTCTTCCAACTTGCTTGAACCCAAACACTCCTGTCTCACAAACGGCTGCACACACACATGCACAGAAACTACATGCACAGATTAACACACACATGTGCATACATGCACTGCGGTGACAGCCGCATGTGAGCAGCAGACACATGTAGAAGTAGAGGCGTGACCCATGCACACACACACGGAAACAGAGAGTGGACTGTGTGAACAAACTCTGCGGGAGCTACTGTATCCCTATTATACTTGATGCTCACGCGTTCCCACACAGTTTGAGTCAGCACACGGTTTCCATGCCAGAGCGGAGAGTCTGTAAAACGGGTAATGAATGAGGCAGGAAACTGTGTTGGATCCAGAACATGCAGCCCATCCAGAATCATTTTAAACCACTCAGGACCATAGCTAGCGTTGACACACCTGATGGGCCAGTGCATGGTAAAAAAATGTTTGTTCAGAAATCTTTTTCTCGCTTATAGCTTCTTCTGTGCACTTGGCAAACCCACTCACTATCAATCTACATATAAAGAGATATCAGCCTGCACACAAGTAACTGCAACTGCTCCAACTATCAGAGGAGGCAAAAGTACACACATTCTTTACTCAAGTATTAATATAGAAAAAAGTAAGAGCAAAAACTAAAAGGGCATTTCTCCTGTTTTTTTTTCCTGTGCAAAGCTAACTGAATCTCTTTTTTACATAGTTTGTTCGTCTTAGACATTTTTCATCTTGTTACTTTGTTTTCATCTTGTTATTTCTTTTAAGGCACTTTTGTCTTGAACGTGTCTTAGGTTGTTTTTTGGTTTCGGTTTTTACATGCAAAATGCATGCAAAATAAAAAAAAATATTCAATAATTCCTCTCAAATGCAAATGCAAGCCTGTTTTGAAAATGTAGGAAGTAGAAAGCACATTTCTCTTCAAATGTGTGGAGTAAAAGTAAAAACTTGCCAGAAAAATAAATACTCAAGTAAAGTAGATACCTGAAAACTTTACTTAATTACAGTAACTAAGCATTTATAGTGAGTTACTTCCCACCTCAGCCAAGTATATACACTTTGTACAAATGCACAAAAACATCTTTCATCTTTGCTTCTTCTTCACACACACACACACACACGCACACGCACACACACACGAACACACGCACGCGCACTTACACAAACACTCACATACAGTAACTCTGTGCTGGCACTAAACAACCACTCATTTGGGTACATATACACACCATGCCAATCCATAAATCAGATGATAATTGAGTAGCACTGTGCCAGTAATAAACAGAGTAGTATAAACAGCCAGTGTCTGGGCTGGGTACACCACCTCCCACTGGCATGCTGCTGGCGGCCTGCCTGGCAAACTCAAGCACACACACATGGGTGTGTGCGCGCACACACACGCACACACACACACGCACACACACAATGCTGTATGCATTTACAGTAATGCAAAGACAGAAGCAAAACCACTTATCTGTTGGCTGTACAGACACATATGTGAAATCACAGTATGAAAGGAGGAAAAGCACACATGATAGCACTCATGATAGCGATGAAATGTGAAGAAGCCTTGCAGAAGTCAACACAACAGAGAGGCTATAATATGTCTCCAGTGATATAAATGAGGAAAACATATAAAGTCTCTCATTGTTGCTGTCACAGGAATGAGGACCAGGATTGTTTGACGTAAATGCATTGTACATTTGCTGTCCCACTGGGATAGTCAAATCTGAGCTTCCTGGGAATCAGATTTGAGCCAAAATGCCCAACTTTATACCTGGGAAAGTTTCAAATCAACCCAACAGTCATGGCATGATGTTATGGATAGTGTATTATGATGGCATGTTTAAGAGGCACACTAAGAACTACTTACCCTGGTCTGCAGACGTTCATACGCAGAAACAAATGATAAAACATTAAGCCAAATGATTAAAAACAACACATGTACATAGGTCACAGTGTGCATCTCTAGAGTGTGATTACATCAGGCAAAAAGCATGACAGCGTGGAAGTGGTTTCAAGTGCTGGGAGGACACAATCTAGACAGTTTATGTCTCGTGGATTACTCCTTTATAAATAGAGCACTTAGGAATGAATTGAGATCTTACAAAGATCCGGTCACTTGGAAGGACACGGCTCTCTGAGGACACCCACATGGTGTCTTGTGATGGATATGAATGTCACTGAATTTTTGACCCTCACCTCTCAAGATCTGCAATTTTCTTGTCTTTGCACGATTTCTCTATCTCAGCATCCCTCAGAGCTGCCATAAGCCTCTCCACCTCCGCTTGTGACTTCCCAGATTCCTCTCTGTTGCGGGCCACTTCCTGTTCCAGAAGCCGCAGTCGGTCTGTGATGTCTGGACACTTGCGGATGGCTTCTTCTGTGTTTTGTGTCTTTGGAGGGAGAGACAGGACACACAGGTGGCGGATAAATTAGGTAAAAAATCTGCTGAATTGTTATTAAAGGTACAGTTGGTAAAACTGTGTAAAAAAAAATCTTTTGTCATATTTACTGAAAATGTTATTATATCTTGATGGTCACACATGATACAGATAATATATGAAAAAAAACAGGATCTTCATTGTCCTTTTGGTGCTCCTAATTGCTTTCAACAGAATCCATTACACCTGAATAAAATAATTTTAATCAGACATCTGTCACCTGCCTCTCCTCTGCTTTGCTCTGTGTCTGCAGAGCCCATGGATGTAAGAAAACAGAGCAGAGGAGAAGCGTGACAGTAATGACAGCAAAACACAATAAATGCTCTCACACAGAGCTGAAATGATACAAGTACAAACAAGTTATGTAAACACTGAATATAAAATATGTTGTTTTTTGAGAAATTAGTTGGTTTTGTTATGGCAAATGCCAGTAGGAGCATTAAGAGGAGCCAGAAAAAATAGATTTTATTATCTGTCTTGCTTATTATTGTCAGATTTTATAACAGTTTCAGCAAATATGACAAAAGTTATTTATAGTTGTTTTTTTAATAGAAGTTACCAACTGTAGCTTTAAGGCAGTACTAAAGCTCATATTCAGTGGCCAGTTTAGGATATCTCAGACTCAACCTTTCAAGCACTGCTATGTTTTCAAGATCACTGTCACTTCAACATCCAATAGGCCAAGCTAGCTGGCCAACAAACTGAATAACACATTCTTCTTCAGAACTCCTCATGAACCAGCTAAACATTAGTTTTGGTTAGTTTGAGCACCATAATCACAAAGCTGTACCTTCAAACAATGCATAGATTCAAAAGTCTCCTTGCTGATGGTCTTGTTTGCTTGTGTAGGTCACATAGAGGCATCAGTATTAAAATAAGACTGTTTCATAACCAGATAAAACTTCTTATAGTATGTTTATTTTAGCATTATGCAATTACATTAGAATGCTACATTGCTAACTGTAAGTGTAGGTATTAGTATCATGTAAGAATGGACCTGAAAGTACAAGTAAGCTGACAAAAGGCCAGCTGATGAAATGCAGCTGAATCTGAACTCAGCACAAACAACAAGCTCAGGCTGACAAAATAGAGCTCAGTCTAATAAATTATACCAGAAGCTAACAAAGTACATATGAAGCTGATGAAATAAGGCTAAGAATATTAAGTATCGCTGAAAATGACAAAGGACAGGGTAGATGGATGTTGAGCTAAGCGTGACAAAGTACAGCTCTGACTGATTTAAGTTAAGCCCAGTCTGGCAAAAGAGAGATGAGTGAGCTTGAGATGTCCTAAAATGTCCTTTATGGACACACACATACGTGCAAGCACAAACAAACAACAGACATGACAGAACCTACTGTAGGGCTTACTGCTGGTAGTCCATCTACTTTGGCTGGCACCTAGAAGTTAATACAAAAAGGTAGAACAGATGGAAAATAAGAATATAATAAAAAAAAACATGTATAGACTTCAAATTTTAATATCCTCTGGGAGTGAAATGTTGGACACTGACAATTACACGTGGTCAGATGTGAGATCACCCTTCATGGGGAGCTTTAGAAACTAAAGAAAAAGGTAAGTCAATCCTGAATATGTGGTTAGGGTCACAATCTAACTGAAGCAGAACCAATCTGTACCCTCATCCGCTCTCATCTCTTCATCATCACCCCCCCCGGTTCCTCTGCTGCCTGCTTTTCTGTGGTTTGCTTCTATCAGTCGTCTCCCCAGGGCGTCCGTCATGAAGAGTTTGGAGTTCAGTCATTATCATTATAAAATTACTGTCTCCCTCTGGTTGGCTGTGATTTTACGAGACCACCAAACATCTCAACTGTTTTTTTCTAAGAAGAATGTTGAAAAAAAAAAACCTTGAAAAGTTACACTGATGAATTCTTTGTTCTCTGAGAAAAATATCCCAGAGGAAGTTTGTAACCTAGAATTATCTCTCTTTACTTCTCCCTCTTTCTCTTGGTCTTTACTTCTCTCTGTCTACTGTGTTTGCGAAGATTGTTTAACTTGTTGAAACAGCTGAGGCCACTCGTTTAAACATCATCAAGTAAGCGCGCACAAACACACTCACACACACACACACACACACACTGAGCAATTTATTGTCAGGTCTACATAAGTCTGGGACTGTACATGTAGCTCTGCTTGAGTCTGTCATTAGAAAAAACCCCAAGGGGTGTCTGGTAACTATTACCACTCGACAATCTGAACAAATGCCTCTTTCCCATTATAACAGAACCACCAGATAAACCATATGCACAAGTTGTTCCCCTGCATATGGGAGATACAGCCACGGGCACAGCGTATGGAGCACAACTAAATGTGTGAAAGGTTTTACTTATTGTATTTTAGATACTGGCATGCATAATGACGTAGCTCAGACTATTCCTGCATTCATCTGTTGTCTGAATAATTGGAAAAATGAGTTGCTATGACTTGCTGAGTTGTTGCCTGTTGACGTCATATATGCAGGAACACGGCAGATGAAAGTAAATGTTGTTGGAATAATGGAGAAAATGAGTTCCCGACTGGAAAAATTCACTAGGAAAAAACATGTGAATGCCCCCTCAAATCGGAACAACAACTTGGAAAGTCTGTGAAAATTTTGATGCACAACTTGCATGTTGTCATCTGTTGATGTCATATACATATAAACAAGGTGGACAAAGTTAAATGTTGGAAAAAATCAGAAACAATTTGAAAATTTAGTTCCCAAATGTGAAAATACACTGGGAGCTTTCACATGAATGCCCCTTAAAGTCAGAACAGCATTTTGGAAAGTCAGTGAAAATTCTGGCACCTGACTTGCCAAGTCATTGCATGTATGATGCTGACATCATACACGCAGAAACACGGTGGATGAAAGAAATTGTTGCAGGAACAATCTGGGAAAATAGTTCTGGGACTGGGAAAATTCATATGATGCCCCCTCAAGTCTAAACAATTCGAAATGTCGGCAAAAGTTTTTGCACATGAGTCGCAAGTCTGCTTAAGAATACTGCAGAAACATGGTGGATGAGAATAAATGTTCAGTTGATCATTTTTTTAATTAATTCATAGCAAGCACACTTGGTTAGCAACATGAATCCTTACTAAGACTCTAGTCTCAGTCAATCCAACGCCCAGACTCTCCAAAATCAACAACCTGCCCTATGCTTTGTAGTGTCCATGTTGTTTCCATAGTATGATTTAAAAGCTCATGAACACATGGGAGTTGGAAGAACGACTTCCCAACTCGGGAAATATAACGATCTGAGGGTCACGTAATTGCAGCATATGACTCTGTTGTTTTGTAGACTTGTGTTTTGTTCACATGTTTATGTGTACAAAGTATGCACATGTGTATGTGGATCCACTGATATGAGTTTGACTAACCTGTCTGCAATATACATAGACATGTGACCTCCCTGAGCCCCATAAGCTTGTCACTGTACGTGTATACACACGTGCCTGTACTAAGGATTAAATACTGGGAAACTGGGGAACACTTGGCCTCTGGAAGGCAAGCAGAGTCATTGTTTACTTCATCCTCACCCCCATTACCTCCACACCTAGCCTCACACGCTTGTGCACACACATCAAACCCAATCTGAGCTTGCAGAAAATGCATTAGGCCTAAGTGGACCAGAGTTTGTTATGTTCTTTTAGGGGAAAACACAGACAGGAAGAAAGTATGGGCTGAGAGCTTGGCGGGTCCAACAGGAATTTGTGATATTATGACAGGAGGGGGAAGGCCAGTAAAGATACAATTACATATATGGTCACTGAAATTATTATTATCATTCCTGGAAATGTCTCTGAAGTGTAAATATTACAAATAAGTTAAATATGTGTGGCCACCAGAATCTGAACTGTATTTAACTCCTGGTCAGGGGACACCCAGCCACACTGTGGCTGGTTAACATTTAAAAAAGTTTTGACTCCTCGAAGTAATATCTTTCTTTGTACAGACAACATTGAATCTTATTATTATATTATTATCTGTCAGTGCAAAAAACAATATCTGATCTCATCAAAACAGTTAAGAGGGGAACAAAAAAGAAAAAAAAAAAGCAACAAAAAAGGCACAGTAAGAAGATATGACATCCGCACTCTTTTGAATAGGACTCAAAAGTAATTTGAGGTGTGGTGCCTCCTTGCTGATCTAAGCCAACCCTCTCTAGAAAGGTCACTGCCTTCCCTGAGAATCTTTACTGGTTTTCCCTTTGAAGAGCCAGTGTTTAGTTCCAGAAGTCCTTTATTAACCTCGGAATCAACAAATACTGTTTTATGAGAAGAGGATGAGGATGCAGTGAAGTCAACAGAGCTCTGAGGTCAGGATAAAAAGCACCGCTAACAGCTTGGCTGAGTCAGTAATACAAACATCTGCAGATACAGTGAGTGGACCACTGTGTGTACACGACCTGATGGCAAACACAAACTCTACATCTGTATCAGAGGTAAATGACTACATCAGCGCAGTCAGGCGAAAAGCTTGTTTCCCCATTTTTGGAGGAATTTGTGATTAACGACAAATGAGGACATTTCTCATACAACAGTTACATTAATGTAACCATTTCAAAAGGATTTACTGTATGTTTTGTCTGTTCACGAGAAAAATAATTATCTGACAAGCTGACATTGTGGAATTGCAAACGTTTCAGTAACATCAATATTCTAGTAGCATTAACACAAGTGACAGAAAGGGGGAATTCAGCTTAGGACATTTCTTTACTAAATAAGATCAAGCAGCTTGCCTTTTATTGTTGTTTAACATGTTTTGTAAATTACATTAATTTGGCAGATGGTTTTGTCTAAAGCAACTTAAAATAAGGACATTGAAACTTGACAGGCACAGGAGGAAGTGAAGAGCTCATTTGCAAAAACAAATAAAAGCCATTCTTACTACTCTATGAGGAATTAACGTGTATCATTAGCTTTGTAATGACTAACTGAATGGATTGTAATGCAACTTAAAAATTAGAGATGTTCTGATACCATTTCTTCATCCCCAATATGGTACTGGTACAAGAACAACCCTATTAAAATGAGACTTTCCCCAACTTACTCGTTTGTAACAGCCTGTGGACTGATTTCTATATAAGGATTCAGGACATTTTCTCCCAGGAAAATTTAAAGGATGTGGCATTTATGTGTGCTGCTGGGTGTCTTTCCTCTCTTCAGTTCCCCTACAGAGACAACAGCTGACAATAGTTTAGAAATGGAGTCTGCTAGTGTCTACAAATGACCAGCACCCACAACAACATAAGCCGCCATCTATCAACATGATGCTGGTCAACATGTTCAGTCTGAAGAATCCACATCGTATCTTTAAATGTCCAGTGTGTAAGATTTATTTGCAGAATATGGCAGAATATAACACAGGAGTATGTTTTCATGAACATATAATCAACAGAAAATTGTTGTGCTTTCCTTATTTTAGAATTAGCTGCAAATATCTATGGGGGGTTTGGGTCGTCTTCCGTGGAATTCACCATGTTGCACCGGCATGTTTCTAGAGTAGCTCAGAACGGACAAACCAAACACTGCCTTTTGTGTTTTGCCCAAGTTTAGTGGCCACCGTAGTCTGTCCTACATGTTTGAAAGGGGAGCAGGACACAAGGTGTTTGCACTCTGCAAGCTTACCATTAGATGCAACTACAGGACACTTTGAAATGAATATACCAGCAGCAGATTGATATTCCCCAGAGTTCACAAAAAGACCACTTAAACCCTTCGAATGCAACTCCATGTAGCGAAAAACCTCAAGCATGTTCAGTAGAGTACAAACCTGGGGTGGGGCTTTGTTTTCTTTGTCTTTTTTGGCTTATGGTTTGTTTTTTAGAAATGAGACATAAGTACGTTCACCAATACATTAATACCTATGAAATATTTTGGTGAAAGATGACCCGTATGTCTGCTGTCCTGACCTCAGCGGGCAGTTTATTCCATATCTTTGACTGAGATGAGCGAACACAGGGCCGGCCGTCAGAGTGACAGCGCAGTAAATGCAGAACCGTGTGACTTGACCGTGCCTTTTGGTTTTACGGTTTAACTTAAAATCATTTTAGTTTCACTGATGCTGGATTCTTGCCATATACAACACAAGTGAAGCTTCCTCTGTGCAGAGCACACTGGAATTTTATTTAGCACTATTCTAGTACAGTATTTAGACCAAATGTACACGTGGCTGTCAGTATCAAATCATGTTGTACAGTGGCTGATGGCGCTGAGGTGAATGTGTTTATGTCTGTGGTAGATTAGTTTGATCAGATTTTCTTTTCAGGCACCATGTCAGTTCACCTCTGACACACTGAGTATTACAGCCTCACAACCTGTCACACTCCACTGCACTACAATAGGATCAAACACACGCCGACAAACTCACACACACGCAGACACTCACACATCCACGCAAACACACACCAACAGTTGTTTCTGTGCTGGCATGCATGTGCAGACACACACACACACACACACACACACATACACACACACACACACACACACACACACACACACACACACACACACACACACACACACATTCACTCACAAATACAAACATGCAAACATCATCTGTCTTTTTGAAAAATCTGTAAGTTTACATAACAGGCCTGATTGCTGCCGAGTACACAAAATAGTCCAATTATGGCAACACTTCTGTCGGAGTGTGAATCTGCTCGCTACAAAGAGTTATTGAGCTGCTGTCCCTTTCATGTGGTACCACGTCAACATTCAACAAGATATCATTTCGCAGGAATGAGATGTGTGTATGCTTTTTATGAGTATAAAAGAAAACATTCTCATAAATTCTGGCAAGGCGAGAGTCTGTCCTGGCTTGTAAGCCTGGGAGAGGGGAAAAAAAGAGAGAAAAAAGACAGCAAGGCCTCTGACTTGGCACCCGAACAGGAATAGAGGGATCTTTTACGTCCATAAATCACTCTCTCTTAATTCATCCCTTTATCCTGTGGGACAAAGTGCAGGCAGGCCCTTTGCTAGGGAGTTGCTAACAATATAGTGGATGCTCAGAGGGAGGTAAGAGAGTGGAATTACTATTACTGTAGATGTTAGCAGTGTAAATACAGGGTGCAAACAGCATATTACAACCACTGCAGAGTGTCTGTAAAAATAAATTCTTTTAATTCTTTTTGTACAATAAAAAATAATTATAAACTGTCGTTATGTTTGTTTGAAGTGTTCAAAGGTTGCGCAAAAGGTACTTGTTATTATTTGTTTTATGGTGTCTGTGAAATCACATTTTGTGTTTGGGCTCATGTTAGAGGTTGGCACACGTATTGCTGCGTGTGCAAGTCTGTTAGGATGAGGTTACTGGTGAAATATTGATGGCTGTCTGCAGTCCACACACATACCAGACTGGAACTCTTGAGCTGTTGTGTACAGTGCTCATATCAACATGCACACTGATTCAACCACAAGTAATACAACAGATTTTTGTTTTGGATATTTTAGATATTTAGAGAATGATTACAACAATGGCCAAAACATAAGTCTAGAAAATTAAGCAACACAACAGATCTCTCTCGCTCTCTCTCTCGCTCTCTCTCTCACACACACACATACACACACACACACACATACACATACACACACTTTTTTGTGTTATCTACACCAGTGGTTCAATAATGTGCCCCCTGTGAAGTATTTTTGGCAGGTCCTATTTCTGCCCCCGGATAATATTTGCATCCTGGATGGACGCGCTGTGTGCATCCAGGGTGAAATAGCCGTTTGGTTACTTGCACCCAGGTGCATCTAGCCTAGCATGTCACAGACAAACACCTAGGTCTGTAGCCAATGTTATTTGCACCTGAGGTGTAAATAGCCATAGCCAATGTGGATTTTTACACCCATATGACAAACCACAATCTTTTCCTAAACCTTAACAAGTAGTGTTGTTTCCTAAACCAAACCAAGCTGTTTTATTTCCTAACCTTAACCAAGTAGTTTGTTGTCTAAAGCTAACCAAACTGCAAGTGATAACTGAAAATAATCATTTTAAAAAACTAAATAAATTCCAGATTTTTTGTTTCTATTTATTGCTAATAAGATTTTTGGCTAAAAGAATGTTGATTTATTAAACAGCTTTACTTAACGGCTCTGTTTTTGCTTTCTTTTTCACTTATTTCTCCACGTTCTCTGATGTGTTGCTGCAACATTTCAAACATAAATCCATCTTCCTAATTTTTGTCCATTATTCAATATTAAAACTGGTTCTGCTCATACTTAATGTGATTGTGTTTGGTGCATTTACCAGCCAAGTTCATGCTCCATCTGCAGACTCACAGTAGTTAAAGGAAACACCTACAACTACATGATACACACTTGAAACAGTTAGGTTCAGGCACCAAAACTACTTGGTCAGGATTAGGAAAAGATCTCTGAGGTGTTGTGTTGTGAAGTGGTTGTGTCATGTACTGCAAAGTAATGTTAACCTCATAATTTAAATTCAATCAAGACCTGCCAAAATTGCATTAAATACATGTTAAGACACTTTAAGACCCAAAATTCAGACTGCTGAACATTAGACTTACAAAAGATCCTATAGAAACCCTGTACGGTATAATATTTTAGGAATTACACAACTTTTAAGTGTTTAAACATTTTTTCAAAAATCCAGAAGCAGTACTCTTAAGCACTGCAGGGAGAAACGCTGATGTACACAACCTCACTTCCTGCGGTACCATAACAACATCACAGTACCCATACTGACCTCTCCATCAGGCCTCTGGATCTGGTTCGGGCTGGTGTTCGCCGGCTGATTTAAAGAGAGTTTCTGGGGCTGCAGGGCTGAAAGTTTGTCCTTTAATTCCTGGTTTTCCTTCCTCATCTGTTCCATCTCCTCCAGCCGAACCCTGTCCTCCCGCTCCTTCTGCTCACGGAGATTCTCGATCACTCGCTCCTAAGACGTGGAGGCAATAAAAGACAAAGGAAAAATAATATTTGCTGAGAT
This sequence comes from Lutjanus erythropterus, assembly GCF_056507025.1. NCBI lineage: Eukaryota > Metazoa > Chordata > Actinopteri > Lutjaniformes > Lutjanidae > Lutjanus > Lutjanus erythropterus. The sequence continues at coordinate 21,932,391 of NC_139322.1, forward strand.
GTGTGAGTATGAATGTAGGAAAGAGCCTGGATTCTTAAGCTTATGGTATCTATATCATCTCAATAAAAGCTTGTTCAGATTTAAGAAATGTCAGAAAATGGATGTTGTTTGGCTTCCAGTAGATAAAAGATTGTCAGTCCTTCACAATTACAGTTCTTTCCTATCATTACTGAAAATTTCGAGCCAGTCTCTTGTTGAATAGGCTCACCAGCATGCTTCGTAGAGTGAGGCCAGAGACAAACTCATAAATGCCCGTCATAAATAACACAAGCATAAATAATAGCAGGGACATGAGGAGATCAGGGCCAAGCAGAACACAGAGCGAGAGAAGCAGGAAGGAGGAGAGAAGAGTTGAGGGACAGAGACAGATTTATGGAGAATGGATTGGACAGTACTGTAGATCACTTCCTAACAACTCCACATCGCCTTCTGATAAACCATGTTGGAATGTTTACATCATAATTTTCTCTACTCTCTAATCACATCGGACAGCGGGAGGACCACGGCTTTGGGCATTGGCCCGAGACCAGGTCCGCACCATGGGTGGCGGAGCATGCAAGGTGTGTGTAGTAGGTGCGTGTTAAGGTGCATGTGTGTGTGTGTTTAGGTGTGGACTGAAGTGATTATCAAGGTGTTTACTCAGGTGTTTATTTAGGCACAGAGCACAGCTCAGCAATGAGGCTTTACGATGTGGCATCGTTGCATGATTGGCAGCTTTAAACCCCTGGGTAATTGGACAAATACACCCACTAACTAGACCTGGCACAGTAACACAGTGCAGAGTGGGCTCTGGAAGAGAGGGCGCGAGAGAGAAAGAAAGAAAAGAGACCACATGGTTAATAGGTCCTGGGTGTTTTCCCCACACTCTTAGAAGTAAAGTTGCTAACTAGAACCTTAAAGTGTTCTTCAGCTTGTCCCAGTGGAAGAACCCTTTTGGTTTATGGCAGAATCTTTTATAAAGGTTCCACTTAGAACCCTTTCAAAAAGTTCTACCTAGAACCCAACAAAGGTTATACCTAGAACCATCTGTCAAAGGTATCGCCCAGATGAGAGGTTCTACAGAGAACTCTTCTATGGTGTAATAGTTCCACCAAAGACCCTCTCCGGGGGTTTCTATCCAGAACCTTTCCACCTTCTGGATGCTAGTAAGAACCCCACTAAGTGGGCTCTCCTGTGAACCGTTTTATATCCTAAGGATTTTGTCTAGTACCCACCTAGGAGGTTCTAACAAGAACCTTGTTATATTCCAATGGTTTTACTTGGAACCTACAGGGGGTTCTACAGAGAACCCTTTCATATTCTAAGGAATTTATTTAGAACCCATTCAGGGGCTTACACTGAAAACCCTTTTATATTAATGTACAAAGAAACCTTGACGAAAGGGTTCAAGGATTTAAACAATAGTTGTAGAACTCTTCCAAAAAGGGTGCTTTGATTAAAAAGGAGGTTTTAATGGACCTGCTAATAGCACTTTGCAAACCCATTCTTCAAAAAAGGGGTACTCAGAAGCAAATGGTTCTGGGTAGAGCCCTTTTGGAACCCTTATTTCTACGAGTGCACATTATGAAATATCTCTAGGATGTTTGGGGTTTAGGGAAAGAGACCAGGATGTGATAATAAAACCTGCCTGTATAAGGCTTAAGTGTGGAGCACACGTAAACACAACAAAAACTCACACACATCACAGACACACACACACACACATGCGCGAGCACACACACAGACACACACACACACACACACACACACACACACACACACACACACACACACACACACACAGACCAAAGAGCAGGACTCGGCTTGGGCACAACGCCCCGGCCTGTTAATTAGAACCACAGCACTGTGGCTAGCGACTGGCTCCAAGAGCAGGTTTGTGACAGGGTGTGTGATTAGCAACACACACACTCACTCTTGTAAACACATTACACACACCCTGTGTTGACCACAAAGTCTGAAAAGCTCGCCAACGCTCTCCTCATCACAGTTGAATTATATGTAGGCTGCATCAGAAGTGGTTTCTGGGTAAACAGATGGGCCAAGTAAGAAAAGGGATTTACAGTTTATTGTGCCATTATGCTATTCATTTCAAAGTCTGTCGGCAACAAAAACAAATTTAGGTGATAAAAGATCATTTTAAGTGAAAACATCGATGTGCTGAGTTGGTCCATGTGTTCCAAAGGGAATGAAACATCAGTGTCTATTAATAGACTAATTTTTGTGAGCACAAGCTAAACAATTCTTGATTGAATTGATATAAATTCAGAGTGGTTTAATTAAATAAAAGGAAGGAAATAATAGCAGCCAAATTCGTTCATACCATAAGAACTCGAGGATCCCTGGGTCCAACTACACTTCAGCTGCTTTCCCATGATCAGTATTAAATCATTTCACATTGTGTGAAAAACATTTTTTCTTTGAGTAAGTGTTATTGGCTGATGTAGCACTAACATTGTATCTACTGAACAGAACCACTAAAGAAACATTGAGCTGAAACACTCAGATTTTAAGTTGTTGGAACTTTGACCTACTTTTAACCTCACCTTGAAAAATAACACTAATGAATCAAAGCATTAGTTAAGGCAAAGCACTAAAGTTAACTGGCATCAGCTGTTTTCAATATGCTTCACAATGATTGACTTGTTCACTGTTGTGGCCAGTAACATCCAATCACATTCACGCAGGTGTACAGCAAGGACATTATAACCCTAAATCTCTGTTACTCTGATGATGATGCTCATGCCAATGTCATTTGCTGCCACAGCTGACCTGACCATACCTCTTACTTTTGATTAATTGATCAAGGAGATTTGCGGTGTACCTTCTGCAGCCCTTCCAAGACTTGGTGGTCAGGTGGTTGTCAAGTATTTGCTGTTTGTCTGCGAATACAGCCAGAGGAGTATTTAATAGGCTTTGACTCTCCATCGTCAGTTACATTGCATGCTTTGAGTCAGTATAGGCTGTCTTCTGCACACATGTGACTTGGTTTGACTCAGCGTGTTAGCCCAGCACAGCACCTCCACTACAAGTTGGCTACCCATATGAGGGTAATGTCTTTTAACTGAAACGTGCTTGTCCTGAGTCAAGCGGCTAGTCAAACTAAAACTAAACCACAGACGTTCAGTCAGAAGCTGCAAAACTACTGACAGCTGAACACACAGAGACTTTAAAAATCATCCTTCTCACTATTTTGAGTTGAATATTGCAATGCAGGCTTATTTAAGGCTGAGAAAGGGGGGGTCACCACATGTTGGTGGTGGCGGACAAGATGTCACCACAACCTGCTTGGAGGCACGCTTTGGCCTATTCTGGCGATGGGCGATCTCACACATAACTCAGCAAAGCTTGACACGTTATAAGAGGTGATGGAAATTGGCAGCTTGACTTGACATGACCAAAAATGGAAAAGTCCTATGAAATGACTACAGCAGCATTATGTATTCATTTGCAATGAATGTGTGTCAATTTACATTGGCATTGTTCAAAAATTACCATCATGTAGAAGTTGAGCAAATTCTTATGGTGCTGTCTGGCAAGTGATTAGCTTGTTTCTAATGCCCGAAATTATAATTTGATACTTCTTCTTCTTTTAGGTGTATTTTCCCCTCAAAGCTTAAAGTTGTTTGGGTTGTTTTTTTCTATTAGCTCATGCCTGCTATTAAACCAATCACTTGAGAGTAGTCAGTCAGACTTGGTTCATGACTGTTAATATAATAATGAAGTTTAAAGCTTAAGTCCTGCTAATTGCAAATTAGGTTAGCTTTAAGCAAGTAAGAGAAGGCTTGGTTTGAATAAAAGCATGTATTTCTGTGTATAGTCTGGTTACATTTTAGCTGTAGAATATTTCCCTTGAATCAAGATAGTATTAGTATCATTTCTTATGTTCATCTGAGATCAGTCAATGTGTTCTAGTGTAAGAAAATGCTTGTTACTTCTCATAGGTTAGGTAATTGTGTTCTTGAATTGGGATGCTGTTTGTATCTTGCTAAATGTTCATCTGAGGTATTATGTCTGAGCTACTTCTCAAATGAGATAAGCTTTGGGATATTTCCCATGAATCCAGATACTGTAAGTATCCTGCCACATGTCTACTTGTGATACTAGATTTTGTCTTTGGACTTTTCTACCATTCAAAGGAAATTGCAGTGTATATTCAGGATTGCAGTGGTTCTGGTGTTTTGGGGGTTCTAATGCGCTCCCTGCTAATAGTTATTAAACAGGGAAAAGCCATTTTATATGAGGGGTTTAGCTCTCTGCAGAATCCTCGTCATTGCCTGGTTTTATTCTTTTTTCCCATCAAATCTAACCATATAACCATTTGCTATAAAATGGTCAATTTTTTGACATAAGTGTCTCTGACTGAAATGAGGCATAGCTGTTAGTTAGTTCAGACAGAGCACTGAAGTCGTGCTTGTGTAGAGTGACTGGCCACAGCTGTGTGCAATATGCTTCACAATGATTGGCTCATTCACAGCTGTGGCTAATAACACCCAATCATATTCATGCAGGCGTACAGCATGGATATTATAACCTTACATTTATCACTGTTATTTTGGTGATCATGTTCATGGCAAGGTTGTTGGCTGCCAAAGGTCCCTCCAGTGCTTCAACACCTTCATGTGGTATTTTGTGTTGTTGTTTTAATTCAGATTTAACATTCTCGCATGTATAGGGAGATTAGCTCTTAAAATCCTCATCACTGTTTGAATTCCTTGAGAGCTCCCTCAAACTACAGAGCCTTGTCCACCAAGTCTACCTATACATCCATTTGCTGTAGTCAAACAAAATGGTCAATTCCTAATTTTTTTCTTTGCATGTGTAGTTCTGATCGAGTGTTAAATTTTTGCCATGGAAGCTCATGACCATATTAATTCAGTTCCTCACACTAATATGCACTACAGACAGTGCAGGTCACATCACAAGTAACAAACTTAAATTGGCAACAGAAATATATACCGGCAAATGTAAAGGCATACACATACACACATAGAGTAAATGCACTTTGGAAGCCATAAATATGTGGCAGCCACTGGAAAACAAGCGGTACAGCTGGACATCCACATCTGTCCTAACTGGGAACTCTATAAACTCTTAAGCAGCAGCCGGTGCCAACAAAAAGTAAACTAGCATCCATCTTTTAGCCTGCAGTACAAACAAACATGTTAAATGGGAACCATTTTTTAGCCTGCAATGCCAAAGCAATCGTTTTTAAGACTGAAGTACCAACAAATGTGTGCTAGCAACAACTTTAAACATGCAACAAAGCTGAGTAAGATCGAGTCACTCTGAAATCAAGCCAGTCAGTTCAAGGTAAAGTGTATAGTATATACTACCAGGCTAGGATTTGACATCTACATGATCATGGTCAGTTCTGTGTATAACATCAAGTCTGTCCTGTGTTCAAGCCTGTCTCCAATTAGAAATCACTGGCACCCTGTAACCATGAGTGCAAATTCATAAACACATTGCTTAGAGTTTGGGAAGCCAAAAAAACAGACCGTTAGCAATAGTATTCCAGATTCTCGAAAGCACAACTCATTTACCCAGGAATACTGTAAAATCAATAGGGTTTTATTGGGTAAGTGATCTGAGCGATGAAATGTAGTGCATTTTACTGAAAACAACACACCACAGTGGCCAGCGAGGCCATTCATCTTTTAGTGTTAGTGGCGGCGTGCTAGCTCAGTAGTGTTGAGGTGAGGCTTTATGGAGACCAGCTGCTCCCTCATGTTGCCAGAAAACAACAAAAGCTGAATGTTTATGACCAACATCCAGTCCGTCCACTCACCCGTCAACCCATGTGGAGTTATTCTGCTTAGTTCACCTTGATTCACGTGGTAGATGCAGCTCTGTGACTTTATGCTGCAACATGTCTTCCTATGGGTGCATACAGTACTGTGCTTAATATAGTATCTGCTGAGGCTATAGAGGCCTGCAAATTCAGTTAAAAAAAACAAAACAAGATATCATGACTATATTTGCCAATATTAGAGCCAAATGATAAAGTAGTAGAGTTAGTCAAAATACCAGAATTTTAAACTTCAATACAATACCAGGAGAAAACTAGAGTTTCCAACCTGCATGTTGTATGCCTCTGCCAAAATTAATATACAATGTACAATATATAAAAACCCACTCTATTGATGGTACAAATGTATGACTCCAATGAAGATATATTTTGAACTGATTAATGAAGGATTGTCATAGCTGCATTGGCTAAACAGGGACACATGTACTTGATTAATATGTAAGGATGGATTTTTATAGTGTATAGGTAAATGGCAAAATGTTGTGCTTTTGTTTTCTACTGGCATTTTTAGATGCCATGCACTGTTTGCAGTCAAGTGATTCCGATGAGGCTCAAATTGAGAATGAGGCAAAGTGAAAGGCAGAATGGACGGAAAGATGAAATGCCATATTGTGCAAGTTATTGTTAACTTGTTGCATTGTCTCAGTCAATATGTGTGAAATTTGGAATTGCCCAAGTTATTAGCATGGCTAAAAAGCTATTTTGACATAACAATGACCTTTGACCTTTCAGTCAAACGTATCACCAATTTCGTGACCAACTAACTGTGAAATATGGTCACAATGACCTTTTTTCTTTCTGAGTTATGGTGTTGAATAATGGACAAAAAATGTAGCACAGTGAAGTTGACCTTTGGGATAAAAAATATCACTACTTCATTATTTTATCCTATTAAACATCTGTGTGCAATTTTGTCAAGATTACTACACCAATTCTTGAGTAATGGCCAAAAATGAGTTTGTGTGTTCATGTTGACATTGACCTTTGAGTCAACATCTTCATTGATTCATTGTCCAACCAACCTTGAAATATGGTCATCTATTCTTTGGTTATTGCTATTGCATATTTTGTGAGGTCAGAGTGACCTTGACCTTTGACCACCAAATTCTAATCAGTTCATTCTTGACTACAAGTGGATGTTTGTGCAAAATTTGAAGAAATTCCCCCAAGGCATTCCTGAGATATCACATTCATGAGAATGGGACAGATGGACAATCTGAAAACATAATGTCTCCAGGCATGGCTGCTGCCAGTGCAGAAGCATAAAAACAATACTCATTACCACTTATGATATTTTTCTTCTTTTCTTTTCTTTGATTAGCAGCCTGCACACAGTGCTGATACAGAAAAAGTCACTGGACACTGTCTGGTTTTGCTGCAAGCTAAATTTCAGGCAGGATTACAAAGACTGAACTGAAGTCTTAAGTGATGGATATAAGATTTTAAACATGTAGTATCAATCAGTACTTTTCACAATCCTATAAGGTAGGAGGAGGGTCATAAAAACTACACATTTTACTAACATTAGACCAGGACTGTACACATCTCATTGAAACTTTTCAGTACATCTAGTCTGCACTGTCTCTCACTATGTTCACTCATGGTCACTCTTGCTAATTCTGTCCTCTATATGTGTGTGGCTGTTATCGGTAACTGAATTTCTATCCCTCTCTAATGCTTTGCGACTGTATTTCTCTTGCCAGCTCTGTTCTTTCTCTTCTTCTTTCATATGTCTTGCAGAAGTTACTAATTTTTTACTCTGCCTCCACCCTTACATTCCTTGACCTCTCCCTCCCTGAATTCTGAGGCCACCTCTTCCATCAGGGCTGTGCCTCTTCTGCCATTCCACTTTTCCATCCCTCCATTCCTCCCCTTCTCAAAACTTCTATACTCCCCTTATTCTATAGATCATTCCCTCCCTATGTTCAGCACAGTTACAGACAGGGACTAATCCTCTGTCTATGTTCACCTTAGACCTCCCTTCTCCCTGTACCTCCTTCTCTCCCATACTGTTTTCAGAGAGGACCTCATCTAGTGTGGCCCAGGGTCTATAAATTAGGAGGCTATGTCAGTAAATTATTGCAGTGAGTCATAGCAAAGCACGCAACTTAATTAAGCTGTATACCAGCTTCCTGAAAGACCGGTGTTCCTCAACGGGTAAAAATTTCCAGTCGAACTGGTGGTCTAATGGCTTCATTTTGCGAGTTTTTATTGTCCACACCTGACAAACAAGTTTTAGGCCCTTCATTAATACCATGCTTAACTCTCCACACCATCTGTCCCACAATTATTCTAAGAGCAGCATCAATCTACATTGACCTTCACCTTGAGTTGCTTTGCTCAGCAGTTGCTGTCAGCTTTTCTTGGCCTCATCTTTGGCTTTTTCAACAAAGTCACCATCACCCCTCCTTCTTTTCAGTACCTTTTCTGAGAGGGCTTCCTCCAGTGTGGCCAGGGCTGTGTCTGTGTTGCTGGAGTCAGTTTGAAGGCCCTGGACCCTTTCCCTCAACCCAGCCAGCTGTTTGTCCTTATCCTTTAACTGCTCCAACAGGTTCTCAATCTGAAGAGAGAAGGGCAGAGACAGAGAAAGAGAGGAGCTGAGGTTAGGAGCATGTTGATGTGCCACGAGCACTTAATCACAAATATTAAGAGAGTCATGGGTTTAGAGTGAACCTGAAAGGTTAAAGCTGGGATAGGCAGTTTGTTGTTTGGAGTCACTGGGCAATAATCTTTAATCTTTAAAGGAGCAGTAAGTAAAACCCTAGCATTCAAAAATGAATACTTCTATGGTTGAATTGAGTTGTTTCTCCATGCCCCCTCCTCCCCGGACTCAAAGTTCAGGCAGGTCGCCTACAAGTTGAAGGACACTGACCCTACAAGATGAGTACAAGATGAGTGTAAAATTATACCTTGACAAGCAACAATGAGTCCTACACTGTAGTCGATCAGCTGTTTATAAATGTGTAAGTTTGTAAATTGGTGTAAAGCTAAGCCAAATGCTCCAAAAATACACATGCTAGAGTTGGAGTCCAGTGACTGTCTTCCAGACTCTGTTAAAGGTAGAATCAGTGGGATTTGTCCGAGCTGTCTGAAATGCACCAGAAAGATAGCTGATTGTTAAGTTTCATTCTTGGGACGTCAAATACCAGTTTTTTGCGTTGGTAAAGCATCCGAGCACTGCAAAATAATGAGAAAACAAGACAATACAGGTGGAGACTCTGTAGATACAGACACCAAGACATACTTCTCATGATGATTGAATGAATTAGGTTTATATAAGTTGACATTGTCTTTTTTAAGAAACGGTGCACGTGATGTCTTTAACTTATTGCTTAATTCAAACATAATCAACATATACTGCTTCTAAAAGATTAAACAGATACTAACTCAGTCTGTAATGTGAACTCCATGTGAAGTGTACAAACGTGAAACAGGCAGTGTGTGGAATCGCACAGGCTAAAACAAAAACAGTTGTTCTGGCCTAGAATGGAAATTTCAAAGGAGAACATACCAACCGTAGCATTGTTGTTGGGGAAACCAGTATTTCAACTTAGCATGTTCCTTAATCTCTGATGACATATCATGGTCATGTCATGATTTAGTGCAGTAAAAATATTTCATTTTTCTCCATTGAGAATAATACAATTCAAGTGGTTTGAGGGAAAACTAGACTTCTGTTCCTCCTTTTCACTTCATTTGCATCAAGCTTAGAAAATCTAGCCTGTGACAGGAGTCTTTGACCAATCACTGCTCGGTAAGATGTTAGAGTCTCATTCCCAAAATGTCAGCATCTGATGACCTGGGACGAAGACTTAATGATCAATCATCTTTGAACCACCAATCAAACGTGTTGGTAATTTGACGACCCAATGAGACTTGACAATCAATGATTGTTCTCCAGAATTGCTTACAGCACCTTTAAGTACCATTTGTAACAAAGTACCCAACTGGACTACCATGGAGAATTATCTCACTGCAGCTGATTCATCGATATGAATCCAGACACTGAATAGTGTGCTCAGTCTCTGGCTGCATTCTCCAATTTCCTGCTGTAATGTCTTCCATTCAGGCCTAGCATCTCACAGATGAGCAGCAATGAAAGCCTCTGCTGTCCAGCTGGGTCAAGACAGTTATGATGGGATCCATGAAAAGAGAAGAAGTTAATTCTACTGCCGATCAGAGGGCTAAAGGCTCATTTATGCCCAGTTCACATACAAAAACAGAAACAAACTTACTAGAATACAAACTTCCATTTGTCCTTTATGTTGGCATGGATTTTAAGGTCATTTTGAGGGTGTCACTCAGAGTCAAGTTAGCCCAAAGATAAAGAAGAAGAGTCAAAAGTTTCTAACAATAAACATGGTGAAACTGGAGGAGGTTGTGATAATGTATCCCCTGAGAAAGACATAAAGTGGAGTCAGCATTGTAGATGGTGGTAGTCTGTGCGGCCATCATGACATGGGAACTTATTCCTGTGGTTGTGTCTCATTTGAACTATTGGCTACACTGCTACATTGGACTGTGACAAGACTTTCCTTGGTAGAAGAAACTGTAGCATTAAGTAACTGACATACAGTAAGTCTAATAAAACATCATTATTAAGGCAGTCATGGTACTGTAAACCTGCATCCTGTGGGAATATGTTGCTTTGACTCCATGGTAACAAAAATCTATATCGTCACAGCCCTACTGCTACACTGCCCCCACAATTACCACCCCACGTGCTACTGCTCCATTTCATCCATATCTGTAAGCTTTTTTTAAAAAATGCACAACGTAGAGTACAGACAGAAGACTCCGTCCTTATCCATATCTAATATTTAGCATAAACATTACCAAATCAAATCAGCTCCAGTACCAGGTCAGTAGTGTTATATTAAGAGTTAATTCAGCACATCGACTGATTGGACTGTATATCTCCATCTGCCTTTCTGTGGCTAACCTCATGTCGCTAAAGTGGTGGTGTAATAGCCAGTTGTGGTGTTCAACAACCTTTATCTGATGAACATCCGCAAAACAGAACACAAACACACACAAAGACACGGGCACAAACACAAAACGCTCCAGGCTGTACCAAACAAAACACTAGCAGATGCAATGCAATGAAACTCCAGAGGTCTACAAATTAGCTACAAAGGGATAGCACATCTGGTGACAGGACATAGTGACTTGCTTGTGGCTTGTAATTTCTACAAGCTCATTCTACATTCTTTTAAATTTTGACTAAATTAATATCATCTTAATAAAAAAAAAGGTAGTCCAATTTGTCATCAAAGTTGATGGACACCCTGAGATTCCTTTGGCATAGAGCATATATTTTCCTGTCTCCAACTTGGTCTTCTTTAGCGTTTTTTCTACAGACAGACAAAGCACCATTCACTCACTGCTGCAAAGTATTAATACCACATTTGACCCAAGTGGTCCTTTCAAAGATCAGGGCTTGTGTTGTACAAAAGAAAGGCACATGCACTGAAAAGAATTCATTATTTAATGAACATGAGAATCCAATAAAAACAAGAAAAGCACTTCAGGCCATAGAGAGACCGCATTTTAACTGAAATGGTGACAGGGTAAAAAATGTCCAGTGGGGAGAATAAGCTGCATTCCAGTCATGGGTACATAGATAGATAATGTCCAAATCTCCACAGCTATTTTACAAATGAATCCAATTAGACTGTAGACTTTGGTGTTCTCTGCTCCCTGGAGGGCGAGAGCAAGGATTTAAAGGAGCCATCTTGGTTTTGGCAGTGGAGGGAAAGTGGCAGGAGGGGGTGGGAAAAAGCAGTCAGGACCCTTCGGCAGATCTTGATAGGTTAATGACAGTCATTATACAACCAAGCTAAAGGCTCGGGTAGGTCAGTCCACAAGCGATAGGGACATTAAACCCTTCAGGGATTTATGGGAAACCCTCACACCAACAAAGTCATATAAAATTCCCAGCAACTCATGATTGTTAGATGGGATTTTAGGGCGGACACTGTGAGAGAGAAAGAACTGATATCAAGTCCCAGGGAAACCCACATCAAGGGACTTGATATGGGTTTCCTCTTTATTCTCTTATGTTTCTCTGATTCTAAGGCTGAGTTGCACCGATACAATAAGAATTAACTTTTAAACCTGATTAAATAATGGTTTAACTTTAAATTTTTTTGGACCAAACTTTTAAACTAGCTTAAGTTAAAAAAAAAAATACAATTTGAACTTCTCTTTAAACCTCAGTTTAGTTTTTACTCTAAAACTAGATATAATTTAATTCTGTAGCACCAAACTATACACTCCAAATCAAAATGTATTAACTTTAAACTTGCACTTAAGGAGATTTAACTTTTAAAATGGCTGCATTTTTGCGATGGATTGAGCAAAAATAATCAAGATACATGACCTGGACTTAAAATTGTGATGATGTCACAGATTTTTAAATAGCTTTTTTCAGCTCAAGGAACATTTTACAAACACAAAAACTCCATGAATAAAGAGGTAGAGGTAGAGGTGCCCTGTCAACAGTTTTACAGTCTTTTCTAATGGTGGCCTACGAAGCAGGTTTGGGTGATTGGACGAATATATCATCTATCGACAATGGGCTGATTCTTGATTGCTTTTTCTGGCTGATGTTTAGGGCGATATTTGTCATTTTATTTTTGCTAATGTAATAGTCTGCAGAGTGACAGCCTCTGCTCTGCACCACACTTTCATCCAGACACCCACACCCACTCAGCTGACCACGAGTGAGCTAAGCTGGGTGACGAGTGAGAGGTAAGCAGCCTGCAGAGTCAGACTCTTCACACTCTTTTCACGCAGTGAATTAAGGATTTATTTGACCAAACCAGAGTTGGTGTTTGTTGGAAGAGTGGACAGACTAACAAAGATGATTTCGGTGAGTTTTACATGTTTTTCTGTCAGGTTTGTCAAGTGTGTTTTCTGAGGAGTTAACAAGCCAGTTAAGCTTGTCTTAGTTCGGCAAAAGAGAGAAACTTGTATTCAGAAGGTGTGCGGTTGTATTCCTCCATTTAAAATGGAAAATAAGCGCAAGAAGATATAATTTCGAGACACTTTGTGAGTTTATTTTGTCTATTGGACATAGTGAACGTACACAGCATGTGTAACATAGTGAATTCACTGCTTGTGCACATCTTCCAGCTGAGACTGGAGAGGACAGGAGGAGGTGGGAGAGGGGATGAAGATATTGCCACATTGGGATGAAGATGATCATTTGGAAAATTTTAGCATATCACCAACTCTACTATGGAGCAAAACACTTTTATCGCGAGTGGGCCGTGGAGCGAAATTGGTGACAGGGCTGAGCGGCAATGTCCAGTCTAGCTCCACAACAAGTCTATGCAAACAATGTAATGTTTTGTTAACTTTTTAGCTAACTAACAATAAATGTAACAGGAAGGAATATTTGGGTAAGCAGGCATCATTTAATTTTAGTTTACATCAGCAAACTTGGACTTATAAAATGGATGTTAGTTTTTAATTGTACAACAGAATTCTGCTTAATTGTAAATCTGGATGTACTCATTTTAAACAGTTTTTCTCAGCTCTGACTAGAACTAATTTGAGATTAAGATATTTAATGGGTTGAAGAGGTGCTTATTTTCCAAGGGACATAAGCACTTGAACAGTAGTCACATCATAACATTCACGGTCTCCACATCATGAAGCACCAGTGAACCCCCAACACGAGGTTGATGATGGAACATGTTTATCTAAACATGCAGTAAATATATATGTTCTCCTAAATATGCACCAAAACATATACACATGTACTCATGTACACCCTGGCTCCCTGTTCCTGTGGGCACCACATGGCCCTGTTTCAGGTCGAATTGAGCATGTCGCCTCTGGTCTTAGATAAATGATTACATTCTTCACCAGGCTTAAGTTTGCTTTGGCCTGGTCGCACAAAATAACAACCCCTTGATGACATATTTAGCCTCGTCACTGGGCCTTCTGTGAAATTGTGCAGAAAAACGCGACTTAAACGTTATATCGGCGGATGAGAATGAGCCACATGAGTTGTGGATATGGGAAAGAGGGCAAGGAATTCTCAAACAAAAGTCAAAACATACGAAGAGAAATGCCTTTTGTGGACAGGCGAGGCGCAGGGCAGCCGTATGCCTTTCTGGGAGAGAGGGGGGCCTCTCCTCCAGTAGCTCGATTGTTATGATGAGAACAGCAGTCATTCATTTTATCTCTCAGTGTATGAGGCTACCTCAAACTATGCTCCCGCATCTCTCACACACGTACACACAAAGACACATAGCCACAAACACACACACAGGCTTTTATCATTAAACCACTGTGCATATGTCATCCCACTCTCCAACCGCACACACCTCCTGCTGAAGCAGACCACCTACGATAGGCAGCTACCATGACTGTATGGACCAGGCACTGCGGTGTGGACTGTCTGTCTCAGTGAGTGCGTATCCTCCAGAGAGACCATGACGTCTGCCTCAGTCCTCTCCCACACACATGGCCCCCCACTGTTTACAGCCACACTATTTTGACTCTGATAACTTTATCAAAGAGCTGATAGGACAGGACCAGGTTTCCCTTAAAAGAGGGAGTGTTGATGAGCGGTTACCTTTTACTGACCTTGACTTTGCACAGTTGGGAGACTGTGGGGTGTAGAGACTTCACTACAAACTATTTTTACTACTTTTGTGGAATAGCAGTTCATTAATCACCAAATAATCATTGACATAACTATGTAAAACCAGCACAGAAATGTGCGTTAGATGCAAAATATTGGAATAAAGATGGTTTACAAATTATACAAATTAACTATTATAAACTGGCTATAGTTAATAGTGTTTATTACTGAGCAAGTGGTGAAATTAGTGGGTTAAAAGTGGGCTGTGTTATTATTTTTATTTACAACTGAAAATGCATTTTTATTTGCTAATGACTGCATTGTCTATTTTTTTGCACATTTAGGTCATGGTTGCCTACTTTAAAAAAAAAAAAAAAATTAACTAAAGGAAATTAGAAGCACTTTAAGTGAAACAAAATTTATACATGCATTTTTTCATGTTGTCCTTTTACTTTTTTTTTCTTTTTTAATATGATAAATATTGTATCATGGATCTTTTTTATAGCATGGTATTACCATACCTTGAGTTTTTATTATCATTTCAACCCTAACAGTTGATTAATCGCCTAATTATCCTTGAAATAATTATGTAAAACCAACACAAAATATACTAGATGTAAAAATATGGGAACAAACATATCTACAAATTACACAAATTAACAATTATAAACTTGGTAATCGTGGCAGAGGTCATATTATTTATGACTATTTGGTGAAACTAGGGGGCTGTGGTTTCATCAGTGAAAAAAAAAACAATGAATCTATTCATTACCTTTGAATTTTAATAGTCAACAACTTTTCCAACAGAGTAGTTGATTAATCACCTAATTATCATTGATATAATTTCTGTAAGTTAGCTGACATACATTCATGTTAGGTTAAAAAGTCAATAGTTGTCAACAAAAAGGTTTTGATTTACTTTTCTTGTGGGTTTTGAAGTCCTCTGGGAGCCTTGTTGTTGCATCGTGTTTGCAGTCTTGTAGAGTTTGATCATGATTAGGACAAGCTGAGTTCTAATGTAATGGGAGAGAAGTGAGTGAAACAGTATCAGGCCATGTGTCTCTGGCGAAAAATCGTGATCTAAAAGCAGCTTGTTCCGGAGCAGAACCACAAACTCTGTCGACCCGTCTGTCTTCCATCCAAACTGAGAACTAGAACCCTGTGGCCTCCAGAGGAATCATTTCTGCAGAACACAAAGGAGACCAGCGTGGAGCAGTGTGACCACCATAAAAACACAATCATTTGTATTTTTAAAACTCTTTTGGACCAATAAAAATACCAAACAATAATTGGTTGCCCTTTCTGAAAGGCAATTCATTTCTCTGTGCTTGTCATCGCCTCTGAAAATATGACGGGGACAGTTGTAAAACCCAAAGATCCTGGCACCGACACGTACATGCACGCATGTACACACAACCTTACACACACAACTACACACAAATACACAGAGGGACAATAACCGCAAACTGAACAATATGTAGTAACACAGCATGTACTTCCCCAGAGAAATCTAGGTCACAGTCAGACAGAAAGACGATGAAAGACAACATACTGGAAATATCATACTGCTACTTCAAGAACTCCACAATCACGTACTGCGATCCAAGCAAAGTATGTTCATATTAAACATGGAATTTTATTATGTTTGTGTGTGTGTGTGTGTGTGTGTGTGTGTGTGTGTGTGTATTACAGTATACCAAATCAAGTACACCTGCATACTGTTTCCATCTCCTGCCATCAGTTTGTTGATTCCCAGATTAATAAAGGACGTCCTCCTGCTCCTGAGCTCTCAGATGTGGCTCTTTAAAGAGAAACAGTTTGGTCTTGAAGCTCAGGGAAGACAGTGACCTTTTCGATGTGAGGAAGAGGGGGTTCTTGCACTTCGTTTAACCCCTGTCCCACCACCAACCTGTCTCTGGCTGTGAAACTGAGCAACACCGGCAACACTGTCAGACTGTGGGAGTACGGATACTGTGTAAGCTGGCGCCCCCATGTGGAACTTTTGTGCAACAGGCTTATTTAACCACTGAAGACAACTCCTGAATTAATGTAAAATCAAAAATGGTCTGTTTAAGCTAAATAACTGTCTTTCAAACAATTGTTATGAGAGGACATCAGAGCTGCACACAACTTCAGAGGAGACCCAAGTTCTTTGATTGAGTATTCTGAGATATTATACTTCATATCTTTACAGAGCAGCATCACATAGAGCTGCAATGATTAATTGATTAATTATCAACTCCTAAATTAATCTCTAACTACTCTGAGAATTGATTAATCAGCTGCAGTCTATTTTTTAAAGAAATAAAGTCAAAATTCTTGGATTTCAGGTTCTTAAATGTGAATATTTCCTGGTTTCTGTAGTCCTCTGTAACAGTTAACTTAACATCTTTGGGTTGCGGACAAAACAAGATATTTGAGCAAGTGACCTCGGGAGGAAAATACTCAATAGATACATTTTTCTTTCTTTCTCTGCTGAGCCATTATTAGCAGGCTAACAAGGTTTACTTCCTAGCCAGCACAGAAACAAACAAAGTGACATCTAACCTTTTAGCTCACTAGCAAATAATGTAATGTTTGTTTTAGCTAGCTAGCAAATAATGTAATCTTTTGGCAAGGAATATTTGGGTAAGCAAACATCCCATGCTGATTAAATTCTATTTAATTTCAGTTTACATCAATAAACTTGGATTTACTTAATGGAGATTATATTTTAATTGTTTAACAGAACTCTGCATTTAAAGTCTGGATTCACTCATTTTAATCCTAGTTTTGGTCCCAAATTTTACTCACACAATTGAGTAATACACTCATCTTTTATACACTCCCTCTAGGAACTGCAACTAACAATTATTTCCATTATCAATTAATCTACTGGTTATTTCCTAGATGAATTGATAAATCATTTAATTTATAAAATGTTAGATATTAGTTTAAAAAAAAGTCCACTTCAGTCCTACAAGATGCCTTTAAATAAAGATATTCAGTTTAATATGGTGTGAAACGAAGAAAAAAACACCAACTCTACATTTGAGAGTCTGAAAACAGCATTTTCTACCATTTTTGCATGAAAAATTATTTCAACGATTAAGCACTTCTCAAAATAGTTGGCAATAAATTTGTGGACCAATTGTTGCACCTCTCATACTTTCTTTGAATAAGTGAACACTTACATGTAACTGTCAAGACACGTTACACTGCACAATTTGAGTTAGCTACTGAAAGAGAAGTGACGCCATCTACTCAGACGTATGAAGTCTCCACCAGGTCTCTACAGACCAGCTGAGTCGACTGGCTGGGAATGTAAGGGTACAATGTGACATAGAGACCCTTAAAGCAGAAAATGACACCTCTCCCCTGTTCCCCTCAAATGACCTTCCTGATGTCAAGCTGCTTTGCTCGAGGAGTCATTACTCATCTGTTATCGAGCAGAACACTGGAGCACAATGACTTCATAAGACGAGTGGTGCCCGAGAGAGGGAGGAAGAGAAGGGAGGGTCAAGAAGCACAATGCTCAGGTTCTGAAATCATCCACACTTTTCTAAACAAGGAAAAGTGGAGGTCATTCTTTATTTCTGTCAGGGAACAGTTTTGCATTTTTTTTTCTCCTCAAAGAGAGAAACAGAAAGTCCCAAAATCGTTCTCCCTGATGAAACAATGAGCTTTTTTTTTTATCTGTTGGCCAACACTTGCGTGCAGAGGAGGGCTGGGCACAATTGCACAAAACCATGTATTGTGCCACTGAGTACCTGCATGTGTGCCTGCACGTCTCTTTGTATCTGCTGAGCTGTTCTCTACCAAATCTTTTTTAGCCTCTAAACCAAAAACGTCCATGCAGAGGCAGGAGCCAGCGCTGACGAGCCAAACAGGCAGGTCTTCGCCTATCCTACGGCAAAAAAAAGATTTGTGAAGTGGAACTGGGAGCGAACGAAAGAGACAGAATTCTCTACGGGTTTCACTACGATTATGATTGAGGCCTGTGACTTGTGCGGCAGCTTCCTCTCCATCGCCCCAACATTCATTTAGCTCCTAACCACCAGCGCCTGTTTTAAAAATACAAAGGTACTCTGTGTCCACACACACACACACACACACACACACACACACACACACACACACACACACACACACACACACACACACACACACACACACAAGCTCATTTGGATGCAGACGCACAGGCACATAAACATACACAAAAGCAGAGAGAAATATACTTTAAGAATACAGAGAAGAAACCATACAGAACACAGATGAATTTGTGAGATGAGCATGATATAAGTGTTATTTTTGCACTCTTGCAACTTTCTCTGTATTTGTTCAGATTTATCAGGTTGTAAGCATGAGTACACATCACAAGACCTTAGGTATAAATTGGTAACTATGGCACAACCTTAAAACCATTAAATAAAGTAAAAACAGAACACCCACAAAGAAAGAAATTATAAGAAATAATGTTAAATAGACCTGAAAAAAAAAAGATCAGAAAAACTGTTCTGCAGAGCACACACATTATTTAGTAGCCAAGTTGCTGGGGTTTCTACCTCACAAATGTTATAATTTAACAACAAATCACAGATAGCATTTACATAGTTTCATTTATAAAGTGCTACATGAAAGAGATGAAACCACAACTGCGTCACATTAAACTTCAAAATAACAAAAACGAATAACTGCATGCAGACAAAACGTCAGGAGGAGGCCAAAGAATCGCAGATAAGATCTCCTGAACAGATGAGTGCAGCTGCTATCATCAGCAAGGTGGTGAGGAGGGAAGGGTTTACTCAATTATTTTAACATTGCGTGTAGGCTGAAAGCACATTACACTATGTTCTGCATGAGTTTAAACACAATCTGCCTCAACTGGTCGGTATTTGTTTGCTCTTAATACCAGGAATAAAAGCCCTTACTAAAGTCACTGAACTGAAAACAGTCCTTCACAGATTACGATTTGAAAAAAAAACACATGCTTCTCAAAAAGCAAGAGTGACTAAGTGCAAATTCAAACAGTTACAATTATTTTCCTGACATAACTGCCAAAACCGCTTTCCTGAAAAGTAATAATCTGTTTGCATTAAATTGCCGAGTACAAACACAGTTAGAGGCAGCTTGAGCTCTATTTCAATAAACTAAAATTAATCTTTATTTATGATATTACTCAACCACAGAACACAAACTGTTCGAAAGGCCTGTTTAATTACTCCTCCAAAGTTATAATATGTAACACTGCTGCATGAAATGTCTAAAAACTCTTGAGTTGTCTGCTTACATTATCCCAAAAGTTTTTAACAATTGTCACACCCAGAGGAATTCATGGTATATTGAAGGTACCAGTGTGTAACTTCCAGGAAAACATGGAATACATTGGAGGGTAAGGAGTTGCTGAACATGTCTTATCTTAAAGGGAATAAAACTTTAATTTATTACCTCATCCATGATAATTATTCCTACCTGATGCACCTCAGACAGATTTGTATCAGAAATAATTGTTATTTAATAATGAAGACAACAACTTCTGTGATCCCATGGTGCTTCATGATCTCATCAAACTATATCTTTTGTTATTATTTAATGTGAAATACCCCTGGCAGCAGATCTTACATATTGTGGTATTTAATCAATAAAAAGTGAACGATTACCCATGAAAATAGGGTTGCACAATTAATCTAAATATTATCAATATCATAATATTGCCAAGCACAATATTAAAATTGCAGAAGCTGCAATTTTTTTGATAAAGGAAAGATATGTGACAAAACAACATTATAAGCAAGTACTGCAGTGCTGCAGAGATGCCCTGGCCTACAAATCTTGCTCTTCTGATTCTACAGACCCTGACAAGTGTCACAACATCGTGATTTTATCAGTCTGAAAATTCCGATGCAAAAATTATAATTCCCACTAGTGATGAATGATTAATGGAGTCACAATAAACAACTGCTAAATACTGTCCAGCATCAACCAAAGTTAGCAACAGTCTCCAATAACAAGGATTTGTTTAACATTAACATTCACATTGCAAAGGACCTGATGCTATTTTATATTGTTGACAGGTTTTCAATATAAAACTTGGTGAAATGCGTGTGTGTATACTTTTACTACATTTTAGCACATTTTAACAACACTGTGATTCTACTGATAACTGTGATAAATATTGGTCACTTTAATCGTGATATGAAATTTAATTACTGTTTCAAGTGAAACCGATCTGTCAAAATAATCACAGCATGATTTTTTTAATAATATTGTGCAGCCCTATATGAGATTACAACAAAAACACAAGTTTTTGTCCAATGTCTGAAATATTTAACCGAAAACAAACACTTTGACCGGTCCTATTTTATGGTTACTGAAGCACAAATATTTAGTAGCTTGATAAATAAGGCCCTCTGTTTGTGTATGTGCATAAAAGCATTTGCATATGGATGAACATACACAAACAGGAAATATATTCACTAATTCAGTAACATGTGGCTTACACTGAACATATAGTTCAGATCTCTGAGGAATACACACTCACACACACACAATCAGGCTGTGATTATTATCGTGAATGTCGGGCTGGGTTCAGGCGATGGGGGCTGCATACAGCACTTACACATATGACAAGCAGACATCCTCCCCCTCTCCCCCACACATTCCTCCACAAAGTCATTCACACAGAGACCCTCCGCTGCATTCATACATATCAAATAGACACCAGCACACGGACACACGCGCATGTACACTCACACATACACAACACAGATGCAGGCATGCACACGGAGAACGACGGAGAAACAGCGAGAAAGACGAAGCGAGCGTTGTTTTCATAGTGATTTCTCCTGGTCGACCACAGAGCAGAACGAGCAGGCAGAGACTCCTGCAGACCTCGAGCTGTTCAATGAAGACAGATTGCACTTGTGCAAGCGAGGCTGTACGTGAGCACGAGTGTGTCTGTGTGTGTGCCGGCCAAGTTGATCCACGTCCATGCTCTTTAGGCTCAAGACCCCTATCTCTGCCCCCCTCAGCTGCGGAATGCTGCAGTGATTGCTGGGTAATTACCCCGACGCTTTATTCCTCTGCTCCCAGCACCATTAGTATTAATTCTCCTCTTTTTCTCCTCTTTGGAGAGAAGAGAGAAGGGGAGCCCTTTGATCTCAGAGAAAGAAGAAATATAGAAAGAAAGAAAGAAAGAAAGAAAGAAAGAAAAGAAAGACACAAAGAAAGAAAATAGAAAGAAACAAAAAAAAAAAAAAGAAAGAAAGACACTTGTTTGCTTATATGTGGCCACCCAGTGGGGACCACAGCAGCCATGTTCCAACCTGTAGCTTCTGACCCAAGCCCACTTTACAGTGACCAGGTCAAAGGTCAAATACATCATACGCACTTAGAAGGGTTCCAAAATGGAAGTTCTACCCAGTATCATTTAGTTCTGAAGAACCCTTTTTTGAATAAAAGGTTTGTCAAG
The DNA here is from genome assembly GCF_056507025.1 of Lutjanus erythropterus. Taxonomy (NCBI): domain Eukaryota; kingdom Metazoa; phylum Chordata; class Actinopteri; order Lutjaniformes; family Lutjanidae; genus Lutjanus; species Lutjanus erythropterus. The sequence goes on from NC_139322.1 coordinate 21,954,249, forward strand.
GGTTCTTCGTAAGACTAAGGGTTCCATTAAGAACCCTTTTTTGTAAGAAATAGTTCTTCAAGCATTGTTGAAATCTTTCATCAAAGGTTCGTCATGCGTTTTTTTTGTAACATTATACAAAAGGGTTCTTTGTAGGACCTCCTGTTTGCAACATACAAAGATCTGTCTACAACCTTCCCAGTGTGTTCCCGATGAAAACCTTGGAATATACAAATGTTCTCCGTAGAACCCCCTTGGTGAGTTCTAGATAAAACCCTTGGAATATAAAAGATTATCTGTATAACCCCCAAAGTTTGTTCTAGATAAAATCCTTGGAATATTAAAAGGTAGAACCCTCAGTAGAACCCCAAGATGGGTTCCATTTAGCACCCTTAGAAAAAGGAAAGGTTCTGAATAGAACCCCTAGAGAGTGTTCTTTTCAAAGATGGTTCTGGTTATAACCCTTTATGTTGGATTCTAGGTAGAACTCTCTGATAGGGTTCAAAGTTGAACCAGATAGGGTTCTCCTATTGGGACAAGCCAAAAAACCCTTCACGGCTCTATTTAGCACTTTATTTCTAAGAGTGTACGGTTCAGCTGAGAGACAGAGGGTCAGACTTGATCGGGTTGGGCAGAAACTGAAGTGCCTCGTCTGATCTTACAGTATGAAACACTCGACTGCCAGCAGGTTGGGTTGAAACAGGTCAGCCTGAGTTATGGCTTGCGTCATCATCAGGTTTAAGTTCTTCATCGAGTCAGAGAGTCATCAAACACGTCTGATATCTTGAAGTGAAGCGCACGTGTTGTGGTCAGGAAGAAGACAGACTTGAATAGCTGCAGTCTGACATATGGCCCAACACTGGGCTTGTCTTGACTGATGTGTAGCCTGGCTCCAATCAGCCAGCCTCGGGCTCTCACCATTAACCCCGGCTGATTGCTGATAGGAGCAGAGGGGGATACAGGGGGGCCTATCACAAGCTGTTTACCGGAACCTCCCCAGCTCCAACAGGCTTATCTGTAGCCATGTCTCTGCGCTGTGATTGGTCAGATGGAATCCATTAGGATGAAAGGCATTGGTGGCCTCATCACAGATCTATCAAGATCACACACACGCTCACACGCAGGAACATACAAATGCAGTAAAGAGTTATCTATAAGGATATCTGAGAAATACAGCTGTTACACACACACACACACACACACACACACACACACACACACACACACACACACACACACACACACAGTGACTCACCTGGAATACTTGACTCTACAGTCTATCTGCTTATCAACTTGTGTGACGCACAACATCATCGTAATGCTTCAAATATCAGGCGAAGACCTGCCTGTTTGGCCCCAGCCAATCACATTCCTTCACAGTGGAGCGTGCGTGACATGCAAACAGCCAATCATTTAACAAGTGTGTTACTCAGTTGTACCAGCAACATGTGACACAACAACAGAGACGGTGATTTGTGACAAAATGATTGCAGATGGTGAAGAAGTTTTTTATTGAAAAAAGGACAGGCCGGCTCACCAGTATTACCAGTGTGCCTTGATATATAAAATAGTAAAGTAAGGCAGTTAAATTCAAAATAAAGTAGTTAAATTCAAAATTTTTCTTCATGGTCTTTATCAAAAGTAGGAAAAATTATCAATAATTATCAATATGGATTAAAATGAAATTTATTTTGATAAATTTTGCAGCTGTATCACCCAGTCCTATTATAGATGCTTCTATATAGTTACTATTACTTACTTACTATTAGTTACTAGTTATTCAAGCTATTCTCTTGAATAGCTCTACTTTATAACATTATTTTGAGGTTAGACTGCAAGTGGTAACAGCATTAGTTAGGGCTGTGTCTCTTTGTTTTTTTTTTATTAATACAAATTCCAATATGATACACCTGAGTTAAATTCCAAATATCTTTTTCAATATCTTTCCATGGTTATGGTTATATATATATAGATATTCTGATATAATTTTTGAACCTGAACTTTACTTATTGATACCAGTGCTTTTTTTTTTTTTTTTTCAAAATATTATTAGTGTTAATTTTCGTTTTCTTTTTATTCAGCTTTTAACTGCTGACCCTGTATGAATGTGATATGATTGCTCTTGTTATTTAGCCTGGCTCAGGTTAAACCTTTAGTAAAACATGGACAAATACATACAGAGATAAATGCCATAGAACATAACTTTACCATCCTGGGGAAGAAAAAGGTGGCTAGGATGTTACTGGGAAGTGGCAAGATCCCATTTCAAGGTTCATAAATTATGTGGTATCGGATTCTTGTATGGATTGACATAGTCACCGATATGGATACGAGCATTTTAGGCAGTATCAGAGGCATTTACCAGTAATGGTATTGGTATCTGAACAAACAACTTCTTCATTTAACAAAATGGACCACACTTATCAGTGCATCAGTATTCAGTGTTGGCTTGAATGAAGTCACTTTACAAGAACTTTCCTTAGATAAAACTAAAATTAGCAGATTCCTGATTCAGATCATGACATATCTGACCACAGATTAAGTAAACAAGCCTGAGAATCTGACCAAACATTTTATGCCAACTTGCGGCATTTGGCAGTTTTCAGTACTGCTGCTGTGGTCACATCTCTGTGACTAATCAATCAAAAAATATTGAGGTTTGTTACCCAGCCCTGGTCATGGTGTGTCATTAGACATAATCCATTGTCTAGGCAACAACATTTATTATATGACTGTTTGAATAAGTAATATAAAATAATAAGTTTACAATAGGATAGAGAAATCATTGTCCATCATGCACATCTGGACAAAAAAGCAGTAGGCAACGCTCATATTTGTTTAAACACCATTCATATGCACACACACACACACACACACACACATGCACCCACAATAAACACTGTGGCAATGCTGGACTAATATTTTCCTTTCTATCAACATGCAGCACTTCCCCTTGCTATCCGTAAGCATCAAACTCAAAAGGGCCAGTGTTGTTTTGGGCAGGGCGTAAAACATGTGGGAGGAGGCAGAGAAAGGAGAGTGGAAGGAGCACTGAAGGTGTTTCGGGAAAACATGGTCAGCATAAACAGTTTGCTCAGATTAATACGACATTAATAGTGGACAGTCATTAGATGATGTGCATCCATTCATTAAACAAGGGACATGAACATGGACAGCTAAGAAAATTAGGGAAAAGGACAGACAAGAGAGCAAGTGCTCCACAGAGAGAGAGATCAAAGTGGGGGAGAGGAAACAGAGGAAATGTAGAAGGCCAGGGAACATCTCTATTTATCTCTATATCACTGTTGCGCTCTACTTTTCTTCACAATCAAAGGCCATGCCGTGCCGATGACACCGGGCCAGAGCCAGCGATGACACCCAGCCAGAGCAAGTGCTGACAGAGTCTGGCAGAGGATGCCCTGAAACAGAGCCGGGCTCCCCTGAGAAAGTTCAGGGGGGACCTGCTAGACACTATCATAACTAACAGAGACCCTTGTGTACAGGACATCCTACACACACACCCAAACATACACACAAATGCCCAGCGCGGGCCGAGCAGACGTAATCGAATCTCCCTGTCTGTGGTCGCTATAGGGAGGGAACACGATAGGGGATACTATACTTCCACGCACACAGCCAGCCTTTTTAAAAGCATGAATATGGATTGAGACGACCACAATGTTTGAACATGAATAACACATGTATGCCAAAACCACACCACAACCGGCTCTGCCCGTGTACCTCCCACACCCCTACCCCCCCAGCGAAAGAAGAAAAAAAAAAAAAGAGGAACCAAAAATGAAAAAATAAATAAATAAATGCATCATTATGCATTGGTCATGGTCTCGTAGACCGAGGGCTCGAACAGAGCGGCCACTGTTCTGTGTTGTGATACGTAAGACTGAAAATGCCCGCACAGGCCTGGCATATGCATTTTCTTTTTTCATTTAAAGACCAGCTCCTCATTATTTTTAGTAAAATTCAGCCTCTAACTATAAAAATCAATGCAAGGCTCAAACTACAGCGATGACATCATGGTACTGTGCTGTAAGTCACGATGATTGTCCATGGAGAGGCTCAGAGAAGATAAAAATCGTCATACTCTCCCGAGACAGAAAATAGGGCATCAATGAGTGATGCACACTGCAGTTTAAGGTTGACTCTGCATGGCAAGAAGGATGCTTCAGACATTTCAAATTGACAGGCAGATGGATAGATATAACCCTATTTTTGTTTTCCCTTTTCCTCTTCCTCATTTATTTTCATCTTATTCTTCTTGATATTCTTCTAGAAGCCATTAAAGCCTCTTGTTAAGAGGTTTGTTAATTCATTATAAGGGCCTGTCCACACCAAGAATAGAAAACAAGACTATAAAAATATCATTTGAAAAATCTTTCTAACTCAAATGGATGGACTGCAACTTTATAGTTGTGGAGTGGACTCTGCCATCCATTTGACTTAAAACTATTTTTTAGAACAGTTTTCATAGTTATAGTTCTTGGTGTGGATGGTCTTTAATTCAGTATTTTGCACAGTAGCTTGGTCTCTAGTGTGCACTCAATTCAGCCTCTCTACTTGTCAATAACTTCTCATTTCTTGTGCAGCAACTTGGTCTCTTTTGCAGAAAACACCTGCCAGCCGGAAAGCATTAAGAAAGAGATCATATTGGAGGAAACCTGACTTGTTAGCAAGCTATCTAAGTACTGGCTCGTTTACAGAGAACAGTGGCCATAACTTGGATTTAATGTCACGTTGTCCCCAACAGAAATGTGTTAAGTGTCACCAAGTATCAATCTCTTTCCTCTTGCAGCAGATGATATATTATATATATAATATGCATTATTTTGCACTATATTTTGTCAGTCTGATTATTCTGTTACCTTGTGACCAACACCAGAGTTATCCTAAAAGCAATCAGATACCAGCATTTAGTAGCTACCGTGTCTTGCCTTCACACCTCTTTCACCCCTCAACAGTTTTCATGCCTGTAAGTATTTGGTAGAATTTGTCGAATTTGTTAAAGTTGAATAAAAGCTACAGGAGTCTATTTAGCCATAAACTATGTAAAGATTTAAAGTCTGCGAAGTAAAGAAAACAATAAAAGAACAATCTGAATAGCTCTAAATATGCAAAACAACTCAGAGACAGGAGAGAAATACATAATTTACTAGTCAAAGAATACACATTTGCAACATGAAAAGATTTACGAACTACAGTTTGATGCACCAAACAGACCCCCTGTTGTTATTTACATTAAAACTTCCATTCCATTTTATATTACACCCACAGACTGTTTTTGATCTTAAGTCTCCAGATGTCAATTCCTTATGACTGGGAAGAGAGCGACTTTGCATGCACACGTACACATATACATACACACACATTTACACAAACATGCACACATTATGACGCACCAGTTGATTTGTCATCAGCCTGTGTCATCATCACCGACACTCTGGGTGGTTTGGGAATTGGACCTGTTTGTAGTGAAGATAGATAGCTCGTCGTAATAACAAAGATGCATCATTTTAACCCTCAAAGCTGTCCAGGAGGATGACATGTCTGTGTGTGTGTTTGTGTGTGTGTGTGTGTGTGTGTGTCTGGTATAGATATTGACTCTTTTCATCAGGAGGGAATATATACAGGAGATTGATAGCCCCATGAACCGTTTTTAGTTGAGTCATTCAGAGCTGATAATTTTATGAGGAGGAGGCCGACCATAACTTATAAATGATCTGAGCTAAGCCTCGTCCCATTGTGTCGTGAAAGCAACAACAGTCCTTGTTCACAGGAAAGTTTTTTGATGAATAACACATTCACAGAACTTTCACAAACGTCTCTGCTGACCCATATTGAGCTGCAGCTTTTCTGTATCCAGGATGTTTTGTCATATCAGAAAAGTCCCCTTTATTGAGGAAAATGTACCCTTGATATTTAGATACAGGAAGCGTCAGGAAAAGCTTTATCCTGTGCTGGGAAGACTTCAAACACGCAGGATCAGTCTCTGTCTTTTATGATAGGAATGCAATGGCTTTAACAGTATGACACCGGGAAGGAAACAAGTTGTGCTTCCAAGCAACACTGATATCTTTCCACTTGTATATGGATTTTGTAAGATGTAGTGTCCTAGACTAAAGACATACTTTGTGAAACAAAAGGGTATGTGGCTCCTATATTTTTGGAGATTTAAGTTTTGAATCCCATTCCATTTACCAAAACAGCATAATTCGGTTTAGAAATATTACCCTGGAATGATTAGCCATAACACATAACGGGGTTGGTTCACCCAAATTACATGAAAACCCTGTTTTTTTCACATCCTCTGGAGGTATCGAGCCATATTAGTATTATTTGGCCAGGTTTTCTGGCGTCACCCAAATACAACAGAGATAAATGGAATTTCATTTGTGTGGCTAGAAGCATTGAAATAATACATTTAAAAAAATCAACAGCAACATGTTTTTCCAGAAACAATGTCCTGCTTACTGTGGGTAATTCACAGACCGCCCTCACTGTGAACAGTTTTTATTGGAACTACTGATGAATGAAGAAAGATTTCCTATAAAAAACTTTGACAGTATGTTGACAAATTGATTTGTTCCTAGTAAATCCAACTCAAATTTTGTGACTTAAGATCAAACTGAGGTGAACAAGACTACAGTGTGTAGCTATTGTATGACTCTTTGTTTTAAGGTTTTTTTTTTTTTAATTTTGCCTTTATTGGAAGGCTGATAGTATAGAGGCAGATAGGAACAAAGGGAGAGAGATGTGAACACGACATGCGACAAAGGTCGACAGCCATAGGACAATATAGCCATAGCCAGAGGACAACATTTTAATATAGAAATATGTTATTAACAATAATACTAAACAAATAAGTAGACATGTATAAATTGTCTCCTTTTCCTAAAATATTGCTGCTGCTGCTGCTGTGGTGTTTCAGATGTGATGTCTGCAGTGAGCTGTAGGAGCATCAGCTGATGTGTGTCAAATGAGGCATTAAATAGTCTAAAAGCCTCCACACAGCTACTTGAATACACGCTTTGTAATTAGTGAAGAGTGTGGAATGAGAATCACACTGCAGTTTTATCGTCTTTTAAGAAACAGAATCAAATGTTCAGTTCAAAAAAGAGACTTGATGTGTGCCTTTGGTAATATTTTGCAATAATATTAATTACTATTAATAATAATTTACTTAGAAAGATGAATTATTATTATTATGACAGCATTTGGTTTTGAACTTTGCATAACATTTGTCAAGCTTGTCTGAGTTGATGTGTGTTGAAACTGAGTTCTGCCTTATATGAATGTCAGAGTTTGTACCCAGGCAATTGTTTGCACTGTACATAGAACTTAAAACTCCACACATCATAATGGAGGCGATTCTAAGAACTGTGATGAGCTGCAGAGCAGTCATTTCAGCACACAGGGGACCAAACACACCATGACATTAAGGCTGGAAAATGCTCTTAAACTACATGTTTGCATTTGTGTTTGTGTAGTATTTCTGAGGACACCCACAACCATCACTTCACACAGGATACACAGGCAGCCATGCTGCACATGGATAAGAATGCAAAGGCATAGTTAAAAGTGAAAAAATCCCTAGTCTATGAAACAAAGTATAAAACTGCCCATTGCACTTCCAAATAGTGCTAGAAATTTCACTGATGGAACTTTTACAGGACCAGCCAGTTTTTGGTAGGTACCATATTTGCCTAAATGTAGAGTGGGGGTTAAAGATGGTTAGTTAAAACACTAATAGTACTATATATAATATCTATCCATCTACTACTATAGTTTGTTCCACTATAGAATTTGCATGTTTTGTTTTCTATTCAATAAGCAATGGTTACCTGGTGTATTCTGTCATGAAAATGATTGCACCAATTAAAATTTTGCATCTGTAGATTGGGAAGCATCAAGAAAAAAATACTGTATATTGACTCCTTCTAAGTCTAAGATATTCTGGTCCCATTTGGTGTAAAAAATGAAGCCATGTAGACTGACAGGTGACTGTGCAGTTTTTGTGATTGTTATTCTACATAATTAGCACTGCATCTGTACTTCATAGTGCCTTAAGTTTATTTAACTTGGTGTCAGAAAGAATTCACTAAGAAATCTGATTATGAGGATTATTTGTCAAGACCAACAGCAACTGGACATTATAAAGACAAAGAGAGAAAAACATGGAGAATTGTTACTGCATGACTACTACTTTTCACTAACATCTCATTGAGGAGCCAATAAAGGTAAGCTTTACAATATGGTACACATAAATGTGAGCAGTTACTAAATAGTCCCTCATCATTAAGTAATAACAGCAGACCTCAGCAACCTTTACACATTTTAGACATTTTTGGCTGAAAAAGAAAAAAAATCTGTCCGGAGCAGCCATTAAATTCTATATTTTCACATATTCATAGTTAGCTTAATGATCCTCAACACCAGCTAATGGCAAAATTTAGAGGAAAAGGTGCAGAAGCTTTAAAATGAGGCTATGACGCACATTCTAGTTGAAACATTAAAACATGATTTAAATTCAAAGGGTGGAAATGGCTTCTGGGGTGTCATATGACTTTCAGAAGTTATTTGAATGATTTAAAATAAACAGCTTGTCCCCTTGATGACATGTAAAAAAAAAACATATTTCTTTTGTAGAATATGATCACCTGACTGACTTTGCATTACTCTGATGATTATCAGGGTGATGCAGAGTCAGTCCCATCCGGAGCAGCAGAGATGAGAGGATTCATGCATGAGGAGGTTTTCATCTCGCTCTGGAGAAAGACAGGCTGGGGGTGGGCAGATGGACTCAGAGGCCAAAAAACTTTTTATTGAAAAAACATGTAAGAAACTTTTTGTGTGAAGAGACACATAAATAAGATGAAAGAAAAGCTGGAGATGTAAAGAATGTCCAGAGAGAAAGAGAGAAAGAGGGGCCTTTCAAAGACAGTGTGCTCAATTGGTTGAGATCAGGACTACCTTCCATTTGAAGAAGGAGAACACAGAAAAAAGTGACAGAAAAGTCTTCAAGAACAAACTCAAGGAAAAACAAAGGAGAAGTAAGTCCTTTAATGTACCAGGAGAGGAAGGCCTTTGAGATAGAAAAGAAAGAGATGGCAGAGACGAGAGACGCCTACATTTATGCTTTTAATTTATAAGACAGTTGAAGATATGACAGGAAACGGGGAGAGAGAGTGGGGGAATGACAAGCAGCAGGGTTTGACTCCCCACGGCAGCTGTGGAGGACCCACAGCCCCACCACATGTAAGTTTGACCGGCAGAGAACAGGACATATCTGACACTGACTGGTAGGTCACTGGTCATAGCTGATCAAGCTGAAACATGCCCGATTCTGGTCAGTGTCCGAAGGACAAGTTTATGTAAGTGGTGAAGAACATGCAGTCACCTTTCAGTTGGGAAAGACATCCTTGGTATTAAGATGTCTGAGGAAGACTTTATAATGCTTGCAAAGACTTCAAACACAAACAGAGCTGGTCGGTGTATTTCATAATAAGCCGGCAGTAACTTAGAGAGCATGAAGCCCAGAAAGGAAACTAGCTCTGACTCCTTGCTTCACTCCTGCCTTTCCCCTGGGACACAGCACTGTAAGTTATAGCCCCCGGGGACGGTTGGGAAATGGGAAGTTTGGAAAACCAATCAGATCACGGTCAGTGTATAAAGTGTGGCTAATGGAGTGAAACACCTGTCAGTTCACAGTGTAAAATGGTCTGCTTCTCCATTTAAATATCATTTCTTCTTCCACGCATTTCATCTGAACACATGTAAGAAACATTATTTTAGAAGTCATGTATTGACATGACACATTTTCCAAAGTGTGCTGTTTGACCTCTGAATTTAAATATAGTGGCATGATGAATGATTGGAGACGGCATTTAAGTTTGGTAGAAACAATGTGAGGAGTGGTTGGTGTCCAAGAGTGAAAAACAGGAGAAAAGGAGGAACACGCAGGAATACTGAGGAAGAGGGAGGCTTTCTGCAAAGAGACAGATTACTGCCTAGCCGTTGTTTGCCTCCGCCAACCAGTCAAGGTGGAGTTTACATCTATGTCTGTCCAGATTCATATAATATATGTAGTGAAGATTTTCAGGAATTTAATAAAAGGTAAGTGTAGTTTTTGGCAATAAGGATGTTATTACTATTGACATGTATGATTCCAGTGAATAATTTCCAGTGAGAAACATGCTGTCCTCACTTTGAGACTATTTTTTACAGAGGAGGACAGAGGACTGATAAAGAGCTCAACATTATGGTGTCACAGTGACATTGACCTTTGACTTTTTGGATATAAAATGTCATCACTTCACAATTTCATCCTTTTAGGCATTTGTGAAACTTTGTCATTATCCTTTAGTCCAAGTGGACATTTGTGCCAAATTTGAACAAAATTTCTTCCAAGAATTCCTGAGAAGGAATGGGCAGTTGTACAGGTGGGTGGATAGATGAACAACTGAAAAAACATAATGCTCCTGGCCACAGCTGTTGCCAGCGTGGAGGAATAAAAACATTAACGAAGGAGCGAAAACTGGCTAGTGATAAATCAGCCAGACAGGCAGCAAAAACCAAACATTTGCCTGGTCATGATCCAACCTAATCTCACTTTTGAGCCTGAAGGGATGAAAAAGGCTGAAACTACACATAGCAACACTCTCAAAAAAAGCACACAAATAGTGACCACATCTTTAAACTTCCCAACAAATGCCTCCAGAATGAACTGGCAGCCTATAGCAAACATACTTTGACAATGAAATAAAGTTCAAATCCAACATGAATGAAACATCAATAAGTAGAGGGGCCCCATTTATCTGCTTAAACAAGGTTATTAAGTGAAAGCTATAGGTGTGACCCTAAGGAGCACATCGCAGGGTGCGCATAAAGGTCATCTTTAAACTACAGAAACATCTGTAGGTCACACAAACATAACACGGTGACGCATTTGAACATATTCCTGTGCTCATATATATGCACACACACATACACACAGATTGATGGCACTGCATGTGACCTTTGGAGCCCTTTTTCATTAAACTCAGCACGGGGGTGGGAGGGAGGAGAGAGAGGGAGATCTAATTTGAGGACATGAGAGGAAACAAAGAAGTTGAGCGGGGACGTTTATGTGTGTGTAATTGGTCTATGGAGGAATTGCCAACATGCGCACCACAGGCGGCCACAGGCACTGCCTAATTAGCTAACCTTATAAAAGTCATTAAGGACTCTGAGACTTGCTGTGCAAGTATAAGTGTGTGTGTATGTTTAAGTGTGTGTGTGAGCAGGTGGGCATATAGAGGGATGTGTGTGCTGCGCTGGGACCAGAAATAAGATGTTGCTTTCACTTATCTGTCTCATCCACTGCACAGTAAACGTTTATGTGTGTAGGTATGTGTGTTCACCATATGTAACCGTGACAGACTGTGAGAAGCAGATCTTACTGGGCACACGTTCAGTGATTCATATAACAAACACTCTCACGGTCTGTTCACAATGCCAGCAACATGATCATGTTGCCAGAACCAGAACAGAAAATTAATTTCCAAGATGGCTGATTAATAATGAAAAGTTACCTGATGTGGTGACAGACAATAAACCTGTCACTGATCAAATATCTGCACTTCTTTGTTTCCCTATAAAAGTGATTTAATAGTTAGTTTTTCCAGGAAAATGTAGGATGGAAAAGAAATACATAACTTTGTTGTGTAGAACCCTAAACCTTATTATAATCAGGGCTTGCTCACTTTGCTAACTTTTCTTGGCAGCTGAACAAGTTAAAACACAGCATTGACTTGTTATCACCTAATAAAGTTGATATGGTGAACACATGGACACCAACTTGAGTTAAACATTGAGGGGGCAAAAAATGTATGTAATAATAGATGACATCATGTGTTTGGGCTGTTTTGGGTAGTTAAAGTCCACCTCCGGTCATGTTTTAAACAATATTAAAATGCCCTGCAAAATGTGCTAAATTGTGTCTGATATTTATTTATTTATCTTAAATCCCCTTGATAAACGGGATTGGCTCCTTAGGCGTCATATACCCAGCCTGACTGAATCTATTTTCTTGAGACTGCCCTTGCAGTTTGAAAGCAAGAAACGCTCAGACATGGCGTTTACTGCTTATTTTGCTCCTAATATGTCTTGTAACACATGAAAAACACCACATGGATATGTTAACAAGGTTAAAAACCCGATTTTCACTGAGGGGTATCTTTAATGCTATAACTTTATTACTCATTTGGAGCCAATATTCAATCTCTTAGCGCTACTCCACTGGCTATTGCAAGAGAAATCTGTCTTTTTATTCCAGTATGTTCACCAGCTAGTGCTAGACAATTACTTGTGAGTGTGTCACTACAGGCGACCCTTTTCATACAATCATTTTATCCAGTGTTAATACAAAAATATTGATTAGTGCAGCTTTAACAAAATGTTCTGCTTTGTGAACCAGTGAAGGATGTGGGCTCTCCAGAAGGTCTTGTCACATCTGACAAGTTAACTTCGAAGGAATTTGTTTGATATGCACTTGCAACACTTTCAGATACTGTGTGATGCTGTAACGCTCTCTTACCTTCTTCTGCAGGACGTTAACCTTCCTCTCCTTGACATCCAGCATGTCTTTCATGTCTCTGATCTCTCCTGTTAGCGTACTCTTTTCATCTGTCAGGTCTTGCAGCTGCTTGGTCTTCTTGGTCAGAAACTGCTCTTTCTCCTCCAGTCGCACACGCAGCGCATCTACCTAGAAAAGACCAAGACAAGATGTTAAGTACAGATAAGAGGTCGGACAGAAACATGGACAGACCAAGAACGATATATAGGGAGACGGAGATTGCAAGGGAGCCTCAGAGTGGGTGATATAACTTAGTATTATAGAGTTTACTCAGACAGGCAAATGGACAGGTAAGGATATGGGTTGACAGTAATCTGTAATAGACTGTAGATAGACCAGACTGACAGACAGGCAAAGACAAAGGAAAAAAAAGAAACACTTGTAAAAAATACGAAGAAATGCACAAAAAAGATTGCGAAAGCTTACACCAGGTGGCCCATGTGTTATTATTCAGAACTGGAACTGACATGTCTCCACACATTTACTTGTTGACATTTGGAAGTAGTAAAAGTTCAGCTTTGACCTACTGTCCATAATATGAACCACTGTGGACCGATGCAGTAAAAGTGTGTGTGAGAGCGAAGGAGCCTGGAGCCCGTCCCATCATTTGTTATTGAGAGTGCTGTATGATTGGGCCAGTGCTGCCATACATCAGACTGCTCACACATTAAAATCCTCTGTATCTGGCTTTATGCATTGAGATGAGTGATATCTGAGCTCACTCCAGAATGTCTTATTGGACATATATCAGTGGTCTGTTGCACCGCCTACAGTGACGCGCATGTGCGCGCGCACACACACACACACACACACACACACACACACACACACTCTCAGCTGGCTGTCATGAACACACTATGTGCTCCTCTGTTCCTCTTCAACACCTGATTACATTCCCAGCACTTGCTGCCATGGCGCAACGAGTGAACCCATTTGAACTTAAATTTAGGTTGTGCGTACGTGTTTTATATGAATTCAAGACAGACACACACACATACTGTAGATAAAGGGAAGCAGTAACGGAGGGCTTGTTAACAGTCATTTTAACAAGCATTACTTGGACTCAGAGGGGATGGTGTGAAAACACTTAAAGAACAGATTCGGTTGTGCTCTCCAGCTCATCTCTCAACTATTTCACAGGGCGCTTAAGGGGATTCGTAAAGTGAGGGAGCAGTGGTGAAAAGTAACTATGTACATTTACTTAAGTACTGTACCTTGAAGTAGAATTCTGAGGTACTTGTACTTTACTTGAATATTTCCATTCCATGCTACCTCACATGTCTACTATAATACACTTCAGAGGAAAATAACTTTTTACTCTACTTAGTTATAGTTACTTATTCAGTATATTGAGAGTTTAAACACCAATAATGAGCATATAAAATATTCTCATTAGCAGGGACATTAAAATGCGTCCTACAATTAAAGAAATAGTTCAACATTTTGGGGAGAATACTTATTATCAGTTGTGACAGTGTAGCTGGTAATGTTTTCATCTTATGAGTCTATGTATGTGTGTGTGTGTGTGTGTGTGTGTGTGTGCGTGTGTGTGTGTGTGTGTGTGTGTGCGTCATCATGGCAAAATGTGGTCCTGGAGACACTTGCTGTGGCGGAAATTCCACAGATGCATTTTTTTTTCAGTATTTTTGCAGGTCTTTATCTGTGGACACATTTTGTCAATGCAGTACAACAATAGTGTCACAAATGTGCAAGATACAGCCACAAAAATTTACAGGTGAGTAGTTGAGGTCAAAATGAAAGCCGAAGTCACGGAGTCAGTATGGAATGGAGTATCCATGCATCTTGCATTGCTACTTTTACTTATGTAAATCGACTGAATGCTTCTTCAACCACTTGTTGGGGGTATTTTAATACAAGTGAACCATAATAACAAAAAACAATAAAGTTGTACTAATAACCACAAATGTGCAAAATAACACTATGGATATACTGAGAACACAATTGAGAGGTACAACCACAGTTAGTTCCTACCTGCCTCTATGTGTGTGTGTGTGTGTGTGTGTAAGATGAGTGTGCACCGTACAGGCTGCAAACACACAGAGGGCTCCTCTCCAGTAGTAGCATTAGAAGCAGGCCAGGACCCCCAGGTGTAAGATGGTGAAGTATTTATCTCATATTGCTCCTCTGGCAGACAACCAGAGTCTAATACTGAGCCCTGCTCTGTCCTCCACACTCCACACTGGCACACACAATCACATAAACACACACACGCACTAATCCTCTGCACGTACAGTAGCGCACGCACATCATCCTGTACCGATGCCCATGTGCTGCTACATGAGTGTATGCGTGTTTACCATTGTGTGTGTGAGACAGAATGAGGGGGAAAGAGAGACCCCCTCCTCTCCAACTCCACCTGGCAAGGAGCAATTTAGCAAGAATGTAGCAGAGAGGCCTAACAGGAAATCCCTGCTGTCTCACCTGCACTGGCCCACTAAGCTGTGATAGTACTGTACAGACGCCCTGCTAATACCCTCTTAAAGCACTCACCGCTGCCAGGCAGAGAGCACGAAAAACAAGGAGAGAGAGGCATAGATGAGGAGGGAGGGATGAAAGGATGGAGAGGAGAAAGGGTGAGATAAATAAAAGAGTGTAAGATGGAGAAAGATGGTGGGAATCCTTAACATATTTATAGTGTGAGCATATTAACACCACTGACATGCTGCTCCTCCACAGACTACAACTCCTACTCCATCAGCAGGTCTGTTACAGGAAGTACTGTATGGCTTTATCAGCTGGCACACACGCTGAGATGACAGACAGCTAACAAGTCAAGGTGATTAACCTCTCTCTTCTCCTTCAATTTCCTCTCCAATTTTCCTCTCCCTCTAGTCCCGTTCGTCTTGATGCCGTCTTCCAACAACGCCTCCCTTTCTCACCCTGCTGCTACTACCTCTCTTTCAACACTCCATCCCTCCGGCCGTGCTCCAAACTCTCCAGGAGTTTTCCTATTGCAGTTTAAAGGTGCGGGTCCTGTGGCAAGACAAAGTGACGTATTGGTGTGAGAGATCCCTCAAGGCCTAAAGGCCCACATTTCCCAACTATGACTTTGTAGGTCTGTGCATTTTTGAATGGATTTGTTTCCATTTGAGAGTGATAACACATAAGGCAGAACTCCTGTGGTCTTCAGGAAACCTGAGATACTCATTCTCTAAAAATTCTCACAACACAGTACAAACATCCATGGTCTCTTCCTGCAATTGCAATCCATGAATTGCGATTCTGATTTTCTGTATCATGCCTGTGGCCGTTGATCACCAGGTGTCACCACATTAAACACAGACATGATTGTATAAAGGATATTACTACACAGGCCCAGGAACACTGCAGAAAACTATTGCAAGTTAACACAGTTCAACGCTGCATCTACAAATGCAAGTTAAGACTCTACCATCCAAAGTACTACATATAAACAACATTCAGAAACCCTGCCGACCTCTCCTAGATCCCAAGTTCATCTGAGGTGGTCTGATGGGAAGTAGAAAAGTGTGCTGTGGTCTGAAGAGTCCACATTTCACAAGTGTTTTTGGAAATCATGGATGTTGTGTCCTCGGGGCTAAAGAGGAAAAAGATCATCCAGATTGTTACCAAGTTAAAAAATAAAAAAAAAACAGCATCTGTGATGGTATGGGGATGTGTTATTGCTCATGGCATCATGGGTAACTGTCACACCTGTGACCCACCACTGTTAATGATGAAAGGTACATACAGGATTTGGACCAACATATGTTGCCATCCAGATGACGTCTTTTTTTAGGAACATCCCTGCTTATTTCAGCAAGACAAGAAACATTCTGCACAGCGTGGCTTCAGAGGAAAAGAGTTTGGGTAATTGATTAACCTGCTGCAGTCCAGATCTGTCTTGCGCTGAAAATGAGTGGCGCCTTATGATAAACAGTGCCTCAGTGCTTGCTCTTGGTAGGAACATTTTGTTTTATAAAGAGAATGGTCTAGACTGGCTCTATATGAAAAGTGCCCTGGGATAACTTATGACTTTATTGCATACAAATCAAATTGAATAGATTTGACCTGAAAACACAACAATGGAGACCCAGGACTGTTGAGCACCTCAATCGTACATCAAGCAAGAATGGGAAAGAATTATGCTTTCAAAAATTCAACAATAAGTGTCCTCATTTCCTAAATGCTTACCGAGTGCTGTATCACAGTGGTAAACATGACCCTGTTGCAACATTTTTAGAATGCATTACAAGCATCAAATGTTGAATGATTGTTTAAAGTTTATTAGTTTAAACATTAAAAATCTTATCTTTGTACTGTATTCAACTTAGTATAGGTTGAAAAGGATTTACAAATCATTTTCTTCTGGTTATATTTAATCTACCTTCAAGCCAGATTTTTTTTTCCGTGTTTTTTGTTATTCAACCTCCCCACCACTTCCACAAACAAACAAACAAAGGGCTGGACTGTGAATCTGTAGAACTGTTACACGCCTATTAGTATATGAAAGAAAGAGAAAGAAAGTAAAAGGTGAGAGAAAGACGTCAAGGGGCCCCTGCTGTCCAGTCTCGCCCAGTTCAAATCCAAAGGGGACATTGGAGATTGTATTCAAGCGTTCCTCAGATAAGATGAATTAAAAACACATCTATACTGTATCACCCCATCTTCCCCCAAAACTCCACTTAAGCTTTCCAGCCCTTCACTCAGCACCATATCATTTAAAAAAATGACCTTGATATGTTTTCAAAATTCTGTGGTTGCAAAACTATTAATTCTTTGGAGTGTCTTTAAAGGAATACAGTCACAAACTAATAACAACTCTGCAGTGTGCATGCATGCACACATGTATGTATCCCACCATCTTCTACATGCACACATGCATGTACCTGCAATTAAACATACAACCATGCACACACGTGCATAAACACACACTCATTCTCCTTGACTTCCTCTCTCATGCTTGCAATGACAGCCAAATGTGGATTCTGGACACTGGTTAGCAAAGTAAAACAGAGGCTTAAAGAAAACAGCTTCTCTGTTTGTCCTCACCTCCCTTTTTCCTGCCTCACATTTCATCATAAAAGTTTTTCTGGCAGGCAAATCTGCAAAGGTATCAGGCCCAGCGTCGGCTCTGGGCCGCAATAAACAACACAGGGACTATATGAGTCGACCACAGTCAAAACGGCAGAACCAGAGACGATGGCGAGACCACAGCAAAGGCCTGGGGACGCACTGATACTTGCATACTCACACACTAACAGTTGCACTCTGCCTCACCCACTTGGGTGCGAGCAGAGTCACAGGGTTGACCAGAAAAACATTCCTAATATGATCTCCTATCGCTCGCTCAAGCTCTCTCTGACCTTCACACAAGCACACATTTACACACACACACACACACACACACACACACACACACACACACACACACACACACACACACACACCATGAGCTTCACTCAGTCTTCTGCTCAAAGAATAAGTCTGAATGTCACTTCAGCTGACAACTCCACCATAAAAGTTGTTAAATCCCAAGAGCGGGTCTGGTGGAGTGTGTGTAAAGTCTGAAGTCAGGTCTGCTGCGGTGCACTTCACACAGCTGTGTGAGCGATTCACGTCGCTGGCTGTACGACATCCAGCCAGCCTGTATAAATATAGCAGAGGACAGCCATTAGACTTAATTTATTTAAAGTCCTCGGCTGTGAAATGAATCATCAAAATTTATGAAATAATATTCGACTAATTCATGTTTGTCTAGCCATTAATGTGGCCAAGTCAGGAGAGTATCATTAAAAGAAGGACGGATATTTCATTTCAAGATGATGCTAGACCACCAGAGAGTCTCCCATATCAGCTATAATCATTTAAATATCTCTTTTTATTGAATCTTGTGCCTGAAACAGAAACCAAAGCACTCTGATATGATGAAGAAGAAAGACAATAAACGTGGACTGCTGGGTTTCCTTCTGACTAGTGTGTATTATTACAGATGGGTGAAAGGTGAATAAAAATGACCAAATGTTTACAGTACTATACTGCTTCACACAGATGGTGTATGAGCACCTGACTGTGGATATCATTTACTCACACAGATGTGAAAAGGAGCTGCGTTAAATGATCCATAGTTTCCTGATGAGGCAATACAAACTTCCAATAGATGTCAGGAGGTCGCTGTTGAAGGTTGTGAGGTTAGACAGTCCAAAGACCAAAGTGGGGCTTTCCTTAGATGCATGTTGGCATGTAATATGTGTGTGTGCATGTGTGTGTGCACAGGTGCAGGGGGGAGTCAAACGGAAGAGTAAAGCATGTCACAGAGCAACTGCACTGTAAAAAACGAACTATTTGTTTTAACTTCTGAGCTTCCTGAAAACACAAGTTGAGGTAATTTTGTAATGAATCAAAACAAATAGATTTTTCTTGTCAAATAAACTTGATATTAATTTAATTGAAAAAACATTAAGTGTTCAATAACCGTAAGATATTAAACTGAATCAACAATTCTTCAAACTGATGAACGTTATAAACAAATTTTCTCAGTTTGAAAAGTTACTTCATTTCACACAAAGAACTTAAGCTTCAGCCGCTCCCGTTGGAGCTACTTTGTCCAAGCACTGGCACAGGGACAATATGTTAAACTGCTCCCAGTGAATTTAATAAATCAATTAATTAGGTTTAGGTAATAAAAACCATGTTTAAGGCATGTAAGTATATTGTGTATGAATATATTGTGTATGTTTCTGAATTGACAGAAGTCTGAACTCTGTACAGTTCATTCATTCAATTCATCGTTTCAAGTTAAAAGACTTTACGCAGGAAGAAGTCGTGTTAATAAGCTCTGAAATGTTCTGAAAATAAATGCTAGGACTTTCGAGATTAATTAACCTGAACAAATAAAACTTGTGTATTTACGTGAAGTTATGAGAAAAGATGAGTTGATTCCACTAAACTCCTGTATGATTTTGTACAGTGTGTGAACAATGGCTGAGCTTCTCCATGACCCTGCATTGTCTCTGGGTTCTCTCACTTGCACACATGCACACACACACATATGTACACACACACACACACACACACACACATGCACGCACACAACACACACTCACAGACATACTGTACATACAAGCACATGCTCACACAGATTTCCTCTCCACCTGAGCTGACCACACCAGACATGACGACACCGGGGTTGATCTGTGCGGAAATGAGGGACGCTCCCTGTCACGGCTGTTAGTCTGGGTGTCATTTGATGGTGTGTCATCAAAGCCAGGGATAAGGCAACAGTCACAGCTCTGATCAGGGATCGCATAATGGACGGATCACCTTAGGGCCGACTCGGGATAATAAGCGGATGTAAACTGCCTCACAGCAGGGGCTGCAAGGTGGAGACTGGGGCACAGACACATTGTACGCTCCGACATCTGTGGATCAAACCGTGGCAACACAGCTGTCTGCCCACAGGCTACAGAGGGAACATGGGAAAGCACAGACATTAAAAAAAAAAGACAAGGACTCATACACGAACTCCCAGGATCCACTAACAAAAGGATCTTTGTCAACAGAATGAATGAATGTTTTCTGCCAAAGCATAAAAGTCAATCATGCCATGTTTTTGGTATTGTACCAGAGGATGGATATATGACACAGAAAGCACAAGGGACTCACCCCAAGTACCATCACACTAACCCTCACTGCGCACAGCTGCCTCAATCCCTCCTTTGCCCTCCATCCATCATCATTACCTCCTCCAGCAGAGATGGACACACACACTCACAAGATACACATACACAACACACACATGCACATATAAAGGAAGAGACGCTGCAGGCGTTCCCCCTCATTAACACTTGCTCCTTCTTTGATTATTTTTCCTGATCATTTCCAGCGACGCACGCCAGTTGCTACATCCTGTTTCCAGGGAATCCATTTCCTGTCAAACCATACTGAACAGCCACTTTGGCAAACATGTGCAGAGCAATCAAAAGTCTGCGGTGTACGGTAGGTGTCTAAAATAAGCTTGATTTCTCCTTGATCAACAAGTAAAAATTGAAAAACTGAATTACGTCCTCTGCAGATGTGGTTAAAAGCTCCAGAAAAGTAAATGTGGTGCTAATGAGCCTTCAATCTTACCATTACATTGTAATTTACAGCACTACATTCACTGATGCATCCACTGCCTTGCTTTAATGATAAACTAAAATTACTATTAGACAGTTGAATTTTTTAAAAGGCAGCAAACAGCTTCACATTTATCCATGAGTTTTCTATGTACCGCTCCATCTAACACATTACTTCTCAAATGGCTCAATAGTTTCCTCTGTTTGGCATTAACAATCTGCTGAGAGCAACAAGAAATGCCAAGAAATGACAGTAAAAAGGAACAGAAGGCATGGTCTGTTGCACACTGTGAAATGCATTTGGATTCATCAAGATAAATCAAATATTTAAGCCATTCCCTAAAGGGCAGAAATTTCATGGCAGCCACGATAACCATGGCTGGCATCTCCCCTCAATTTGGCCTTACGCCCCTCTAAAAATTATATGCCCTGCGGCCACAGTGGCCTTGGTGCCCCATGTGCACTGCTCCAGCTGATTTGGCTGTTTTCTCCTCTGTCTCTCTCCAATCAATACGGTTTTTAGACACCAGTGTCTTTTGAGGGATTCTGATAGGGCAACGTCAGGTGAAATGCTGCGCTCATAACCACACTTAGATTCTAAGTCATTATTTTGAAACACTAACTCAAGAGAAAGTTTTTCATCATAATGACTTAGGAGGAATTTAATAAAAATATGTGGACTGTTTAATTTAATGGCTTCCTGGCCTGGCATCTGGCCTTTGTGCCCTAAAATTGACAACTCCAAAGGCCATGTGGCTTTGCCCCTACAATGATGAAATTCCAGGCCTGGTTCCCACAGTAGATAAATAGCGTCAGATATATCTGACATGGCCAGGGATGCTGACTAAAGTTATAAAACTGGGGACATTTTGCTTTTTCTTAAGCAACGCCCAAGTCTGTCGCTATTAGCTTTCTTCATGAAATGTGTCCTTCTGTTGTCTGCAGAGTTTTGTACATAATGTTGTTTCTCACTGTTAAAACAGATATTATAGGAGGGAGGGCAGAGTGGTTCGTACATGTACATCAGATATAAATTAACTTGCAAGTCACACTAATGCAACCAGTGAAAGATTTTTACACACAAATGCAAATGGTCACATTGTGAATCTCTCTGTACTCTGTGGCTGTTATGAAGAAATAGAAAAAGATTAAAACCCATGATTGCATTCAATATTTATATAAGTCTTCCTCCCTAAAACCTCCTCTTGTACAATAGGTTAAGTCTCTGTAGACTGTCGGACGGCATTTGTGTGCAATTCTCTGACACCAGACACCAATCATCAACCATCAGGATCAGGTTCATTGCCAAGAAGGTTTTCACATACAGGCAATTTGCCTTTTTATATTGGTTCATATTCATAACAATAAACATAGTAATAGAAAAAATAAATAAAGAGGAAGGTAAGTACCACAAATTAAGAAAAAGAAATGGAGAATTTATCATTCTGTATCTTTTAAATTAAAAACGCCTCAAGCCCCTCCAGAGTTAATGTAATTGTCTACAGAAGAAGCCTTTGTGCACATAGAGACTGTGCACATTGTGTGGAAATAGTAGCCCTTTTATAGATATTCCCAAGGGTAAAAAGAGCTGTTCACCTGATATGGATGCTGACACTCCCAAACACCCTTGAAGCTGAAAGGCAATACACCTCAAAGACATTGTTTTATGTCAAATAAAATCCCGGATTGGAGCCAAAAATTAAAAAAAAAAACACATCACTTTTCTCAAACAGTAGGAAAGGAGACACTCATCAGTGCAGTCCATACCGAATCTTTGTCTCTTCTGATTCAATCATTCAGTTGAGACCTACTGTTAACAAAGACTGAACTTTCTCTAAGTTGGAATGAAACTTCAGCTGTTTTCTTGTGGCACTTCATGTCTGTATGAGTGTATCTTTGTATGTGTGTGTTTGTGTGTGTGTGTATGAAATTAGAGGTTAAGTGGTCAGGAGAGCAGAGGTCAGAACACAAAGAAAGGAGAATATTGTCTCTGGCGGTCTCTATCAGTACCTCGTTGCCTACTGGTTAACCAGCCGCTGACTGACAGCAGACCAAGCAAAGCCCTCGTTACCCTCTGTGTTTATGTGTGTTTTTGTTTAGTTTCAAAATGTGCAAAAATAGAAAACGTGAAGAAATGCAGCGAGAGCACACACGCACTTTCCCAAATACATTCATGTGGGATAAATCATCACACAAATGAAATTTACCTCAGATGTCCCAGAACTTCATGCATCGTTTGCGCTGAAGTATGTGTGATGCAAAAGTGTGGCAATGCATGACAAGACTAATGTGCGTGTTTTCATGTGAATATGCATAAGTAACCATGTGCACACATTTGTATTCGCTCGCGCACATATTTACCTCATTCCCTGTGTAAACCATTAAATATCTCATCCCCACTGTGACCCCTATAACTCCACTTTATGGCTTTTCCACATGGCCTCTGAAGAACTCGCGGGGGCTTTATTTTGGACCGTGCCATGTTTGTTCTGGGGGGCCCCGACGCTTTGCTGCTCACACTGCATCCCAAACCGCACCATCCCAGGAACCCAGGAGCATGCTGTTGGGTCTGAGAGTGGTGACCGTGGTCAGTCAAGTTCAGATGAGGTCATATCATAGCTGGTCTGAAATGGTCGGAACTCATCAGGGTTTAAATATGAAGTTGATAATTAGTGGTCAGCCTAAAACAAGAACTGTTTTCCACTCACTCAGCCACCTCATGGTTGCTTCATCACATTCTCCTCCATGTTAAGTTTGTCATGCACTCTTTACTGCAGTAGTGATGGTTGAGAACGGACAGAGGAGAAACAGCAGAGGTGTCAAAGGTACAAACATTCTTTACTCCAGTAGAAGATACTCAAAATCTAAAAAACGACTCAGGTAGAAGTACTGATTTAACTTGTTTACTCAATGAAAGTTGAAAAATACAAGCTCTGAAATGTAGTTATCACGGCCTTTAAATGTAAGAAGTAGCCCTCTGTCTGTTACGTCTTGTTCCAATTTTTATGTCATTTAATGTCCTTAGACTTTTTTGTCTTGTAACATCTTTTTTTGTCATTTACACTGTTGTCATCTTTCAAATCTTTTTTGTCTTGTGTCGTTTTTGTCATTGCGTTTTTTGAGTCTTGTTTCATCTTGTTACATCTTTTAAGCCTTATTCCATCTTGTTGTCCAGCTCATTCTTTTACATTTGATATGTCTTATTTATGTTGTTTTTCATCATGTTACATCTTTCACATTTTATTTATGTAGCTACATCTTTTTCTGTTTTGTTACATCTCTTGTGTCTTGTTACATCTTTTTAATTCTTTTACGTTGATGTGCACTGATGAGGAACCACCTTTCTTTGTGTTATTGTCCCATCCATTTAGGTTGAAATCAGCCTTGATGTTGGGAAGGCAGCGCACAATGAAGCAAAATAAAGAAAATAATTCCCTTCAAATGCATTAAAACTATAGCAACAAGCCTGTTTTGAAAAAGTATTATTAGTATTAGAAAAGTACAGATATTTGTGTTAAAATGTAGGGAGTAAAAGTATAAAGTTGCCAGAAAAATAATTGCTGAAAATTCTACTCAAGTACAGTAATGAAGTATTTGTACTTCCCACCGCTGAGAGGGAGAATTAGGCAAGAAAAGGGGGGAGAAGACAGATGGAGGCAGATAGTGTGAGGGAAGAGAAAATATGGATGGAGGGAGGAAAAGGGAATGAGGCAGAAAGAAAGACAGAGAGTGAGAGCACAGCAGGGGGAGAGTACAGGGCGGAGTGTAACCAGGTTCAGACCACATCTTTTCTCTGCCTCACTACCTATATGAACCATCAATCAGCAAAGAGAACAAGGAAAGATCAACAAAAATAGTCCAGCAGGGACCACAGCACACTGTACCATCACATCACTCACTGACAAAAGCCCACAGCCTTCGACATCCATCAAACAACTCTATTCTCTCACTTCTCACTTCCTCCAGTCTCTCCATCTATCCTCGATTCTTTCCCTCTCCCACTCCAGATTCTTTTTTCTTTTTTTTTTTTTAATTTTCCTCTTGTTTTCCCTATTCATCATCGTCACTATGGTTGATGTTAGCAAGTCATTTTTGAGTCATTCATATCTTCTTCAAGTCATTACACCTCAACCTCAGAATCAAAACTCAGTGGAGGTCTTCTGGCAGACACACTGGTGATGAAAGAGAACGCAAGATATTTGAGGTCACATCTGAGAAAGTTAAACTGAAGCACCACACACTGTTCTCTGTAAACACAGACATGTTGCCACATCACATTAAAGACGTGCTGCTGCAAACACTTCTGCTGGCATTTAGTGAGGAACAAGCTATCAAATGTTATATTAGTGTTATTTATGTGCCTGATCCAGACTTTGACTTAAGCACCTTGAACCTACTTCAGGTCGGGATTTCCCCTGTGTGGGAAAGGAGCCACCTGCAAAATCCTCGCCTCAAGTGATGGGTATGTAAATCAAAGCATGTCGACCCTCACAAAATGAAAATCTCAACTAATAACTGCCAGGGACATTACATGAATAAATGATTTGTTGTGTTAGAAAATTGAGGGTTATAACTCAGACTATGTGACTCTAAAGGATTTAGTTACCACTAAAGAAGAGAGCAGACAGTAATAACAGGTCACACAGAGAATAACAACAAACTATTTGTGCTAAGACATGAAACTGTAATACGTTTTAAACCAGTGAACCACCATTTTTTCTTTTCTTTTTTCTTTCTTTTCTAGAGCAGGACCTGAATATTCAGCTATTTGGATATTCATTCATGGAGTAGGTTTCAGTTTTCAGTTTTGTAATTCAGATATCTGGGTTTTGTTTTTTCTTTGCTTTACTAAGTGCAGGCTAGTAGTGATGCATGGGTCGGGGTTTTTTAATACCCACATCCACCCAACCCATTGTGACAGCCAACGCACCACCCCACCTGCAAATATTCATAAATCAACCATCCAAAGCCAAACTTGACCCAACAAGCTGAACAGCCAAATTAAGTAGCTAGGGTTGTCATAATTTCAATATTAAATCTAAAATTGATTGACCTGAGCTTTCAGTTTCCAACAATCAATAGAAAGGCAGAATCAGCAATTCACATTTTTCCTCTCCATCCCCACCTACTTGCAGCATCCATCAGGTGTTCAAAGAAAAAAAAACACAAAACAGCGTCGTTTACCAGCCGTTATATAACACTTGATACCACATACGCTATCTTTTTACAGAAGTAAAGAAAGAATTTGAAAATGTAAATGTAAACAGTTGTCGGGGGCATAAAACCAGTGATCTGTTGATTGTTACAAATCAAAATGCAAACTCATATCACAGTAGTCCGAACTGAGTGCTGCAGCACTCATCCTCCTCCTGTAAACACACATCTTCACAGTGAATTTGAACAAAACAGCACCCAACATGGAGTTTTAAGCCTTGTGTTTGGGTGCACGGTGCAGAAAAATGAACGTAGTCCACAGTTCAGCTATTTTGACATGCAAGCGGCAGCAACTGGCTGAGCTGAACACATGATCACTGGATGTACTTGTTGCTGGGATGCCCAGAACAATTCTGGCGACCCAGTGTGTGTTTTTTGAGAGAAAGGGGAGGAGAAGATGGACTGTTGCATGCAGTGTTTCTGTATCATATTAATAACCTGTGCAAAAATATCTACATAAAACCACCATACACTGAACTGACTTTACTGTTAACTAATACTTGAACATACTTGAAATGCTGCTTTGTTACTTGACTTGCCTGGCCGAAGCCATTACATTTTCTTGTAAGTTGAGCTGAATCCACCTGAACCACACATCTCTGTAGGCTATCAGTGAAGGCAAACGCTATTCAGTTGCACTGTTAAACCCATCTCCTCTTGGGCAGTGAACGTCACGCTTCAGTTCAGACCTCTGCTGAACGGAGAAATGTCGTCATGCTGAGTCAATAAAATTTGAAGGAATGTCACTTTGTCCTGAAATCTCAAACCAGATCAGAGAAACCTCCAAAAAATCTGTTTTGACCATGTAGAGTAAATAAATCTGACTGGTTGTGCACCTTAGCTTGTCATCACAGTAACCAATGTGTGACTAGCAACAGCTGAATCAAATAAACCGGCTCACGCGCCTCTCTGCAATGTTAATATTCAAAACTATGTTCTCTAAACTAAACAAAGCCAAAGCACATGCAAGCCCTATTTTCCATTGGGGTTTTGGCCTGTTCCTTTGTCACTGGCTGGTTAAATATGCAGGAAGGTCTCTGATAGGTTACCTGATCTGCTGGAGTATAGTTACAACCCTGCATTGTCCTGATCGGGGCAGAAAAGACACATACACGTACTGTATTAAAGGGTTAAGTTTCCACAGACTCACAACGCTCAAGCACACAAGCGCACACTCATTATTTTCCACATTTTCCAGTTATCTAGAGACATATTCAATCACGCCCATTTAGAAGCTGTCCTTAACTTTGACTGACAAATAAATACACCTCCATTTTCTCATTCCCTCGCTCACAGTGCCTGCTCTGTTCAGGGACTGGTCTCTTCTCAGTCCCATCCTGATGTGAATTGCTTTTAGAGACGAGTGTCTGTGAGACGAGGCTGCTCCTCTGGGGGAGTGGACCACTGTACCCAATCACTGTCATTCATGACGAGACCCACCTGACACACACACTCACAAACATGTTTGTGGGGATGGGTATGATGGCCCAGTAGTCCGAGCAGTACACTCTAAAAAATATCGGTTCCAAAAGGGGTCTTCTTGAAGGGCTGAGGTTCTACCTAGAACTATTTGAACTAATTGTTTGTTTATGAAAAACCCTTTTTTGAACAAAGGGTTTGTCAAGGGTTCCTTGGAAGACTAAGGGTTCCATTAGGAGCCCATTTCATCCAAAGAACACTGATGAACCATGACAGAGTCCTTCAAGGATTGCTGAGTTTTTTGTGCCATAACATAAAAGGGTTCTTGGTAGAACCCCTGTGTTGGTGGGTTCTTGATAAAACTGTTGGAATATAAAAAGGTTTTCAGTAGAATACACTGGATGTGTGCTTTGCACCCTGAAAAGGTGGAACCCTTCAGGTAGACATTTTCTAACAACGTGGAACAGGTCCAGTTCCCATTCAAGCACTGTTTGGAGCACTTTCACCAAAAATAAATTGGTTTCGTACCTTAAAAGAAGGTTCCCAGCTAGAACAAAAAATAAAAATAGTAGCAAATATCTTGTCATATTATACAGGTTCTATGCTCTCTGTTGATGGCATCCTTGATTACAATGGTTCCACTCAAGGTCACTAGATCATACCAAGGTTCTTTTAATGGAACCAGTTCAAGAACCATAGCTATTTTGGTGGAAAAGGGGTTCTGGGTAGACCCATTACACCATAGAAGGGTTCTCTGTATAACCTCCCATAGGGGGTTCTGGGAGAAACCTTTCACAGATGGTTCTACCATAGTGTCTGTTTATAGAACAAGCCAAAGAACCCTTTATGGTTCAAGTTAGCACCTTTATTTTTAAGAGTGTAGGAAATCATGGGCTCTTGTGGACTTTTAATTGACATGTAGGAACAAACTGCTGAGAAGATATGAAGTAATAATATAAGTGGATGGAGGGAATGAGGAGAGGAGGAAGATCCTGTGAGAATGGCTGAATTCTCACTAAATGACTGACAGACAGTAAAGGAATGCAGGGCCACGACTGGCCTCAAGAACACTCAATATCCGTACTCATCCTCTGGTTTGGCCACTTTGTCTGGGAAACCCTAGCCCTTCCTAAACGGGGGAAAATGCCACTTCAATAGCAGGAAAAAACTACTCGAGACCGGAGATGAGAGTCCAGCAATCAGCACTGACAGCGTATGTGTTTGTGTGTGAGTGTGTGTGTGTGTGTGTGTGCACGTGTGTGTGTGCCTGTGTGTGCCTGTGTGTGCCTGTGTGTGGTGATCAAGACTGTCAGATCTGATTACAGGTCGCTGCAGTAGCCTATGAGAACTGCAGAAGAAGACGGGCTACAGAGTACAGTGATGTGCCCAGTGTCATGAGCATTACAGTCAATCATACATAATTCCCTTGTCATGCACCCACATGTGAAAGCATAAATGTACAGACTGTACATATTATATTAACAGACACAGATACACATGCACCACCTGCTCATTTAAGGGCATCATTTTCATTTCAGCTTTGGCAGAGACATTTACTGGCTCAAGCAACTAAACTTATAGTGTGCATCAAAAAGAACAATGTTTTTAATAGTATAATATTCATGTATTATACACAGGGGTTAGGGGAGAAATTAATACAGCATAGTGTAGAGATATTTTGCATTACATTATTTTATCAATACATGGGTGCAAAGTATTGATCTATTATAATTACAAATTCCTCTTGTTGGTACTAGAATAATAAAATGATTTATTTCTTTAGTCCGCTATTTTTTCTGGTAAGGTCAGCAGAGGTCACGATCAGCAGGAATAATTGGTTTGTGTACCTACTTGACATTCCTATTTTGATGCAATAAAAATTATTCAAGTAAGATAAATGAACTGAAAATCTTATTAGATAAAACAGAGGCTGACAAACTTTTCCATTGGGGACAAAACTTGCAGTTGAAAACGTGGCAACACATCACAGTATATTGTAATGGTATCACACTTCTTATTAAAAAATGTTTAAAATTGCGATTAAATCATATTTTATTTTCATATGACTTAAGTGTCACGTATCGTAATATCATACTGTGCGGCCTCTGCTCACACCCACCACTAATTATGCACAAACTAGTGTATATGTATGTGTGTCCTGTACACTGACACCCTGACACCCTGTATAAGGATGTATAAATTCTGTTCAGTTTCTATATTTCCTTTTTAGGATGTCAAGATACCTTATAACATGTTATAATATAGCATAACAGGAAGCAGCTATATTAGTGATTGAATGATGAGTGATTCAACATCTAACAAGCCTTGGGTTATTAATGTCCAGAGGTGGGACCAAGTCATTGTTTTGCCCAGGTCCCAGGGCAAGTCCCAAGTCCTAAACTTTGAGTTTTGAATTCTAAACATTCATTAAGTGACTGAGTTTCTAGTTTTATTCATCTACAAAGTTACTTAGCTGTTAAGCTAACATTAGCTAACATCAACTTGCTGAGGATGAATAATGTTACTTTAGGTTGATTCACAAAATGATGGGAAATTTATTGATTCACACTTTTTAAATAACATACTTTTTATTCTTGGGGCTTGGAGAAAGGAATCAAGCATTTTCAAGTCAAGTCCAAGTGAAGTCACCAGTCATTGGTGTTAAAGTCCAAGTCGAGTCACAAGTCTTTTTTTGATTTTGTCAACTTGGATATCAAGTCGTCAAATTTTTGGCTTGAGTCTGGCTCGATATTTGATAGAATACATTACCCTATTTCTAGTTATTGCTTATTATTTCTTATTTCACTATATTAATTCGAATTAATCCACAGCCCTATTTTAGTGTTTACTCACAAACTACTTTAATCTGCTCAGCTTACTTTTCCCTTAACTTCTCTTTTCCTCACCCACACAACTACACCTCTGACCTCCTGCTGCACACACCCCGCCTCTTTTTGTTTCTCTCTCCCTGTGCAGTCTGTGTCTGCTCTGTTGAATTTCTTCATCAACAGGGTGTTTCACGAAGTGGACCAAAAAGCACAACTACCAGCAAGTACATTTTTACAACAGCAGGTGAGCCGCCCGTGGAGGAGGCTTGTTGTTAATGATGAAGCCTATCAAAAATGATCCAAAACAACATGGACTTCGGTACCAGCCAGAGGCACTCACAAGCTTTTGCAAAACAATGACTTAACTAGGCCTACTTTAAACAGGAGACTCTGTATTTTTCTGCAGAACATGTGCAATTGTCAGTAGACCCCTCTCACGGTAACAGAACAAACAGGTACAGGAGGTGTAGAGCGAGGACAGATTGTCCACTAGTTAGTCAATAATAGATGGCATCATTGTCTTAAACAAACAAAAAAATAGAATTAAAAAATGCTAATATGGGTCACCAAATATACTTGGGCAGTCGTTGAAATACGTGGGCAGCCTGCCCAAGTAAAGCCTATGTATGGGAAATACTAATAGACGTCCGAATACTGTGCTGTGTCCACATGTAATGTCTTGTCCACTTTAAAACTGACATTGGCTGTATGCCAGCCAAAATAATGTTAACAAACCTTAGTCGTGTGATGTTACAGTGCATCATGGCTGATGGTTGACCTCAGCTGCACATAAATGTAGTTAGAAGATATTAGTAAGCCGTTGGTGGTTAGAACCAAAGAGATGTGAAAATTGCAAATTCTCCTGGTCTCACCATAACGTTTGTGCTAATGGACACACGCACACACACACACACATTTCTTCACATGCCATTTTAGTGGGACGCACAAACAAAAACATCTACACACACAAAACCACCCACTGAAAACCAATTCCTTTAAGTATGATGTATTCAGCTAACTGCGAGGGCCAAAATTCCTTGCACATGTATGGACAATTAGGCCTAATTTTGGCCCAAATTGCTTCCTGTAATGATGAGTGGACATAGTTAGCAGGCCGCTCTCAACTGCCTAACACAAAGAGATCTAAAGTATCAGTTCCAAGTCTAGAGAGTGATGGAGAAAAATGCTAAATGCTCTCCGCCCCCCCACACAACCTCACACACATACACACCTCCATCGCTCTACATACAGCCCGCCTCCATCCCTAACAGCAGTGATAAAATCATTAGAACCACAGAGTTTAGAAACTTCAAAGATGAAGATGAAAAAGCTGCCAGCTTTCTCCAGCCTTCTGACTGACTGACCCGCCCACACGTACAAGCCCACTGGTGGACTAAAGCAGCCACACGCGTAGACAGTTTATCCACCCACCTCAGCGTCCATCGAGAAACAGAAAGAGAACAAAACCAAGGCAGAAAAAGACAGGATTACTTGCACAGTTTCTTTTAGATCTTTGATGTTTTGTATCTGAGAACCAATGTTTTACATCTGATGTTCATGCACGTGTGTGTTTGTGATGATCTGTGTCATCTCAGTAGTGTCTGTGCATGCAAGCAAGTCATAAAGGCTATTTTTCCAAGATCAGCACACACTGATCATTGTCACTGTAAATGTCCCAGTGTTAGCCAAACAGATAATTCTCTTTATTCTTTACCTGCACGGTGTAATATGATGTATATTGTTAATAGTATTTACCATTTGTTTTGTGTTTAGTGTTTTTGAGCATTTTGATAATTGCCTGAGTGTCTTAGATAACTGTTGCAGTGTTAGCTAGCTAGCATTTTTTCTCTCCATTAAAACTTGACAGAAACAAAATAAAACTCACCAAAAAACTCTTTACTCATTTTGTCAATGCTCCAACAATCACCAAAAGTTAAATTCAGTACATTAGATGAGAAAATATTCTGGCTTTGCACGCTGTTTCTCCACTCTGCCCCTCTGATGTCTGACTTCAGTCTCACTCCAGATATTTTCACATCTAATGCCACAAATTAAGGGTTTATTTCAACCAAACAAGAGCTGGCGACTGTTGGAACAGTGGAAAGACGAGCCAAGAGTTTTATTTTGTTTCTGCTGAGTTTGAATTAAGATAACAATGAGCTATTTAGCTAGCTAACATTGCTACTGGTTATCTAAAACACTGAGGTTATTATCAAAAAGTATACTATATGCAAAACAAACAGTAATAAATACTATTAACAATATGTACCAAGCTGACTATGAAAAGTGAATCAACTAATGTAAGGAACAAAAATAAGTTTGTTGACAAAGGTAACATTACTATAGGGTTGACAGGAAGTAAGCAAGCATGCAGCTCATAAAACTGATTACACTACAATGTGCAAGAAGAGAATTGCCCCTATACAACACAAATTTCAACGAAAAGGAGTATGACAGGAAAAATACACGCAAAATTGGGATCACTTATTAATCCCTGTTTTAACAAGTGTTTTCCGGGCACATCGTGGTGAGTGGTTGCATCCGTGTGGGTGTAATTGTGTGTGTTAGTACATCTGTGGAGTTTGTATGTCTGTCTGTCTATGTGTGAGTGTGTACTGACCTCTGTCTGCAGCGTATTGGCACGCTGCTCCTTGGCGCTGAGCGACTCCTTCAGCACCTCGATGTGTTGCTTGCAGTCTGAGTTCTGATTGGTTAGTGTCTCTAGTTTGGTCTGCAGGGCCTGCATGTCTGACTCCTTCCTGTTCAGCTCCTGCTTCAGTTGCTCTATCTGCCAAATCACAGAAACATCAGCAGAAATCTGTTATGAAAACCTTTTATTCATCACTGAGTGAACTGATATACTTGCAGATAACAAAAACCTGTCAAAGTGAGAATAAAATTGCTTTTTTCTCAAGCAAACAGACATGCACACACAAACCATATGTGCACATCCTGCAAAAACGCACCAATTTGTTGTACACATTTTCCCCACACTTTGTTCTCTATGAACAGAACTTTCACAACAAGCAAGCATTTTGAAAGCTCACATTCCTTTAAATGCAGCAAGAGGCTGAAACATGCTGTTTAATATAGGAGGGGGCAATATGGACAAAATTAATAGTATGATAACACTCTCAGCTTTTAAAATCACATAATACAAAGTGTAACTTTTTCATTCTAGTTAGTCAAATTATTTTAATAAAATAACTTTAAACAAAATGTTTTAAAAAGAAAATAGAAATATTTATCATCCCCACCCCACAATCAAAAGTACATATTTTTCATCTGGCCTGTAGTGTTATTTGTCTAACTAGATTCTTTTGGTATGAGTTGCAGAGATGCAGTGATATTAGCCATAGAAATAGTGGCACTAAATGACACTCGGCTTGTGATGCTCAAAAAGTAAATTTGAAAAATTCATCATTCATCAAACTCTCCTCTTTCCATAAATCATGACCCGGTTGGTCAAGATAATCCACAGATCTTATTGTGAGCAGTTTCATGTAGGAACTGTTTTCTTTCTAGTAGAAAGAAAGTAGCTCCACTACATTCTACTGCAGGAAGAAAGTAGTTCCAACATGAAATAGACTAGTTGCACAGTAGACATGTTGACTTGTCAGCGCAGGAAAAACACAAGTGGATTTTATAACAGTAATTAAGGCTCAGTTCCATTAAGTGTCCCAGTAACAGTGACAGTGAACCAGACACATTAGAAGGACCTCCCCTAAGAGGAATACAGCAGTCATTAATACACCTGTGCATTTTCTATGTAGTATGACACGTCAAAATGTTTGCTGTGCAACTAATCCACTGCTCGCAACAAGGTCTATGGTTTATCTTGAATAGATCTTGAATTGACAGATCTTTTTTTTTTTTTTTTCACTTTCAGCACCACAAGCCGAGTGACATTACATTTGAGAGAAGGTGGAAATCTCTGTGGTTGATATCTCCAAAACTCACACCAAAACACTGGATAAATAGTGATGGATAAACAGCATTACAAGCCAGAAGAAAAATATGTATTTTTGATTTTGGTATGAACTGTCCCTTAAAAGTGAACATTTTATCAGTCATTTAAAGATGAAAAAATTGAAATTGTAAACTATAATATCTAAATATGTCAACTGTGTCATGATCCATTTGTTTTGCAAGATGATACATCACACTATTGAATTATCACCCAGCCCTACATTATTGGTCCTCACTCAGGGGAGTCCCAGGCCTACTGTCTGCTCTACTCCAAGCCAAACAGCCAGAGGAGGACAAATACATGCAGGCAGACACTGTTATGGAAAACAATATCACACTCACATAGCTGACAGATTACAGATTGTTTTAAGGAAGGCCATACAGAACAGGACAGAAAGCCACAAAGGAAATCAAATGCACTAACAGAGGGAACAGAGGGAGGTCTCTGTGCTGAGGCTAGCTATGTGCACAAGATTGTCATCTGTCTACTGGTGCCAAAAATGCACAAAAGCTGATTCGAAAGAAAGATTTCTCTAATTGTTTGAGCAGGGTTCACCTCATAACAGGGGGATTCTGACTGGGCCAGAGCTTGGCCAATCAACCTTCACTCACAGAAAGAAAAAAACAACCCAAGAGAACAGCGCGAGAGGGGACTGAACAATAGGAGACGGGGGGGCCAAATGGTGAGCCGAAGTCAAATAGAGACTGTGTGAAACATGATCAGAAGTGTGCAGTATGGAGGCCATTTCACCAGTAAAAGAAAAAATAACCCTATTGCAAGTCATAATTATGAGATTAAAAGAAGCTGAAATTAAAAGATAAAAAGTCACAATTATGACGTAAATATTGAATATATGAGATTAAAAAAAACATAATTATGAGATATGAAACTTAGAATTATGAGATAAAAATTCAAAATTATGAGGTAAAAAGTCAAAATTATGCCATATAAAGTAAGTATGAGCTAAAAAGCCATAATTAGATCAAATAAGACATAAAAGTCATAATTATGACTTTTATATCATAATTTTGACGTTTTATCTCGGTAATAATTTACCATAGGGGTTTTTCTTTTTCTTTTTTTTTTTACTAGCACAAATGGGCTGAGATGTGTGAGAGGATAATAAGACAGGGAAAAATGAAGGTCAGGAAATGGGTAGGGAGTGGACTAAAAATAATATGATGAAATGATAGAGCCTTATAGAAGAAATAAGGAGCGAGGAATCCGAAGAATAATGAGAGAAATAATGGGAGAGAAGAGTCACTAATGAGAGGGGTACTTCTGCTTGTTCTGTGATCCAGGGCTGCTGGGTGGGGAGGAGGAAGGTGGGAGCTGTTCTGATGGAAGACACACATGGGTACAAGGCCTGCTCCTACAGAGACACAAAGACAAGAAAGACAGCAAACCGCTAAACTATGACACACAGCCAGCTGGGAAACTTTAAGACAGTTTCCCAGCCGGCTGCATGCTCCTCCACACTCCTCCACACCCTGCACTCTTCAACCACACAGCTGAGGTCTCAGATTGTTGCACTTGGTGAAGTTTTGCTAGAAATTACGATCTGGATAAATAAATTCACCTGCTGTAATACCCACTTACCACACTTGAACAAATTTTCATGTTCTGAGAAGACACTTTCTAGTGAGAGAGGAAACCAGAGAGGACAGGGATGCTGTCCTCGCTGGTTCTTCTTATCACAGTCTCACCTCAACACCAGTCGCCACCACTGCTGAAAGAGCAGAACCCCAAACACTTCAAGGATATAGAATGAATCTATGTGCCTGTGTATATCTGTGTGCGTGGTGTCTTTCTGTGTTAGATGAGACATGGGAGAGCGAGCCGGGGCCATCACTGTGATGTATATCATCCCAGGTCAGGGCGGGTGAGGAGAGAGCTCCTTCCTCTGTCGTTGTAAACTCACATTCACCGGTCAGGGTCCCATTCATAAAAACATCTCTTTTATGATTACATCAGGAACTTCCTCAATGCAATGACAAATGGGCCTTTCAAAGAGCACCATTAATGAACCAAAGAGAAACTTTTTCACATGGAACGCTACTCATGGGCCTCAGCCATCATGGACACTCAGCTAGAAACTCTATGAAACCTGAAACTATGTTTTGTTAACATGGCTCCTGTACATTATGTTCATTAGGGATGTGTGCGATTAGTCTGGTAGGCAATTAAACATGGCTACCCTCACTGCTCGGCACCAGAATTACAAGTCAGTTAAACAAATTCTTAATATTTTATTCATGCATAATGCCAGTTAACTGCATCCACACTCTGTGCTCATTTTGTCCACAATGGTGCATGTTTTCTGAATGCTTACAGATACATGTGAAACAGAGCAGTAGCAACAATAGTTTACAGACTGCAATGTACTGAATAGCCGCAGATCAGTGTCATCGACAGCACTGCCTCCGGTACAATATCATAACCTCCCACCGCTTGACCATGCTTGTTTTTGTCAGAAACTTTTGACTCTTCTTCTTTTTTGTGGTAACTTTTGACTCTGAATGGCGCCCTCGAGTGGATATAATGCCTAACATCCATGCCAATGTAAAGGACGTGTGGACATATGTGACTAGTTGACTAGATAACCGGTCTAAATTTGAATTTCCTTTTAAATATCCCTAATGCTCATGTGTCTATTCAAATGTGTACATGTCGGTCTGTGCACAGTTGGTGTCCCATTGAGTAAACCAGTATTGGCCTACAGCCTGAGGTAGAACTCTTAGTCAGGCCTTTTGAAAGGTCTTCCTGCCAGCTAAAGGTAGGACAGTAAACAGACACGGTGCACTGTAAGCTGATAGGACCTGAGTTTGCTCCCTCAGAACAGTCAACCGTTACAGATAGGAGAGCAGTACGCAAGCATTTCACGGGAAATAAAGAAAAAACAAGAAAATCCTAAATATAAAATAAATAAAATTATGTTGCACATGCGTAGGAGTTCTTGGTATCCATGCAACATGGGAGGCTAAGAGCCTCGATAAAGCAGCCAAAAGACACATTTTTCTCTGACATGCAGTTTGGCATTAAGATTTCTCCACATGCAACATGCACATAACAGGTTCTCACACAGTTGTAATTTATATTTTAAGGCAAACGCGCATCACTCAGGTCATGCAATGTCAAGTCGTCTCCGGTGGCGTGCAGAGACATTCTACCTTAGTCTTCATGAATTTAGAATGGCTCTTGTAGACCTCCACCTGCTTGAGCTCATCCTGCCTGTCGTCAGGGTGCAGCAGGCCGCTGGTCTTTAACATCTGGACCTCATCCTCTAAGTCTCTGATGTTCCTCTCCAGGGAAGAGATCTTGGTGTCCTGCACCAGCAACAGTAGGCAGGCAAGGAGTCAGCAAAGATCAGACGTTGGATATTAGGCTCTGGACTTTCATAAGGGTTTACCTGTCTCACTGTTGTTTCATTATCAAATTATTCCTCTGAAATTTTATATTACATTTATTTAGCTAACATTTTATTCCAACTTATAGTAAGTGCACTCAACCATGTGGTTACAGCCCAGGCAAGAATTATACAAGTGCATTTACTTCATTAAATAAGCTGAACTGCAACAATTAAAATTAATAAAAGAAAAAGAGCTATTTTTCTTATTTTTTTCCTCTTATTACTTCACAGGCCAAGGTACATTCCAGCTGTACAATCAGGGGGAAAGCACAAAAAAATGGCCGTCATTGAGACTGGGGGAGGTGATATCTTTTAAAATGGGGCGAATAATGCACATTTTCAGAGAATCTCACTTGGAAGAAATTCATAGTGCTGCACTTGTTTGCTCATATGAGAAGTGACATAAATAGCTGTGTACAGATTGTAGTAAGAGAGCTAAGGGAGAAGTTAAAACTCTGGCTTCTCTCTCACTTCCACACAACTGGCCAATCACAGTGTGAAGTGAGTGAATGTTGGATTGTTGGTTTTGGAAAGTTAGAAAAATTGTTAGACACGGGCCTCCCCAATGTGGACATCGGAAAGGTGTGAGAGGAGGGGGTTTCCAAAGCTCTTCTATCATCCAACAAACAGTTTTGATGAAGCATGCTGGCAGCTTCAAGGGAAAAAGTTCATCTCTAAATCAAAAACACATATTTTTCCTCTTACCTGTAATGCTATTTATCCATCTCAATTGTTTTAGTGTGAGTTGCAAAGTTTTGAAGATACTGGCCGTAGAGATGTCTGTCTTCTCTCGAATATAATGGAACTAGATGGCACTCAGCTTATGGTGCTCAAAGCCCCAAAGAAATGATTTTGAAAAACTCATCAGTCTCTTTCAGGAAATCATGACCCAGTTACCCAAAATAAACCACAAACCTTGCGTATGCGCAGTTTCAGGTACTATTTTCTTTCTATCAAACTACACCTGCCAAGGAGGACACATTTAATGTTTACATCCTGTGCTGTCATGAGCATGAGCCTCTTGTCCATGAGTAGATGCATGACTGCAAGTAGTCTGAGGATGAGCCTCGATCTTGAAAGGTCAAACAAATAATTGCTGTAAACAGGAGCTCTTTGGTGTGCAGATCTATCTCTTCAGTAATTTTTCTGATCCAGCACACAACCCAATGTGTATATTGATGTGCTTGTCTTTTTCATTGTTTTTTCATCCTGTGATGTCACAAGGACAAGCCTCTCATCCATGAGTAGATGCACGTTCATTTCATGAGATGAGGTGGTTGGCATGTGTAGACTGGGAGAAAGAATATAGTTCCCACATGAAGCTGCTCACAGCAATGTCTGTGGATTATCTTTGGTAACCAAGTCATGATATCTGTAAAAAGGCAATGCTGCTGAGTTTTTCAAATGTGTGCTTTTAGAGCTTTGAGAAGTAATATCTTGTTCCAATACATTCAAGAGAAAGGTGACATCTCCATGGCTGATATCTCCAAAACTCTGCAACTCAGACAAAAACAATTTGCATGGATAAATAGCTCTACACACTAGAGGAACAATATGTATTTTTGATTTTTATGTGAACTGTCCCTTTAAACTTATGCAAAATTGTAATGGGTCACTTTGAAAAGTATTTGGCTAAAATAACACTAACAGCAATTCTGTATATTAACAGACAGCCCCATAACATATTGTATCTAGATTAATGTCTTTCTCACTGGTGAAACAGGGCAAATATCTGGACAGGCAGGTTTCCTGTGCAGTATTTATGAGGGAATGGAAGGTCTGTCATGGACAAGTCCTGAGGTTGTTTAGCTGCATGGATTCAGACATACGTTAAATGCTAAACCTTGGAAGAGAAGAGAAAGGTAATTGAATAAATGGAAGCAGATTGCATGATGCCATCAGCACAAACCACAGGCAACATGTAAGCATCTGACCTCTATTACATCTTCTGACATCAGCCCTGTCTAGCACACGGTGCTGCCATCCTAAACACACACACACACACATACACCAAGCAAACACGGAGGTATGTATAACACACCTACACACACACAGAAAAAAGTCAAGGTGGGGCATTCAAGCATGTAGGAGAATCCTTCCACCTTAACCCAAACACTCACACACACATAATGCAAAAAAAGCCCACACACAGGCTATACTATTCTGTCATTTGCATTGCTTCATGTTCATTTCTGTAGCATAAGCTATACTCTATCTTTAATAACTGATTGCTATCTGTTTCAGCTCCAGAGCACAGACAGAAAAAACATCACCCAGAGGAAGAGAAACAAGGCAAACCCAAAGAAAACACAGAGGGTGATATCAAAAGCAACATTCAGTTAAATAGGAATACATGTAAGAAAAGCTGCACCTCAAAACCTCTGAAACATGAACTACTGTACGTGATTGTGCTGCATTCCAACCCAGGAAGAATTTATGGTAGGAATGGCGGAAGGCACAAATACTTTATATTTGTAGCTCATGGTGAGTTCATAGAGGGATTAGGAGGTGAGTACTCATTACTGTACCTGCCAGATAACGTCAGGATCAAAACAGAAAGGGGGGTTGGTGTTCTGTAATCACAAAATAGAAATACATACGCCACTTAGACAACACAGGCACTGGAACAAACAGTGATGGACATTACGCACTCGGACAGATGCATCACTTCTTATCAACATAAACAGCTTTACCCTCTTAAACTCTGCAGGGAAGTCTACTCCCCGGACTGCCAATACTTTCCTTCAGAGGTTGTAGCAGACTCAGTTTTTAAAGCTAAAAGACCTAAGGAAATCTATTGGTACCAACTATGTCATGCTAGTGTGTCAGAAAGTGGGATAAATAAGGCTCCAAAGTTAAATTTGGTGAATGAAAAACAAGCTTGGCAATTTTCAAAGGAGTCCCTTGACATCTCACCTCAAGATATATGAACCAAAATGGGTTGTGTGTATGCAGGTATGTTATTTCCATCGATATTTCTGCATACTGCATACTCCAGACAGTATTGGATTTGCATAAATTGGGTATGACCGGAAAACTGAGAGTCTTGTGGAATCAGTGAGCTCAGCTGTATTCATGTGTCATGTTCAGTGTGATGTTAGATTAAAGATGTTAGATGTTAAATAAAATGACCCATTGTGACCTCTGTGATAAACACAGATTCATGAAGCTTCATAACCACTAACTAGAGACCTGGGGCATTCAGGAGATGTGTGGCTTTGCTGAGAATATAGAAATTAAGAGGGTCTCAGAGCAAGCCCCAAAGCATAAATGCTTGCCATACAAATGCCGAAAGATGCAATTCTTGTAGAAATCCCCAAAATGTCATGTTTTTGAAATAAAAAGGTGAAATGATCAACCCAAAAAAACTCTTAAGACATAATAGAGCATGGGTGTCATGGACATCATATGCTACTACATCATAATGCTCTTAGCCCCATACACTCTAAACTTTCAAAATGTTAGGTAACTAAAGAAAACACAATGTTAATTACAGATTTATGATAGGAATGACACAAGAATGCTGAGCTGCATCTTAAATTAATCTTCTGGTTCCCAGCTTTTAGATGATGTATACCACTCATATGTGGCAAATACTGTTTACCCACTATCTCCCCCTAAAACATCCCAGGTGTGAAGGAGTGGAAGAGGTTAAAAAAAATCCACAATGCGGGGAAATATCTCCTGCACAGCATCAACATCACCAAATGAAGACTGTTCCCCTTCATATGTCGAATCCTTCTGGTGATGTTTGTTTTGCCTTTTCTAATTAATGCAGTCAGATTTAATTGGGCCGCTCTCATGCATTTACAACACTGTGGGCATCCCCAGCTGTAGCACATGTGCACTTTGTTAATAGGCAGACAAATCACAAAGTATGTGTGAAAAATAACTGTGGTTTTGCTGTAAAGGAGCCACTTTTGGAACAAGCGTTTGCTGAATGAACACTGAATATGTGTGTGTGGGTGGGTGTGCGCGCAGACACATGTGGAGTCAACTGCATTTTTCACAGCTCTAACGACTTCAAAGGGCTGAGATGAGAGTGAAAGCTTCCATATGTGACATTTGAAACAAATTGAATAAGTGCTCAACTCTGCATTGGCCAATAATGGCCTGTACATGGCATGGCCGCCATACAGACACGAGGCAACAATAAGACGATGTTCTTTAGATTGTTTGTGCATGTATGTTTGTGTTTGCGTTTACAGGTGAGCCAGAGCCAGATCAACTACTGCTCACATTACAGCAGAGCTCATCAATAATTAAAGTAAAGTTGATATGAAGCTGATATGAGACTAAACCAGACAACATGCTGCTACTGAAGAGCGAAGTACATGGCTCAAACAGGATCACAACATAATACTGTAATTTTTATCACAACACCTCCCACAGTTTAAACTCAGTGTTCTCTCATTTGTTTGGAGATAAAGTGATGAACACTTTCTTTACAGCTTCTGTTACGGCCAATAAAATGTATGAAGCTGCGTAGGGCTGCAGCTCACGAGT
The DNA here is from genome assembly GCF_056507025.1 of Lutjanus erythropterus. Lineage (NCBI taxonomy): Eukaryota > Metazoa > Chordata > Actinopteri > Lutjaniformes > Lutjanidae > Lutjanus > Lutjanus erythropterus. The sequence goes on from NC_139322.1 coordinate 21,996,298, forward strand.
ATATTCATTATCAGCCAATGATTCTCACGATTAATCAATTAGTCTATAAGATGTCTCCAAATTGTGGAAAATCCTCATCACAAAACATCCAAAAGTGGCTGCAAGTAATGATTATTTTCATTATTGATGAATCTGATGGTCATTTTCTCAATTAATTGATCACTTGTTTGGGCCATAAAATGTCAGAAAATGGCGAACGATATTGATCAAGATGACGTCCTCAAATGTCTTTGTCTGAACTTTGACTTTTTTTCTTTAAGAATTACTCAAACTGATCAATCAGTTATCAAAGTAGTTGGCAATTAATTTAATAATTAATTTATAATCAATTAATCTTTGCAGCTGTACTTCAAATTGCTTCTTTTGTCCAACCAGATCTACAAAACCCAAAGACTCTTCATTTACCATAATAAATGATAAAGAAAAGCAGTTACATTAATGGACGCTGGAACCAGCACATTTTTGACATTTTTGCTCGAAAAATAAATGAAAAAACGGTTGACAACAAATTTTCTTTTGATCGATTAACTGATTAATCAACTAATTGTTGCAGTTCTAAAGTTAGAACTTATCTGTTTCAGTAAGTCACACAGCCCATGTAGCTCAGTATTACTTCACGTGTTGCCTGCTCTCACTGATCCTCCTCGTCCTACCTTCATGTCAATGACAGTCTGCAGAGCCCTGGTCTTGGCCGGATCAGCCTGGAGCTGGTTCCGGCGATGAAGCTCCTGAGGAGGGACCCGGTAAAAATACGCCTGGCGGCTCATCATCTTTAGCACTTTTTAACGCCCACAGCTTCAGATGAAATACGCTGAACAGCCTGACCAGTCCCAACCCCTACGTCTTTTTTATATCGTATGTTATCCTCTGCTGTACATCCTTAAAAATTCTTGTTTTGCAAAAAGATGAAAAAACAATGTTCCTCTGATCTTTAAGCTTGTCCTTGCTTGATGCTCTCCTGAGGACTTCTTTCCTTCTCTGATAGCAGGTGCAGGTGTCTATTTTCTCTGCTGTCTCCTTTTCTGTCTCTATTCATTAGCAGGTAGGAGACGCACTCAGCTATAGGTCATATGAATCTGTCTCGATCACTCTCTGTCTCTCTTTCTATTTCTCACTTGTTATCTCTGTCTCTCTCGCAGATGTCTCTGGCATGCTAAAGCTCTTGCTTAGCAACACTTTCTGCCAGCACATGCGCTACACTTCTGCTATCAATAATTAATGGTAGCTCTGACCTACAACTATGCCCACACAAAAGCACACACACATGCATGCTAATGGGCACACACACAAAAACACACACAGACACGCAGCAAGTTAAACGTACCTGTTGAACAGAAACAACTGCGAGTTCAAGAACCATTCAGAAGAAAGAACAGTATTTCCAAAAATATGGAGCATGAGCCCTGCCATAAATAGAAAGTATTTTAAATTATCGCAAAATTTAAAGCCTGGATTGACAATTTCATGGTTGTATTGTTGTATTTTTTTGTATGTCTACCCTACTCATGTATGTAAATGGGGTGACAAAACCGCAAAACCTTCAATAATAGTCTGTCTCTTTTTTCAACATTAAAAGCCGCAGGCACTGAATAAGTGGTCAGCTCCAAGTCACATTCAATAATGTCTTGTCACTTCAAAAATCAGGTTAATTTATTGAATACACTCAAAAGTGCTCAAAACGTTACTTTAAATGACCTTCATAAAGCAATTAACTGAAAATTCCATGAATACCATAAATGAGTACAAGACTAGTGGTCAAAAGACTGTGTCTCAAGCTTCAGTTCCCAACAACTACTGAAAAACCACCCTCATTTCCTGGGCCCAAATAGCAAAAGAGTGGGGTGGTACGTGACCTCTGCACCAAGTAGGCTGTCCATAGTATAAAAACTTACAATAAATAATACAAACATTAAATAATAACAAATTAATATTAATCTCAACTTGTATACCAATACATATGCTCATGATTTTATCATAAAAAGAAAAAAAAAAAAATCTTGTAACAGCCACATCAAATACAAAATTGGCACTCACAAATGCCTAACATATGACCACAGAGCTGAACAATGCCTCTTTGAAACAAGAAAGCTTGCAAGCCAGTTTAGGCAACTGCTTCATTGATATATGAATCACTGAAACTTCTATCCAACACCACACAACCACCAGCGCTGCTGCTTAGCTTTAATCATGATCACACTACCACCAGCACATCCCTGACTCTCATCTCAAGGGGAAGACATCTGCTATGACAACAGCTGTCACACATCTGTTCAGGTACGTGTGAGCAAGGTCAGGGCAAAGATGCCAAAGATCAACTATCCTGCTGTGTTGTATTTTCATGCAAATTAACTCTCCTATTATTTGACTGACTAAAATGAGCATTAATTTAAACAACAAAGTACTGCTGACAGAAATGTTCTCTGTATCACACACACACACTCACACACACCCTGCTCAAACCCACACAGCCACCACACACACATTCACACTGAGACCAAACACTGTCTGATCTACTCCACTGCAGCAGCTGGGGGTTTGGGGTAGCTCTGTTGTGGTAACGAGGGAGTGGTCCTTGCTCAAGGGCACTTCAGTGGTGGCAAGCACTGCTCCATCAATCCCCACCCAGATTTATATTTATTGAATCTATTGCTAATTTGCCCCTTCATGACAACTGTGCTGTGAATTTGTATATAATTCACCCATTCAAATTATATTAAGGTTTAAATATATGAACAATTAAAGGTGTGCCCACTTTGAGTGAAAGCTGGGGAGTAATAGGCACCAAACTGTTAGCTTCAAAACGGCTCTTTGAAAACCTATGAGTGACATTAACAATGCGCAATCCACTATTTATTACACTATTTATGCTGTAAGCCACCACTTCCAGCTGAACGGAGAGCTCATCGCAGGACTGCATTGCACTGTCACAGTCTGTTACAGCATACTTTGTGTGGAAACAATATAAGTGCTCATAGACAGAGTTGAAGGTGTCAAAGCAAAGAAATCCATACATCTGCACAGTAAGTGAGAAAAGTGAGGGCTGCCTGCTGCTGTTTCCTGATTATGTTACAGGCAGCTGCTGAAAAGGGGCGAACATGCTCATGCTCAACTTTCTCTATTCAATAAAGGTTGAAAAAAAAATGCACATGGCACAAACATCACACACGAGTAATACTTAATATTATGTATATGTTAGGGCTGTACAATATGATAACAAATCATATTACAATTCATGATTAGTGTAAATGATCATTTTTGCATCACAATTTTCATTTTCACTGGAGAAAAAAATGATTGAAATAATAATAATGATGTGATTTCTTGAGGTCTGTACCAAACAAACAGCATACACCTTCAGAATAAGACTTGTAGGCCAGAGCATCTCTGCGGCACTACAGTACTTCATTATAATGCTATTTTGCCTTTTGCAGTGTGGATATTGTACTATTGTAATCTCGATAATATTTTTGATTAATTGTGCAGGTGAAATAACCAACAAATCTGTACAGTAGGTGACCAAAGTGAGGGCTGCCTGCCACTGCTTTCCAGTTATGTTATGGGCAGCTGCCAGAAAAAGGAAAACTTGCTCACTGGATTTTCCTGTTTATTAATAGTTGTAAAAATGCACATGGCACAAACATGCATACACAGCAGCTGATACCTCATATAATATATACATGTAATATAAAGTAGAACCTCTAAGAACAATGAACAGGTTTGAGTGACGCTGAAAAAGGAGGAAAACTGCCTCTTTCACCAGTGGGAGACCAAAAAATGCAGATGGATTAAAGGACAGAGAAGCTGCGATACTATCAAAGCCAAAACTGGCAAAATGACAGACAGTCAGTGGGTAACGAAAAAACACTAAATCAGACAGAGACCACATGGATGTGGGACATTCATATTAAGACAGCTCATCAGTCAGTCAGAGGACATAAAAAGACTTGTGGGAGAAAGTGGGAGAAAGAAATCGATTCACTTAAGTATTGTGAATCTTTTTTTGAATTTGAATTTGAACATATTAATGTATGAATCATGATATACAGTCTCTAGATGTTCATGTTTCAACTTTTTCTCATGGTCTAGTCATAAAAAAGCAAACTGCAATAAATCACGATACTTAGATCTGCACCTATGTATTGTTATACCATCATATCAGGAGATAAGCATGTTGCAGCATTAATTAACAGGCATACTAAGAGAAGCATCAGGTCACCATGATTTCCCATTACTCCTATTCTTTCCAGTTCTCCCAGTGAGTTGAAATGAGGAGACGAGGGCCTTATCCTCCTCAGTTGTGAATGGGGAGGGATTAATGCTGCCACAGCATGCCTTCCACTCACTGGCATGCCCACTACTGCCACAACCCTAATCTTCTACTGGCCATATGTGTGTTTATGTGTCACAGTGAGTGTCTTTTTTATCTGTCCTGTGGAGAGAGTGTGTGTACTAACTCCTTATCAATAAACGGTTAGAGTACAGTTAGAGTACAATGGGGGAAATTAAGTCATGCGGGAGAGCATGTCATCAAAGACTGTCTCCTCTGCTCCACATGTGTCAGAGGGCCGAGCATATGGAATGAATAGGATCAAACGTAACACTATAGCAATAAGTGCTGGCATCCTGAATGAAGGATACGGTCAAAAGGTTCAATTCTAGCCTGAAGGCAATGGTGTCATATATGCCAAGCACAGACTAGAACATGCACAGATCCTACGTAGACACTCACACACACACTCATCAATCACATTCCCATCCCGTCTCCATCAACAAGAGAAAAAGGAAACAGATTTGCCTGCCACAAATGTGAAAATGTGTCCGCCTATCAGCTCAGTGGCTTAAAAGAGCAGTTTGAAAAAGACAAAAGGGAAAATCAGAGGGAAAGCCCTGCAGAGAAACAGGGAGGGGAGGTGGGGAGACGGTTTGAGGGGTGTAATTTTGTCCCGATAAACTTTTCCGCTCAAACATTCTGGGAGATCAACAGAGCGTGGCGAGTATGTGGTGCGTGGGGTGTGGTGGGGAGAAGGGAGCATTCACGTGTATGTGTGTTTTCTTATGGTATTTACAGTGGACTTCTACTGTTAGTTGAGAGGGGCTTCATTAACAAAGGCTGAAAGTAGCCAATCAACAATGGAGTCCTAAAACGCCTCACTCGGTGCAGGCTTTTCACCAGCTAACCACAACAGACAACAATATCAGCTCAGGGAGAACGAAAGAAACCGTAGGGATCTAACAGTAACCAAAAAAGATTCAAGGTACGATAATACCACATTTATTATGATGTTTAAAAAACAAATAGAGATGATGATGTCTGTTTTGTTTTGATAATTTATTATTCTTCTTTAGATAAATTTCAATCTTTCAGTTTAAGAAACCCCAAAATATGTATATTTTCAGCTGCAACCATTTCATTTCCAAGTATGCAAATAATGACAAATGATAATCACAGACAAATTTTGAAATACAGTTTTTTTGTGGTGTTGTCTAATCTCAAAGATTCAAGTTTATCTAAATCAGGAATTAAGTAAATTATCTCCACACAACATTATAGGTCAGTCAAACTGTTTAGTTTATTATTATTTATATATCAAAACCTATGAAATTGATTCAAAATTCAAAAATCTAGTGAAGGCAGTCTTTTTTATTACAGTGTACAGCATTTTCTTGGTATAAAATGTCTTTTTTTATTTTATCCCAAGGTGTGTCTGCTTTCCTTCTTTAATAAAATAAAATAAAAGTAGCTGGCCATGACCTCAGCATGTGAAAAAAATTGGCATGAATTGTCATAAGTCTTTGGCAACGAATGTTTGAATTGTTTATGTATAATTGTAAAACAAAAACAACATGATGTCAGAAGCAATCCATTTTTAAGATAAAATATAATATAATTAACCATGTAGTATCACAGTAGATATTGTCACACTTTTGCATTTTTTTCCCAGGACAGTGAAGACATAACTGGCCGTACTCTGCCTCTGATTGGCTTACCCTGATATTTTCTTGACTTAACCCTACCGAATCTCACTCCTCATGCCTAAACATAACCAACCAAAACAACTGAAACCAGCCAATCAGTGTCAGAGTAGGCTGAAGAGAATGTTTGTTCTCACTGAGAAAAAACATCTAGTATGCTATCAAGACATTTTTAGTCACAATATTCTATATACTGTTTCATCCCCAATGGACAGACAGACATACAAAGACAGAGGACAGACAGGAAAGGAGAAAGGAGAAGAGTTGATAGGCAAGTAGCATAAGAAAGTGACCAAAAAAAGCAGGAAAAGAGATTCCAAAAAAGACAGATTTGCTGACATGAACTTCCACTTCTCCTCAACATGCTGGCACTCGATAAGTTTTAGAAGGCTACATTTCTGAAGTTTCATCGATGTTTGAGAGAGGACGCAGGGGCAGACAGAGAGGGCCTGCCAAAATCAGCAGCAGGACTTCTGAAGCCAGTCATACTATAGAAAAACAGGGGAGCCATTAAGTGCTCTGCCCTTACGTTCTCAACACCAGAGAAATACTACAGACTCAATGAGTCGTTCTGATCCAATCCTGAGTGAGACGTCTTCATGTACAGTAGGGGCCCTAATTCTACCCAGAGCCCCCGAGGACCGTATGAATTCTGCAGTCTGATATGTATGAAAGTAGATATGCCATCTCCGAGTAAAAAATCTCACAGTGAGAGCGTGCATGTGTGTGTGCACACCCTTGGCAGCAGGTCAAGGCTGGGCAGGAACAGACCAGTGGTGCGGCTGTTATTATTGGGTCTACAGGGACCTGGCGGCTGGGGAGAGCCGATTAGGCCCAGATTTATGCCTCTCAGCGTGTGTGTGTGTGTGTGTGTGTGTGTACCATCAGACAAAACTCACAGCTAGTGCATAGAAACACCACAGGAGTTAAATTCTAACAGACTACTGCCACTTTGTGGATATTACTGGTACTGCAAACATTTACACTTGTAAGTTAACATAATAGTGGAGTGGCTGTTTGAAAAGACCTCAAACACACAACTTAATATGTGACTTGTCAGGGAAAAACAAACAAAAAAAAGTTGAGAAAATGTGTCATGGCACCTGGCTTCACTAAATTTTTGAGTTTTAAGCCAAACTTTTAAGTTGAAATAAACTAAAACAAGTTTTGCAGAAATATAATCTTTTGTTGAGATAACGTACTTTTTTAGATAAACTTGAATCTTTGAGTTTTAGAAACTTGAGAAATTCTGTATTATGAAAATTGTTCACAGTGACAACCGTGACAGTAAAATTAAACGGTTGCAACTGAAAACATTAAATTACTAACCATTATTCACTTTCACTTTAATGAATTTAATCAACAATGTTTGTTTTTTAAAGGGGAAAAGTAAATCATCCCAACAAAAGATTACAGGTTGGGAAACTTTTTTCTTAGTTCATTTCAAAACTGAAAGCTACAACAAGGAGTTTTTTTTTTATTTTTTTTTTATTTTCATTTTCAGACACTACCACTTTTGTCCAGAGGGAACTTCAAAATCAACAAAATATTAGTTCCTAGTAGTAGTTTTAAGAGTTTCAAATTGATTTAAAGCTCAGAACTTGGGGAGGTCAGTTGCCTTAAAATTCAGAGTTTTTTAAACTTTTTTTTTTCACTTAATTCTAACAAATGCTGCTGATGCTGACCAGTCAAGTGTAATCATTTTATCTAAGAGCCAAATGAACAGGCTGCCAGTATTCTATGTCTGATCTGTGCAGCTAAGACCGTCTGACAGCTGACAAAGTCAAACAGGAAACACAAGTGAGAGAGCACCACTGCACACACACCATCCCCTGACAACACACATCAGCAGGTGAGGGAGTGATGGAGCTCCATATCCATATATACTGCACACCAACATACCATACACAAATAAAGACAGACAGCTGGTTAAAGTAACTTCACATCTGGCTATGGTCTTTAAGTCCTGAGTGGTACAACTGAGAGAGTAAGGGAGAAGGTTAAAAAGAGATTTCAGTTCTCGGTTCTCTGAACTGCATCATACAAACCTTTATATGTTCATAAAGTTTCACACCCAGCTTCTAATCCTTCTTTACATAAAAACACTTGAGATAATATAAACACAAATTTAAGGTGATAATTTCTCTTCAAACCAGCAAAGAATACAGAGAAAGCCCCCGTGTCAACCTTCAGCCATGTTTAAAGGATAAATAAAAGCAGAGGTGAACTGAAAATGGAGGCATTTATTATCCCAGCTCAAGCTAAACAAGCTGGGTCATTTAAAGGAGAGTAATGAGCGCGGTAATGAAAGGCAGTTGGGCTGGTTTCCTTTGGAGCTAATCAAAAGAACTAAGAGCAGTGCCCCCTAATAGAGGCAATAGCTGCACCACCATCACCAGCATGCCTTCGCTAACCATGACAAGTGCAAGCGTAGGGCTAAATTACCACTCTGACACAGACACAAAGGCGAGAGGCCTTCACAGGAAGTAGGCTGCTTCTTACAGTTAAAGAAGCGCATAGAAATCCTTCAGTTAATCTGTATGCACCCCAAACCTTTAGCACTTAAATTCCACACAAACCACAAACACAGACTGTCAGACAACTTAACTATTCTTCAGCACCTACATATTGAAATCTCCTAGAATTTAGGTTTTATACATTTTCAAATGTTTTCATTTATTACTGTTGTTTTTGTTTTTTGAAGTGTCTGAAATAGTTAAAAATACAAATTAAAATATATTTTTTTACTTAATCAAACCTGTTCCAATTCTCATAATTCACTATTGGAGACTTTCTAAAGGTCCAAAATGTAAGATTTAGGGGAATCTCTTGGCAGAATATGGCAGAAATGGAATATAATGTTTTTCCTAAATGTTTTCATCAGTGTATAATCACCTGAAAATAAGAATCAGTGTGATCCTGTTACCTTAGAATGAGTCTTATATGCACAGGGTCTTCTTGGCCACCATGTTGAACTGCCATGTTTCTATAGTAGTCCAGAAAGGACAGACCAAACACTGTTTCTACATGTGGCATTTTTTGTGTTGCTTCCATGTAGGGAAGGGTAGGGTGATGCAAGGTGTTTACAATCTGCAAGCTCACTGCTAGATACCACTACCTCCTGCACACTGGTCCTTAAAGAAACAGTTGTTTTTATTTTGTTTTTTTTTTGTTTTTTTACAGTTTTGCTCCTACAATTCAATGTGTAACAGTAGTTCAGTTACGAGGACCTATTTTGACTTCCCATTTATTTGTAGGAAGTTGTGCAATGCATTTTACACACCAACACATCATTCATTATTTTGAAAAAATATTTTATTTCAATGTATACTGTATGTAATGGACCATGTGCTAGTCTGTGCTTGTGGATGTGCCAATAAATTGCACTACAGTGTGCAGACCTTTTTCACTGCTGTCTTCTGTTGGTCCAGCAGCTGCCCTAAATGGTATTCGAACATTCCCAACTACTATGCATTGTTCCAAGCACAGGGTTAAACTTAACTCTTAACATCTGATTTACATACAATCCACACGATAAAAATACAACTACAAATAGCAGCTGAAATAGTTCAACAGCATATGGACATAGAGTCTGGTACTGAATATGTGTTTTCTTTTTACATTTGAAGCTGCCATTGAAATTTACAAATGAAGCTTTGAATGTCAGTTGTCATATTTTATGATGTATTTAACAAATCCTTAAGCAAAATCCTCAATTTGAATAAAGTGAGTCATCAGATTAAAAGAGCTCATCTTTTTTATGATATCACTTGACAGTTTGTCTATATATATATATATACACACATACATATATATATATATATATATATATATATATATATATATATATATATATATATATACATATGTGAGTGTGTGTGTGTGTGTGTGTGTGTGTGTGTGTGTACACTCTTCCATCACCCCATCTCAACCTCTGAGGAGAGGAGGCCAGAAGGAGAAGAAGGAAAAAAACGAAAGAATAACAAAGCGCCTCTCTTTTCAATCAGGGCGGTCAGAGTGTTTTCCCTCATTAATCATACATTAATATTCAGACAAACACAGCCTGTTTTTCTACCTTAGAAAAACACTCCTTCCTCCCATCTCTCCCTCGCTCTCACCTCACCTCACACACCCAGAGCCCCCCCGCTCCATTACACCCTCAGTGTGTGTTAAGCTGTCAAGCAGTTAAAAATAGCACAGAACACAGTGTGTGTGAGAACAGGTACTCACCTTTTACACACACAGCAAGGTTGGGTCCCATACATTACATACATACACACACACACACACACACAACACACAGACACACACACACAAGTACACACGTGCACAGCAGTGGTTGCATTAGCATGGGCTGAAACACCCACGCTCCCCTACGACAAAATCATCACTGTGACCAAACACCCGGCAGCATGGGTGGATATCCCATCAGCCACCAGTGGCCCAGAGAGGGAGTGTCCTTGCTAGAAACGCTAAGCCGTCAGGCCCCAGATGTGCACGCATGCTCACATGCACACACACACAAACACCCAAACACACACGCAATCATTCAGACTGGGCATGGAAGCAGACAAAGAACACATAGACAGAAAAACAAGAACATTATGACACAAACAATAGCAGAGGCTGCACAGACATGCAAAGCACACACACACACACACACACACACACACACACACACTGACAGAGAGGTGGAGAAATTAAAGGCTAAGAAGATTTAGGAGTTAAAAATAAACAAGGCAGGAGTGAGGAACACAGAGCAGCCTACTACTGGCCCTCCTGGCAGAGGATATAGAGACACCTGTGCTACACCAGCGCTCACTGAAGGACAGTACTTTTAAATTCTCAATCAATAAAACAGTCTGGGGGAAGACAGAAAACAATAAGAGAGGGTGAGGTATGGGCATATCAATACCAAATAAATTTCCTCATATGTTAACTGAGAGGCTATGCTGTATTTTCTTTCTTTTCATCCTGACTCAGTCCTCACCGTCGTGCATCTTCAGCTCCTTTTAATATAGCTTCTATTGCCTTTCTCTGTTTTTCATTTGTCCTCTTAGGATGCCTTATGTTGTGTTTTTAATTTATTCATTTCTAGCATTCTGCCTTTTGCCTACAAACCGTAGACAATAAAGTATTTTTCTATTCTATTCTATTTTTAAATCCACTGCACAACAAGCTCACTGTGTGCCACATGCTGTAGAATAAATGCCAAATGCTATGCTATATACAAGTGGCATATGAGCAACTGCCATATAAGCATGTGCATACCCAGAAACAAACACAAACACACACACACACACACACACACACACACACACACACACACACACACACACACACACAAACAGTCAGATTGTAAAACTGCATGGCTGAACACAGGCTTAGAGCTCTCCGTATGTTAATCTGGCCCATTGATAAGACCTGCTGAGCAGCTTTCTGCTCCCATACTCTACATAATACACACACACTTATAGGTATACACACACACACACACATACACACACAAATACATCACAGAAAAAAATCTTCCACTTTGTTCATTGATATATATCACAATATTTGTTCTGTATTAAAAGTTGCATGCCATCTCAATGGTTTTAATTATCCATGATGCACTAGTCTGCAAACTGGTAAATAAAGTGGAAGCTCACAAGTGTTTCCAAAACCATTCTGAGTTAAATCTAACAGAGTAGTTGCTTTGTAATATTAATAGGCACCACAACTGTGTGGTGATCCTATCAAAGTGACTTTTTCTGTTAAAATTGCTCTCATATTATAGATGAATGATTCAGATGTAAATTGAAACCAGCTGGCTACCTGAGGCTGCTGCTTCCTGCAAACTGAAATGACAAGAAAAAGTCATTTTCTCTCAATGACATGCAGCAGCAAAACTACAGTAAGAAATATAATTACATAGAGTTCTGTATTATAGTGTATTTGAATTATCCACAGTGCAGTCATTACTTTGTATTTGTGTAATTAATATATAAATGTCAATTAGGTGGTAATCTGCATTAGAATTAAAGAAAATGAAAAAAAAAACAATCTGTTATAACAATGATCTCTTTGTAGTGATCATTTTGATCCAGACAGAAGCTCCCTCAGTGCTCCTTCAGAAGATTTACCGTCCCTTTCGTCTCCCTTCCCCTGTCGCAGATTGGCTGGAATAGTATTGTGTTGCTCGTTCCAAGCCACTTTTTGTTTCCCATTTACAGAGCCAGGGCTGTTTAAAATCATCAGATTTTTTTTTCAGCTCACACACAGAACAGGGAGTTAGAGGACTGTGAGGAGAAATGTGCTAAATTTGATTTTAAAAATGTTTTGATTAGAATAGCACACCCAATTTTTAATTGTCATTTTTGTAACTCCAATAAAATGTCAAAAAATAGTGAATGGTGGGTTTATTGCCTCTCCCTGAATTGCATATCATTTGTCATTTTTGACTTTTTTGTGTTTTAATTGTGCAAAACAAAACTAAACTAAACTGTACTTCACAGTCCAAGGTGATATCTTTAGATGTCTTTTTTTGTCAGTCTCAAATCCAAATATATTCAATTTAATATGATAATAAATGAAGAAAAGCAAGATATCTCTATATTTGAGAGGCTGAAAACAGCATTTTTTGCCATTTTTGCATGATAAATTATTTGAACTTTTTAACCATTATCAAAATAGTTGGATAGTTTAACTCTTTTGCCAGATTTACTTTCCCAACATGGCATTTAACTTGTCCCAGATAAATGGTAATCCTTATTGTTGAGCCCTGCCGATGAGATCACTATAAGTGGATACCACTGTCACCTAGGAAGAAAAACACACCTCTCTCACGTGCATGTTCTCCAGCTGCGCTTCAGCCTCCTGTGCTGCCATGGTGACAATGCCTGTCCGCTGTCCTCGACCCCAGTGTCCCGCACCTTGACCTTGGCCTTGGCCCTGAAGCATCTCCAGCAGCCTCTGGATGCTCTCGTCCCGAGCGCCCAGCGTCTGCTTCTGAGAGTCAATCCTCATCTCCATCTCCTCCATGGTCTTCCTCAGCAGGAACAGCTCCTTGGCCTGCCGCTCGTGCTCCGACTGCAGCCGGAAGAAATTCTCCTCTGATGGATCCAGAGGAGGAGATGAGGAGAAGCCGTCACACCCAGGTACCTGGCAGGGGCTGCAGGGCCGGAGCGAACTGGAACAGGGAGCTGTCACTGGAGTTTGGCTGGGACTGTAGAGGGTTGGATTTGGGCTGTTCCGCGGCCCAGGCTGAAGGGTGTTGGCTGGGCTGATTCTCTGCGCTGCTACTGCAGTGTTACAGCCATAACCAGGGCTGTGAATGATGATGTCAGCTTCCTGTTGCCTCGGGTTGTAGGTGTTGGATGGGCTTGCTCTCGGGCTGTGCTTTGGTCCAGGACTGTGCAGGTTGCTGGGGCTTTGTCTGGGGCTGTGGCCAGGGCTGAGCCCCCCTCTGTGGTCCTGGTCTGTATGGAGTTCTCGATAGGAGCCAGAGTTACCCTGCTGTTTCTGCTGCTGCAAGCGACTGTTCATCTCTCTGTGAGCCCTCAGCTCCTCCTGAAGCTCCTGAACTGTCAACGGAAGCTGCTGCAAAGACAAAGGAAAATTAAATGTCCATTCATTCCACACACAATGACAAACACATGCAACAGATACATAAAACAGACCTTGTTTCTTCTGATATCCCCAGGCTGCAGCAGAGAGACGAGACATAAGAAACACACACACACATGCATAAACAAAAAAAATAGAAAGTAGATAGAAAGAATATATAGCTTAAATATTTCAAAATATTACTTTGGGTGATGGTTACAAGAGTTGACCACAAGGGGGCGTTATTTCTCTTCTAAAACACAGGGAGAACACATAGACAGTACTGTAATCCAGAATGACTTGGGTTTGTTTGCAGTGAGATGAACATAAAAGGGGAAAGAGACAAGATAAATTGTGATGCTTTTTCTGATCAAATTTGCAGTTTATCAAAAGAAAACGTTTTTTTCAACTTTACAGATTACGTCAGAGAGAATCAGAGCTGTGGTGGGCAGGACAGACGTTGCTACTGTACATGAATGAAAGAAATGTGATGGGAACAGTGATTTTTTTTCTGGTTATGCAACTTACACGATGACATATGATGATAAGATGATGATGATGTTGTTTGCCCATAAGGTGTTAACAGTATATGAGAGGGATTGGAAAACATAGATTTTAATGGTCGCAATGTAATGTAATGTTTGCCATATGTACCATCACAATTTGATATGTGAATAACAGCTACATGTTTAGTCATACTTGTCATGATATTTTCTATCACTTTGACATAACGTATACTACTGGTACAGTGATACGTCAGTGAGCAATATGATAGGTGATGCCAGTGCTTACCTTGACGTCTGGTTTAATTATTTAGTCCACAAAACATTGTTTTACAGGAAAACAGTGTTCCAGAATCTCCCAAACAATGGAAGTGAAAGGTGACCAGTTTTCAAGCATAAAAAAACAACAGAACTGCTTATCTGGTGTAATCAAAGTCTCCTGAAGACCCAACATGCCAAGCTGATTAAAAAAATGTTATTTACACCATATTTTTTTTTTGCCTGAATCTTCACTGTATATCTTTTTCTTGGAGCCACATTCACCATGTCTGAGCTGGGAGTGTGGTATGATGGCGTGCAAATGACATGTCAGGACTTTAGGACATAAAGGCATTTTATATTATTTTTCAATTGTTTTTCTTGTTGCTTGAAAACTGAACACCATTCACTTCCATTGTTTGGGAGATTCCAGTGAAATTCCATTTGACATGAGGGTGAGTACATAATGACTTAATTTTCATTTTTGGGTGAATCTAAACTATCCCTTTGATAAATTACATTAGTAAGCAAAATTAGTAAATTGTTGTAGAATTTGTAAGTAAACTGCCCACACTTTCTTGGCTGTACAATCATTTTGAACAGAAAACCTCTGCAACTTCGTAATAACATTCAGGTCTGTAAACAACTCAGATTTTTTTTCAGTCAAATCAGATTTGGAATAGTAGCAATAGGAATATTTATTTGTTGTTGTTTTTTTTTCAGGTCAGTGCACAACACTAAACTATATCAGCTGCTGGTGAAACGCAAGTATGTTTAATCAGTAAGACTTGTGTTTTAATGCCTTTCTTTGTCATCTGTGATGTGAAATCACCAGATTTTCACACAGCCACAGAAAGGAAAAGTGTGCCTCATTAGTTATAAAACTCTAGCACACCACGGAGCTCTCCTCTGCCAGGCTGCTGACAGGGCTGCGGTCACTGTCCAGCATTACCTAACTAAGGGCAAATTTCAACCAAACCAGAATTGTTGATTGTTAGAACAATGGTAAGATGAACCAGGTTTTTTTTTAGTGAATTTTATTTTGTTTCTGTTGATTTTGAATGAAGCTGACAATGATGATGTAAAAATTACAGTTTTGCAAAGGCAGCCTGGTTAGTTTGGGCGAGAGCACTTACCATTTCTGGATAAAGAAAATGTCAACTTACTCCTTCAAAAAAGGTCTCTCACTGTAACGATCCTTTCCATAATGTTGCCAGCCAGTTATAACAATCTTAAATCTCTCACTCAGTAACTATCTGAGCCTGTCAGTGGCAAAAACAAGCAAACA
This sequence comes from Lutjanus erythropterus, assembly GCF_056507025.1. Taxonomy (NCBI): domain Eukaryota; kingdom Metazoa; phylum Chordata; class Actinopteri; order Lutjaniformes; family Lutjanidae; genus Lutjanus; species Lutjanus erythropterus. Next base: position 22,011,910 of record NC_139322.1, read on the forward strand.
GGCAAGTGTCACCTGCCCTCCCACTGCTCCATGGTGCACTGGGGTTAAGTGGCTGACAGCATGTCGCCACTGCTCTGTTCCAATGACTTTTCTCCACTTCCATCACCGTTACTTTTGTGGTTTGTGGTAGGCTTGGGTGGCGTACAGGTATGATTTTCAATATCATTCTAAATACAGACGCTTCTCTGTATATTAACTGATAGAGAGATGCTGTACTGTAGTGGTAGCATGCTCCGCCACAGGTCAGGCTCTGCAGTGCAACTGTGCAGACAAACATGGCATTTGCGGGATAAAGTTACAGGACTAACTCGAAAAAAAAAGAAGAAACATGCCACTGTTTGGGAGCATTTTGGATTTAGCCTCATTAATAACGGTAATATAGCAGACTACAGACTACTGACTAGTCAAAGGGAGCGTATCGTAATGAACTTTGGCGAGTTTGAGAGAGACGGCAACTGGCAGACTGCTTACTGTCTGTGGTGGCAGAGAGTGAGGGTGAACGTGCACTGAGTGGAGGACTGGCAGTAAATGTACAGCGATGGCGCTATCAATGTAAAGTTAATGTCTGAGTTTGTTAGGGAATAAAAGCTGCAGCTTCTCAAGACCAAAGCAAAGCTCCCGTGTTTGTGTTGTTTGCCTGCTTTGGGAATAGTGTCACTATGACGATCTGCTCCTCCTACGTTAAGGGAGTACTACAGTACAGCCAAGTACAGTCGAAGCAGAGTTGTTTTACACAAATACTGGCATAATATCATATACCCTGGTAAAATGTCAGGAAGGTATGAAAAAATAGAAAGAGCCAAAGCCTAGTCTGTGGTGATTTAAAGAAGTTAACAGGCTGCCATGCTGTTGTACTGATCTGTGTAAAATGATGCAGCTATAAAACAAGAGCAGAAACTTATTTACCAACCACTCATTTCTCCCTCTCTCATCAGTTAACCACCAACACACACCAGCTAATAAAAAATATGTTCATGATTCTTGTTATTTAATATTTTAAACTGAAATGTTCTCCCTGTGCATTTTTGTATGCGTCTATCTGTTTTATGCTGTTATTGTAATGCACACTGACTGACAAAGGAAGGAAAGGAAAGGAAAGGAAAGGAAAGGAAAGGAAGGAAAGGAAAGAATCTCGGACATCTGACTGATGAATCAAATCATCGACTTCCAGGGGATAGAAGAACGTTCTTTGTTACACTGAAAAACCTTACCTTGAATGTCTGACTGGCACAATTGACTAGTGAAGATGGACTGTGATGGTTTACTGATGCAGTGACTGACTGAGTTGTCAATACATTTATCACTTGAACAACTGATTACTGAGTGACATAAACAGGCCCCAATAGAGTCTTGCTGGGGGTAAAACATTCCTGCTTTTGCCGCAGTGCAAAGTAATACAAAATACAATATGCTAATTTACATTCACAGCTTTCAGCTTTCCTGACTGGCAAATGGAAATTCACTCTGAGCTTGAAACCATGAACACACAGTATTCTTGATGACTGACTGAGCAGGGTAAGAAACGGCTGTAAGGAAATGACACAAAAGGGAAAAAAAAAAACAGAAACACACTCACACGCAGTCACACATACAGCATCTTACTCAACATATGAGTATGTGCAAGCTTCATTGACACATCTAAACGGAAGTTAAATTACTAATCCTTCCTTCTGTGTCAAGATATTACTAATTTTTCCTTAAATATTCTTACTCCTCTGCTCGAGTCCAGAAGGTGGGAGCACCAAGGACACGGAGTTGAGATGTAGGAGGAAGACGAGGGTGAGCACAGATAATCAATGCAACAAGCCAGCACTGAATATCAAGTCAGAGTGGGTGGACAATCCTCCACACAAACAAACACACACACAAACACAACCAAGACTGTAGACACAAATGTATATGTACACACACACACACACACACACACACACACACACACACACACACACACACACACACACACACACACACACACACACAGACTAAACAAACAGATGGTTAGGGGACAGCTCTGGTCATTGCAGCTGAGAGAAAAGGTGACATTCTTTATGCTAATTACAAAGTTCTCCTGTCAGACTGAACTCTTCCCAGAGTGTCTCAGAGGGCAAAAAACAAAAGAAGTAAAAAAAAAAAAAAAAAAGAGGATAAAAGTGATAATCTGGAAGGAGAGATGGGGGATAGAGGTGATAAGAAAGAGGGAGGTGACAGCAGATAAGAGTTACAAAAACATCTTCTGCATGAGGAATAGCTTTTGTGTTTTCAAAATAAACAAGTAAAGAACCTGAGCGTTTATCTGATTTTATATGATAGAGCTATAAACATTGCAAGAGAAAGTTTAGATTAAAGTTGAGAGACAAAAAGGGTTGTTAACAATTTAATGAGAGATCAATATTGCAGCAGGAGCTGAACTAGCCTGAGGTGTGTGTGTCTGTGAGAAAGAGGGAGGGAGAGAGTGTAGGAGAAAGAGCGGCAGAGAGAAAGTAAGAATGAGTAATATAATGTTTTATAATGAATACTATTTTGCAAGATATACAGGATAAGTAAAGCAAACTGACTTTACTTGTTTTTGGCAACAACAAAACTCAATGACAAATGATACTTTAATAGGACACATCACTGGTGTCTGTGTGTCACATTGATTTTCACTATGAATTATTAATCTTGCCAGAATTGCTTAAGATTGTGCGAATTAGGATGCTCTAAATTCAGGAGAGCACTCAAGGACATTTGAGTTCATCATCAAGGAATTCAAAAACGAAGGAAGAGGTATTACGTCATCATACTGATATTCTAATTCTCTGTGTGGTGCCAGACTTCAGTATCAGTTCTAGTGAAGCTTATAGGATTGTATGAAAAGCAGTAAAATCCAATATATCTACATTGTATAAGCTTCGGTGAAGAGATGCCACTAACAAATGACAGAGCACAGAGAATACTGACAGATGTTTCCAAGTGTTTGCTGTTGGTCTCAAAGTAGTATCCAAAGATGATTATAGGCATACTTTAAAGGTTTCGTGGTGAGTCAAATTAAAAATTCTCACCATGGCAATTTTTTTAAAAGTTGCAAGTACAGTGTTCCTTAAAAATACTGAGTATAAGATGAATAAATACTGTTAAGTATTGTGTTACTTTGGTGGGGTCTGTACCAAACAAGCATGTACCTTTACATTTGGAAAATGTGATTTGTATAATTTGTAGGATGGGGCATCTCCATGGCAACACAAAGCTTCATCTATAGTAGTATGTTATGAAATATTTTGCAGCTCCTGTGATGTGGATATTTTATTTGGCCATATGACAATTACAATAATATTTGAAAGTAATTGTTCAGCTCCACTCATAAGATACATAAAGGCTATGGGATCATAAATCTACACATGAGGTGCTGTAAGTGGTTTTTATCAGATAAATGAAGATAAAAGAGGGAAAGTTTGGAGATAAAAAGAGAGGACAAAAGAGTGCGTTAGTGTGGGAGAGACAAATGGGCCGACACTTGAAAAAACAGTAATACTCTAGTTGTATGGGTCTGTCGCCTGGAGGAGCAGGACAGAGACAACACATCCATCTATCACAGACAGGGCCAAGTCGGGACAAGCCTGCAGATCACCACAGGGACTGGTAACACTGACTGTCCTGCTCCATTTTAATGCCACAGTCATGAGAATCTCAATATCAGTAGTTCAGTTCAGTTCAAGGTGATGTCTTTATCCTTTTTGGTCAGTCCAAACCCAAAAATATTCAGTTTAATAAGATTTAAAGCAGACAAAATCAAGGAATCTCCACATCTGAGACTGAAAACAGCATTTTCTGATATTTCTGACATTAATCGATATAACTGATGATCAAAAGAGTTGGCGAATATTTTTCTTTTGATCAACTAATTGATTAGTTGCAGCTCTATTGTCTATATACCTTGCTGAGATCTGGCAGTTTTGGATTGTTAAGGTAGTGCATGTATCTTTTTAGGTGCACCTGGTAAATACAGATCTTCATGCAATTTTAGTGTACAATTCTGTTTGTTAAGGAAGCATTTTTAGAGACATGTATTAACTGAAACTCAATAAAGCTAGTAAGCAATTATGTTCCTGAAGGATCAAAGTTATTCTGTATTAACTTTCAAATTTTCTGCTTTTAATATGTTTGGTTTTAAATCAGAAGAAAATGTATGAGTGTGTGGGTGTGTGTGTCACAGTGTCCTCACACTGTATGACAATGTGAGATGAAAAAGCTATAAATACAAATGCAGAGGTGGCTCCTTGGTGAAAATGGGAGGAGTCAGATGTAAGAATGCAGATACGATTAAAGTTTGTGTGAGAGAGATGACGAGCAAGAGGTGGCAATGAACAGATTTAAAGGAAACTGCACAAGCTGAATGATTCTCTGAACACGATGAAATAGACTTCTAGGTATTTTCCTCTAGAAAACACTTCTATTTTCCCACCAGACAATCGCAGACACACAAAGAAGTAAAACACCACACAGACAAACGGAGAAACAGAGACAATGAAAGAACGGATATGCAGTAGCTGTGCAGATGGGTAATGCCTCAGACCGAGTGGGGCAGACTCCAGGGAGAGGTGGCACAGGACAGACTGGTCACTATCCCTTCAGGAGTAGCTGTGAGTTTTTTTAGAATCTGGCTAACACTTAGAGTGGCTGTCACTAGGGCACGTTCCCATGGAAACACAGACAGCGCAGAGCCTGGCAAACATCTTAACAAATGAACTGCACAGAAGCCTTTCTATGCAACCTTGAAGACGGGAACAAAAGGTAAGATGATGTGCAGAGGAGATGGGTGGGTCAACACAAAAAGTCTGAATGCGATGAGGTGTGGGAGGACAAATCAAAGAACACGGTTTCAGAATGAGATTTCCACCCAAATGCAACGTCTTCTACAATAAAGACTTGCAGGTGTTAAAGCGACTTACTGTTGAATGCTGAAGCATTTCTTCAAAGTGGCTGGAAACACTGGATTTTTGAAACTCTTCAACTGACCCTTCCTAAGTCCCATCCCTTTTTTCTCAGCACTCCAATGACAGTTAAGCAAGCTTAGTAAATTGGTCAGCTTTCACCATTAGCATTTCCTGCACTTATATATGCTATATGAATTTGGATATGGTTAAAAGACGTTGCTGGGGAACCTGTGAAAGCAACATATATGCATAGCTTAAGTTGGCTAATGTTAACAAATGCTAGCTATTGTTTTGCTAACATTAGCCAACTAGTTATCTAGTGTTTTGCTAACATTAGCTGACTTAAGATGTGAATCTATATGTCGCTTTTACAGAAAAACAAGAAACTTGACTGAAGTACGAAGTTTGCTCAACTGTTATTGGAGCACAGAACAAAAATGTCCAGGGCTTATGAAGGGTCCCTTTGTCATTTTTCCTCACCTGCAGTTCTTCTTGGTTAGTCCTATACTGGTCCTTTAGAACTGATGTCCTCACTGCCTCCTCCCGCCTAACACCCTTGTCTCTTTTCACATCTGGACACCAGAAGTTGACATTGTTCATGCTGGGGCCTGCCCTTCCATCTCTCCCACCATCCAGTTCCCTCCTCAGGTTGTCATTCTCCCTCTGCAGATCCCTCAGCTGAGCATGGAGATCAAATGTAGAGACATCTCCCCGTCCAGATGAATCCAGTCCCTGTGGATGTCTCCCGGACTGGCGCCGCAGACTGGAAGTCCCTGCAGGATGCAAGGTTTGGTCTCCATAGGGGTCTGACGGGTGATGCAGCCCATAGGAGGTGATGTTTGGGCTGCTGCCCATGGCTGTTGTCCGGTTAGTGTAGGACGAGCGACTTGTGCTCCGACCCAGCGTCATGGTCCCTTTGGGGTACCCACCAGAAGGTTCTAAAGAATCCCGCTCACTGGGGTACATGGTGCCTGAAGTGGCATAGGCAGCACTCAAAGACTGGATGTTCTCCATCGACAGGGTTTTGCCCCCAGGCGCTGTCGCCGAACCATGACCTACTCCTTTGTCTCCTGTTGTGCCAGGTTTGATCTTCGAACCTGGCCTTGACGACGACCCTTGACTTCCAGCCACTTTAGGTGCTGGTGCAGGCACACCACCTGACACAGAGCCTGGCTCTAGCCCCGAGCGAGAGCCTGGTGCTGAGCTCACAGCCTGTTTGCCTTTCCCCTTGGGGGATCTAGAAAAGCGTGAATGAGATGTGTTGCCATCACTACTCTTTGAGCCAGCAGTCAGCTTGCTCTGCGTAGGCTTGGCTCTAATGTTTAAAGGCATTTTTTATATGGCAAAAGTCGACTTCTGAGAGGAAACTTTTAAGGTTGGGAATATTTTCATGTCCCAGTATGGAACCAGAGTGAATAACAAGGTTGAAAATAAAGGCCACCACTTGGCCTCTCAGTTTTCACGTGTCCGTCCCTGATCATTCAGGGCTTGAGGCTGAGTCTTATTTAGTCCTATTAGAAGAAAGTGGCACTGACTGTTTGCTAGAGGACACACAGGCCAGAGGTCTTGTGGTTTCAGCTACAGTGCAGGACATCATGGATTCTAAACAGGTAAAATAGGGACAAACATTGAGAGAAAAAACAGTCTACAAATCAACAATCAAAGAAATAACACAGGCAGCATCACCACATGGTTCATGTTTTACAACAGCATTGCAAATTTAAGTCCAAGTTTCATACTGATACTAAAATGACTCTTTTTTTACTTTGATTTAAGCAATATAAACATGTTTTTCTCAAAATCTTTTTTTCATTATCACATTCAGAACTTCTCAGACGTCAAGCATTGTCTAAACATAAACACCTGTTCAAGACCCTTGGCTGAAAAACCAAAAACATAAATTTGCAGAATTATGATTTAAATCGGGAACAATCTGATCAACATGGATAAGTAACCAAGCATACAAATCTGATTTCAATGCCAATTTTCCATACACACCCCAACCCTACAAGGATGGGAACCAGACAAATCTGCAGGCTCATGTTTTATTTGCTCTGGCAGATACATCTGTCCACTTTCCCTTTCAGACAGGTTTCTACCCATTCCTGAATCTGGTAGGGCCAATCACAACCTTTTAGCTAACATGGGGTGGGTTTCATGAAGCATATACAGAGAACTGCGACCTTAATGACTGTTGAGGCAATTTTGTCAACAACCGAGATGGCTGTTGCTGATTTGGAACGTTTCTGTTGAATCTGCTATCGTGTCAGCATTAAACAAACTGGATTATACCATTTATTTCCTTCAAAAGAAAAACAAACAACTGCACTTCTTCAAGTTTCTGTTGATAAGAAAGATGTGTTTGTTTAATTTAAGTTTAATTTACCAACTACACTGCATCACATGTTTCATTGTACTGATTTGTCAATCCAATAGTGTCCAGAAGTATTTTGGTCCCTTAGAAAATGAAAATTATCTGAGAGGTTCCAGACTAATTTGTATTTGTAAATCAACAGTCCTACATGATTCGTGGTTAAATTAGATATATTTAGACCTTATAGACTTAAAAGAATGAATAGAATCATTTTTAAGGTTGTCATAGTTTCAATATTGGAATATTAAAAATCAAACAAAATATGCTTTAAATTTCAATAATCAAAATCAAAGACAGAATCTGGGATGCTCTGAATATTATATTTTTTCTACACCTCACCTACTTACACATGTCTGGCGCATGACTGAAGAAAATAAAACCTTAAAATACGACACAATGTAGCTTACCGGTAGCTTGTGGCTGCACTTTTCACTGGGGATGTACACATTTAGTCAACTACACAATTAAATGTCGCCAGCCCTCACTCATAGCCACCAGAAATACTAGTTGGTTAAACTATTTATCAATATTTTATTCATGCACAATGCCAGTTAACTGTTGCCTCTAAGGTGTTATGCAGTTGCTCACCACTAGTCGGGGCTGTGGCACCACCAGACGGCTGCCCCTCTCGCCCAGCACATATGCCCTGATGACCCCAACACGGATATTATCCTGCAAGCAGCGCAGGCTGCTACTGCTGCTAGCACTGCTAACGTTATCCACACTGTCTGGCAGGCTGGCAGCTAATGTTAGCTCCGGGTAGATGATGCTGTTTATGTTGATCCTTGTATTAATTTCAAACAGTGTTTAAAATGATCAATTAACAAACTGTGATCAATTTTAACTGCTTTCTGAGAATTTTCTTACTGTTAGACTAGTCAACTAGTCTAAATTAAATTTTGCGTTTAATTAACAAGGAAATTAGTCACCAGAAACATCCCTACTTTTCATTGCTGGAGTCGGAGATGAATCCATTTTTTTTTACTTAGCATGAACTCTTAATGCAGTTCTCTTCTGTGACAGCAAACACAATACATGACCTTTCAGTAATTATTATTCAAGGCTTATCTAGCAGCATTATAGTTGACTAAAGTAACTTAACTACCCTTTAATGCCTAAAGCACTTTTCTATCATTGCGGCAAAATGCAGGCATCAAGAATGAGAAAGAAGAATTTGAAAATGTAAAAGAGAGTTGTCCGAGCATAAAACCAATAATCTGCATATCTTTACAAAACAAGATTTGATAGTCTAACTAGGACATCGCCATCTATACTGAAAAAAAATATTTCAATCAAAAATGACCTTAAATCTACTACAACGAACTTTCATATTTTGTTGATTTTGGCTGCGAAGGCAAAAGTGGCAGTATTTCCACAGAAATAAAAGTCAGAAATAAAATTATCTAAAAATATCTCCACCTGCTTCATTTTCACTAGCTAACATGCTACTCATTTGCTGTAACTTTGGCTGGGAAAATGTAAACACAGGCTCATTTCCAACTGATTTCAAGGAGACTTTGAACTGGTGGCAGATATTAAGAGCAACTATCCAATAGTCAATCTTTTTCTGGCTGGTCTTGTTCATTTATATAAGTCATATAGAGGTATCAGTAATAAACTGAGACTGACTCATGATGAGTTTAAAAACTCGTTGTAGTAGTTTTGAAATCAAAAGTCAAATCAAATTGTGGATTTGGAGAATCATGACACCCATAATAATTTCTTACTCAGAATAATCCAAAGAATTGCTTAGAGACAGACCTTTAGTGCATCACAACTATATTCCTGATCTATTGCAGTGGTTTGCAATCCTACTCCTGGGAGCCATGCTTTTGTTTTTCTTATCTTCTTTCCCTGCTCAGGTGTTTCCAACCAAGAGCCAAAATTCACCAGTTCTTGATAAACTGAAAACCTTTGCCTCAGGTAATCAGATGTCAGGGGAGCTCAGGGAACGTGCAAACTATGGATCAAAAGGAGCAGGACTGGGCACCACAGATCTATTGGAAAAACTTATCTTACTATTAGGATAATATTCAGTGACAACAGCAAAACAATGTCCATTTAACCACCAGACTCTAAGTGGTGTAGCATACTGCTAGTTTCTCTCTCATTTTGTGCAAAATACCTTGCACAGCCACAGTCACCACAGTAGATGGTGAAAGAGAGGGAAACAGCTTGACCATTTCAGCACCATGGACAGCACTCAATCCACAGCCATACAGAGCATGGACTCTAATGTCTGCTCAGGTCTGAAGGAAACAGGGACAAAACAATGTAATTGGCTGTGGCCATGGTAGATTGCAGAGGGAATTGGAAGACCAGTCTTTATTATCTGCCACCCCCTGGGGCACTTTGCAAAGCTCATCATCAGACTTTATCAGGACTGAAGACATACCGGTACCTTAGGCTTCAACTAAAAATAGGCACTTGGAATTTAGGCTAAATCATACTTGTAAAATACAGCATTATAAGACTGTGACCATATTAAGATAAATCATATACAGTATTATACATCGTCTGAATAACAGACTAATGCTATGAATAACAGTGTGTTGCTATGGACGCAGTTCAGATCATAGAGTCTGGAGGAGCATTTAATTCATTTTTGAATCAATAAAATAATTTTTACATATTGTTGTGTTTTGTGTTGTATTTTTTTTTTTAAATAAGTAGCCATGTAATAAGCAGGATAATGTGTAATGAGTGGGTCATTATTGCAAATAAAACCCTTGAGGGTGATTCAAGACCCCTCTGGGGTCCTGCACCACCCTGTTAGGGTTTATTTCACAATAATGGCCATTTTACTGTACATTATCCCTTACATATAATCCACAATATAGGGTCATTTGTTATCTTTGAGGCGAACAGCTGTACATTTAATTTAAGTGGGCAAAATCATCCTCAGGAAGTCTGAGTGAGCACAACATAGTCAACGATGGGCCAGATATTGGGGGACTGTCTGCAAAGCAGAGGAAAATCCAAATCATAATCCCTCCTCTAATCCAAGAGGATTGGGTGCTGGGAGTCAGTGCACGGGATGCAACTGAGAGATTGGTTATGTCTGCTTGTCAGTCATAACATAGCTGTCAATCCCTTATCCATCATTGTTTGAGACAATGAATTCAGCCCTATGTGCCAGCAATGGAAACATAAATTCCGTGTATAATTTCGGTGCATTTATGCATTGCTATCTAAAATGACCGTGAAAATATCAAATTTGACGAATAAAATAAAATACAAAAAGATAACTGTTTAAAACAAGAAAACTGCAAACATGTTAGCTTGTTACAGATATCAGATATCACTTGCATTAAGATGGAGGTATGATGAGTCAGTGTAACCGGTCAGTTTCGATGGGCACGCGCCAAGTTTACGCATACCTTCTCGTCAAACCACGTTCTCCGGACATAAAAAAAACTCACAAACAAAGACAGGACTAATAGAAATGCTAAAATAAAATACCAAAAGTAGGAAACGCCTCACGTCGCACCGGCCTCAAACCTCTGCACTTACTTCTGAGTTGGCAGCCAGCTGTTGCCGCGAAGAGAAAACTCGAGTCACCACCCAAACAGGCAACAGCGTAATTTACATGATGACATTTGTCCGTACGAGCCTCTCTACTGCTCAGCATGCTGCCAACATGAAACTATGAAGTACAGTGCTCTATATTTGACGGGTGGCACGAGTAAAACGGTGGTTGTGCATGTGACTACACAGCCTGGACACGGACGCCCGAATAACTCTACTATGACCACAGCATGAAGGATTAGTTTCTTGCTCATATGCACACGGCTACATGAGTTCGAGCTAGTACCTTACATAATAATTAATCTGCCACACAAACTGAGAGCACAGAGTTTGTTTAAATAAAATGTTGCCAAAAAAAATCCAGGTGTGCACGCAACGTGTATGTGTCTGTGCGCGCGCTCAGTCTTACCGGACAGACACCTCTTCTCCATCACCGTGCAGTCCCGACCGAACCCTGTCCGACCTCTGCGCAGGCTCCATGATCTCATCGGCTCAGCTCTTCACGATGACCTGTCCTGCCATCGGGTCCTCGTGGGCGCGCTCTCACAAGCTGGCGCGTGCGCGACCTACGCGGCGTGATGGGGCAGCAGGAGCAGCAACGATTGGAGGGTTTCTTTACTTCATACACCTACATGAGAGTCAGCTGGGCATGGCACTTGCACGGTCTTAGACCCAAATTTGTAGGAAGAAAAAAATCAGAAAGTGGTGTAAATTCGCGTAAATCAACAAAATAAACTGCATTCCAGTTTTATGCAGACCAGAAAACAAATACCCTGAAAGTCACCAGTAATTTAATCCCATGAAAGTGAGTTTCACAATAATGAAAACAATGCAAACCCCTACAGTTAAAAGTTAATGAATTCAAGTCCATGTCACGTATTGTCTTTGTACCAAAACTGAGTTGGCGTTTACAGTTAAGCCACAACTAGTTTCCAGTATTCAAAAACTAACCTGAGACAGTGCTTCTGTTTCCCTTTAAGAACTTTACAAGTGACAGCAGCTGTTAAGTTTACTGTTAGTCCACTCAATACAACTTACCCGGAAAATACATAAGAATAACTATGTTTGTGTCAGAGGTTTCACTCTCAGGAAAGAGGTGCTGTTTGTCAGAATCCCCAAACCACGGGACAAAAGATGAAACCGTGTTGCCAGACCACAGGCTAAAATAGGCGTACAGTGCAACAAGCTGCACTGCACTGCCTACACAGCAGGACTGGTTGCTGTATTAAACTTGTTCTAGGTTTAAATGTTTTATTTGCACTTTGTTAATTTTCTTTCAAACTCTTCTCTTGCCCAGCAACCTGCAAAATGACATTATTAAAGCTTCCTCGCTTTCTGATATGTTATTAGCAAATTGGTGACCCGTCCTATATTCTCCTCTTTCACTTGTGAAACTACTTTAGAGGAAACTGTGCGGAACAACAGGTGACTTGTCTTACTGGAGTGGCTGCAGCAGGTGAAGTTTTTCATCATGTGTAACCTGTAACAAATAATCATCAGTTTCATTTCCTCTTAACAACTTACCAAAGAGAAGTGAAATTTTGAGATTGGGACAGAGGTGTTTAATATATAGACACACTACCAAGCTCTCTTGTAACACTTATGAAACTAAACCACTGAAGTGGAATCAACTCAAATTTATTTGCATATTCCAATATCTCAGTATGTACAATGTGCAGTGTCTTGATTAACTTTGCAGCCTACAATAGCAACATGCCCCGCCCAGCCCAAGCTATGTGAAGACGAGGATCAACTAACTAAAAAACAAAAGAAACAGCACAAAAGGAAAAAAATCACAATCAAAATTTGTTCAATAAAACAACAGAAAACAGTCCTGAAGAGTCAAATATTTACATGAAAGAGCTGTTGCATTTAAATGTTAAACAAAGTATCATTCATTGCATGTGTGACACAAGGCAGGGTAAGTTTGTCAAAATGATAACTTTCCACATCTATGGTGCATTATGGGGCCATTCATGGTGAATTATAATGCATTATAGATGCAGCTTTGCATTAAGTTCAAGTGTCTTATGGATGTTTTTGACTAGTTCTAAACTAGCTGCTGACTGACAGGGCTAATGCATTATGACCACCTATAATCCCTTATACATATCTCAACAATCAACTAGGTAGGACTCATACTAGGTTATAACAGTCCAGGCACTATCATAAGTTATCATTGTAGGTATGAAGTAAAGTGAAGTACATAGTGATGTAATCTAAAAGAATTGGTATCTTACATAATAAGAACTAGCGTCTTAATAATAATAATAATAATAATAATAATAATAATAATAATAATAATAATAATAATAATAATAATAATCACCACTTGTGATGCAGCATAGAACAACAATGACATGTTATGATAAAGCATGCATTATTGTAGATGCACCAATAAGTACTTCACTTTACTCAACACATACAAAGATAACTTACTGCATGGACTATTATAGCATTCTGAGTTCTTACTACTGTGGACCCCAGGAGGACTGGCAACCACTTTGCGGAAGGTAATGGGTATCAAATAAAGTGAAAGTTGATTGCTGAGGTGACTATAGGTAGTCATGTATTGCAAGCCTCATCAGTCAACTTCTAGATTATAAACTATAGAGAGTCATCCATAGGAAACTTGCCTATAATGTTTGAGGGCTGTTTATATGAAATCAAATCAGAAAGCGTGATTCATGTTTATAAGTGCAGTTATAAAGCATTATGAATTCATTATAATAGTACTAATTCCCTCTTAACAGACTGTAAATGAGGTCTTCATAGAAAGAGGTTTATGCAAAATTCCTAGGACAAGGACTTTTTTCAGCAAAGTGCTCTCTACCAGTCATTAAAAAGGTTGTCATACAAAACTTTCACTCATGTTGTTGTCATAAAAGTTAAGGTTATCTGACGACAATGCCATTCTCACTCGGTTCCAGAAAAGGGGTTGAGCCCTTGGATTTCTCGGCCAGGACAACACAGACTTTCTGCATAACCTTTTCCTCAGCTGAAGATACTTCAGTTTGGGAAACATCTCATCCAGCAGAACCAGCACAGCGACATCCACCTTGTTTAGATAAAACCAGAGATAATTTAGTGTCGTGAAAACCACCACTCAGAGGGGGTAAGGTTCATACCCACAAAATGTACATGATACTAACCTTCTCATCCAGAAGTCGCTGCTGAACCATGAAGAAAGCCTGGCGGATCACACCATTCACTGTCTCCCCACCAGGTTCGCCTCTGGACAGCACAAACACTGTCTTCACACTGTTGTACACAGCACTATGTAGATTTTCAATACACGAAAGCCCAGGAATCCAGTCCCTCTCCTCCAAACAGAGAGAAAACCTCCTGTGACCTGAGTTCTCCAGATTGACAGTCAACTCCTTGTAGACCCAATCCCTCACAGCCTGGTTGCTGGTGTCAAACACCACAAACGCGTCGTAATGATAATGTGAATCACTACCAGCCAGCTGGGAGTAGCCCTTATGTCCTGCCCAAAGTACCTGTAAGCAGTACCACAGATCCCAGCCATAGAGATGCTTCAGTAGGGGCAGAACAGTGAATGTCACAGCTAAGAAGGAACAGACAAGGAAGGCTAAGCTACCGTATATGTCCTGGCAGGAACGCTTGTCATTGGACAGAACACTGTTACCCTGCTGGGACTCTGGGTAGTCACAGTGTACATGTGTGGTGAGATAAGGAATTTCTATCGGAGTAGTCCGCAAAAAGTCAGAAAACCAGGATGTACCACAGTCACATTTAAAGGGGTTGGCATGCAGGGTGAGTCTCCGAAGGGCACTACCATCTTTAAAGGGAGCGGGGAGAAACTGATGGTTCAACTCTTTGATCTGATTGTGGCTGAGATATAAATACTGCAGGGATTTCGCTTTACTGAAGAAATCCTGAGGAATAAAACTAAAGCGATTGTGACTGAGGTCCAAGAGACAAAAAGATGCTCCAAATTCTATGACTGTGTATGGCAAATAATAGAGGAAGTTATGACTGAGATTCAGTTGAGTTAAATTTCTGAGTGCTGACATGTTTGTCCATGGGAAATAATTCAGCTTATTGTGGCTGATGCAGAGTTTCTCAATGCTTTCTGGGAGGTTACACAGCACTTCTGGTGAAATTGACTTCAGTGCATTGTTAGAAATGTCCAGGTAGATGAGGTTTGTCAGATTTTGGAAGAAATGGTTGTACTTGTTGTTGTCAGACCCCCACATAATGTCCAGGTGATTTCCATCAAAGTAGAAGTACTTCAAAGAGCTGCTGGCCAGCCTTTCATCTATTCGCATCCCAATGCCATTATTTGCCAGACTTAGGACTTCCAAGTTGGTCAGACCTCGAATGAACTCTAAACGATGGCCCATGCCCCTCATTTTGAAGTGAAACTCATTGTTACTAAGGTCTAATACCTTCAGTGTGGTATTAAGCTCATTGAAAGCCTCTCTGTAATAAAAATCAAGTCTATTGTAGGACAAATTAAGAAAAACTAAATTTTTCATGTTATTAAACACCCCATTCTTCAAAGTCTGGCTCATGTAATTGAAAGACAGGTCTAAACAAACAGCATTTTCCATGCCTAGAAGCACCTTTTCACTAAGAGACATAATGTCATTTTGAGACAGGTCAAATGTCAGGTTATGTCGACAGAACAGGTCCCATAGTGATGATTGTGACACATTGTCCTCTAACATCTCCAGCCTGTTTAACTGGTTGGATTCCCAGATGCCACTTCCAGGTGTCACTTCTCGATCTATCAGAATAGGGGGTGGTTCAGGAAAATTATGTGTATACATGTTCTGGCTCTGACACCTTTCCTTTGCCACAATTTCAGATGAAGCACTCGAGCAGCAGGGAAGGAAATTAAGCATATTTTGGGAGAGGTCAATATTGATGAGAGACGGTATCCGTTTCAGAGCTGCTAAGCTAAAGGTGTTGATAAAGTTCATTCTAAGTTCTAATTTCCTCAGATTTTGGAGTTTGGATAGAACATTAAGGCTCTGGTCTGAAACCGTGTGGAAAAAGTTACCACTCAAAAGAAGATCTTGTAGACCAGATATATTGCCAATGTGTGGCGAGAGGTTCAGTTTGGGAAATGTCCTGAGTGGTTCATAGTTATAAATAAGGCTAATCCAAGTGAGGCCCTTCAGCTCAGCAAAGAAGGTGCCATTCTGTATAGCATATGCCAGGAGGTTGTCAGAGAGGTCCAATCTCTTTAAATTCTTCAAAGGTCTAAAAATACCCGCTGGAAATGTTCGCAGAGAGTTTCCTCTTAAACTTAGGTAGGTGATGGAGCTGTTCTCGGCATAGAATGAGTTTGGATGTAGTTGTAGAGGGAGATCTCCCGGACAAGGAAAGCAGGGTCTGGCTGCATGGTCGCAACGTTGGCAATTCCACTCCAAATTCAAATTCTTGAGGATAGGGAGGTTGGCAAATGCTCCTTCTGATACCTCTGTGATTGTATTCTCTCTTAAATCCAGACTCTCCAGCGAGGGTGGCAACCCTTTAGGGATAACTGTCAAATTATTATACCCTAAGGTAAGGTTTTTCAGTTTAGAGAGGTCTCTGAAAACAATCTCACTGATGTAAAAGGACTGGTGGCAAGGGTTAACATAAAAGCAATTCTTGGCGAGATAGAGCTCTTCGAGATTTGAGACTTTAAAACCTTCAGGGGTTCTTAAAGCAGGGATGTGGAAGATCCGGTTATTCTCTAAATCGAGAACCTTCAAGGTTTTAGGTAACCAGGGTATAGAGGTGAGGCTGTTTCCTGAAAGATACAAAAATTGAAGATTCACTAGGCTCTTGAAGGCATCATTGTCGATCTTCATCTCACAGTAGCAGTCTTCCGAGGCCCTCAGGCGATCTGGCTGACAATTTCCTGTTATCTTCAGAGTGTGGAGGTTTGGGAGACCTGATAAAGCATGCAGCCTTACCCACTGTATCTTGGTCCGACTTAAACTGAGCGACACTACAGTGTTAGACTTGATGAAAGGGACATGCCTGAGTGGTCTGTCAGAGCAGTCTACACTGGTGGTATTCACATCAGTGTCACATGGGAAGAAGATGGTATTTATGGTCCTCACTGATGGAAGAAGCTGACAAAGGATCAGGATATATTTTAACACAGCCTGAAAAAAAAAAAACTTGATTTCAGTTGTTTGTTGGCGGTTCAAAAGTAGGTTTGAGCAGACGTTAATTTAGCGTAAGATTAAGAATTGTTCAGTACATTTTCATCAGTGTCACCATATACACTGCATAGAGTGTATATCACAGTTTGCTCGGTAACCTGGATGCACAGCCATTGAGGAGATACGGGGATGTGAATAACAAAATGGATTACACGCTAACTATTCAATTCAAGCTGATTTTTGGATGTCTAACCCACAAAAAGTTCGGGGAAAGAAGCTTCTAAAACTTACAGAAAGTGACTTGGTCAGCAGGAAAGGCTGCAGCATTTACAGAAACCAAGCTTAACAGGTAGTGAAGATCTGTACAAGCTGACTCCCTCTTCTTGGAATAATAACTGAACAACAGTCCCTTCAATTTGTTATCCCAGTATAATGAACTACCTAATTTTTTTTTGTCAAGCCTATACAGACTGCTGAAGACCTTAAACGTTACAAAGGTTTGATGGTGTGTAGATGCCAAGACAGGCCTAGTATCAGAGCATAAATGACATGTAAATTGTGAAAGCAAAGGTATGTGATCAACTTATCTTTACAGAATTTTGAGTCTGACCATCCAATAGAACAACTTTTTGGATAAAAACACCAATCTGTCATAAATATAAACAATAATACTACTACTACTTTTGTTATTCTTACAAGATTGTATTTGGTTGACCAAAAGCAAATAACAGCAGGGAATTCTGATGTGTTGTCTACGGTCAGTACTGCCAACATGGCCGACTTCTGATTGATTACACACTGATTCACACAACTGCTACATAAACCACTCTGGATTTTTCAGGACTATCAGCAATTCTGTACTTATAATGTAACAATACAGTTGGCACATGAATTTCTTACAGTACATTTTTGATGGCAGAATAAAATGTCATCTTACTTACCATGGCAGATGTAGCAAGCATCTTAAAATTCACATCGGGAACCAGACGAAGCAAACTTTAATCCAGATGTTGAGAGTTATCTGGAGAACCTTTAGGTCTGTGCAGTCACATAAAACTGGATCCTTTTATGCAGAAGTGAAAGCATGTGGGTATATGCAAATCATCAAACTGCAGTCCACCTCATGAGATTCATCAGCATTAGATACAGGTATCACTTATGTAATTTTTTTAAAAGTATCACTTTATAATATATGAAGAGTTTAAATAACTAAATGTATTTCTTTTCTGAATAGAGGGTTTTACCAGTGACGGACAAAGTTGGATGACTTCCTTAATTCTCTATGAGTTCTAAAGAAAAAGTTATAAGTAACTCACCACCTGCTTCAAAAATCCTTTTAAATTTGAATAAATGCACAAGTAACAAGACAGTCATCCCACACTGGTAGTATTTTCACAATCGCTTTATTAAGTGCACTGTATCATGAAATCAAAACAGTATTGTTTATTTTCTAAACAAATGGTGACTATGAGCAGAGGAAAGACTAATTTCTTAGTTTGTCACTTTGGTAATATAATCTCAAACACACTGAAAAGCCCTTTATTTTCTGTGTGCATGTAACAGACTGCAAGAGAAAAAATAAAAATTGTATCGATAAAACGTGTTTCTTATTAATCAAAAATGTTTTTATTCAAGTGCTGTGTTAAAACTACCCACTTATTGGAAGTAACTGTGGCAATCACCACTGCCACATATAGATTACAAGTAAAGCACAGTTATACAAAGTGTGTTCTGGCTGGAGAGCACTTTCAATGCTTTGGCTTTGGCCTGGACCTCACACTGTCCTGGCAAGAGGAGCAGAATGAAGGACACTACTGTGTAAGCGATTTACACAGTAGTGTCCTGTTATCTTTTCCTGGCAGCAAGAACAGCATTAACACATTACCGTGTATTTATCTGAAATTTACAATCACTGAAACATGTGTTGAATTACCCACAGGGCAATGTTCATAAAGCCATCAGACTCAGCATCCACCTTGGAGAGAGCGTGATTGTTCCCTGGGTACCACAGCAACCTAAACAACACACATCAGAGCATTAATAAATGATCAGTTAAAGCCCTGTTGTGCAGTACCTATCGGACATAACTGATGAAACGTGTTATTCAGACAAGCTGCTTACCGGACTGGGACCTGCTTTGCTTTCAGAGCTCTGTAATATTCAATTCCTTGCTTGTTAGGTACACGCTTGTCATCTTCCCCGATGGTGAGCAACACTGGTGTCTGCACCTGGATGAGAGATCACCTTGGGTTACTAAACAACACCAATGAAGTCACATGCACACAGTCAAAAGACACGCACAGAAATGCTCATACCTGAGTGACATGTTTGATGGGGGACTTAATCAGCATCTGTTCCCAAACAGCGGGGTCAGGTAGACAGTCTGGACTGTAGTCGAAGCCAGCCTCAACCATGCACCTGCAGAAAAAAAAAAAGTATCACCAGCACCTGAGAGGAACACAAATCCTCAGCTTGGAAACGGAGCATCTTGAGAATCATTTGGTAATAGATCAAGATTATGTTATAGCATTACCCATTTCTCACCTAGAATGTTCAGAAACATATTTTAGTGTACTGTTAATATGTAATAAGAGAAAGACTGTAACCAGGGGGCCACCCTTTTGTGCTCTGGTTGGAAAGGGAGCCTCCCGAAACTCACACTGAACTGTCAAACTGGCCAGTGCTGATCAAATATGGATTAAGATTATTTTACTATATTGCCTATTTCTTGCTTAAAACATTCTCAGTAACAGATTTTAGTGAACTGTTAAGCTGTTATTCAAGATATACTGTGACCAAGCAGCTGCCATTTTGGGTCCTGTGTTACCAAACCCCAGATCAAACTGTCAGTCTAGGTAGTGTTAATCAAATGTGGATCAAGATTCTGTTACTGGATCACATATTTCTTGCTTAAAATGTTTTCAGAAGCCTATATTCGTGTACTGTTCAGCTATAATACGAGAAACTTGCTCACCAGGTTGTCATGTTGAAAACATGCTCGCTCACATGCACTAGCATACACATGTGATCTGCTCGGATAAACAGAGAAGCTCACACTGAGGGAGTGTGACTTCATTCTGTGCTCAAGATTCCATTATTCCACTATATCTTTATAGCAAATAGTTATATGCTGAGATCCAGTGAAGTTGAATGTCATATATTGCACCTTTAAACGTCAACAGGAAGAAAAAAAAAAATACTGAATGGCTTTGAGGTCTTTTGTTCCTGCAGTGTTTGTGTGCATTATTGAACACTTCCTTGCCTGTGAGGCAGACACATGCCCTTTATCCCACTCACTTGCTTACAGCTGTCAAAGCGGAATGTCAGGGGTACAAATGATAAAATGGCAAAGGTTGAGTGGTTGTACACAACTGATGCAGTCAGGAAATGAGTAAACAAAATGAGGGCAAGAGTGTGGGAATGTGCGTGCAAAGACGTACCAGTCTGGGATGTCAGTGCTGCCAATCATGGAGGCCAAATTGGTGACAGGGTTGCGAGCCACGCATGCCTTGTAGAACCCTGGGTACTGACCAATCAGATGGCAGGCCAGGAAACCACCATGAGAGCCCCCAGCAACTGCCACCTTGTTCGTGTCGAACTCAGCACCTTTCAGAACACTCTCAACAGCAAACTGGTGGAAACATGAGAGAATGTTTGTGATGGAGAAGACAGAAAGACAAATCAAAAGTTGGGGAAGTGCAAAAATAAAAATACTGTTGTCATGAGCAATGACTTAAAACAGAAACTATGGCAACCTCAACTAAATATAAAAACCAATCAAACCAACAGTATATACAAAGATGTCACCATAAAGCAGCACTGGAAGTCATATTCCCAGAAGAAATAAAAGATATCTTTATAGATAATCAGTGTCATGACTTGAAAACTTTATATTTGTGATTTCAAACAGCATGTGTTGCTCTGTCAGTTTTATTTATTTCTTACTTGAACATCCTTCACGTCCTGGGTGCCAGCATTGCCAGGTAATGACAGGATACTGTCCTGGCCGTACCCGAGAGAGCCACGATAGTTCACTAGGTAATAAAAAAATAAAATAATGAAAAAATGCATTGTTAGGTATTATGACGTAATACAGTTAACACAAATTATTTAAAACTGATAGTGCCCTAGAAATTATCGAAGTGAGCTTGAGAGCAGGTCAATGGTTCAAAACCTGGAACTGAAAACCTGGTCAAGAAAAGTGAACCAGTCAAGCTTTTCATGGCTTTAGTGACAACAGCTTCGAGGTAGCTGATTCAATAAAGTCTGGATATACTGTGTAAGCAACAACAATTCCCCTATCTAAGGCCGGAGATATACTTGCTGTTTAACCATCCGTTTGCGTTTGTGTATGCGTAGCGTTAATTTCTGAGGGCACGCACAACCATCGCTCCAAATGGACGCAGGATACGCGAGGCAGCCATGAAGCGTAGGGATGTGTAGGGATACGTAGGGGTGCGTATGCGAACGCGTAGTTAAAAGCAAGTATATTTCCGCCTTAAGAAAACTGAAGAATCTATTGAAACAAACATATTTGTAATAAAGAATTTAAATAGGACAGATAAAATTGCACATACTAAAGGCCATAGAAGAGCATGTTTAGCCTCACAACTCATGAAAACTAGGCTTGCTTACTTTGGCTAGCTGAAAGTTTCAAGTATATACAATCATCATCATTAACAGTACATTAGTTAGAATAGTTTTGCACAGAAAGTAATCTCTCTCAGAATTTGTGACCGATTATGTTTGTGAGCATAAAGCAGTGCATTACTGAAGTACATAAGAGAAATTTAAATGTTCGCCAGATAGAAGAAAAATATGAAGAATCTTGGAATGGCTAGGGAAATGCATAATAAATAAGGTTGTACCAAATGCTGATTATTTTTGATATTTGAAGCTTCTGTTGAGGTTTTCAAATGAAGCTTTAAGTGTATGTCTTCATATTTTATGACATCATTGCACTAAAAAGTCCTCAATAAAATTCTCTGTTTGAAATCATTAGATTCAAGTTCATCAGATTAAATGATTAAGGGGTTTGTGTCCATACAGTGTCTTGGACTGAAAAATGCTGGCAGAGAGCTAGGGAGCACTGGGATGAAACATTCGTGTGGTGAAGTGACACATTCACAGTAACATGTGAACTTACCCAGTAAAATAGCGAAGCCCATCCGGCACAGCACAGCAGAGGACAGAAGCCATTCAGCTACAATCACTGAGTGAGGACCCCCTGAGTGAAAAAAGACAAATATTGTGAAAAACAGATTTGTATCAAAATCTGTATATGAGCAGGATCAAAAAATGTTCAACATCTCAGGACTGTTCGTGAGAATTGTGAGAATATGATTACAAATTTTGCTACTAGATGCACTATCGTCATAGCAACCACTGTTGGCAATGCCAATCTTATCTGTAGCAGTAGCTCTTGACTGAACGGGAGAAAATCCCAACACAGACTCACTCCTAAACGTAAAGTCAACACAGATCAATCACACGTTTCTGATACCTGAATGTAAGTGTATCAATTTAGAACATTTCTAACATTAATTTGGCTTTTTGGGGATCCTTCATTAAGCCAATACTGTAAGACAATGAACAATTATCACACTATCTAACTGTCCATTTTGTTTGCACCCTACAGAACTGTAATGAAAGTAACCAACCATGAGGAGTGACAATAAGAGGCAGCTTCACTCCATCCTTCACCTCCTTTGGTTTGATCAGCAAAGCTTCAAAATCAAGACCAGCTAGAATAAAGAAAAAAAATGTTATTCCCATTAAGATGGACAGCAAAACTTTCCAACCCTCCAGAAACTTAACGACACAATTATTCTCTCTGACTTAAAACAAACTCCTTCCTCTATAAACAGAACTGCCTGCCATTGTATTATAGTATGTAGATAGTATATCATATAGCTTGTACAAACATAGACATGTAAAAACATAGCTGTTGACAGAAAGGTGTTGAATCAACATTTTAAAGGACTGCAGTGTATGAAGAGGTTTCTTTCATTTTCTGTGCCCCTCATATGTGAAGTAAAATGTAGAGCAGACAAAAGTAATTCCATCCCTTCAGACCATTTGACAAAAACAGGAGAGGAGAATTTCTATTCTTACGATATTGACTGTTGTCTTGCTCTGGTGGAGGGATGAAAGTCAAGATCTTCCAGTCGATATCTGGCAACACCTGAGAGTCTTCCAAAGTAACCCAGACCACTTCCTTCTGAGAATCCCTGGCTGGAAGGAAACCCACCCTCTGGACATAGAAAAGACATTGCAATAGTTGACACAGCAGCTTCTCCATCATGTGAAATTTCATTTTTTTGAGTGCTAAAACTCTTTTGTAACTCTTAATGAGAACACTGATCCTACCAGATTTGGAGGGCAGTTTGGAGAGGAGCAGCTGACCACCATCAAATCTCTCTCTATGTTCAGCAGACACCAGTTACCAGCATCAGAATCTACAGACACACAAAGAAAGGCCATACTTAGACTTAATATTAGTGACTCTCTAAGCCAAACATCTGCAAACATGACTGTCTAGACCTGAGTATGAGTTGATAAATGTGTCTCACTAGAAGTTAAAGAGGTGATGCTCCCGGTGCTAGTATCCACCACCAATAGATCCTACAAGAGAGACAATAATTCTTTTTATGCAATGATTTATTACAATATTCTCAGTCAAAATACTTTAAGTGCAAAATATAAATGAATCTGAAAAAAAAAATCAAGCCTCATTGTCTTATTTTTGCCATAATAACGAGCCATTTCCCAAGAGCTGACGGTACCTTGCGGCTGCGCTGAGGACAAGCAACAATAACCCGCTGACTGTCAGCTGACCAGCACTGAGGAGACAACTGAGAGCTGTAGATACCTGTAAAACCATCTGTAAAACCAAAACAACACACAGACACAACTAAGTTTGAAACATAATGGAAAAAAGGTGCATTTATGTGATCACCAAGCAGTCCTTACCGTCTCCTGGTCGCTTCACCACATCCACCACTACTGAGGTCTTCTTGGTATACCAGTCATACTAGAAATACAATATGCAAGTAGGTTAGGAATATATATGAAAACAAATATATATTAATTTATTATCTATTATATTTCTTTGTAAAGAAGGGAACATCCATCCTGTCTTACCATACAGAGCTTGCTGCACTGCATGTGTGGTCCATAGACAGAACACTCCAGGTAGACAATCCGACACTGGTCTGGGCTCAGCCGGGGGGAGCACACTGCACTGGTGCCTGATGACAGCTGCTCTGAGGGACACAAACAAATACAATATACATGAACATCTGCAATTGTAACAGTCTAGTTATATCTGTTTATAAAGATGAACTGATCACAATTTTCCAAGATGATCATGATTTTCTTTCCAAGAACTCACACAAACATTTGTTTAACTTTCCTCTAATGGAAATTTAAATGGTATGTTCTTAATTAAACATAGACTATTAAATAGCTTTTACATTTTCTCAAAAAGTGCTCCAGGTTACTGCCAGGCCTTGATCTCTGTTCCACCGTTTCTTCTCCCCTCTTCTCTCACATTTTCTTGCCTTCTCTAGTCACATTCTTGCATATATTTCTCCCACTCTTCTTTCTCTAACTCTGGCGCTGTTGAATATGGCTGGGATGTTACTGTCTGTGTTGCTGTGCACATGACATGAACCATCGTGCTGATCGATTGGTGTATCAGTCAACGTAAACTCTGGTACAAAAGGTCAATTCTTAAAAATAAATAAATCATAAAATAAATATGTTGTGGTGCTTTGTCATGCACATTTAGTTGTGTTGTCTGTAATGATCAATACCAAAAAATAATAATAATAATTGACGAACAGCTCATAGCAGATTACTATGTACAAGACTCAATGTGTTCAGGGTAGACATTTAGCATCATACATTAAGTTACCTAAATTTTTAGGAAAATGTACTACAAATGTACTACAGTCTAAATAAGACAAGCATGCATGTATGCATACTTACCACATTTCCCACCCATAAGATCCACATAGAACAAAGACGACCTGAGAGAGAAAATGGAAACATGAATAATTTGCTTATGAGCTTTACTATTCTTCTTTGTTCAGTGTGAACAGTAATCACCTCCTGTTGGGGCAATACTTAAGGCCAAGTCTGAAAGGCTCATGCCACCAGCCTACAAACACCACACCTGTGTCACCTGGAGCCCAAAATGCCTGCAGACACACAAAGAGACAGAGAAGCATAAAGACAAAGCATGAGCACACTGTAAGAGCACAAGAACATGCCCAATTGCACTTCTGTACCAACCTGTCCAGGTGAGATATTTTCAGGCACGCCTTCCAACACAGAGACATTGTCACCCTCGATGTCCAAAACACAAAGCACTGGATGGCTCTTACCAACTAGTGCCTCTCCCCAGTCCTCATGGAAGACAAACTGCTCCCCCTGCAGGAATAAAGAAGCAAAAACCCAACAACTTAAGCTGGAGTGGAATTTAGAATGTACAATTAAACCTTTGAATAGTGAAAATGTTTGTGTTTTTCAAAATTATTAATTGCATTCACTTTTACAGACTCCTTTTTATCCATTCTCAAGGCCTCCTCCTCATCCCCAATGGAAGATAACTCAGGTGACTCAGTCTGCACAGAAAATGAGCAAGAGTATAGTGAGTTATTACCTACTATTCTGACCTTTTGACTACACTGATCCTATCTACCTATGGTAAATGGTGAATCAGGTACTAAATCACATATAGGGCAGAAAACTTCCTTATCTGTTCTATTGGCCATATCCCAGTCAGTGTTGTCCTGGTATTTAACTTTTGCAGACAATGGAAAATACCTGGACTGCAGTCAAAATGAAACCATTTGCAAAATGCTCCAGTTTACAATGTTTTTATGATGGAGTGATAAACTTCCTGTCAATGTTGTGGAACAACCTTTGAGATCTATTGATATGGTTTTGTGAGTGTGTTTGGAGTTTAAATCTGCTTAAGCCATTAGTCCACCACTGAGGTAATTTTGCATCATCCAGCATAGATTTAAAGCTTTTTTTTTTTAAATCAATATTACCTTGCAGCTAGAACCAACTACTTAAAAACAGTTTGCTATGCTCTGAGCAGTACTGACAACAGCCCAAGCAAATACATCAAGGCCAGTAATTGCTCCTTTACGCATACGCAAATGCAGGGGAGTGGTCACAACCTGCCAGGGCAAATGACAGACACATATCTTTGCCACTGGATGAGGCTGTGACTTTGCCAGTGAAGATCACCAAAGGTGATTTTTTTTTTTTTTGGAGACAAATGGGGGCAAAGGCTGAAGAATGTGAATGTGTTCACCTTTAGAATGCCCTGTGAAGTCAAGAATAAAATCACAATTTCACTTTTTGATTTGCAACTTGAGGGCAGACATAGAAACCTGCAGAAGGACAAAAGCGGTATACAGCCTGCTATTGCAAAAAACTCAAAAAGTGGCTACTGAGGTTTGATATCCAGTCCTATTTACTTCTCTAACATAACTGCGCTTTCATTACAAACACACATTTCTTTGCCTCTCGATTACCGTTATCTTGCAGAAATTGCAAATGCGTCATTGACCTGTTGCCTCTATGCTTGAGTGCCGTGTGAAATATGTGCACATTTGGTGTTAAGTACATCAAAGCAGTTGCTGATAAAAGGCACAACAGTTTTAGCATTAAAAAAAACTTACAGCCTACTTTTTTGTCAGAATTTTCAACAGAGATGGCCAAAAATACAAAGGTCCCCCTATAATGTATATGTGACCACACCATTAACATAACAGAAATTTTCAACCCATAGAAAGCAGTGCAGCAGTTCTCTGCCCTTTGTGATTCAGTATTGATTAACCCTCAAATATGGTTTTATTGACAGACCTGGAAGAAGGATTCTGTCTTAGGTCTCTTCCTTTCTGCCACATACAGGAGATGGGTCTCAGAGTGGGACCAAACCAAGCAGCCAAACTGCTCTATGGATGCAAAACAAAATAGTGCAATTAACATCTGGACTGGCACATGTAAAGACAAAGTTTCAAGGAAAGTGGTAAATCAAAAAATTCTGATATTAATTGTAGGTGACTCACCATCTTCATAGACTTTTCCATGCTTCTTCAATGCTGTTAGATTGATGCTCTTTATCTTTATGTTTTTAGTCCATATCTAAACGGTCACAAAGAGGTCAGGAGAGGAGAGAAGTAAAATATCAGGTTCAAAGTCAATGCAAGGTGACATGGGGTTTTACAGTAGGCTTTTTGAGATTTTTTTTTTTTTGTACACAGGCTAGAGGCTAGAGTTGGGGTTAGGAAAATGCAGCAGAGCAGAGATACAGATGAGGCCAATACAGAAGACAATAAAAAACAAAGTGGAATGAAGACTTTTATCAGGGATGCAGAGTCTAAACCTGACAGACAGCCACACACCTCCAGAAACTGTTTGTCCTCTCCTTTGATTGTGCATTCTCTGACAACAGCCTTCATTTCACCCGAAGGGGAATCCTTGCACAGCAACCTGACAGGAAAAACATATCGATGAGACATTGTTTGTTCAGGGTTTCCTCTATGAGAACGTTTTCTTCAACCCCACACAAGATAAACATGTCAAAATATTTACGTACTCTCCTTTGATCTCAGTGCAGTTTCCTGAGGCTCCAGAGAAGACCACCGACTTGTCATCGTGGAATACAATGTACTGTCTGCAAAACTTGACATTCTCATTCCTTTCCAGATCACGCTGGCTCCATTCTGCAGAAGAAAGTAATCAGAATAATATTAAAAAATGTGTTTACATGCATAATAGTATCCCAGGTTTGATCTTATTCAAGATCAAATATTTACACGGAATGTGAAAAACCTGGTTATTTATATCCCTGTATACCAATTCTAACAGTATCCAGGTTTCAGATCATCTGTGTGCAGTTGTATCTTGATCTCTTACCATCTCAGCCATTCTGTTCTGTACTAACTACGACTGTTCAGAAACCAGGATAAGGTGTTTTACATGCCACAGGCCCTTGTTTTCTACTGGAGTACCCCAGCTAGCATATCACGGTTTCTCTTTCATCCAGGTTTCTGAAACCAGGATAAGAGGTTTACATGCAAAACATAACTAGGATACTCCAAAAACCTGATTATAAACAGGATACTCCTGCACATTTAAGATGCTTTGTGAATAATTATGTGAGTAATTATCTTTGCCGGGTTGTAAGTCACATTGAGTCTTAATACAGAGATTCTTGTTTTAACAAGATTCATAGAAAATGCATAGCTATTAACACACTGTATCAAACATATTAAGATGTTTTTGTCATGGAAATTTTATGTTTTGAAATCATCTATTTTTGAATGTGTCTAATTGTTTATTAAGATTTGTCATGTGGCATCCTGGCTGTTGCTTTTGTTTGTTTCTTGTGAGCCCATATGGGCTGGACAACATTTTCTGCAGGACACCTAAACAAAACCAATCAATCAACCAAGTATAGCACACACACACACACACACACACACACACACACACACACACACACACACACACGGAAATCTTAGTATGGAACAGACTGTATCTACCTGTGTAGATGTTGCTGTATTTGCCTCCATACTGAGAAGTGACGACAGGTCCCACATCTGCTCTGCTCAGAGAAGGGAAGAGGCTGAGTTCTCTGTAGAGTTTAGCAATCTCCTCGGGGTTGGTCATCACCTGACAACATGCAGCAGAATAACTCACACTACGTCTCAGAGATACAAACTGTCTCACAGCGAACAATGCCCTGTTCATTTCCTTGCTAGAAAGCTAGCCAGCCATGCACAAGTTTATATGGCTAGTTAACGGTTAACCACCTCATAAAAGCAGAAGCCAGTTTATAACGTTAAACATGAGCATTAGCCTGTTCAACTACGCAAACAAACTGCGTGATAAACAAAGCAACCAAGTGAAGAAAAAGCTAGACTAGCTAGTTTCTGATTATTTGGCGGACGACCAGGAACTTCCTGTGGCAGCTGACTGCACAACCGAAACAGAGTCAGTGTGCTAGCTTGACTTGAAAGCTGGCTAACGTTAATTGAGTAATTATCAAGACAATGACAGCCCAATTAACTAAACCTTATGACCTATATGAGGTTTATTTATTTTTTTTGTCGGGTTTCTTATAAGGAAAGAATAAATAATCAGTTAGCTGTGAAGTCTAATCGTACCTGTGACTCCATGACAGGAACGGTGTGTGTCGCTAGTCTGCAAGTATCAAGCCGCTGAAAGCACAATGGAGAGGGTTTAGTAGAAAGCTCGTCAAGGACGCATGTAGCACCTAATACAGCTTCCTGTTACAACTTCAAAAATAAAATAAAATCCCCGATAAACAGTTCCAGAGTAAACCACAATACCGGAATTTTCATGACAAATGCAAATTAATAAAAGAAAAATACAATAATCTACAATGTGTGCCAGACAACTTGGCAAGACAAAATGTATGTTCTCAGTGACATATAACTATGCTTTTATTTTCTAAGTATAATGACCGCTGCAATACATAACAGGAAGCAACTGACAAATAAAATAGTCATTTCTAAAAGGGAACCCCAAACCTCCGCAAGATCTCGCGAGAGTAATTCTTTTTTTACCCAAATTTTTCCCTAACCCTAACCCAGTGTTTTTTGTCCTTACGTGTACCTAGATCTTAGCCCTATCATTTTCACATTATAAAATATAATTAATTTGGACAACGTGCTCAATGAAGAAACAACGCGAACAAATCTCGCGAGTGTTTCGCCAATCAAGGGTTTCCTTCTAGACATGACCAAATCAAATAACTGAGGTTTTAACGCCCTCTTGCGTTGTAAACCATAGCCTTTAGATTATTTTACATAGACCTTATTCAAACCAATTGATTTTAATGTGTGTCAATCCATACCAAAGCACAGTACATATATTTTGTCGAGACTTGTTTTAAAAATCACATTGTAGTTTACTGTTCATTAAATTTCTTGCGGGTGAATGACAACCACTGCACTGTTTCTGTCAGTCAGCTGGGGTAGGTGGGGTCACAAAGAGCCAAGATGGCTGACTTTGAGGAGCCGCTGTCAGATGAAGAGAAGGTTTGGAGACTATTTAATTCTTTGCTCAACGCCCATTTCTCTTATTTATTGGGAGGCATACGTGTTATATGTTCGCACGAATTAATTGTTCAGTTTTGGAAAGATAATGACAGTTTTTGGCCACGTATAGAAGTGATAAACTTGTGTTTTAAGCTACTACTAGCTAACTAGCCAAAGCTTATAGTTGGCTAGCGGCGAAATCAAACGCTAACAGAAGGGTTTAACTTGACTATTGGAAAATTGTACTGAGAACTTTTAGGTAGTTTTACCTAGATTAATGGAAATAGAATTATCAATACACATTTCTAAAAGTCGTTTTGCAATGTCCATGCAAGTCTGTAATAGTAACAGTGTGGGCTACGTATTCCTCTCATATAAGGTTAGCTACCATTAGCGGCTAACGTTACTTTGCTTTGGATTTCTGGGTCAAACAGATTCAGTTGCAGCTCAAATACTTGTTAGCCTCACATGGCTTGAGATCAGGACATGGATGCCTACACTTTAGATGGAGACTGATAGTGACACCACCGTAATACCAGCGGCAGCTGGACACATTAGCTACTAGTTGGGGGGGCAAAGCACAAGTTATTGTGAATGACAGACTGCAGTCTTTCTGCTACAATTTTTGTGTGCCCTACAACAGGGGTTTTTAAAGTCTGAGACTGTGGGCAAAAAATGCCCAACTAATTTTTCTTGCTTAGTTTCACTCAATTCCTGGACGGCTATGAGATCAGGATTATGTTATTTGATCTCACAAACATCCTACAGTTGAGTCAAGTAGCATAATATTGTTGTTTTACATTACGTTACGTATTACCCAATGCTGTATCTCTGTACTGTTTCTTTAACCAAATAACACACATTTTAGGCTTTTCCATGTGATTTTCTTTTAATAACTAATGTAATATTTTAAAGTGAGAGGCCCTCATACTTTAACAACCTCTGCTCTACAAGACAGTAATCTGAACATCAACAGGGTGATTTCAAAGCTAGAAACAAGAGTGACAACATTCTCCTGATAATATCAAGATACATCTAAGATTACAAGTCTATTGATGGTCAGCTGAAATATTGAGGGTAAGATGATGGCACACCTCTATACATACTGGTGCAAATTACCCCCTATAAAACATGTTAACACTCTGTAAACACTTATTTTTATTTAGTAAAGGCAAACAAAATTTGGCTGCCATATTACTCGTGAAATATTTAGTAACAAAATAATTCAAGAATTCATTTGAAACTTCGTATGCTACACACCCATTTAAACCAGAGGTAATGGAACCGAAAAGAGTGGTGTTGTTGTTCTTGTTGTTGTGGATTCCTGATTGCATGGGTCTTGAATCCAGTCATAGTCAATTTCTGTCACAAGTCTCAAACCTCTCTGTTAATGTCTAAAGGTGATCAGCAAATACAGCACACTCCTGGCTGTGGCATGGCTGGTGCGAAACAGCAAAAACTGGAGTTTGCTTTGACAGAAGCGTTTTAAAGCTCTGATAGGTCTACAGTACAAATTAACTCATAACATTTTGTGTGGCTGTATATTGCAATAATAATGTCGGGTTGTCACAAAATCCATGGCACACCTGAACTTGCCATACGGCACATCTTTTGTGAACCACTGGTCTAGAGACAAGCTGTTAAGTGTCCATTCAGTATTCATAAAGCAGTGGATTGGAACACTGCCTAAAATGTCTTGATTTTTATTCCCCCATTTCCCTCTAAATTGTAAAACCTCTAATTAAAATATTTTATGTTGTACTCTCAGAAGATTTATTATTTCACAATACATGCTTGCTATTGTTTGTGTAATTGGTGACTGAACTCTTTTTGTTATCAACACTAAAGCCACTCCTAGTTTAGGGACAACAGATGTAACTCAAAAATATATTGAAATAAAGTGTAACAAGTTAAAGGTGAAGCGTGAATATCATGTTAATTATGAATAAATATTAGTTTGTAGTGTCTCTCTTTGTACAGATTTTACAGCAGTTCACATCATGATAGTTGAAGTAACTGGTTGCCTTTATTATCCTTCCATAGGTCCGCATAGCAGCCAACTTTGTGACTCATGCCCCTCCAGGAGAGTTCAATGAGGTCTTCAATGGTAAGAACTAGCTAATTGTGACAATATGTCTATGATAACAATATTTGCCTGTGATGATAATATTTTATTGTTTGTCTCACAAGAGCACTGTGATTTATATTATTTTTGTAGATGTGCGGCTTCTTCTCAACAATGACAACCTCCTCAGGGAGGGGGCATCACAGTAAGTAACGCTCAATATAGACAAATGTCAAAAAATTAAATACTTCACATATTTGAAAGTTGTGGGATATACACTACATTGGTTTTAAGCATTTTCTTGAACTTTGCTCATATTTTATTTGCCTAGCTCCTTTGCCCAGTACAACATGGATCAGTTTACTCCTGCCAAACTGGAGGGTCATGATGAGCCGGTATGTTTCATCCTTAAATCTTTCCTATTTATTTCCAGAAGAGAAAGTGTCAAAGTCAGACTTTTTCAATCTTTCCTCTCCTTTTTTAAAGGTCCTGATCACAGAGCATGGTGACTTGGGTCAGGGACGTTTCCTGGACCCCCGCAACCGTTTGTCGTTCCGCTTCGACCACCTAAGAAAAGAAGTGAGTGACGTGCAGCCATATGAAGGAGAGTCGGCCCTGAAAAGCTGGAGAGATGCCTGTGATAGTTCCCTTAGTGCCTATGTCAAAGAGCACTACCCTACTGGAGTCTCCACGGTAAGTTGCACAAAAAATGATGATGAAATAGTAATCTAAGCAACATATGCTGTATGTTACCCATACCCATGCTCAATCGTACCATTTGTGCATTGCAGGTATATGGGAAAACGGTTGATGGTCAGCAAACGATCATAGCCTGTATTGAGGGACATCAATTTCAACCTAAAAACTTCTGGTATTGTGGCCTCCCTGCATACAGCAGTTTAAAAACACATCTGAATATATGTATATGTGATTGGATATGTTACTAATCTTTATAGTATAGCTTTATCATGAAGGTTATAAATGAACAGTTTTATGTATATTCTGTTATTTGTGGTAAAAGTCAAATAATTGCTCTCACACTTCTATTAAGGATCCTTATGCTGCTGTCTGGCTTCTCCCCACTTCTCTAACACAGGAATGGTCGCTGCAGATCAGAGTGGAAGCTCACCATTGGTCAGTCCACTGCTCAGGTGGTGGGAGTGCTGAAGATCCAGGTGAACTGAATTCAATGCGCTCATCTGCATAAATGATGAAAAGGTCAAGAATTACTATTTTTCAAAAAGTCCATCTTACTAATGGAAGATCTTCTCTGTCTCCAGGTGCACTATTATGAAGATGGGAATGTGCAGCTGGTTAGCCACAAGGAGGTAGAGGAATCAATACCAGTGACTGTAAGTAAAACGTTGACACATATGTACTTCTGCAGTTAGTCAATGGTTTAAAGAACCAGTGTGTAGGATTTATTGACATCTACTGGTGAGGTTTTAGTTTTCAGCCAGCTAAATACCCCTCCCCTCACCCTCCCTTTTGTGAATGAGAAACTGTGGTGGCTGTGAAGATGCAAAAAGCCCTCTCTAGAGATTGTGTTTGGTTTGTCCGTTCTGGACTACTGTAGAAACATGGCGGCCTCTGTAGATATGAAAGGCTTATTCTAAGACAATGAAAACACAATGATTCTTATTTTCAGAGGATTATGCAGTAATGAAAACATACTCATGGATATTATATTCCACTCCTGCCGTATCGCTGCAACTAATAATTATTCTCATTATCAATTAAGCTGATTATTTTCATGATTACTAGTCAAAAAAAAAAAAAGAAAAGTGCTCATTACAATTTCCTAGAGTACAAAGTGACATCTTCAGACTGTTCTTTTGTCTAACCAACAGTCCAAAACACAAAGACTTCTCATTTACTGTCATAAATGACAAAGAAAAGCAGCAGATCCTTACATTTTAGGCTCAAGTGGATTTTCTTTCAATTAACTGATTGATTAATCACCTAATTTTTGCAGCTCTACAATAGATCCCCCTAAACCTTATGTTGCCTATCAGCTCTGGGTATATACTTAGGACGTCATTCATCTCTGTTGTATGACATAAGGTGACTATTATATGTGGGTTTTTGAAACAGAATGAAATCCAGACGGCCAAGGAATTTGTTGACATTATTGAGAATGCGGAAAATGACTACCAGGTAAGCTATCTTTTATTGATTACACATTTTACATACTAATATCTAAAATTACAGCTTTTACATATGTATAGAAACATTTTGAAAGAAAGAAAGAAAGAAAAAAAAGGTCATACTTGATTTTTGTTTCCCTACACTTTTCAGACTGCAATCAGTGAGAACTACCAGACCATGTCTGACACCACCTTTAAGGCCCTGCGTCGCCAGCTGCCGGTCACACGCACCAAGATCGACTGGAATAAGATCCTAAGTTACAAAATTGGCAAGGAGATGCAGAATGCCTAGTGGAAGGTCAGGACTGACCAGGGAGACGCACTCTACTGGGCCCACAACCACCTATACATGCGCAAGGACTAACCAAAGCAAAACTATATCAGTATGGGGCAAGGAATTAATATTTAAAAACAAAAAAAAAAATAACTGAAGATTTGCAGACTGTTAGGCACAGATATCTGTCTGCTGTAAGGTTGCGGTGATGGAGATAATTGTGGTCTGGAGAAAGTGGTTACTTCTGGATGTGTGTTGTGATAGAGTTGTGTTGGGTCAGTGTGCAGGGCTGTGCTCAGGACTGCTACATTAAAGAAGTACATATTCCTTTGGCTGCCTAAGGAATCACAAACCCTCCTAGATTCAGGTGTCAGAAGCTACAATATTTATTTTCAAAGTCAAACTGATGCAGAACTGTGATCATGTCACAGTAAAGATCTCAGCACACAGGGAAAAGAACCAAGGCAGCTGATGAGAGAAATAAGCACACATATCAGAGTTTGGTTTTGGTCAGGAAAATCTGAATTTTGTGAAAGTTTTCAGTTTCATTGTTGTTGTCAGTTGTCATGTATGGTGGAATTGGAAGTCAGGTGCATCAGTCAAATCGGGACATCGACAGGAATATGAGCAGCATTCATCTTACATTTTAACTGGTACCATTCTTAGTATTGCTGAACTGACAACTTAGTTATACGTTGCCAATGAAGTTGAAAGTATTTCTAACTGTTGTGAACATTTAGCAGTAGCACGATCCTCAGCATAGCTCTGTCCTGCACTGTAGACATTTACTTTTGTTGGTGTCTGTCAGTGCTGAGGGAATGTTAACTTGTTTTCTGTTGTGCTCCACTGATGTACATGTCTCCACCCATGCAAGCTATGATGACTGAAATAAGATAAAGCAACTTCTACGCTGCTGCATCTATAATGCATTTCTCTGTTCTCTTACTTTGGCAACACCACCTCCATTGCTGTACAGCTTTTCCTTTGTGAAAGGGAAAACATACTCATATTAACCAAGATTTATTTGCCAAAATCTCTTTCCTATGGTAAAGAACTCCATCCTTCCACCCATGTATGCAAATTTCTATTTTAATATGCTGGTTTTTGTTGGAG
This sequence comes from Lutjanus erythropterus, assembly GCF_056507025.1. Classification (NCBI taxonomy): domain Eukaryota; kingdom Metazoa; phylum Chordata; class Actinopteri; order Lutjaniformes; family Lutjanidae; genus Lutjanus; species Lutjanus erythropterus. Next base: position 22,047,543 of record NC_139322.1, read on the forward strand.
TCTTAGAATATTGCACTCCAAACTGTTTGTGTATTGGTCAATGCCAATTGAACGCAAAGCAGTTGCCATGTAAGGCAAGATCATATACTGTAAATGTTACGTGACATCTGTTAGGCCACATCATACTGTATGTGTTACATGACTTCTAAGTGGGCTGACTCTGGATCAGTTACTTGTTAGCTATACTATGTGCAGTGTTCAACCCTCACACTATACTACAACTGTGTGCCGATCAGTTATAAAGAATATACTGCCCCATTCTGTTGTACAAATAAATGGATTGAACATCTTGGCTGGATGGTTATTTGTCTTTCACGCTGTCACATACACATCCTTGTGAGGCCTATAGACTTTCTGCATGCATCCAATTTAAAAAACAGCTGTGACGCTGTGTGAAACAAATAAAAACAGAATGCAATGATTTGCAAGTCCTTTTCAACTTATATTTAATTGAATACAGTACAAAGTTAAGATATTTATTGTTATTAGGGCCTGAGTACCAACCTCGGTGCAAGGACCCTATTGGAATTGCTCAAATTATTAGGGCCTGAGCAATGACCAGTGCGAAGACTTTGTTGTATCTGAGGGAATTATTTTTCTTAATGTCTCTGTCCAAATTAATTGCAGTTTTGAGGGCCTAAACAGTGTATGAAACTTGGCACACATGTCAGTCCTGGTGAAAAATTATGTATTTTATAGGTCTTGTGCATGAGAAGTAGCACATATTTCACCTACATGTACAAAAAGTTTTTAGGCACATGTCCAGACATACAAAACAGTCTCAGAGCCTTAGGCTAAACCCTGCAAGAAGTCAGACATTTTGAATTTAGTGGTCTTCTTTTGGTCATTGTCAGGTGTTGTAACAAACTCCTCTTAGAGAATCAATCAGATTTACTTAAAAAATCTTGTACAATCTAATAATTACTCTGTGATCAAGAGTTGTTAAAATATTCACTTACTGTTGAATGGCATGGCTGTGATATTGAATTTTGATAATCCGCCATATAACTTCAATATACACTGTCCAATTGACCCCAGACCTCTCGACTGATAAAGAGTCCCCTGAAGACATCTACATGACAATATTCAATTATAGTCATATTGCCACAAGCTGGCAACAGGAAATGACATATTTTATACTATGATGTGCTCCTACTAAGGGGTTGACCAGATCCAACTCCAGTGTGGTCGATAACGCTGTATTGTGAAGTTTTCCAGGTCAGCAACAATGTGTGCTTATTGAATGACAATAAAATACAACAGGAGAAAAGAGCAATTAGCAAACCATTGTGCTGAATAACTTGTTAATATACTTACTGCCTTAATCACCCATCACACACCACTGAATCTGCAGCCTCCCACCTGCAAGATATCCTGACTGGACACTTCAAATCTATCATGTGGAAAATTAGTAGTGCTCATCTGTTCAAAGGGGATTATATGGTCAGACTCATACTGAGGCCACCTAAAATGTTATAATATCAGCTTGTACAGAATGTGTTGAGGTATTTTCAAATTACAAATTACTCGTTTAAATACATTTGATGAGCAAGTATTTGTAAATGGTAACAAGATACTTAGAGCCACAGGCGTTGTGTTTTCAGGTCATCCTGTTCTTATGAACACAATATCTCAAGAACACACTGAAGGAATTTTACTCAAACTTATTTCAGCTTCTTAAATGTGAATATGTGAACTGAATATTTTGGGTTGTGGACTAAACAAGACATTTTAGGACGTCATCTTGAGCTTTGATTAGTGTTTTTCACCATTTTCTGACATTTTGTGGACCAAACAACTAATCAATTAATGAACACTACATGAGACTAAATAATTTCACCATATTTTATATTGACATAATCCAAAAGTAACGGAAAGTGATGAAGTTACATTACTTTAATATTGTGATATCTGGATTATGTAATTGACTACATTTTTAAATTAATTAATAAGTGTATTGGAATACTTTTTTTAACCCTCCCAACAAATATCTACAGGGTTCGGAGGGTTACTTTAAAAATGTATTCATTAATTTCAAGATTAATACCACATTTTAAACACTTGTATAATGTTTCACTTAGCTGAAAAAATAATGAAATCTCTGCAAACATTTTGTGTTTTGTGAGGTTTTCCTGCATCACTCTTTTTACAGTGTTTTAACAACACTCTTAGTTTCAAATTTGTCATCGTTCTCCCAGTGTACTTTGTTCTCCAGGTTTCAAACCTTGTAAATGATGACGCCATCCAGACAACATCTTTTACAGCAACACCCTCGCTTATTTCAGCAGGACACATTGTGCAAGTGTTACAACAGCGTGGCTTTGTTTTAAAAGAGTGAAGCTACTAGACCTGTCTCCCACTGCAAATATGTGGTGCATTATGAGCAGGACTGAGGACTAACAGATCACATATAATGATAATACATAACCAGGATACAAAAAGAGGTAGGGCAAGGGTTATTATATTCCATTAATACAGAAAAAAAGAATGATACACTACCATATGCAGTGCGCACACATTATAACACTTCACTTGTCTTGAGTCACACCACTCTGGTCTTAATGAAACCACAGCTAATATTACAGTATATAGTGATAAAAAGCTTCACTGGCTGGACATTACAACATTATTTTGTCTTTAACTCAGAAAAGAGGAACAACATCACAGTACAGTGACAGTTCTGCCTTCAGCTGTGAAAATACTGTCATCATCCAAGAACTCACCATCTAATTTAAACATTTACATTAAAAACTTTACAGGTCAGACAGAAATCCAGTTAGCTAGCTAAAATGTCAAATACTGTCAATATTACTATTAATGAAAACTATTTTAAGATTGTAGACTGTGATGTAAAACATAAGCTTCAGACCAAATAACATTTAGATATGAATAACTACAGCTATTAATTTATATGTGCATTTGGATATAAGGGAAGGAATATCTAGACAAACAATAAATCTAACAAAGTCCATAAAACTTTATATTTGGTATTGAGTCAATAACTAAAAGTAATCAAATTACGTTACCTTCACATTGTGATACAGCGGTAAACACGACCCTGTCCCAGCTTTTCTGGAACATGTTGCAGTAGTGTAGCTTTACAAAAACCAAAGTGAATCAGTTTCAACATTACATATCTTGTCTTTGTACTCTTTTCTCTTAAATATAGGTTTTTCTGTTAGGGTAAACACAGGTGTTACAAATGAGAGTAATGAGGGTTGTGCTCAGCTGAGGTCAACCAGAGTCACGATGCTGCTTCTTGGCTCACTGGAAAGGCTCTGCTTAATTACCATCGCCTGTGTTTACTATTTAATATCAGAATAGCTGCTGTAAAAAAGTCTATTAATCAAGATTCAGAAGATTGCCAGCTGAAACTTTTTAATAGAAAAACTCTGACACACTGTCGGCTTTAAGGCATGGGCAATTTATTTAAAACAGCACTAGATGTAGCAGGTGTTCATGATATGCATATTTACTAGAGACAGCTGAGGGACATTAGCCCTCACAGACAAACGGTGTATAAAGACAGATTTAAACCAGCTGGCTAAAGTAACAACTTCAAATCAAATTCTTGGTTTTAAAGCCAGAAAACGTACAAAAACACAGTAAACCTAAATCAAACATATGATTTGTAGCGCTGTTAAGACAAGACACAACACTGAGTAAATTATTTGACATATAGAAAAAAAAATGTTACAGTAGCGAGATTCAACCCTTTACTCCCCATTATGTACACTGATGGAATATCTTATAGGGTTATCACATATTCATGATACATAATCCTTCTCAGTTTGGCTGAATTAACCTTCCCTGAAGAAATATCTGAACTTGGAGACGATAAGTATCTTACAGTAATCTGGTACAAAGTGTGCCCTCCCTTTTTAAGATAAGATTCAGTGTATTCATGACAAGTTTAATAGAAAAACAGAGCATGCATATGATGTCGTTCATTGGTAGAGAATCAACTGTGAATTCTTTATACAGTATAATATTGTTTTCATGGATCATCTCAACAGGAACTGCATAAGAATTCATTGGAAAAACATTTAAAAACTACTCACTAGTTTATTGTGAAACGGTGATAGCTACGCATTTGCTATACTCTAGATTTTAGCCCTTCTACTTGTTCTACAGTTTTGATTCTGACAAAAGCTGTTTTTTTCTTTATTCTAACAGGACTGGCAATTTGAGCATTAAGAGAACAGAAAAGGAGTGGTAAGAAATCTTTCTTCAAAACCAAACAGATCTCTTTATATAAATGGTTTCAAAACACCCTTAATATAGGGTTAAAGTGGAAAATAAAGAGATAAATATTTTCATTCTAAAACAAAAATTCTATATAAATGAATAAAGACAGGAACATTAATAGAAATATTAAATAAAAATCCATAATATACTAAATCTTAATTTCAAATAGTTCTTTTTGCGATTGTTTCTCATGTTGTGATATAGAGGTAGGGAAGCGACAAACTCTTAAATGCATCTAATCCAGGGTTTCTGCGGGTTTCGACAAGTTAAATCTAAAGTGGCCTATTATCTTTTTTGGGTTTACCCCTTTTGTACAATACAAATGCACTTTTAGTGCATGTAAAAGGTCTGCAAAGTCACAAAGACCAAAGCCCATGGCAAAAAGAGCTACTCAGTCCTGCAAAAAACGCTCCTCCTGAACCGTCTGAAACGCCTCATATGTAATCCAGCTGTTATTTTCTTTACTTGGTGACATCACTATGCATAACACATCTGCATAATGTTCAGCTAGTTCCAGGTTTGGGATGAGTTTGGGGACTTAACAGCTACACTGTGTCCTAAATCACATGCTATGCACTGCATAACCAAATGTGTACTATCCTTCAACATGCTTTTGTGTAAACAAAACAAAACAAAACCAACAAACAAAAAAAAGAACAGTAGTATGATCTTTTCGGTTCACTGCTCAGTGCACATTATGTCACTTCCTGAGAGCTTTCTTGCTGGTTGGAGACTCGTAACCATGGTAACCTGTGCCACCAATGAGCTAATTTAAAAAATATATTACACCTAGCAAAGTGAAACCTGACTTGCATTCAGATTGAAATTTTATTAACATTACACCAGAGCGTCCTTGGTTGTTGTCTACCGTTGTCTGTTGTTGTTGCTGTCACTATTGCATTGCATTGTGGGATATTTATGCCATAATGTCCATTGCTTCATACTGTCATATTTCCTCAGAAATAGCACGCACCACACATACCTTTGGTTTCAAACTAAGGTTTCAGACATACTAAAACACCATGAAATACCATGTTAGCATGGAATTTCAGAGGTGGCCCTCTTCTTTCCGACAGGGTGAATAGAGGTGCTGCAACTATGGGTAGTATGAGAAAAAAGTCATGTTTTTAACATAAAAGCATGTAATCTAGTAAAAAAAATAAAGTATGAGCTTGAGACCTTTTTAGACTACTATGAATGCAATTTGCGATCTATTTCACATCCATACAAGCAAAAAAATTACTAAGGGGTTGTTACAGCCTGATTAATACAATTTGTTTCTCCCTTTTACAAGTGAGACTGAACTTGATAAAAGTCGCGTTAACTTCAAAATTTAAGACCTGTCAAATTCTTATTTATTACTTATTTTAAGGCCCAAAATCCAAATAACTGAATTTAGACTTTTTAAGATTATTAAGGACCTGCAGAAACCCTGAGTTTGAACCAGTCCAGCTTTGATGTGTCTCTACTACTGATTATGAGTGTGATTAAGTGTGTTTAAGGGCTGGCAAAGATGAATATTACAGTAACTGCTGATTTTGGCCTGACTCATTTAGTTAGCTAGTGGAAGATAAAAGCAGGTCTGGCTCCTTGGCTCCGTCCTGCCCGCTGTTGCTGTGTCCACAGTTCCCTGTCAGCTCAGGGAACAGGCTGGTCCGACCAGAGTGACTTGGGGAGCCTGGAGTTGGACTCATGCCTGGCTTCTTGGGCGGGATCGGAGGTGGATGGGTCTTCTCTGAGCGCGGAGTGAGGGGGGAGCGGATGCCCGGAGAAAGAGGCCCTGAAGAGGGCGACCTCCCCCCAGGAGGAGATGCTGCTACATTGCGGTAGTCCGTACCAAACGGAGAGCTGCTGATAGGCGCCAGCTTGACGCCAGCCTGCTGGCTGGTGAAGCGGGACAGCACCTGAGTGACGGTGTTGCGGGCCAGCTGCTTGGCTGTGCTGTGCTCTGGCGGGGGAGGGATTGAGGAGGTGGTGGGGGAGAGGTCCCGAGGGGAGAGGGGGCCGCCGTGCTGCTGCTGCTCCAGCTCGGCCTGGCTCTGGAACTTGTGGCGGGCGGCCTGGAAGCGTTGATTCACTCCAGCCTGGTAGGAGGACTGATGGAAGCCTGGGCTGCCCAGACGCTTGGCGAGAACGGGCGAGGAAATGGGGGAAGAGGAGAGAGAAGAGGAGGCTGTGCTGGAGGGAGAGTGAGGATGAGGGTGAGGATGAGGGTGAAGAGGGGAATGCAAGAGTGCTCCTCCCCCATTTTCTACCAATCCTCCATTTTCTGCTCCTTTCCCCTCCTGGGTCCCTTCTGTCTCTTTATGAGCATGGTAGCCATTAATCTTTGACAGTGACGTGGATTTTATCTTTCCATCTGGCTCCGTCTGAACTGAAGTGGACACTTTCACCTCTGTCACAGCCTCCTTCACCTCTTCTTTACACCCTCCGGTTTCAGCTAACCTCTTCCTCAGCTCCTCTAGCTGTCTCTCGAGTTCCCTGCTCCTCTCCTCCTCTTTGCTGATCCTGGCTTTCAGCTGCTCTCGCTCTGCGTCAAACTCAGCCAGCTGCTTCTCAGACCCGGCCTCCAGCTTGGCTGCCCTGCTCCTCTCGTCTACGAGAACCCCCCGCAGCTTCTCCAGAGCACTGGTCTCCTCTTGCAGCAAGGTGCGAAGCTGAGAGACCTTCTGAGCCTCCTCCTGTGCCAGGCTGCTGGCTTTCTGGAGCTCCAGAGTCAGAGATGAAGAGAGCTGCTGCTGTTGGGACAGCGACTCCTCTGCCTGGCTCGCTGCCTGCACCTGCTCCTTCTCTAACCTTCGCACTGTGGCACGCTCCACTTCCAACTGGAAAAACAGGAAGAGAGATAGAGGAGTCAGTGTAAGGCAGCGATAATCAACAACTATTAATTGAAAGGTTCCGAGAAGTAAAGATAATTCAGATCCCATTAATGTGTATTTCATACTAAAAGAGCTAAAATATATTCATTCTGTCCCTGGCAGGAGCAGTTTTTCAGTGATTGCATGAAGTGGTTCCAGCTGTTTAATGATGTATTAACTCTTTTAAATGTTACCAAAACATTTACAACTAAATACAGTTTCAGTTTTGAATGCAATAAAAACTGATTCCTCAAATCTTGTATCTCAGCTCACAATTTAAGTTACAAGTTAATTTAGTAATTAATTTGAAAATAAAAAAAATCAAAGTCAATGTCATTTTGTAAAAGTGGCCCCTGAACAAAGCAAGATGAGCATCCCTGATGTTAGGCTTTTCTAGATTTGGCCACAAGGAGGCAAAATAACACTGCTTTGTTACTTCAGATCAAATACAGGCTGAGAAACTTTCTCCTTTTTAAATACAATTGTTCAGGAGTTTTTGGTACAAACCATTTGATTATTTTGCACCAAACTAGAAACTAAACTGTGTACTATAATTGAGTTGGCAGCCATTGAATGTCTTTTTGTAAATGTTCAAATTAACCTCACTCTAATGATAGTGTTTTACATTTTCATTTGCAGATAACATACATACTTAATACTGGCTCTTATGACTTTATCATTTAATTCAATTAGGTTTTTTGAAAGAGTGAGATAGAAAATATGTGTTATGTGGTCTATTAGACAGAAAGCTTATGAAAATTGAGTTTCAGATGGCTGACATCCTTTGTAAGTAATCAATTCTTGTTTCTCTCCCAATCAGTAACGCTTGTTCATGTCTTGCCTTGTTAAAGAATTACGTGCTTGCAGGGCATGTTTATGGTGCAGAAACTAAAAGGTTTTAGTTTTAGTTTCCTTGGTTTATGGAAAGTTCAGCTCTCCATGAGGTCATTAGAGGGTGACCAGACTGCTAAAAGCTTTGATGAGTAATATGAGGGAAGTGGGAGGTGATGAAATACAGTCGAGTGTATATGATTAGTGGACAAAAAACAACACAGGCAGGAAAGTCTGAGGAAGAGCGGGAGACACTCAGGAACCCTCTCTTACATAAGACCCTCAGGCGAAGTTTGTATAGTGGACGATTGTGTGCTCAGTGTGTGTGCGTGAGCTGACCTTGCATTAGACATGGACATCCATTATCTCAGGTTTCCTGGGGCCATAAAGCCCCATGGCTGCTGGACAACTAAACAATGGCCTCTTCCTCCTCTGTTTCCTCTGGAACAGCCCTGCGCTTGTGCGTACGGGTGCCTGTACTTTAACAGGGCAAGCCCTCTGCACCCTACTGAGTTACACAATGGGATTGCACTGACGCATCCCTGCTCAATTGCTGGGTTTTACTGTAAATCACAGTTACATCTATGAAGATGAACGCTGTGCAGACAGGCAGAGGAGAGAGGAAGAGGAGAATCGGAGGGAGGGAAAGGGAAGCAGAAAAATCTCTCCCACCAGATGTGCTCATCTCTCAGCAAGTGAGAACTCTGAGCACCAGTTTTGCTGAGGCTTTGACATCTTTACCAAACACAAACACACAAAATTCACACACAACACAACAGTACATGAACAATCTGTAACTTTTACATGTTAGTCATACCTGTTGTAGCAGTTTGTCTCTTTCTGTTTGCAGCATGAAGGTAAAATCATCACTGTGCGCAGAATCCTGGGCATGCCGCCGTTTCTCCTCCTCCAGATCAGCTATCATCTATCAAACAAACAGTCAAATGAAACAAATATTAATATTTTAACAATTATTATTATAATTATTATTATTATCCTGAAAGTGAGGTGCAATCACTCAATAAACAAACAAAACCCCATTGACCCTCCTCATGGTACATACCTTCCTGCCCTATAAACAACCATAATATATACAAATACAAAGTATAAAACTACAAAGAATTAGACCAACAGCAAGGTGACTGTATTAATAAAAATAAATAGAAGAAAAGGAAAAAAATAGACATTACCACAACCAAAGATACCTCTGTCAGCCTGAAATACAGTACATATAAAAGAAAGAGGTTCCAGATCTTTTCAGATCTCAGATAAGGTTTGTCACATCTTTTCTAATTTAACAAAATATAGCACATCTCTAATCCAGTGTGTATGAGCAGACAGAATTAGAAGTAATATCAATCTCCTGCCAAACAGAACAGTGAATGCTGTCATCTTTTTTGATGGAAGAGAGATTAAGTAAAGAAGGTAGTTCCCCAAACAAAGCTGTCAGTGACACAATTGGATGACATAACATGCAGAAAGGTTTCTAGTTGATTCAGTGCATGAATTTGACATCTCAAACTATCTAATTATCTTTCTTCGATTTATTTTTTATGAGAAGTTTCCTGCCCCACACTGTACTGCCGCTGGGAAACTACTGACTAGTAAGTCTGCATAGCAGAAAGTCCTCTTTATTACAAGGTTTTAGAACTGCAACTAACAATTGTTGTCAGTTTACATCCATGCCTGTCCAGATGTCCAGACTCATACAATATATGTAGTGAAGACTTTGAAGGAATTTAATTAAATGCATTAGGTGTCTTTTTTTGATGAAACAGAACTAATCACTATATTGACATGTAAGATTCTAGTGAATAAATTGCAGTGAGAAACATGTTGTCTTCACTTTGTGATTATTTTTTACAGGGATATAAATGGATAGAAAATGTCATCATATCATCAGTGTATCCTGTTAGATATATTTGTGAGAAATTAATACTTCTTAGTGTATGAATTTTTGAGTTATGGACAAAATGTCTTTTTGAAGTCACTGTAGCCTAAACCTTTGACTACCAAATTCAAATCAGTCCATTCTTGAGTCCAAGTGGCTGTTTGTAACAAATTTGAATAAATTCCCTCCGAGTGTTCCTGAGGAATCGCATTCACGACAATGGCATTTTCTGCCATTTTTAAATGAAAACTTCAGTGATTAATGGATTATGAAAATTGTTGGTGATTATTTTATTTTTTTGTATTATTTTTCAATTGACTAATATTGTAAAGGTTAATTAGTTAGTTAGCCAGGTACTATAGTAGTTAGGTCTATAACCTGAATATTAATGACTCCAGAAAACTCTCAGGTCTTGAGCTCGGCTATGATAAAACTCCTGGGTGTGGCTGCTGTCTATTTGCCTCACTCCCACAAGCCAAGCCCAGAGGAGAAACATGGGCACCAACAGACACATTAAGACACACAACATGCCTAATGTACAAGTGTGAACCCCCGTCTAACACTGGCTGGATACTCGGGTGGTTGCAGAATCATTCCAACACGCATATCTGAGAGGGGTGAGCTGAGGAAGAACTCACTGAATTTGTCAAAGTGCATTATGAGTGTGTATTGCCTCTTACCCTCCTATGTCTGCTCTCAGCAGCAGCCAGCTGTCCCATCATCCTCTCCTGCATCCTCTTGCAGTGAGCCATGACCAGTTTAAGCACAGCCAGGGGGTTGGGGCCCACTGCCCGGCCCTGCAGGTGCGTGTGAGGCTGGGTGAGCGTGTTCTGGCGCTCCTCGGATTCGCTGTCTCGCTGCAGGGCCAGGAATGGATCACTGAGATCATACTGGCCATAACGCTCCTGGACGAAAGTATCTCTGTGCTGAGCCTGATGGATACAAACAAATATAGAGCACCCATGTAATTGAGTTGATGAGCCATTCACACTAATATGAAACCTAACTGTAAAGGATTTTTTTTAAAGTGCAGCTGTATGAGAGAGCCATCTGACTCTTTGGACAAAAACTCAAAATTCTGTCTTGCAGAGCCCTGGAGTTGCTCGTCAACTGCTGCTTTCATTGGCTAGTTTATTTGTGCTATTGTGTGACTTCTGTGAATTGGTCCTAAACCTTTAAAACACTAAAGTCACACAAAAACACAAACAAACTAACCAATCGAGGCAGCTGTGGACAAGCTACTGCATTGTTCTGCAAGGTAAGATGACTGTTTTGTCAAAGGAGTCTGGTTGGTTTGGAGAAAGTGATATTTGGCTTTTATAATGGTGTTTTCCTGTCAGAAAAGGTCGTCTGATGCCAAGGTAGAGCGGTAAAAATGTTAGCGTTTTAGCTTCCCACACCAGTACTCCTGCTGCTTCTCCAAACAGCTGCTTCTTTGTGCCGACTACCATCTACTGTCCATAACAAAATGACTAAGAATAAGTACCTCAAACAACATCCCTTCAAAAAAATCTAAACTATGCCTTTCAAAAATTTTACCAGATGATGAAGCACAAACACACACACACACACACACACACACACACACACACATATGAATACACATGCATAGCTCAGCAGGCAATAGTGGTAAAGGGACAGCAGGCGATAGATTAAATCTAGCCAAGAGCCGTATATCAATATTCATGTGCATGTTCAGTCCTGAGAGAAAAAATGACCAGTATGTTTGTTTATTTAACTGTGTGGATTTTATAGGATGAGGTCTCCTCTCCACACTGCAGCACAGGAAAAAACGCTTTGAGAAGATAAGACGAGGCCCACCTGCCAGTGCCAAGAAAAACACAAAGTAACTCAATACCAAACACACACACACTTTAACTAACTTTACTAATTCATATCACCATCGAAATAGATTCGTTACTGAGTGTGTGTCGGTGTGAGTGGAGTGATGTTATTGTCAGTCTGAGCACAAGCAGATGGTCTTTCTCTTCAACCCAAACACAAAGAGGTGAGATATGGCTGTCCAACCCCCAACAGGAGCAGATGTTAACTCCTCCCCAGGGATGCAGGGGTGAAGGACCAGGCCATGAAATCAGACACACACACACACACACACACACACACACACACACACACACACACACACACACAGAGAGAGAGAGAGCTGTTTCTAATGAAGAGGTTAGGTTATACCTGAACCCAAAACAAAATGACTGAATAAAAAGTGTTACCACGTTTGCTTAAAGGTAAAAATTAGAGATGGGACCAATTTGATCCACTACTGGTATCAGGACTCAATATTGACATGTGGCATTAATTGAGTATCGGACTTGCAACACCACATTTCAGTCAAAATTTTACAGTGCCACATATTTGCCATAGGTTTACTACATAGTGAGCTAAACAGTGCTTTTCACTTCTTATCTGCATTCCTGTATTATAAGAAAAACACATTTAAAATTACTGTGCTATGATACAGCTGATGTGAAAAAATGTACTAGTCACCTCACCCATGGTATAACAACAAATCAGCACGAAAAAGACAAGTACCAACATAAGCTACCTTAAACCACACATCACAAACACTATCAAACAGTAACATTTGCATTTTGGATCATAAATTCTGCTGAAAGAGAACTCTGCACACTTAGCTCTATATTATATCTATATTTTCAAACACCCTCATGCCATTGATTCCTTTGCTGGAAATGTGTGCTCTGACAGACCGAAAGCTCAGAATAAAGTGTGATACCACATAGATCTAAATGTGCAGAGTTCTATTTAATCAGACTACTTTAAGCATCCAGCACCTTAGCAAAGATCTAGCCAGGTGAATTGGTTGTCATCCTTTGGTCAAGTGCCAAACTTCAACTCTTGGCAATGCATCATGGGAAATTGTGCAAAAGAAGTCTGTCTGTCAGCCTATCAGCTACACATGTAAATGTCACAAGCCAGAATCCTACGGTGTCCCACAATGGTTGGAAGATGTCATTACACAAGTTCCTTTACACAAACTACACAAGCTTTCCAGACGTGAGTTCAATTTACAGCCTCATGTAATCTTACTACTATTACTACTAATAATAAATAACCATAAACATCAAGAAACAACAATGCTGGTATCAGTATAGTATCAGTATCGGCAGGTATCCAATTCAGTCATCGGAGTCGTATCGGAACCAAAGAAAGTGGATTGATACATCTCTAGTAAAAATTACTTCCTGAGGGACAATATATTGCAAGCAACTCAACAAATTTCAATTTACTGTAAACTATCCAAGCTTGTTTGAGAGAGACAGGCTAGAATGACAAAAAATAAAGTGAAACGTGACGTGGCCTTGGTGACCTCACTCCAGGTTGCCCTGATACATCATCAGGAGGTCTCATTAATTACACACAGTGGTCAGGTCTGAGCACTGGAGGCATGCGGGGTCAGCTGGCGGTACGAGTGATGTCAGCACATGCCGCAGAGTTCACTCCACGTGCCTTCAGGACACCCAGCGCTTGCAGTCCTCATCAGACACCCCGGTTCTCTGGCCCCGTTCGTCCCCCTGCCCAAACATGCGTGGCACTGCATTCCTCTGCCAGTCGATCATCATTTCTCAGAAAATGCCTCTCTACTTCCGCCTCTCTGTCAGCCTGTTTTTCTCACACACTCTCAGACTGTTGCAGCACAAATACACACACATACACACACACCCTGAGGGCATCAGTAAGGAGGCTGTATTTGAGGCTCTTTCTCTTGCTGAACAAAGAATGTGACCCTCAGTGAAGAGATTACAGGACTCCAACAAAGACACTGTCTCAATGCCTTCAGTCTCGTGCATTGTCTCCATGGCTGACCCAGTAGGCTTCAGTGTGTGAGAGTGGGCATGTGTGTAGTATGTCTCTGTCTCTTTTTCCCTGTTTATGTGAATATTAATGCAGATGTGTGAGTATGTTTACCTGAGGCTGTGTGTGTGTGTTTTTGTGCCGGGCTTTGGGGTAAAGCTGTAAAGCTCCTTCATCAAACTGGAGACAAAACTGCAGCTTCCTGAGCTAAACAACTGTTCAAACAGACCATTAAGGGCTGGGCTGAGATGGGATTTTGTGTGTGTAGCAGTCCTAGCCTAGGGTCTGGTCTCCCATGGTTTTCTCGGGATAGTTCTGATCATAATGACAGAGTGTGCCTTCCTTTATGAGAGGGCACAACAAGCTGCAAAGCTCTCATTTCTGCCCCAAATCTGATGATAAATGTCTCTTCAGCTAAGTCGTGGGAAGGGCTATGTTATATGCTATTAATATACTTTTTAGCCCACTGTTTCATAATCAAAAACATTGTATTTGAATTGTACCAGTGCACAAGAATTCCTCTACATTTTAATGTAATTTTGTAGCTGTTGAAACGGATGTGCTACAGCTTGTTGGGCATTATCTTTTTCAACAGCCTGTATCCACTAATGCATTCCCGCAGCTGTAACGAGGTGTGAAAGACAATCTGATGCTTTTCACCTGGAAAAAGTCTCTGTCAGTCAGTTACCTACAGCCTCAGGGCACAATCATGGCCTTGTGTGAGCTGAAAAGAGCCAGGGAGTCCTGTTTCCTCAGTGAGCCTCTGTAATGACTCTCACACAATGGAGTACCCAGCTAGCATGGACAAAATTACAGCTCTGAATGGTATCGGGTGCATATCTCATCTTACAAATGTACGTTCAGCTCTTAATCTGACTACTAAATAAGCTTGGTGAAAGAAAAATATCTTGTAATTGCTTTAAAAATTCTGATTAATACGTATGCATACACATATCTATATGCATGTGCATGTATGAGAATACAGCTGGCATATGTCCTTAGCATAATTGGCTGTCTCTAGTGTAGCATCTCAAATCCAGAAGCTTTGCAGTGGGAAAATATGCATTCCTGGTTAATTAGTCCAGGAGAACAGTTAGACACACAGAGTCAAATGGGCAGCAGGACCAGACCTGTCAGATATGAAAAGCGTCCTTCATGGAATTTAAGCAAGCATCTTCGCAACAAGAAGACCGAAGACAATGCATCCGGATGCTACTACTTTCTAACTTTATTACTATACTGAAGTAGAGTACCTGTTACTTTAGTTTTAATGCATTTGAGGGATATTATCAATTATTTTTCTTTTGCATCATTGCATGCCACCTTCCCAAGATCTAGACCAACTTCCACCTAAACTGACTGGAAGATAATGCAGAGAAAATGTGTATCCATCAATGCATACCTCGCATGACGAGACAAAATCAATGTAAAAGACGTAAGAAGAAGAAAATAACGTAAAGGACGTAATAAGGATAAAACAATGTCAAAGATCTAATGACAATAAATTACATAAAAGACATAAGAAGAAAATGACTTAAAAATACCTAACAGGAATAAAACAACATAAATGATGTTAAAGACGTAACAAGATGAAACAGATGGGAGAGAGACATGACTGCAGAGAAAAGGTGAGGTTCACAGAAACAGAAATGTCTTTCAGAAAGTTACATTTTACTTTTATATTTCAGAGCCTATACTTTTTCACTTTTACTTGAGTAAAGAAATTGAATCAACCTTTTTTTTCACACAAGTGTCTATACTTCTACTCAAAGAATGTGTTCTATTATGTAAAGAATGTATGTACTTTTGCCACCTCTCCCTCCTTATTTTGGTATTTCAAACAAAAAAAAAAAGTTCATTCATACAGACTCTTTATTTTAAACCTGTAGTGCAGGAAAAGCACAGTATCAGGTTGGTCAAAGAGTAGAAAAGAGGACAGTAGGTCAGGTGCGGACCCTCTATGGATCCTGTTCAGATTTCTGTCTCTGGCTTCAGTGTTTTCTTGGATGAGGAAGCGAGACTTCTATCAGTGCAGTTCATCTCCTGGGGACTGGACAACCACTCTGCTCTACTTAACAGTAGAGAAAGAAAAATATAGTCAATGGACCACTTGTCAGCCGTTCTGAATAACAGGCCTTGGCAGGTGAGAGGTATCAGTCCACTGGCAGTCACATCTGATTTAACAGGGCTGGTCAGGCTGCAAACTCAAGCAGGCACAAAGAGCTCTGACCCATTTTGTTGTGTGCTGGTCATTAGAGCATTAAGAAATTACAGAACAGTAGTCTGCTGGTGAAACTCATAACAAATGCAAAACCGTGTCCGTGGCTACAAACTGAATAAAAGCTCCTACTAATAGTGTGTTACCAATCAATCAAGTCCTCATAAGATTCACTTTAGTTATTTAACTTCATGTATTACTGTACACACCAACCGTCTTTCAACTGTGTGATATGAAGTCTCTCCCTAAGGCATAACAGTCCAATAGTATACATTCTTTAGTTTGGTTGATAAATAGAATTGGAGTTTGGTGTGACAATCTGGTGCTGGGGACTAATGACTACCTAACTAGGAAACAAGGACAACATAATCATTAGCTGCACAACACTTTAACAGGATAAGAGTATAGTACTGTCTTGGGAGAGCCCAAATTGAAAATACCTCGGAAAGTACCTCGGCTACTGAAAGCTACATTAATTAATTTTTGTCTACTTATAGACTGAAGAACTGTACAAGCTAAAAGACAAATGGCCTGACATATTATCACTTTATAAAGTTGTTATGGCTAATGTGTTGGCAAACAATTGCCTACTTACACATGTAACAGACAAAGAGCAACACTGGTGTTAACTAGATTACAGTAGGTTTATCAGAGCTTGTTTTTTGTTGAAATCAGTTGCCAAAATGATAACTTTACAGAGGTTACACAGCTTCAAGAGAAGCCCTGTATTGCTAGCGAGTTGTGTGATAATTCTCAATAGGTTTGTCACTAGATGGGACCCCTTTCACCCTACACATAATCATTTAAAAACATTAATTAGTGGAGGGTTATGTCCTGACACATCTTCAGATGAACATTTACTCTCATTACCTTACATTGTTTTTATTTGGTCCTGAATTGATCAGGTGAACTGTTGTTGTGTCTGCAATACAGCAGCAGTACCTGGTTTGGGCCTCCATGTTCAGTAAATGAGACCTCGCTGAGACTGTACAAAATGTCCTCTGAGGTTAATCGTTATTGGAAATGAATAACTGATGAAAATAAATCATTTGCATGTGTCTGCATCATTTTTTGTCATTGCATGCTTTGTTTAAAGAGATTCAAATGTCTATATTCAAAATAGTGCACTAAAAGCAAAAACTGGCTTTACATTATGTGCAAGGCTAGCCATATTAGTCTTTTAAAGAATGTAATTGAGTGCCGCATGCAGACGGTGCAGAGAAGACAAACACCTTTGAAATTTTGAAATAGAGGGGATAAGTACATTTTTGGACCGAAATATGCATTTTTTCACAGATTCAGAACAGGACGTTCGCAGCACTCACATTAAAATGGGCAAATCCCTGCAAAAAGAACAAGTGACAACTGCTAGCTTGTTTACATGTATACCATTAGCAACAAGGTTAGGGTAATTTGCCATTTTCAGTGTTGGTTGCTAGCTAGCTATATTGTTGTTATTTCATGAAGCAACAGGGATTTTGAAAACAGGAAGGGGAGGAGAATGATGACGGAAATAGTCAGCCAGTGGCAGGTTTATTCCAACAGCTTGCTTCCTGTGGGTCACACTAGCTAAGATGTGAATTTGTAACAGTACAACCTAAACTATTAGTACATTTATTTCATTTAGTTAAATGTAGAATATGTAGGATGTCTCTGATATTAGTTGTTTTTTTCTGTGTTAAACAACTACCACCATTTAAAACGCAAATCTATCTGCCATAACTCGGGCAGAAATATTCTTCATGGACAAGGCAGTTTATTAACTTTCATTCACGTTTTCACAGAAATTATAGCAAGGAAACGAACTGTTACCTTGAATAAGTTACAGATTTCTCTGGGTTTGACCATTTGCAATAATTACACAATTGTACACTAATAAGTACACAATTGTACAAAATATATAACATACATCTAATCTAATGTTTTTAGACATTTTAATAAAGAAATGTTGCATAGTCTTTAAGGTTACTCTGATTAGTTTGTCCAGATGATGCAGCCCCAGTAAACCAGAATTCAAGCCCCTGGGGCAGCATTTCCAGCTTCTAACTCATGCCATTGTTGCAAGGTAGTCAAAGTGATTTTCTCAACATTGTGTAATGACTTGGTGACTTGAGGCACATAATAATTTAAGTTATACATGGTAAGGGTGGGAAAGTGGACTTGTAAGCGTAAATTAACTTGTAGAAGGTACCCTACATGCCCCGGCAGCATGCAAGAAAGAGACATATGAGATTTGAAGTGTTTGCTTTTTGAAGTGTAAGCTAAGGTGTGCTTAAGGTTTAAGCTGTATCCTCCACACCCTCCCACCCACACATTAACCACAGATGGGACTGAGATAACTGGGAAGACGCCAAACAAAACCCCACTTTACTTTATGGGCCGTGCAATGAGACAACTTCCAAGTAATATTTAACAGCCTCAAATGCTATCATCAGTGGTTAGCGACGAGACACGGGAGCAGGTGCTCTCACCCTTTGGTCAGGCAATGCTTTTAGAGAAACACAACATATCATTAAGAGGAACAAGGAAGTGCTACGGTATTTCTTGAAACAGGAAAAATGGAATGGACACAAAGCTCATAAATAAAGCAGTGATTTTTCTTATCTCAGGCTTGGTTTAGCCTGACTTCCTGTATCGCTGTTTTATTTGTAGCAGGCAAATACTCTCCTGTTCAGTGCAAATAGCAGTAAAGGGTGGAGTTCATTACCATCACAGATATGATCCTTTATTTTCTAGCTGGGTCTTGGGATAAAAGAGGCTGTCATAAGAAGGCATCCTAAGGAAAACATTACCCGATCTACAAAGTATGTCGCTCACATGGACTAGTGACTGCTGTGGATTGTGTGTGCGTAGGTGTGTATCTGTACAACTATTTTTAACAATAAAAGCAAGACGGTATAGCATCAGGTACTTTGATGTTATCTGAACATTTTCAGGTCAAGAAGCTTTTCTCTCACAGGCCTCGGGCTCAAGCTGTTGATATGAAGCACTTCACTGACATCACAGACCTGTGTGTATTACAGCGTTATATTAGGTATCGCTTTGCTGTGAAGTTTTTGCTCTTTTTTTAACCATATTTTCCTCTAACCGATCTTGACAACAAGTCCAAATTTGGCAGTGATAGTGAACAGAGTATACAATCTTATCTGAACAGCACACTCAAGCCAGGCCCTATTGTTTTATGGAGGCAGGAAAAGACGTCAGTCTGCAAAAATAGACAAAGCATTTTAGGATTACAGGATATGACATCATATTAAAAACAAAACAGGCCATGTTGAGCATGACTGCAAAATTTTAGCCACAGAAACTCAGTGGCCAGGGTAAGCAAAAACCGCTAAATCCAATTTTAGACAGTAACATATTTGTTTCACAGACACTTCTTTAAAAAGAAGCTGAAGCAGGTCCTTAGTGCACACCTGAGACATATTTTGCAGGGTTCCTACGAACTTTTCAAAGTCAAGTTCAGGCACCTTTCAAGCAATTTAATGGTGTATTTTTAAGCTTTTCCAACGCCTTTCAGCTGAGGTTAATTACAAAATGATATGCTCAAAGTGATTATTTCACTTCTTCATCATATTAATACAGATCTTTTTCGCTAAAAACTAGTGGTTATGAATGTGGGGGTCGGAACCCTCAAAGGGGTCATGAGAGCATTTTCAGATGGATGGAAATGGAAAATAAATATCTATCAGCACGGAGTGAAGAGCCAGGAAGCAGCTCTCAGCTACATCAGCCCCTGAAAGACACTCAACATGAGGGACAAGCACTCAAAAATATGCAAAATACAGCTGCAACAGCCACCTCACTCACCGTTAAATCTATAAAATGGACTTTTTTTCTTTATGTAAAAAGCAAACTATTCAGTAAGATAGCGATTTCTTAAGAATGTAATGTAATTACAATTCCAAGCTTTTTAAGCACTTTATCAAACCTTGGAAACACTACATTAAAACTAAGATGTTTTCAAGGATTTCCAGCATTTGATACAAGCTCTTTCTTTCTGTTGATATCCCAAAGTTTGTTTCAATGTTCGGTGTCACAGATTTGTTTCCAACAGAGATCACTTCTTTATACTGTAATCTTCTGTCACCTACTGTCGGTTTTGTTTTCACGACTTTAACTGGCATTTCTTTGAGCTAGTGAGAACCTGCTCTATGCTGGATTTACGCCATTTATGGCAGACAAAGAGAAGACAATAATAGCACTAGTTCTCATATAGACATAGACAATCATCAACTCAAACGATATGCCACTCCTGTTGGAATGCAGGACCTGTTACTGGTGTCATGTTCTCAGGAATGTTGCCTCTAGTAAAACTGCTTATCTGTGTCGTCCTTGGTGATGAGAGCTAAAAACAGAAAGCAATCAAGAATCTGTAGAGACAAGCCCAAAGGTGACGCCATCTTTTTAAGTAAGAAAGAAAACACTGACACAGACAGCTCTAAGTCTTCAAAGGTTCTGGGTGAAGGAAGGGTTAAAAAGTGCCTGAATGCGGTTGTCCCGAGCAATCTGAAGGCATCCCAAGTACTTGCTGCTGTGCAGAGAAAATATTTAAAGTTGGAAAAGAGTGGTGAGGATTTGAGAGGCTTTTTTTTTTTTTTGCCTTTTCCGATCCATTTTCACATGCAAGTAAACAGTACTGACACACACTGTGTTTGGTTAATGCTGCATGTTAGCTGACAATACTAAGAAAAGAGCTCTAGTTAGAGGAGAACACTGTTTGTGGTGCATCAAGATCCAGAGAAAAATCACAGTGTGAAAAAAAATCACAGACAGGACAGTGGGAAAATGTCCCTGTCTTGGCCATCTTTTGGCCAAGACAGGGAAAGACAGACAGGGTGTTATATATCAATGCACAGACACAGATCTTAAAGGTAATGTTCAGATTATTTGAATTGTATGAATAATGATATCCGGTGCATTACCTACAGTAGACGCTAGTCAGTATGCCCCAGTTTAGAGAAGCAGAGAGTGATACCAGCAACGAAGCTAAGAAATGAACTGCTGTGGACAGGGTCTGCACACAAAAGGTATTTTAGCCACTTAAAAATGTCATCCAAAAAATCTATATTAGTTTAAGGGTGTGCCATATTTAGAATATTATCATTGCTTTACTTTGCCATCAGACATTTCCGACAGGAAACCGCAATTATATAAGCCAAATATTGCTCTCTCCAGACCAACCAAACTCCTTTGACAAAGTCAAAGCCATTTTACCTCACAGAGCACAGGGGTTGCTGGTTTACTGTTAGCTTGGAATGGTTAGTTTTCTTGTGCTATTGTTTGACTTCAGTGAATCTGGATTCACCAAAATCACAGAATAATACAAACAAACTAACCAATCAAGGACCAGCAGCTCCCATGTTCTGTGAGGTAAAATTACTGATTGTGTCAAAGGAGCCTGGTTAGGAGAGAGCAATATATTTGGCTTTATAGAAAGGCAGCTCCCTGTCAGAATTGGCTGTGTGATGGCAAAGTAAAGCAATGAAAATATTCTAAATATAGTGCATACTTAAACTAAAATTTATTTTTTTTTAGATGGACCTTTTCAAGTGGTTAAAATACATTTTGTTGCTGACCCTGTCCACAGCAGTTCATTGCTCCATGCTGGTGCCGCTCTCTGCTTCTCCAAACAGACTGCCATCTACCACATGCAACCCTACTTCAAATAATACAAACTATGGCTTTAGTATTAGACACATTAGCCTATTATCAACCTGTGACAGTCCCCTCTATAGCCATATGTCATGCACACAGTCTGCCCTAACATGGAGTCAGTAAAAATGGTGAACAGGCCCCCAGTGGGAGGAAGGGAAGTCAGTGATTTGAGCCTATGTACATCCTCTCCACTATAAACACACCACAGCCTTTAACTGGCCCACCAGAGACCACCAGAGTGTGTGTGTATGTGAGCGAGTGGGCAGACAAGACATGGGTCATGGTCAAACATGAAAGATCCCCCATAATGTGGCTATGTGTGAGGAAATAGGAGGAAATGAAGGAGAGGGGGAAAAAAAGCAGTATAGCTCGAGATATGGCAAAAGGGATAAGTGCAGACAACAATGTAACTGTACATTTGTCTTTAGGGGATGACTCTGTGTGTGCTTTGAATTTCAGGTCAAACCCTGCATGCGTCAGATCTGGACAGCTGCCATTTAAGATGCATCTGAGCTGGTGTGGTTGGAGAGGGTTATTCCCCTCAGGCCCTGGCACTGAAATCTTCTCATGATTACAGCCTCACTTTCTTACAAGATAAACTTCACTTTCGAGGCCTGTTTATTAGACCAAGACAGTCGTGGTTGCTACTTGTCCTCGTCTCAACTTCAATCCCTACATCAGACAATGAGTCAAGCATTCAGGGTGCAAGCAGCTTCGGGGGGCAGCTGCTGTGGTCATGAGTCTGAAAAACAGCCACGGGCACAGAGAGAGCCAATTAGACTAGACTCAAACACTGCAGAGCATTGTTGTCGAAGGAAAGCTATGCTCTTTCACTTGAATATGAGAGACTTAGTTGCACAAAACTGAGGATTTAAGGAAGAAATGTAAGAAATGTCTTCAATCGTTAGAAATCTGGGGTCGTATTACAGAAACTTCCAAACTTGCAGATCCTGTCTTAACTGTTTGGTAACCATAGCAAATAGGGTTAGAACCTGATTATGAAAACAACCATTGATAATCAGTTCCTGAGTCAATGTTGCTGTCCCAACTATGAAATGTGTATTACACAAGCACCCTAACATCTCAGAATCTTAAATAAACTTTCCTAATTTTTAGGATAACTGTTTCTCTGACCTTATTTTCACTTTTCCACCTGTAGTAGTAGCTTTAATTCATTAACGAGATGAGAAAAAAACAACAGTTGAGGGAAAAGAAAAGCAGTGTCCTTTGCTAGATAAAAGTTGATGCTGGATTGAGTATTTGAATTCTCTAACCTGTAAAAAAACAGAATGAACTAAGACAAGATAGGATTCCTAAACTTAGTTAGGATTTGCTTCTGTAATACCAAATTGGAAAAAACAAATCTCAGGCTCCTCCTGTCTTAAGTTAAGATAGTTTCTTCAGATGGGAAATTTCTGGCCCCTGCAACATAAGGTTGTTGGTGAGTAATGTCTGAGACATTGTTCATAATTGTGCTGTGGGATGTTTGGGTGATCACAACATTCAGAGGTTGTCTGAGATGTCTGTGTCCACATATTGAGCATTGTAGCAATGCAAATTCATTTCTGGCTGCCCCAAAAGACTGCATCTTTAGTCTTTGTTCAGAGTTGAAAGCACAGTTGGATACAGCTGAGCCAAACAGCTCTTACAAGGGTTTGGACTATGCACCCTAGGCAAGTCACCATATAACCACCAAAGTCTTCCTCTTTGGCTGAGGGCAAATTTAGTTTCTGTTTAACAGCGACAGCAGTTTCCTAAAGTAAAACTAATGTGAGCAAAGTCGGTCAGGACACATTTGAGACACACCACGTAAGAACTGCAGTTCGTCTGAGCTGGATGTAGATACAACGTGGACATGTGCATGTTAGCACAGTGCCTGAACTTAAAGAAAAGGTGAAAATGAGAAAAGCAGATTTCACCTGGTCTGACCAGTGACAATGTTGGTGCTCTGGTGGAATGAAAGGCCTGGGAAACCAGAATGACTCCTGTGCCATTGTCTTTACTCCCTCTGTTTCCTTAGTTTCCTGTTTACACATCCCCTCCCTGTTAGCTCACATTCTTTTTGGGGGTGTAATGCTGAAACAGGTTAATTTTAGTGAATATGGATGTGTACAGTAAAGACACACAAATGGGTTAAGAGGATGGCTATAGTTTTATTTTTCAGTTAAATTGTGCATATGTACTCTTTTTTGACCTTAGTATCATCAGACATGTCAAAACTACACACTAAAAGTGAAGAAATACAGGCCCTGAAATGTACTAAAAGTTAAAAGTAGCCCTCTTTTTCTGTTGCATCTTGTTACGTCTTTTGGATTGTATTTTATCTTGTTACGCCTTTTTTGTCTTGTTATATCTTTTTCTTCTTTCATGTCTTGTTATAAATTTTTTTCTGGTTTCGGCTTTCCTGTCATGTTAGATCTTCAACTTCTTGTTAAGTTCTGTCTTTTGCGTCTTATTAGGTCTTTAATGTTTTGTTAAATCTTTCATATTTTGCTACCTCTTTTATGTTGCTTTTCGTCCTCCTACATATTTTTTGTCTTGTTATATCTGTCATGCATGATATGCACTGATGGAATCACCAAGAAATTGTCTTTTCTATGTCTTATTGTCCCATCCATTTAGGTTTAAATCAGTCCCGATGTTGGGAAGGCAGCATGCAATGATGCAAAATAAAGATAATTAATAATTCCCGTCAAATGCATGAAAACCAAAGTAACAATCCTATCCTATCCTATAAAATGTAAGGAAGAGAAAGTACAGATATCGGTGTTTAAATGTAGGGAGTAAAAGTAAAAAGTTTCCAGAAAACTAAATACTCAAGACAAGTACAGATACCTGAAAATTCTACTTAAGTACAGTAACAGTATTTGTACTTCATTACTTCCTACCTCTGACACTCATCATTACACCCCCTTGGCCAGTGAATTAGTATGGAAACCTGTCCTCTGCTCTTATTGTCTATTTAATGTTGTAATAATACTTTATCAGCATACATTAGGACTTCATACCCTAATTGAAAGAGTTGTATTTATTTTTTAATTTTCTAATTGTGATCAATTTCTACAATACCAGGGCTTCGGTTGGGAGGAGGGATGTTGTTTTTTCTTCCGTCTATCTTTCTTGTGTGTATTTCTTTATGTACAGATGTCGACTCAAACTCACCCTGAGTGCATGTATGACCACATCCTGGGCCTCCAGCTCTCCTTCCAAGATACTGAGGAGAGTCAGCAGCTCTGCTCTGCTTAGAGCCTCCACATTCATCTTCTCATCCTGAAGAGACAGAAAATAAAAAAGAAAAATGTTCTCGTTGGTTGTTTTTATTACATAAAAGAAGCAATGGA
Organism: Lutjanus erythropterus; assembly: GCF_056507025.1. NCBI lineage: Eukaryota > Metazoa > Chordata > Actinopteri > Lutjaniformes > Lutjanidae > Lutjanus > Lutjanus erythropterus. Next base: position 22,072,419 of record NC_139322.1, read on the forward strand.
CATTAAATGCAATCTGAACAGTCTCAAAAAGGCTTCTGGGTATTGTCAGTGGATTTAATGGTGGCTTGTCTGAGTGCTTTTTTCGGTGAGTGGCATGGAGCTGATACAGGATGGGACCTGGGGTCCCATCTGTGGCCTCGCTGAGTTGTGCTCAGGGTTATAAACAGGAAGTCATTAGCATATCTGCATGTTAAGTTGCTGAGGGACTGAGGACAGTTCTCTGCTCCAGTCAGTCTCCACTGTGCACTGCTAATGTTCAGTTTGCTCCAAATGCCAACAGTGTGATCATTTAAAACATCTTATTCAGCGCACACTGTAAGGCACTAGCCATCTCACACTCTATCCACTGTATCCTGTGATTCATCAGCTAAGTCCAACCTAGTCATACAGGGTCCAGACATAACACACCTCACACAGCTGACATCATCCTTAAGATCAAGAGAAAGACAAAACACAGCTTGACTTCAGCTTTTAAGGTAGGAGAGAAGTTGCTTTCAGGTTATTATCAGTGTCTTATAATAGTGCAGCTGCTCCTACAGAGAGTTAATCATGTGTTTGACAAGGTACGTACAAGCTGTGAAGTCAGATGACAGAAGCTATAATGATCAGCTTGTCTCACGTCATTCTCTCTCACACACACCACGAGTAAATAAACTGATACGAAATAACAAAAGCTCAGTGCAGGATACAGTAAGGCTGCAACTAACCATAATTTTCACAGTTAACTGCTTAATCATTTTGTCTATAAAAAGTCAAAATAAAAATGTGAAAAATGCTAGACACAATTTCCCAGAGACCAAAGTGATGTCTTCATTAATGTTGAACCAATTGTCTAAAACCCAAAGAGTCTTCATTTACTATCATAAATTACCAAGAAAAGCAGTAAATCCACATTTAAGAAGCTGGAATGAGTAAATATTTGACATTGTTTGAAACTGACTGAAATGATTCCTTGAGTTGTTAGCATTTAATTTTCTTTTGATCAACTAAACCACTTCCACCACTTTTTGTTTTAGCAATGTTCCAGCAACATCATTATATAAAGTACAGGAATTGTTATGCAGAGGACGTTGAACAGATGTTACAAAAATACCATAGAATACCTGATACTTTGTAACGTTACAACAATATGGCAACAATGTAACTAATGGTAATGTTGTGACTGGAATGTTGAGGTAACATTGTTACAATGTCACAAATAATGGGTCACAATCGCTACGTTGCTGGAACATCCTATATTTGTAGGGAGGCTCATCTATGTTGAAAGAAAACCAAATTTTGATGTTAGAAGATGCTGTTAGTCGACCTGTAAAAGTGATTTTTAGTCTCAACTTCAATTAGCTAATACTGAAGATACAGACAGCTCCATCAATTAGCGATGGCCCAATAATGGTTGTTTGGATGCACCAACCCACCCATCTATAAAAACATCATGCTCAAACTGTGAAATAAATATTATACTTCCTTGAAGGAAGAAATGCATAAACCCCAACATGACTCAGTTATACTGCTGCTCCTTTTTATTGAAATTTTTATTGAAACTCACACACACCCTTTAGCACCACGTTATGGTTGGTCAACATCATTCAAACTTCAACAACGAAATTTAAATAAATTGTATAAATACCTGAATGTCACTCAGCTGTTTTGTTTTTTGCTTCCTTGAGCTTAAAATAACTCCATGCAGCTACCAGTTAAGCTAGTTTAGCATAGTTAAACTTTTATGTGATAGTTTAGGCTATTGGATTGTATCGGATTAGACATATTCTTTACCCTTAATATCTGAACCAGTGATCTGGCCAGTATTGGACCGATACGGATACCGAATATCATATCGGGCCATCCCTACCACCATTTGTCAAGAACTAGGTCCCAACCCTGTTGCATGTCAGCCCATTCACTGATCCCTTGTTCCCTGCATGAAAGTGTCTGGATTTGTTATGTTTTTCCACTCATTTGTCCTGTTTTCTGTCTTGAATTTGTCACCCGTGTGTGTTCAAAGTGAAAGCAACCGTCCTCCTCTTGGCTTTAAACAAACCTCTCCTCTTCACTACCACAGAAGGTTGAATCTCAAGAGTACTGTTTACTTTCTTGCAGCAGCGTCCAAATTCCTGGGTGCGCTCTGTGGCTCACCGCACATTCAAAGCAAAGCAGCAAAGTGCGAATAACAATATTAACTACTTTACTTCAGATATTAGTGTGTGCTGAAGCAGTTAGCTGTCAAAGTAGGCAAAACTTGCTTTGTGTCACATGATATCTGCAAATTAGCTTCCATGGAAAATCATTCCAGCATTCCAGGGATGCCCACACCATGGGAATCATCACTCAAGGGTAAATCCCCCGAATCTCACTCTGTGGCCCACATGGTTTCATGTGGCAGTGTTGCAGTTTGGATTTGTGCGTACTGGTTGATGAACTAATAACTGGCTGATGTAAATATCTTAAATGTCTTGTCATGAGATGGTACGCTCATGCAAATCAGTTAAGTCAATTTGACAACACTATAGTCTGTGGTGAGTGTCACAATGGCTTTATGTCACCCTGTCCCTGTGTATGTCAGCTTGAGTGCATTGACACAGTTCACTATTTGCTGCTCCTTTTTTCCTTCTTTGGAGTCATTTCTCTCAGGTTTTCCTCCTTTTCAGTAATTTCTTTCAGTTTTTTTCCCCCCCAATTTACAGTCATTTTTCTTCCTTTCCAGTCATTTTTCTAAGCCTTTTCCCTCTTTGCTCAAATTTTCTCGGTTCCTTCCCCTCTTTTCAGGTTTTTCCTTCTTTGCAGCCATTTCTTTCAGGTGGCAAACAGAGACTCGGTCAAACTTCACTCACCCTGGCTGAGAAACCAGGAAGGATCTGTACTAATGTGATGACCGTGCAGTCAGGACAGACTGCTCAGTGTGTTCAGAGCAGTGAATGATCGCTTGCAGTGGTTGCTGAGGAACAGCAGAGGATCCACCTGCCGCCGGTCCTGCATGGGCCTTTGTCTGACACAAGGGACTGTCATTATTTTCCATGTTTCAATTGCAAAGTGTCACAGACATCACAAAAACACCAAATTAGCTATTATCTATATAGATTGCCTGGAGTGATAATGGTAAAATCAATACTGCATCAATATCACTGGAGTACACACACCCATTAGCCTGAAAATGAACCCAACATGACACCTCTAGATCCTAGCGACTGTTAATCTTATCTACGATTTATCTAAATGATATTTTGATTTTATCATTTAGCATTAAATCCTATATATTTTGCTGTAATGGTTTTAAAGTTTCACTTAACCATAAATGACAAAGAGTGCGAGCAAATATCAGACTGAGACCTGTCTATGGACTTTTGTATTTTGCTTTCTCACTAAAAAACCCGACCAAACTGGAGATGGAATTTCTGGCAGATATTTCCACATTAGCCTTCCGTGTAAACATACCTTCATGCGCTCTGTTCTGGCCGCATTAATTGTTCTCCAAATCCCAAAATGAGGTTCCACAACAGCATGAATCAAAGCAGTCTGCTGTCACAGGCGCTCTCGCTCTGAGGCGAATGTGAACAACAGACGCTCAGTGACGAGCCCGCCAGCCAATCGCCGGGGCGTAGTGCGACAATCTGACCAATAGTTGGCAGGCTTTGCGCTAGGGGGCGGGGACAAGGGCGTTCCCGGGTCTGTGGGATAAACCTCTTTGTTTCGGACGTCCAGTGTTGATTTCTGCACGCTTCTGATTTTTTTTTTTAAGTGTTAGCAGATTCGGCCTGATGATGGCACAGTATAAACGTATGTTTGTCAGTTATGACAGAAGTTTTAAGTATCTGAGTGCACTTTATCTGTGAATTTTCTAATCTAAGCGCCACAATAAAATGTAAAATCAGTTAAATAATGATTGCAAACTATGCCGCTGCGCAGACAATTCGTTCATTTATTTCCTGTTGAGAAGGGTATTACTGAAAATCTCCTTAAAATTGACGCCATGTGGATTAAATAACTTGCATCGTCTAACGCGGTGTTTCAACTCCCCTTAATGGCCAAATGACAGTATCACAACACTGTGACCTCTGCTGTGTATCATAGGTGAGAGCATGCTGAGGGCATGTCAAACCTGTCTTCCATGTTTTCAACAAGTTTAGACAGTTTAGTGTTGTCCTAGTATTAAGCCATATGGTTTTGTAGCTTTAGGGTAAATGGAATAGGAATACCCAGCTAGCACAATTGGTTCCCAAAACGTTCTGGGAATGTTTGTTTTCATTCTGTGAATGTTGATTGAACTGCCCTGCAATAACATTCCCTAGATGTTTAAAATGGAAAGTTACTCTGACATAGAACCAACTTTTTTTGTGTCATTGCCAGAACATTTTGGGAGTTTGTGGGAATGTTGTGTGTTAGCTGGGTAAGTCTAATTTTGGATGCATTACTGACACTTCACTGAAGAAGGATTTATTGGCCTATGATGCATTCATAAATTAGAGTTTAGTTGCTTTTTGTCCATTTGTGTGTCAATGATCTTACACATCTGACACGAAATAGCCTAGCAGGGTAAAGACAGTTGTTACTGATGATGCCAATGCAACTTCCATTCCATTTAGTGTAGCAGAGATTTTCCAGTTAACCAACATACGTTCCTGGTGAATTGGATGGGACCTGAATTAGTATCACTGGTAACACCCGTGTTTACTCTACTTTTTCATATTATTATGGCAGTCATGAAAAGGTCTGTTGGAGATCATGGCTTAAAATGTTGATATAAGAAGTGCTGGTTTTGTTGAACAATATGGGAGGACATGGTGGCTGCTTGAAACAATATCCTAACCTTTGAAAATAGGCCACAGCGTGAAATAGAATAGAAAGGCTGGGCAGTAGGCTTAGGAATTGTGTTGTTTTTGACCTCTTCTTTTGTTTCTTTTTAACTTTTTATAGGCCCAGTCTTATTGAAAAGTAAGAATAGTAGAAACCTGATAGATGACATGTTTTTGTTAAAGATCTGCTCTAAACAAGGCACAGACATTGCTGCAGAAAGACTAAAATTTCCATGACAGCGCTCTCACATACAAGCCTGCATGTCTGTCTCGCTTCTGAACACAGTAGATTGCTGATAACTCGCCGTCTATAGAAAGTATTGAATGTACTGTAAATACAGGACACGTGAGGACATATTTCAGTCAAAATTGAGTCTCAACTTTCTTAGCTGAGTTCCTATAATATTTTAAAAGATGTAAAGTGTAAATGACCTGTTGACAGGTTTTACATGTCAATGTACTGCTGCTGGTGGTTTATTCACTTTCATGTCATCATGTATCATCAAGTGATGCTTGCGTCTGTATTTCACTGGCTTTGTATTTTTCCAGTGCAGCTGATGTAACATGATGGCATGAATGGCAATACTCCTAAGCTTTGTGGAAGAAGTATCCAGATCCTTTATTCAAGTAAAATTAGCAGCACAAGAATATAAAAATACAACAACAATACAAGTAAAAATCCTGCATTCAAAATTTTGTAATTGTAATTTATATAGAAAAACTGCCCCTGTGAGTGTTATTATTTATATTACTGGATCATTATTATCATTACAAATGTGTTGTATTTTTATTACAGATGCATTCATGTAAAACGTTTTCTTTAAATGTTGTAGCACCTGAAGGTGGGGCTCATTTACATACTTTTAAGTTTTTGGGTCATTTAATCTGCAACATTGCATCATATATAAATGGATCATAACTTTTGTAGCTGTTAAGAAATCAAGTACATCATAGTCCAGTAAAAAGCACAGTATCTACCTCTTAAATGTAGTGTATATATAACTACACTACCCTACTGTAGTGTAGATATAACTACAGGTTTGTCAACACCTGTCTGAAAAGTGTGACAAAGCATCAATACCACAATTTAGCTCAATTAAATGTGAACATATTAGTATTTAAAATATTATATTTATAGAAAACGCAGTGAAGCATATTCATAATGTTGTATTTTATGACTGGTATCCTTTTACCCTTGGTAATTTAATTTTTTTTAATCACCATTGTTGTGGTTTATATGTAAAAAAAAACATTGTAACATTGTGTGACAAGTTCTATAGAAATACATTTACTAATAATTATTATAATGTCTGTGATGCGGTGAGTAAAATGTGATGTATCAGTTGAAAGGCCATAAATGGGAAGAAAATGAGGCCATGCCTGTTTATACTGTCCCCTGAACTCTGTGACAAGCTCTCAGCTCCACCCTCACCGACTTCTGAAACGAGGAGCAAAGGGCACTGCCAACCAGAAAACACCAGTAACAAACAAGCTGAGCTGGATTACTATAACTAAACACAGACTCTCTACAATGAGTATCTGCATTATAGTAGTACTCATGACCATTTGTAACAGAAATGTAGAATTTTATCCCTTTATAAAAGCCTGAAAAGATTCTGTGGCACAGGTAACGAGGCATTTGGACCACTGGTGCTTTCACATACTGGTATTCTTTAATATTCAAAATATCAAAATGATTACAGTAGAATATATATTCTGTTAAAATACACAGAGAAAAACAACAGTTGTTTCAGTAAATCAAAATGACAACAAACACCAGGGCCAGCCTAAGCTTTTATGGGGCCCTGAGCAGAATTTGATTTGAGGACCACACGGTGTCACCAATACTAGATTATTGCCAATGCTTGATCACTCACACTCCTTCTACTCTTCTATGGTTTTTGATCTTAAAAGGAAACAAATTCACAAGAGTGGTCTACTGGCAATTTGCACTTTAATATTCATGGTGATTCGTGGTGCACATGAATGTCACACGAGCTCCGAGGCTGTGGGAATTGATTTCAGCAGTTGTATTAGCTAGCCAGCCCTTTGACATAGTGTTGCGTTTTTGTTTACCACTGACAAAATACAAACAAAAAGTAGAACATTTAAGGTCTCGTCAGACATTTCAAGTGTTCTTGGGGGCCCTCTGGTGGCCACAGAGGCCCTATGCAGGTGCTTATTTTGCTTATGCCCAGGCCAGAGTGGTTTGTTGACTAGAATCGAGCTTTTAGAGCCAAGGTGTTGGCACAACTTCACATTTTTTCTTATTGCAGTTGTGTAATCCATTCTAAATGTTATTGAAATCCTTAATGAAATTGTTATAGGTTGTTTGTCTTTTAAAATAGACTCATTTGATGCATTTTAAATTTTATGTCGGACCCTTGAAAAATAAAGGAAACTTTCATTCATTCTTTAAATGGATCCCATAACTATTGATATAATGCTCCATTTTGACTTGTAAATAGTACAGTATACTTGCCCATAGGTGAGTGATTAGTTTGTGCATGTGTAGCACAGACAATTTTAGAAAAATAGAAAAAAGTTTTATTTCCCAACATGAGCTGGTGATTTGTTTTGATAATGAAGCATGTTAATAGGAAACTTCAGCACTGTCCAAGTGGACGTCCAGTCCATGTGGCAAATGCAGTCAACCGAACCAATAAAATCCCAAGTGTGTGCCAAATTGACCAAGAAAACCAAGTCAATGCTGCTCACAGTGCTTACATGTACCAGGATGCATTGTGGGTGAGATTTTGACGCCCATGTTGCCATGTTATCACCACTCCAGCCTGTAGTTATTACTTTGCTGATCACAGCATTAGGTGATAAAAATACTCACATAGCATGCCCCTGGTTACTCAGAGGTGGAGACCAGAAATCCAAGCTGATCCAGTCCAAGCTAGTCAGTAGTTCTGTTTGTAGAAGAACAACAGCTTTTGCAGCAGACAAACTCAGTTTTCTCAGTCAATAAAACATCAGTACTGACCAGATATCTACATGAAAAGTGCATAAGTTTCCCTTTAAAGTTAGAACTGCCAGGTTACAGATAATAAGCTTGAGCTTGAGGGAGGATCAGCAAGCGGCTCTGGGCTCCAGCTTCAGCTTGAGGGGATTCTTGGGTGCGGTAAATCCATCATTTCCCAGCTCCATTGGAATCTAGGAAAATGAAAAATGTGTCACAAATGAAGCCCTACCAAAACTCCAGACACCCGATCACATCAAATATCAAAACCTGTCACTATATATTAGGAGCACAATTACAGAAAATCTTCTCACCTCTGTCTCCTTGCAGGTGACGAAGCTAAAGTTCTGAAGAATCTCCACTAAAGCCAACTTCATCATCATGAGAGCAAATCGCATGCCAATACAGTTCCTCGGCCCTGCTCCAAAGGGTAGGAATGCATAAGGATCTATGTTGTCTTTGTTCTCTTTGCTGAACCTGGAAAAAAGATGGATAAATATTTGATGTTAACAATGTGTAAAAATTACTCTGGTAAAAGTAGAGGTAGTGATTCAACCTTTTTACTCAAGTAAAAGTGAAAAAGCACAGGCTCTGAAACGTACTCAAAGATAAAATAAAAAAGTAGCCCTATTTGTCATTACATCTTTCTATGTCTTTTCGTCTTAATACATCTTTTTCATCTTTTATGTTGATTTGTCTCGTTTCATCTTTTATGTAGTTTTTTTGTCTTTTATGTCTTGTTTCATCTTTTATGCATTTTTTTTGGAATTGTTACGTCTTTTATGTCGTCACATCTTTTTTTGTCTTTCTCTTTCTCAACATCTTTTGCATTGTTTTTTTTTTTTTTTTTGTCTTGTGATGACTTTTTTGTCTTCTGCATCTTGCTGGGTCTTGTATGTCATTATGTTTTTGCATCTTTTTTGATTTTATGCATCTTGTTATGTCTTATACATCTTTTTTGTCTTGTTACATCTTTGGCATCTTGTTATGTCTTACTTCTCGTTATGTCTTCATTGTTTTGTTTGTTTATTATTTTCTGTTTGTTTTGATACATGTGCTTTTTCTCCCATCCATTTAGACTGAAATCAATCTTGATGTTGGGAGGGCAATGCACAATGATGCAAAATAAAAATACTCAACAAATGCACTAAAAGTAAAGTAAGAAGTCTTGAAAATGTAAGGAGTAGAAAGTATGGTTCTTTGTGTTAAAATCTAGGGAGTAAAAGCAAAGAATTGCCAGAAAAACAAATACGCAAGTAAAGTACAGATAGTAGAGTAGAGCCCACCTTTCAGGTTTGAAGACCTCAGGCTCAGGCCACAAAGTTGGGTCACGTTGGAGAGTGTAAACTGGTATCATGACAACAACTCCTTTAGGAACGGTCACACCATTAATTTCCACAGAAGTCTTTGACACTCTCTCTATCCGATTAGCAATAGGGTACAGCCTCATTGACTCATTCACCACCATGTCCAGGTATTCCATCTGCATCAGGGCTTCGTAGGTTGGCTGACCCTGCAGAGACATGCAGCATAAAGTGTTTATTAGTTGATAGCACAGAAGCAGTTGCTGACAAAAACAGAATTGGTGATAGTAAAAAAAAAATAAAAAATAGACTCGAGTAACCTTTTCTGGGAAGGTTTCATCAATCTCATCTTGCAGCGTCTTTTGGATCTCAGGGTTGGTTGCCAGATTGTAGGCTATAAATCCCATTGTGCTGCTACTGGTTTCATAACCAGCAAAGATGAATATCATGGCCTGAGAAAGGATCTCATGATCAGTCAGTCCTGGAACACAAACACACCATCATTAAACTATTTCCAGTCGTAAGATGAAAGAAAGAAAATATTGATGAGTGTGAGGTCATATTTCACTGGAAATCTGTTTACACAAATATGTAATGTCAACTCATTGAATGAGCTTCCATGACATTGTAATAGGAGAAGTCCTTAATGGAAAATAAAGAAATTATGCTTCTTACTGTAGCCTAACACATATGTGCAAGTACTTAAGCGTATTTATTAAAAAGCGCCAAAGTTGCTCACATGGACAAGAAGTTGTGGAGGATGAGTAAGTTAAACACAGGACTTTCATCCAGACAGCTGGGTTTTGAGTCCTGCTTGTGGCTTTTTTTTCAATTTGGATGTAGTTTCTAAATGAGGGTCCAAAGAGACGATAGGCCAATATTTACACATTGTTGAGGATGACAAATGTCACCATTGCAAATCCCAGTGAAAAATGGTTTAAATGTCAACATTAAATCAACACATTAAAATTGTCAGTGAAAAAAGTTTCACTTTTGGACCTGTTATAGAAAGGCTTGACATGCATTGACTTGTGACGTTCTTTCCTTTATTCAGTAAACATGAACCATACACACATAAATGCATTGCAAGCTTCTGACACACAAAGTACGTAGTACACCTGTTGTTTTATATGGGTGAGCATGCACCAAAACCAGTATGAGGCACCTCAAGCTGCCTCGATGCTCCTATTTCAACCTTGTTTTGCTTTTGGAGAGTCAGATGAGGACTCAGTGACCAAAGCCTTTTTGTCTACAGCAGTAACTGTTTGGAGAGCTACAAAAAATAAAATGGTAAGGATTAGCTGTGCTTTATGTGAGTTTTACTCACCTGGGAAAAAAAACATAAAAGAAGAAACGAGGTGTTAATAGTAACCTGTCTCTCAAAATACTGCTAACTGACACATCAAATGAAATGCGTCAGTTATTGTTTTCAGTGTGTTTGGGCCTGAATGTCTGGCTGGACGATAAATGTCTGTCACTGATAATTTACTCCAGACCACGATGACCATGATTGAAACAACGTCAAAGCTCTCCTAAACTATCAAGTAAAAAAAAAGTCAGGTATATGGATAAATATGAAGTTTTTAAAATCAACTTCAAAAGTAGTTGTTCACAAGGTTCAGGAGCTTTTAGACACAGAAATCACATCATTACCTCCCCTTAGTTTTGCTTATTGGTTCAAGACTACATGACTTTTTAAAAAAAGAGACAGTTCATCCAAAAATCAAAATACAAAATTTTTTTCTGGCCCGTAGTGCTATTTACCCATCTACATTGTTTTGGTGTCAGTTGCAGAGTTGTGGAGTTATGTCTTGCTTCTCTTAAATATAATGGAACTAAAGGGCACTTTGTTTGTGGTGCTCAAAGCAGCAAAAAACCCTGCACCTTGCAGTTGTATGCCTCTGCCAAACAGACAAGAGGCCCCTCAACTGACTGCCGAGAAAATAATTAATTTGAATCCCTTCATCTGGTTTCTGTCTCTACCTTTTAAAGAGCTTGGGTCGTCTTTGTTGTTCTCGGAGATCTGAGCATCCACCATCAACTGCATGAAGTCCACTCGGTTCTGCAGGACAAAAACAAGTAGAAATCCTTTTGTGATTTTCCAATTTGCTTTCAAGGGAAAGGTTGGGAACACAAAATCTAAAAAAACTGGATCAATATCCATCCATCCATCCATCCATCCATCCAATATATACATTACTTTGTGTTCATTCTTCTGCCGGTCTGATTTGATCTTCCTTAGAAAGTTGTAGAAGAAATCCAACACTTTAGCAGGGAAGAATGACAAATCCATCTTTTCAAAGACTGGCAGCATAAACGGAAACAGAACTGAAATGAACAAGAATCGAAAAGATGTGGTTAATTCAGGGCTCAAGAGGACAAGATAGACATTCTGGTTAGAGAATAATGTGCAACATACCCACAGTCACGAGCAAGGGATTCAGGAAGTTGAACTTGACCATTTTCTTGATGTTTTCTACGAAAGGATCAGCAGGTCGGTTGATAGAGTCAATGTCCACGCTGAAGGCAGTGCTGGTCACAACATCCATACTGTAAGGTCCAAATACTCTGCAAAAATGGCCAACATGTCATTCCAACTGACTGATTCTGGAATAAGAAGTAAGAATGAGAAAATGGTCAAAATCAATGTCTAAGTATTATTTCACTATGAGCTTGTCTTCTTCTGAGAAATGATTAAAATTTGTTGATGACACATCCTGCACGCAGCATTCACTAAAATCTGCATCCAATGAAATTCTTTTCTGCTAATGACACTGCTGGAGCATGAAAGGAGAATATGTTCATGAGCGAACTGCAGTGTTTCTGAGGGGCAAGTCCACTGTGCAAAACATTTTTAAATATTATTTTGAGCTTTTATGCCTTTAATTGGCAGGACAGCTTAAGGTACGACAGGAAAGGGGTAGAGAGAGTGCGGAAATGATATGCAGCACAGGGCCGTAGGTGGGAGACAAACCCCTGGCCACTGGAGATGACTCTTTGGGCTCTATCTTACACCCAGCACAAAGCTGTTGCACTGGTGGCGCAGGTGGATTTGTTATCTTACACCAGATATCTAACATGAATCGTATCAATAATGTCCTTATGCTGCAAAGAATATAATTTATATATACACACACACAAGACAAACTACAACATATTACAACACTGTTATTAACAGTATAAACACCATAGCAATGACAAAAGTCATTACTATGGTCACTGTTGAGCTCTGTTACCAGAATTGAATAATACTGATGAAGAGTTTGTGCTTAAATCTCATCGCAAACAAGAACATCACTCACTCTTTAACCTCAATGACTTCGTCCGCCTCGACTTTTTTGTGAAGACTCTTGATCATGTTACTTGAGTGGTGCAACATTATCGCGTACATCTGCCCCAAAAGTAAATAACAAAACCATTAAATCATTAAATATTTCAGTGCAGATGTAACAACATGAATATCACACATTAAAATTGTTTAAACTGCAGTGTGCTTATTAACCTCTTTTAGTCGTCCGCTGGTGAACGATGGCGAGAGTATACTGCGGATCCTCTTCCATTCCTCATCTTCTACTACTGATACAGCATCGCGTAATGGTCCATTTAGGCCAAAATCCTAAACCACACACACACACACACACACACACACACACACACACACACACACACACACACACACACACACACACACACACACACACACACACACACACACACACACACACACACACACACACACACACACACACACACACACACACACACACACACACACACACACACAGGATACATCCTTTACACTGTGTTCCTCAATTAGTATTGAGGTATTAACTTGGGAAATTGGCCCTGTAGTGTTTTTCCTTTACCCGTCTGTTGGTGAAGTTAGAATAACACTCCTTAACCAAGACTGTTTTGATCATATTTGTGTCCATTATGCACAGCAAAGGCTGCCTGCCATCGTACAACCTAGTAATGCAACAGCAGATATTGTAGCAACTCAGTTACAGGCTGGAGCAATGCACGTATATATGATATGATTTGTCTTTCTTCATTAATAACAAACAGTGTAAGCACACACACACACTTACCCCCACACCTTTCCATACTTCTGGTAGCATTCTGTGTCAAAATTGTGGATGCCCTGAGGAAAAAAAATAAAAGACAAAGCTATTGAAACAGTCAGAGTTTATGAGCGGAGTATCTGCTAAGATTGCTGTGCCAATCTGGCAAATGTGTCTCACCTTTCTATACTCCAAAAATGTCCCAATGAAGGGCAAAGGTTTGGGCCCACTGACGCCTATTTTCTTGAAAAAGCCATACGGAGCATATCCATACCTGAGAATAAAAAGCAAGATTAGAAAACAGATAGCTATCATTTTCCCATTAAAAAACACTTACTTGGAATATCTCCTACATCACTGTATTATATACATTTCTTAAAATGACAATGGCGAGATTTATTTTGCAGGAATCTGTACCAAATGAAGACATTTCTCTCCCATGACCTTCATTAATTTAGACGTTTTTTGACACACATTTTGCCTTTAACAAATATTCAACCTCCTGCCATTTGTAAATTTCAGAAAGACATTTTGTGATTTCACTAAAATTGTGTTTAATTGTGCAGCCCTAGCTGGGGATCATAAATGGCACGGTTGATTGTAATTTTCATGTTCTTGGCACTGTCATTGTGTTGTTTTTACACTGCTCATAATAATTAAATAAATATATTTTTTTCAATATCCATCTGTTATCACAACAGTAACTGCATGTACCCTACTTTTCTTTGCTGAAATTCCTCAAAGCACAATTTCTTTCATGCATTTATCTTTGTGTAGATTTTCTTTTGTATTTCTTATTGTTATACTAAATGTAAAGAAATTAAATAAGTTTAAAATAATATGGAATCATATTGCAATCGTTGTAAAATTTCTCTTTAGTAGATTTGTATCATACTTGTTATCATCCATGTCAAACCACTGTGATATTATCCAGTTTAAACTGAACAATGAAGCCTACTAATGATTGTCCTGTCTTCCAGTCACTGCCCTGTCTATTTTATCAGGTTTATTTAATTTGATCCATTTTATTTAAATTGTTAAGTATTTTTTTTAGGATTATTTGAATTAAGCTTCCTCTGGCTTGTGCTTTTCATTTTCTTAACTCAACAGGATAATCCAAACATTCAATCCTGAAAACTGTTGAGTAGACAGTAGTGAATGATCTCAGTAATAAAACTAAATGTAAGCCATTTTATGACTCACCTTCTACAGCCCGTGTGTCATTTTACTGACACACTTTATCTGTTATGGGTCAAGTTGTGTTTCACACTCACTGAAATGGTCACAGACAGTAGGCTATAATTTGTATATGCTGCATACTTATTACTATTAAATGACATGTCAGGATGTCTGCTGTAAAAAGGGTCCATTGAAATTTAATACAGCTGTTATTATGTTCTCAGCTACATCTGTGCTTAACCAGTCAAAATGTCAGGGGAAGGATTTGTAAAGGTTTTATTAATTCAAAGGCCCCTGTACGCCTACGGTGCTCTCACGCAGGTGATTTTAATTATTTTGGTGATTAGACCTCCTCTCAGGAGCGTGTGGGAGTCCACAGACTGAACTCGACTCACAGGCATCTCTCTGACTTCCCTGTTAGCTCTGTTGCACCTGTTTAGACGGACATTAGCAGACTGGTGCAACTGTAATTCACTCAACTTCTCCAGTCAGACAGAGCAGAGTGATGACACCTGGTCTGCTCATGCTCAGTAGGTATTTCTCTCTGCCTGAGGAACAAGAGCAGGATCATTTCACTATGGTAGAAATTTTCAATAATAAACTGATGCTAGTTAGCATACAGGATTTTGTCTTGGCTGCAAGATCATGCCCCTGAGCCACACAGCCCAATATAAGCACCTTGTTTGTCTGTGCTGACATACTTATCTGTTAGAAAATATGCATATTTCACTAAATCTAAAAGTAAAATATACTTTTAACTCGATCTCGACTGATATATATCAATCGGCCAATATGTTGGACCAATATTGGCCTCACAGACAGACAGATTCACAGACGGCAATTTATTTGATCCTTTTTTTAAAAAAAAAATGGATTAAACATATACATATATTTTGCTCCTTTTTATTTATAGTAACTTATAAATATTTTAAAAAAATGGATAAAGTTTGTACAATAAGGTTTATTGTTAAACTGCTGTTAAAATATCCTGCCTCCATTACATGTCTAAGGCGCAAGTGTTAAAAACTTTTTTGGGATCATTGCAAAAAAAATGCATATTTACATATATATTTAATATTCTGAATGAAGAATATTTCGATATCAGAATTTCTTTACTCGCCCGAAAAATCCAATATTGGTCAGGTCATACTTTTAACTCAATTCAAACCATTAAAATCATTAAATCAGCCTAAGAGTTTCCTAGACTGGAAAATCTGCAAAAATATAAACAGACTTGCTTTGAATGCATGTGATACCAGGCATCTGAAACAATTTGAACCCTATGCAAAAACATTCTTGAGTAATATTATTAGATACTACAGGATTAATTTGAATAACTTTGAGGCATGCTTTTATTTGAGATACATTAGTTTTATACGACTGTTGTTTTCACTATCACTTCCTCTACTAACAGGCAATAGCACTTTGACTTCTCGCATTAAATTTAACATCAGTCTTGTCAGTTACATCAGTGCACATATATGTTTCTTATATCAAAACATGACTGGTGTATTTCAAGCAGCCCGGGAGTTATTAATGAAAATGTAAGAAATGTTAGAATCCCCCTGGTCTCCCCTACATGGCGTCTGGTGACATCATGTAATCATCATAACTCTGCCCAACTTCAACCTCATTGTGCATTGAAATTGAATGCAGCCTTTAAAAGCTATCCAGAGACTTGCCCTTGTTTCACCCACACACGTGTTTCCACTTATTGCTCCTGACTGACCTCCTCAGTGTGGGGTTGTGTATTAAGTGACATCTGCCTTTCATTCCTGTTCATTTTTGCTGCACCTGTTGGGTGGGACGGTTTACTTTTGCCATCAAGAATGTGATCACACCTGTGCTGGTATGCAGAGCCTGTAAATCCTCAGTTATCTTACCTTTAGTCCACTAAACTCACCCTGTGTTATGCAACAGGCTGAACGGTTGTCGCTATTAATTGCGCAACTGAAGTCATTCCAAGATTGATTGTACATTCCATCATCAAAACAACCTGTTTGAGCTGTAACTGGTTAAATTTGATTTATACATTATTAGAGCAGGTCTACTTTAGCAGAATTCCTTGTGAACGTTCTCCTGAATGTACAGAAACAGTTTCTACATGAGTTTGTTTCGGTTCTCATGCTGACTTTGCTTAACATTTGCTCCACAGCAGCGTCAGTTTCAAACAGCTTTTCACACTTATTTGAAACAATACCTATGTTTAAAAGTCCTCATACAGCCTCCATCTAGAAAGCTCTGCCACAAAGATAAACAACAGAACTGATGACTTTGTGTTGAATTTGTGTATTTTGTTTCTCTGCATTTTAAATGGCAGAGATAAAGAGGAATGCATACTTACACTGCAGTGAGAGTAATGACAAATACAATCAGTGTCCAAGTCTCGATGGAAAAGTCCGGAATAAAGCCCATCTTTCCTCCTGAGCAGAGTGCTCACCACTGTGGACTGCAGTCCTGGGAGGTCCGTCCTTTGTGCTCCTTATAAAGGCCGTC
Source organism: Lutjanus erythropterus (assembly GCF_056507025.1). Lineage (NCBI taxonomy): Eukaryota > Metazoa > Chordata > Actinopteri > Lutjaniformes > Lutjanidae > Lutjanus > Lutjanus erythropterus. The sequence goes on from NC_139322.1 coordinate 22,089,211, forward strand.
CCACTGAGGAAAACATGCAAGTTATGCAACATCGTATCTGTACCTTCAGTCCCAGTCTGCTCACACGTACTTCTGTGTCAAAGTGTGAATGCAGTGACCAGTCACCTACTAAATAACCACTGGACTACTTTGAATTCTGCTGATGATTTAAAGAGTCCTGACAGAATAATATCTTCAGATGAAATGAATCTGAAAGCTTTTCATGGATCCCTGCCAGAGTGTTCGGGACCCCTGTTTGAGAACCACTGCACTAGATGTCATGACAGGTCATAATAGGAAAAGCACAGGTGGAACTGATAACATTAATGACACTGTGATCTCTATCCCAGTAAGCCATGTACAACAGAGAGCCAGCAGGCACGACATCCGGACCCTGAAACTGAGGCAGCTAAGCGAAATTCAATCATTTTCTGTATCTATCTTTGCTGACTGTGACATGATAAAATATCTTTCATGAAAAAAAGGCCTGGGAAACATCAACAAAATATAAAACATAAAAAAAATTAACTGCATCAAAAGCTATTCAGAATTAACAGAGGCCGCCCATTAATTATGTAATCAGTAAAGATAAAAGAGTATACACCTTGAAGAGTTGACTTACATGGAACTATAAAATTATTTTTGACATTTCTCAGGGAAAATATACTTCAATGACAATAGTCCCTGATCCATGTATGTTTTGTACTTGTTTCTTATGTTTTGTTTTAGTTTTTTGTAATGTCGTTGTGTATCTGATTGCTGTCTGTTGTTTGTACTTTTATATGAAGCATTTTATTTAATTTCATTTTATTATCTTATTATTTTTGCTGCCCATCTTCACTAGGACTCTCTGGCAGAAAAGATAATGTATCTCTATGGAATCTTTTGTGGCTGAAATGAAGGATAAATAAAAAGAATTAAAATGATAATATTATTATTGTTGATATTATTATTATTTCCCCGTATGTAGTGTTTTCTCTGGATCAAATGTTAAGGGTACAGATTTATCAATGGCACATTTTGACATTCTAACAAACAGGTGTTTCACTGTACGCAACTTTGTCTGTTTCTTGTTCTGACCTTTAGTCATCTACATCATGCTGTAATTGTTGTTGACAGTCAGTTTATGGCTACACCGATGGCTGCTTGGTCAATCCAATCCAATCCAACTTTATTTGTAAAGTACTTTAAAACAGTCACAGTGGACCAAAGTGCTGTACAGAAATAAAATACAAGAATAGATTAAAAGACATAAAACAGCTATAGAATTTAAAACAATAAAAATAGAAATATAAACAAATAAAAATAAATACATATATATCAATAAATATAAATAAAATAGACAAGAAAATAAAAAATAACAAGACATTCAACATCTCACATGGTGGTAAAAGCCAAGGAGAAAAGATGGGTTTTAAGATGGGATTTAAAAACAGACAGAGAGGAGTTCTGTCTGATGTGGAGAGGCAGATTGTTCCAAAGTTTAGGAGCTGCTACAGCAAAGGCACGGTCACCTCTGAGCTTGTGCTTAATCTCTATAGTCTTAGAGATAGGCCTATAACAGAGGACCCTATAGTGGGGAGAACCTCTTTAAATAGTCGAGGAGGGACCACATCATTCGGAGAACTTGAGGGCTTCAACTGACCAACAGTCTTCTGTAACAAGGACAGAGACACAGGCTCAAACCTGTCAAAGACAGCAGAGCAGGACACAGAGACTGAAGTGTCATATGCAGAGGGTGAGATTAAAGCTCTAGTGGAGGAAACCTTATCAATGAAAAAGTGAAGAAAATTTTCACATACAGCAGGCGAGGACTCTATACAGACAGTCTGTGGGGCATTAAGAACAGAGTCAATGGTCTTAAACAAGACACGAGGCTTATGACAGTTAGAATAATATCAGAAAAATGTTTCCTTTTACGCCTGGGGGGGACGGGGAGAGCAGGGGCCGCGGGGCTGGAACATCTCATCCGGGCCGACAACAGGTACCAGCCAGGAGTCGACAGACTCCAGCGGGCGCCGAGAAGTAAAGATGCGAGGCATCGCTTCAAACGGGGACCAGGAAGCCGTAGAAAGATGTGCCATGCAGGCCTTCAGCCTCACCAGCTGACCGCTGCGTTTACCTCGGCGGCGGGGGTGCTTACACCGGAGAGGTGGAGCTAGGGCGCGGCAAAAGTGAGCTGGGATCCCCGATAACAACAGGTGCAAAGTTTTATCTCCAGCATCATCCAACTTCACCAGATCTTGGGTAGAAAGTCGAAGATTCATCAGTGTTTGGCGATCGTACACCAGTAGAGAGTTGACATTTCGAGTAACAGTGACAGTGACACAGTGACAGAAACAGCACAAACACACACAATGCTGGCAGAGACAGACGGCAGGCCATACACACAGGCACCATCTTGAAACCAAGCTAAACTTGCCAGAGGATGGTCAAAGGGTTGAGGGAAAATTACAGACCAAAATAAAATTTGTTGCCAACTATTTTGATTATCGTTCACCTTCATCATTCACATAAGTATGTACATGACAGCAAGAGCAACTGAAGCATCAATAAAAAACAGCCAGTGATTGGGCACAGTGAGACAGACTACAGGTGAAAGGAGTATGTGTAAAAAAAAACAGTAAGCATATGACCATAATTGGAATCCTCCTGGCTGATGCATTTGCTTAACATCCATCTTTGCAAAAAAACAGCCAACAGCCTTGTGCTGGATGCAGACACGGGCTACTTCAGATCAGGGATTCTCAAAGTTTTGATGACTGAGTGTCAATTTAGTTTGAGGGCCACCAAGAAAAAACCCATGAACTTGTCATAGGACTGGTTATTAGTTTCATAACGGTGTTTAACATTAAAATCCTTGAGCACCACATTCACCTGATTGCAGAGAAGGCAGATCACTTTGTCTGTCCCCCAAGGTCAAACAATGTAAAATTGGATGCTTTTTCTGTGTGGGCTTTTTGATCTTTTTGATTAAACTGCAGAGCTGGGGACATTCCCGTAACTCAGTTGGTGGAGCGTTTGTCCCATGTACTGAGGCCGTCAGTCCTCTGCAGTGGCCAGGTTCAATTCCATTCTCTGCCCCTCAGAAGCCACAGCTGACAGCGCGCAGGGTGAAGCTAACCCAACTAAAATCAGCCATGCTGCTGAGCAGCCGTGGATGGCACAAATGAGAGAACACTCAAAAGATATTCCATGCAGTAAATGTAGTAGTGGGTCCCTGTTCCAACCCTGTATCAGTTTAAGGTTCCATAACCTGAAAAACGTTGCAGACCCCTGCTGTAGTTTATTGAAAGTGAAAGTATCAAAATGGACCCAGACACAGATGATTAGAATATAATTCATTCATTTCATGTCACGTTTGGGGGCTGCACAAAATGTCTCTGAGGGCCGCTGTTGGCCCGCAGGCCACACTGTGACAACCCCTGCTCTAGCTGAACAAGTACAGACTACCCAATAGCATTTCCTGTTCAGCCTTTTGTATGTGGACATTTTTACATCTGTCAATGTGTCCCTCTCTAGCTTCCTGTCAACCACACCATCCATCTCTCTCGCCTCTTACTTAGGACACGTTTTTGTTTCCTTGATTATAGAGACAAATAAATAAAACAAAAGACGGGGAAAAAAACTCCATCAAGAAGTCACAAAAAGACAGGTGCACCTGACAGCCCCATTGTGATGTGAGGAGGCTGCCTTTGGCTGTGGCTGGGTCAGCAGAGAATAAATAGAGTTGTTTTTCTCATTTCGTCGCTCGTATTTCTGTGATCCCATGTGAATGTATCAATGTCAACACGCTGCGTGTGTGTTTGTGTGTTATGTGCCCACAATTTTGCAAATGCCTGTCTGCCTGCAGCACTATACCGAGCAACTGGCAATACTGCTGTTGCTCTCTGGCTCAGATCAATCTTGTAAAGATGAGTTTCCAAGTAATGGTGAGAGAAGGCCATGAGAGACAGATACGGTATTGAAGAGAGGCTGTAAGAAACAGAGGAAAAAGCTGATGATGAGGTCTGAACACAAAGCAGGAGGGAGACAGAGAATAATGCACAAATATATCAAACAGACGACTGATTGCTATAGAATTTCTCCAGAGTCTGATGCTAACATTTCTGACAGTTGTTTTAAGTTGCTCCTGGGTGCTCTGCCAGTCAGTATTCAATTACATGCCTTAATGCAGTTCAACATTCAGTGCGAGTCGAGGATGAAGTCATTAGACTGCAGTTACACAGTTTTTGATGCTATTCTGAGGGGAAGGGAAATTAAGGGGTGTGTAATAGCAGCTGGGTGGCCGGTGTGTCCTCCAGATGTTGTCTGGGAAATGTTAATTGACCTACTAATGAAGTCTGGGCTCCTCCTGTCAGCTCTGAGCCTCAGAGAGTTTTTGACATTGGAAGGGACACCTGTCTATCTGACCAGATGACAGCAAATCTGAGCTGTAATGAGACGCATAACAGACTGACTGTTGCTCTCAGTCTTTGTCACACACACATTTATGCAAAGATATGCTTGCATTTGTTCAAAAAAACTATCATTCTAATGAATCAATGGAGAGTGAAAGTGATGCAAAAAGTACCCAGATTTTAGCCATTGTGTTGTCATATTATAAATCAGCAACACTGTACAACATAGTTTCATAAATCTAGGATTTTCTTCTAGACACAACCATGCTCACGTCTTGTCATCGCCCTTCTCCTCTTCAGTGAGTGAGAGATTGAGAGAAAAATGCAGAGTACAAAGAGAAAGAAATACCCAAGCAAATTTCAGTTGTTCTGGAAAGAAGAATTCCCATTTCCTATGGAAAGTTTTAAAGGAAATGGGCACTGCACTGTAAACTAAAGTGCATTATTTCCCACTGTTTGGCCCTTTTGTAGACTTTCTTAGAGGGTAATTTAAGACATAACAACAGAACTGTACTGTAAACTAAAGCGAAATGTGTTCTTAATATATTCTATATTGGACAATATCAGACCCTTTATTAGAACCTGATTAGATTCTCTTCAAAGGTAATTTGGGACACATTTAAACAGAACTGTATTGTAAACTAACATGCATTATTCCCTGCTGTTCTGTATACTAAAGTGAAATGTGTCCCTAAGTGACCTGTAATGACATTTAACAAGTGTCTTAGACAATTTGCCATCATTTTATTAAAAACCAGGCTGATTGTGCGCTTCTTCCCAAATTAAAATGGGTACGTTTGTTCTCTTTCTTGCTTGAAACAAACTGCAAACTCTTAATGCAGCTCCTAATTTGTAGATAACAGCAATATCCCCTTTTTTCTGTGAAGCCAAAATCATCCAATTTTCTGTCACTTTCACAAATATACCCATACAGTGGTGTGGCTGTCGGGAGGCTCACAAAGTTAATTGCACCCTTCTGCGGTTGGCCATGACCACCCTGGCTTGCCTGGTGATTTGGCGAACGGCCTGGTGAATGTCACCTTCTATAGCCAATGAGTGTGTGCAGGTGTGTGGGTGTTTATGTGTGTGTCTCTGTCTCTTACTGCCACGCATGTGTGTAAGCAGTACATGGTGAGTCATGCTGGGGAGAGGAGGGAATGTCTGGCCGCAGCTGTTGGACAGGAGGAAGAGATGTTTAAATTGCAGCATTGAGAGGAGGCAGATGACTGTTTGCGCCAGGTAGTTTCAAAGGTGAGAGCAAAGTCACTTTATAGCACAACCACTAACTTGCAAGCAGAGTCAGAAGTAATTCTGTAGCTGAAAAAGAAAATGTTTTGTTATGACCACTTTTTTACTGACATACAGTCCTCATCATATTCTAGCTACATATGGGACTTGGTCATGGGAGTATTCACCAGCAGAGGGCAGTGCAGGGTAACATTTATAATGGTCACGTCAGCCTGTAGAATTGCTGAAAGTTAAGATGTAAACGGCCACTTGTCTTTCACAGATAACCTTTTCCTACTTTTTAAAAGGTCATATGATATGGCGCCTTATTAATTTTACAGTACATTCACCTACTTTATCACAATTTGCTCTGATGAAATGAAATGATGAGACACACTTTCTAATCAGTGTACTCCGCAACTCTGTAGCTTTTCTCTGCACCCTGCTGCACCTTTGCCAACTATTTTACGTCATCAGAGCATCAGCCTGGCTACTCGACCCCTACAGTACCAGTGTCCAGCAGTGGAAAATAACATTTACTCAAGTACTGTACTTACCTTAGTATTTCAAAAGACTTTACACTTCTACCCCACCACATTTCAAAGTGAACTATTATTATCTTCACATTACTTCATTTATCTGCCAGCTGGAGTTACGTTTCAGATTATTTTTATGTAGTGAATATGGTCAGATTATAAAATGCAGTGCACTGAAAATTAAACCAATGGTTCCCAACCATTTCTTGACTTTGGGACGTCTTAAAATAAATCAGCATTGAGTTGATGCTTCTTGCCATGCTTCAGACGTCTATGAGCTGTTAGTGGCTGCAACCAAGGCTGATTTCCCTTCTGATGAAATGAACACAGATTTGTGTATGAAAACTAGTAGCAGTTAGTTAAAACTAGCTCCATCTCAACCAGCTACAACTGTCAGTCTTTTTTCTGCACAACTACTTTCACTTTTGGTACTTCAAAGGTGTGAAGTATTTATTGGTATCTATTGGAAAAATAGAACAGAAATTGAATACAATATTTATAATTATGTTTCAGTTAGTATATAATCACCAGAAAATAAGAATTGTTGTGTTTTTGTTACCTTAGAATGAGCCCTTTATATCTGTGTTGTTCTGATATGAACCAGTATATACCTTTAATACTATACTGCCTAAAATGCTGGTATTGGTATTATTGAGTCTAGGCATCGAGCCGACACCATGTAATTTATTAACCATGAGAGAGGACCTTGCTGCTTCCCAGCAGTGTTCCATACATGAATGAAAATGATGAAGTGATGATCAAAGGCATTAATTATCTGTTCTTAGTTCATGTTTCATAAAAGGTTTAACCTTCGTCAGGCCATACTAAAACCAACCATACAACCATTTGGGTTAGTAGCATATAGATGTTGAAAAATATATATTTTTAACACAGTGGTACTGGATTGGTATTCTGTATCAGCTGATCTGCAAAGTTCAGTCATTAGAATCTGTAGAGTTTGCAATTTCAAAGCTCACAGCTAGATACCACTTAATCCTACATACCTCAGTGGTGAACTCTGAGGGACAGGGACAAAAATAATAAAAAGGGCACCAGCAGTATGCGTTGCACATGAGCATGCCGAATGTCAGGATGCATTTTATCATGTTTTGTCCACTACAACGGCACCTTATTGTATGTAGTATTTTTTATCACTTTGTCTTGCACATTGGGCCACCCTACAGGACACTTTATCATATTTTATCCACTGGAACGGCACTCTTGACTGCACTTTATCATAGTGTCTTGGACAATGGGCCACTCCACAGGACACTATAATGTTTTGTCCACTGGAAGGGCATTCTAGAAGACTCTGTCATGTTTAATCCACTAGAAGGGTACTGAGGGCACTTTATCATACTTTGTCCACAGGAAGGGCACTCAGGAGGGAACTTTTCTGCATTTTCTTCACTGCAAGGGCACCTAGAGAGCAAGTTATCATGTTTTGTCTATCACAGGGGCATCCTAAAGGGCACTTTTGGGGTGACTGCCCCCATGTTGCCCCCTTGAATCCACCAGTGCTGGTTTTTCAAGTACATTTTACTGGTGATCCTTCTGTACACAGGGTTGTAGATGGAGAATTACTTTTCCTTGTAAAGGAGTGTTTTCACAGCTGTAGCATTGACAGTGTGTGCAGGAGGAGCAACATGATGGGAAGGGGGTGGGGGATTGGTGGTTATACAGGGCCAGTGGTGCAATATGTCTCTGTGCAGCAGCAGGTACAGGGAGCCCCCCACCCCAGGGAGCTGAGTAACATTGTGACTGTGTCCCGCCTGAGCTGCTGCAAAGTCACACACCTGCATCACTGTGACGGCACACCGCAGAGTTTGGACCTTCTGTCTCTTTTTGTTTCACATATTTGTGTGACCGAGATTGTGAGTGCAGATTCTTTCTCCTGTTAGAGGCAGAGGGAAAACAGGAAAAAGAGGGGGAGGGAGAGAAAATCTGTATGCAAGAATGATAGAGACACTGATGCAAGCTTCTGGGGTGTGTGTGTAATGTTTACTTGTTCGATGCCAACTCCGGTGTCCAATCTATCCCATTAATTTAGACAGGAAATCATGTCCTCCGTCTGGCGGCCACTTTCGATGAGTTATGGCTGCTCGTCCAAGCGAGCTGTTGTGATGAAAGGCAACTTTGGTGGGGAAAAGCTCACCAAGAAACAGGAGAGCACATATACGCATTTACAGCACACTCATACACACATACAGGACAATGACAGTGTGATTTAGTAGTTTTTAATCATTCCTAAATTGCTTGTTGTTTCCTCTCTCACTGCAGAACTTGATTACACACACCGGCACCCTACATGAAACAAGATTGTCCTCCAGTCAGGCCCTGGGAGTGGCCTTCTAGTCCAGAGGTTTGTGGGTGCTGGGGCTTGACCGCTCGAGAGTCCATTACACTGTTTCTTGTCTGACACGTGGAGTCACAGGAAAGTGCAGAGTGAGCAGGGAGGGCAGTGAAGCCTACATAGATCTCCACTGTAAAGAGCAGGACCATGAAGACCAAGGACTCCATCACTGCCGTCAGTGGCATGAGCTAAATCTCTGATTCCACTAAATCCACCAGCTCCACATTCTGCTGCCTTTCCAAAGGATTTCTGAGAGGTACGGAGCCAGTTACTTGTGATTCTAAATCCCACCTCCATGTAGTGCCAAGCTGACGTTTGAAATGGCCCGAGGGCAGAAAGCTTTGGTCAGAGCTGTGTCCTTATCTGACTGCCATGACAATACACTGTAAACATTAATTCTACAAATGCAGTGTTTACAGAGCCATTCATCACTTCCACACAGCTATTCCACTAGATTTGCCAGTAAAAGAACATCATGAAACACCACCTGGTATAGATGTGTGTTTTTTTTTCTTCCTGATGTTTGGCCATTGTTCTATTAGCTCTTTTTAATTGTGTTGGGATTGGGTTTTAATTGTGTTCTTTTCTAATACAGGATAAGTGAGAGTGAATGTTCTGTGAATACTGCTTGTGTCCTTAGATTTATATCATAAATAATAACTGTAACATTAAGTATAACAATTTCATTTAGTTTGTTTTCCCACAGAATTTAATAAAATGCTGAGATATAGAGCTACTATATTAATATTGTTTAAAAGTTTTCTTACAGGACTTAAAGTCAAGTGACCTTGTGACCCCCTTGTGAATCTTTGGTGACCCCTGGTGGGGAACAAGACCAAGTCCCCAGGAGGAATGCTAAGCTTTGAAGCCAATTTGACATATTGGCAAAACCATGTAATGAAAACATCACATGATGCACTGCAGGCCCCAAAATACCTAAGCTCACATTATGAAGGAAGCAGCTGTAAAATGGTGGATACATTTTATTGAATATAACAACTCCCCTGAACTGACTTATGCATTAGGTCACCTGATGTATTCACTATGTACTTGAAAGCACTGCTTCCCAACTATCACTACTTAGTGGTCCGGTTTGTTTATTGGTAGAATATGGCAGAAAATGGGATATTACATTCACGGGTATGTTTTCGTTAGTGTATCATTATCTCAAAATAAGAATTGTTGTTTTTTCATTACTTTAGAATGTGTAGTCACAACCAGACAAACCAAACACTGGCTCAATTTACTGCCTTTTGTCCAAGTTTTGCAGCCACTGCCAGGTAGGTTCTCCTACATGCTTGGAAGGGTTGAGTGAGATGAGGTGTTTGCAATCTATAAGCTCACAGCCAGATGCCACGAAATCCCACATACTGGTCCTTTAAAATGACAGTTGCACATGTATACAGGTTGAGATCAGTTCTACTTAAGAGTTACTTCTTTCCTGAATGATTTTTAGAGGCCTGCAGAGGTCAGATTCATCAGAAATTTACTAATTTGCAAAGATTATAGGAAGCTGAAATTATGTATCTCTGATTTCATATCATTTTGATTATTTTGCAACCCTTTAGGAGTTCCTGACCTCTGGGTTGAGAACCACTGCCCTAAATCAGTGAACGTGAACCAACATGTGATTCAACCTTACGTGTTCAGTTTTGAAAAACATATACAGTATATGTGTGTGTATGTGTGTGTGTGTGTGTGTGCAGCCTGTTCAGAGCAGATGTAAGCAGTTATGAACCCTGACTAGCAAAAACAACATATGTGTTTTGGCTGCAGTTGCAGCTGTATACACCCGGGGCTTTTAAGGGTCATATTTGCTGATTGCTCTTTAATACTGAGGGCATTTTGGAACGTGTGAAAGCTGCTTGGAGATGAGAATTTATAATCTCTCAATCCATCTTTGGGTTGTTTTGAAGGGTTTAGAGTTTTGTTGGTTTGTTGGACATGCGCCTGGGTTCAGGATGTGTGACCACTGTCTGACTGACTAGTGACCCTGCTTACTAGTAGGGCAGAGATTAGCACAAATACACACACACACACACACACACACACACACACACACACACACACACACACACACACACACACACAGAGCTGCACTAAAACACACACACGCACACTGCAAAATCCCAATTCCAGCCCAGTATTGTGAGAGAGTCATGAAATGTAATCTGGATTTGTGTACATGGACACATGTCGTCTTTTTCCTGACAATCTGACTCAAAGTAATCTAAGGACAAACATATATCATAGTGAGATGTCATCAGACCGTGTCTTTTGTTATTGTTTTCATCAGAGAGAAACCCATAGCAGCACAACTTACATGTTTTAACTGTACTTCTTCTCATTACTTGAGTATATTTTTAAGACAGTAATCTACTTTTGACTGTGCTACATTCGCAATATATGTCTATTATATACAACCAGTCTGCTCTAAATGTGGGGATTGAGTGTAGGGGGGCGTGTGCACGAGGAGTACCTCTATAGATTGTTAGCTACCTGGAAGAAAAATAAGCACCACCTGTCTTTTGACCAGGATATGATGATGATGATGATGATGATGAAGCAAAACTCAGAACTAGAGGCAGTTTCCAGTGACAATCCCCACAAACATTAGGCCACACTTTTAAGTCAATCATCTAAAAAAGAAAGCAGTTATATGATGGAGTGCTTGCCAGTGTGTTATTAATTAAAAAACAACAATAATTAGTTGTTTAATTACCACCAAAAGTAGTGGAATTACAGTAACATCTAACTCCCAAAACTGAATATCAACATCTTTCTAAATCATCTAGCTGCCAACATTAGCCACCACAAGCCACTGGTCATACCAAGTAAGGATGTAGTGACAAAAATCCTGAGTATAACAGGAAATGGTGGGTTTGAATCGAACCTTTCACTTGTAAGAGGAAGATTTTGTTGTTTTTTCTAAAGTTACACGGTCTCAAATTATTGCTGGCAACCCACAGTGACTGTTTTCATTTTGTACTTACTTGGCTCCATTTTGGCCTTGTGGGGAAAATTTTGAAATGTCAGCCCATGTGACCATATTTTTGGAGGTTACCACTGGCATCTTTTTCATAATGAAGGAATATGTCCCCCAAGTGCGACATCATGCTTCTTTTATGCGATTTTAATAGGTTCTGGATGACAATGGAGGTCTGCGGCACAGAGGTACAAGCCACATTTGGTTTGCGGCCATACAGACAATACTTAAGAAGGATACAATTGATTTGATTTTTTGATTTTGGTCTTTTCATTGGATTTGTTGATAATATTGAAAAGACACAACTTGAGCTCCTTTAAGGAACATAAGTAGGTCATTTTTTTCACTTGGAAATGTATCAGAAAGCAGGAGGATTTATATCTCAGGCTGGTTCTGAGAAACTGGTTCATGCACTCATCTCAACTTTGACTACTGTAATGCTCTCTTTGCTGAAATAGCAAAGCTCCAGCTCATTGAAAACCCGGCACCTCTCACCCGTGCACACAAAGCTGAACATATTACTCTAGCGCTTAAATCACTTCACCTACTCTCAGTACACCGCAAAATCGACTCAAACATTTGACTAATAGTGTATAAAGTACTAAAGTGTTTGACTTCCCATTACAGTTCTGAACTATTCACTGAAACAAACCAATGAAACCTCTCAGATAATCAGGCGGAGTTTTTCTACCTGTATCTAGAATGAGACCCAAATCTGGTGAGAGTGCTTTTACTTGCTCTCTAACTGATGACCTGATATCCATCCCAACCGTGGCCACAATCAAAACTGAACTGAGAACCTACTACAAGAAGTTTTTAGCTGGTTATGAAACCGTCTCATTTAATACTGATGCCTCTATTTGAACTACATGAGAACAGGAGAACATCAGCAAGAAGATCAGCTATTTCTATATAGTTATTTTTAATGGCTGCCACTGGGTTGGAGTATCTGTGAAATATAATTCCTGTGTTTACATTTTCCCTGGCAAAGTTACAGTGAGTCATATGTTAGCCAGTTAAAAAAGAGATTGTTCTTCAAATGATTTTCTTTCTTTCTTTATTTTTATTTTCTTTTTTGTGGTTATGGCAGAGGAAATACTACTGCTTTTGTCCGCAGAGGCCTCCAAAAGCAACACAGTATGAAAGTTATTGAAGTTCCTCTGATTTTAGTTTCTCAAATGTGAATATCTTCTTGTTTCTTTAGTCGATGACAGTGGTTCTCAGCCTGGGGGTTGAGACCCCCAAAGGGGCCGCCAGACCGCTGTGGAGAATAAAAAACATATTATGGGACAAAAATAGCAAGTAGAAACATAAACCACCATGGTTTGAACACACAAAGACTAACAAAAAGTAACATTTTCATTTTGTAACATAAAATAGCAACTTAAACTACACAGTCCAGGGAGCATGATGGGAAATGAGGTCCGTATTTTGAACTAAGGAATGTTTTTTACATTATTGCCTGATATTATCTGCTTTATATCATTATCGAGTGTGTTTGTGAGAGTCAAAGCAATAATAATAATAATGCATTTTATTTATAGGCGCCTTAGTTTTTGAGTTTGAATACTTTCACATGTTGTCAGGGGGGTCACGAATTCTGAGAGGTTGCAACTCAAAAAAATGAGAACTACTGCAAGTAAACTGAATATCTTTGGCGAGTTGAGGACACTGGGCTTTCAACTTTTTACCATCTGACATTTTATGGACCAAACAACTAACTGATTGATGTAGAAAATGGTCAACAGATCAATCGATAATTAAAACAATCCTTAGTTGCAGCTCTGCCCTCTATCTTTTGTAAGTTGGATAGATTTTTCTTTTATTTCCTCCGCTTACTTTCTTATAATTGCATTTATATTGTTTTTTCTTTATTATCATTTTGTGTACATGTTGCTTGCTGTGCACATTTTAATGAAAAGCACATTGAGTGTGTAATGGACTATATATATGTTAATAAAGTTGCTTTGCCATTTAAATGAAGTCTCTGGAAACAACAGCGAGGAAATAATTATGCCTTCTATTTAAATTTTAGACCACGGGTTTTCAAAGACTGAGACTGTGGGCCTCAGCAGCCCCCCCGCCCCGCCCTCACTGTTTGACATGACTTCAGATTACACCAAAGGCATATTAAAGGTCTGCTCAAAGCCATTTATTAGGTTCTGACTCTGGGGAAGTGTGAAAAAACAGTTAAATTCCCCAATATTGTCTCTCTGAAGTATCTCTGTAACCAAATCAAACACATTTAGACTATTCTGTGTGATCTCCTTTAGATAACTAATATAATAACTAATGTAATTTTCTCTTTCATTCATGGAGACTCCCCTGAAGCTGTTTGGAGCACCCTTTGGGAGGCCTGGATCACACTTTGAAAACCTCCATTTGAGACAGATTTACAGGACTGAATGCAATTAAAGATACTGTAAAGCAGCAATAAAAGTGTGTGTGGAGTTTGTCACACCACCAATTTGAATGAATAAAAAATGCTAAGTATATAAAATTAGGTCTCAAATCATGGAAAAAAATCTGCAGTTTTCTTTGCTCTGAAACGCTGGGGGCATGTCCGCTCTGCTGTCTAAGTGTCAAAACACTAAAACCTGAAAACGACCTGAAACATCGATGCTTCGTCTAGCAGCTTTATTTATTATGTTCAGACATGTTTGAGCCACCAGAGTCAGAGGACGGTGACCGGATGTTTGTTTTTCCCTATTGTGCTGGGTTGTTGGAACTGAAATGAGCTGAAGTGAACTGCTGGGCTGATTTACACTGAGAGTTGCTGCAGGTAGGTCACGGTTAAGGACGATAAGCGGAGGGCTTATATAGTGTTGGGGGATCATGGCTCCAGCATGTCACTGAGCCGATCTTACTCCAGAATTCAGTACTACATGTTCTGACATGTATAATGTGTTTAGAAGAAAACAACCCCTTCTTCCTTTACACAGACTTAAGGAGAGGATGCAAATGCAGCAGCTGGTAGTTCCTTCAAACCTTTCTACTTTTCTCCTTTATTTTTTTCAACATTGGAAAAGTCACTGGAAAAGGAACTATCGAGTTTGGATTGAAGAGCAGCGGGCCTTGAGATGATCAACAATGCACACGGCATCTTTCGACCACCCATCCAGATCAGCTGGACACACTGCTACGGACGCCGCAGGAGGTGAGCAGTTGAGCAGATAAGAGCCATCCTACAGCTGGGACTTAAGGCTGCTCCTGGCTAATGTCCAGTCAGGAAAACAAAACAGTCAAAATGGGCCAACACAGAGACCTGCTCTTCCACGTGATCTACCTGTTCCACTTGATGGGTCAATCCTACTCTAAGCAGACAGGACACAACATGTGAGACTCTAGCAGGAGGACAAGAGGAGGACTTTGCTGATGATGATGCTTTGTGCTCAATCACAGTTAAAGTTGAAGGACATTGTGTCCCAGGATGTCAGCTATATTATCACCATGTTGTTGCTGCTGTTTACATTCAACCTGACACAAATTAGAAAAATGCACTACAGAATTATTTCCAGGTGTATACATGTAAATAACTACACATAGTATTTTATATTTTATGCTATTCCATCTTGAATCTAATTGATTATCTATATATATGTTGTATTTTGTGTGTATTGTGTTGTATAATGACAACAAATTACCTTGATTCCTTGATGATTCCTTGTTTCCTAGATATCTGGAGTGCCATTATGAGCAATCAGAAACATGTCCGTGGTGTTGCTGGGTCTGTCTGTGCAGATAGCCATCACCATTGTCTGACCACACCACCCTCCACTGTCCTCGTCCCCATTTACAGCTCTACTGAATCCCATAAAAGACAGTGTCTATTTGTATGTATGCATCTCACCCTGTTAGAACGTGTCTCTCTCCCTCTTTCCCCCTGCATCTGTGTGTGTGTGTGTGTGTGGATTTCTACCCTGCAGCTGGTGTGTATGACTGAGCTCGGAGCTTATTGAGATGTATAGGATGACACAGCTGTTATCATACTAAAGCCCCCAACTGTGTCAGCCGTTCTGACATTGATCCTAGTTGAGATTTTCAGAAATGCACATCGAATATCAAATACACACATCACATACACACATGTGCCATGTTTTCATCACATTATGGGGACAAAAAGCTGTGTGTGTGTGTGTGTGTGTGTGTGTGTGTGTGTGTGTGTGTGTGTGTGTGTGTGTGTGTTTGTGTGTGCGTGCATCTGTGATGTGTGTCACTCTCATCTTACTTTGCCTTCAGAGGTAGACTGTCTAATCCCCAAAGGAGGGAACAGAAAAGTCCTATAACGTGCATTAGTTGGATTTGGGCTCTGTCGCTTGTGCAAACCCGACATGGATTTACTGATGGAAAATCTGGTAATTCTCTCTTCTTTAACCTCACAACCAGAGAGCAGCAAACAGAACGGATTTGAGACAGTCCAACCCAGCTGAGCTTACCTTGTTAGCTGCTGATGTTAAAGTCAATTACATCTGTCAGAAAGCAGAAGAAGAGTTGAACAGTGATAAAGGTTCTGTTAAAGCCTGGGTACCTAACCCCTGAATCAAAGCTGACAAGACTAAGGTAGTGCCTTGTCTGCCTCAACTTTACAGACCCTCTGTGATGGATAATTCCAGTTTAGTACAACTTGGGTCTTATTTTGCTCGTATTCGTAATAATCATTGCTTTAAAAGGAGTGTGATGGGGCAGGAAAATGGAGCAGTCATTTAAATAATTAGATACAGAAACATCTGATAGCTAATGTCTGCAAAATGCTAGCTAACTAGCTAGCTAATAATTCATCATTAGCTAGCCATTTAGCTAATTTTTTTCTAACATTAGCTAAGATGTAAGATGTGACTATATATGTTGCTTTTACAGGTTCCCCGACAGCATCTTTTAACCATTTCAAAACAGAAAAAATGGAAAGGAAATATTTAACCAAGGTTCTGCTGGGTACCAAGCTTTTATTGGAGCACAGAGCAAAAAGTGGAGGGAGAATCTGATTTGATAGTTTTACTTGAGCTTTGTGAGCCTGGCGCTCTGTGCTTGAAATGTATGACTTTTCAAATCTGGACCAGTGACGCTCTTCTGTAAATCACTGTATCAAACCCGCCCCATCTGAGATAAATGGTTGCGATTTTGGCAACTATAGCCAGGACTTGTGGAAATCTATTTGAACGCGAGGGTGGCCATCAGGCAGAGCAAATGAAACATGAGCTCTCAGATTTGTCTGGTTCCCAGGCTAAGAAATTATCTAGAAATTGGGAAAAGGCCAGAGGGGCTGTCCGACTATTGGCTGCTTAGAATGGTTCATCATTGCATTGATGAAAAACCCCAAAAACAAATAGGATAATAAAAAAATAATATTTTTCTTTCGTGATTTCAAACCGGCACAAAACATTTGAGATCGGTACAGTTGTACCTTTTAAATACATTCTCCTGTGATCCGCTTGGTGAAGCGAGCTGAAAGGTAAAGTGAGGACACCAAGCAATCTGTTGCCCTCAGATTGTGATTATAGTGTGTGTCGTTTGAATGTGTTTTTTTGTGTGTGT